>NW_025421294.1:47386471-47988118 GCF_011764305.1 Mustela putorius furo | reverse complement strand
ACTCTGTGCGAGTTGCTGTGCTGTGGGTTCTGTGCGCGATAAACCACTTAATTCATAGAAAACACAAGTCTCATGATGTAGACCTTGTAATCTGTATTTTACAGAGAAGACAACCAAGGCCCAGAGACGTTAATGAATTTACTCAAAGCCACACAGCTTGTGAGTGAGTAAAACCTGATTTCAAACTCAGGTCTGTCAAACCCAGAAGTCCCCGTTCTTACCTGCAATGCAATGCAAGCTCTGTGAGAACACTGACCTCAGTGAAATCTTGCCTTTCCTGAATCAGAGTGCGGTCATGATTCTGATGTTATTTCATCACCAGAGGTTTAAAAAAAAAATTAGTAAATTTAACCCAGCAAAATAATTAAATGCCACTCTGGCAAAAAAAAAAAAAAAAAAAAAAAAGGAAAAGTTTCCCAACATTGTTAGTTTTCTTTAGTGTTTCTTTATGGTAAAAAGAAAGACACATCCTCAATCTCTTCAGCCATTTCAAGAAAGGATGTGGTGTTCTAGCTGTAGGGGAAATAGTTACCAGCAGCACAGGGACATTAGAGACTTACATATAACCCTTAAATTTGTTGAGGTGGTTGTTGGGCTTCTCACACACGATGGTGTTGCAGAAATGTTCGGGTTCAAACTGTACGTCCTGTGAGGGAGAGAACAGCAGGAGGGCATTAAATCAGAGGGATCTAGTTTTACTAGGAGAGCTAAACACTGTTAAAACCATCACAGCTAAGGCGATCTCTGCTTTGTCGCATCATGATAGTTGTCGAATGTTAGAAGAAAACGGAAATCCTCAGTGAGAAGGAGGAAGCAGATGCACTGAGAATGCTGGCAAGTTGGAAGCACGGCAGAGGGAGGTCCCTGCCCATCCCACAATTCTCTGGCAGGCTTGGGTGTGAGTTTCCAGACCTGCGCCATCCATCAGAACCTACAGCAATGACAGAAGTGCTCTGAGTCTGTGTGTCCAATATGGAAGCCCCTCATCCCACAGGGCTATTGAAATGTGGACGTATGATTGAGAAAGTGATTTTTAGATTTTATTTCACTTTAATTAAATGGCTACCTGTGGCAAGTGGCTACTACATTGGGCAGCACAGACACAATCAAAAAGAGATTATAAATTGTATCACCTAGAAGTAACCAGAATTAATATTCTTGAGTATATAATTACTTATAGCATTTGAAAAAATACAATTTTAAAAATATACCAACGCATACATCTATATATGGGTATACATACATTTGTACATTTCAAAAAAAAAATGATGGTGTTCATGTAAATTGGAAATTTTCAGATATTAAATTTTTTACACAACTTTACTAACACCTGCACAGAAACCTGTTGTGTGAATGCCACCACATTTATTTCACCATTTCACTATGGCACATTTATATTGTCTCAATTTGTTTTTCTATTATGAACATGCTGTAGAAATTGTAGCTAATAAAACACAATAACAGCATTTACTGTATTCGTTTCTGCCAGCTGTTATGATGAGAACTTTGCATATATTATTTATTTTTAAGCTGACGATTATTCTGTGAAGTAGAAATACCAATTATCTCCTCTTTAGGAAGGGAAAAACCATGGTTCAGAAGGGTAGACAGGCTGCCTATGGCTGTCCCCGGACCGGGATTTGAATCCAAGTCTGACAGGAGGACGCCTGTCCTTTACTTGCACAGCACTGTCCCCCAGGGAACATTCTCATAGCAAAGTACTTCAGACACATGCTTGCCTTTTTCTCCATGATTTCTCTTTCATTAGGTTATCTAGGTATATAAAATTTTACAATCTAGTGGGGGAGGGGAGATCTTGATTTCTACCCGCATGGGCTAATTCTCCTTTTACCTCTTGAGCCTCAGTCTCCCATCTGCGGAATGGGGTTAACTGCACATTCCCTGTCTGTCTCATTTGTGCCCCAGCGGACAGAATCCACATGGAGAGTTTTAGCAGGTGTAACATGCCACGCAGTAGAAGGAAGGAATGCTAAAGGTGGGGTGAGAAATGGTTTCTTGGGTAGAGCTTTTAGCATGGGGACTGAATTTATTGCTGAAAGTTTCAAGGTACAGCTGTTCAAAGGGGCAAATTGATTAGAAGAAATGACAGCATTTTCTGGCTTCGTATAAATATACTGTCCATTGGATCTGTGGGGGCGCCAACATAAATAAACTCTCCACTCACTTGAAATAAATTACCCATCCAGGAGTTTCTAAAAATATGTCCCTTTTCTCTCCAGGTATCGATTCTTTCAGGGACAAACACTTGCCGAGTCCTGAGATGATGACAAATCACGCTGTAATTTGTCAGCTGCTTTCATGTCCCTGATTAAGCCGTGCGCTTCACTCCGATCCATATCACTCGGCTCATTGCTGGCTTTCTAAATCCAAATTCATTTCAGGTATGAGTGGCAGTGGGTCTCAGAGCTAATGATGCTGCTGCAGTGAGTCCTGGGTGTCTGCTGAATCCTACCTACCTGGCAGATGCCAGCAATATGAGGTTGGCCTCCCTTGTCCCTGTGCTGGGGCTTCCCAGGGACCTTCTTCCTCAAGTGTCCCTTGTTCTCGTTTTCTTCGGGGCACGGTCCTCTCTCCATCTCCCTCTTTTTCTGAGGAGGTGACCCTTTCTAGCTACCTGTCCCCTGGGCTCCTTACTTCCCTCCCCAAAATGGGATGTAAAGAGGGGCATGTGGGTCTTGCCGTCTTCAAAGATAAGCTCTGGGCATTGCTGGCTTTGAAGGACTTGCTGTAGTCACTCGGGGAGCTGCTAGGAGAGTCCAAGGACAGGAGGGCATGGAGGGACCTGCCAAACCCTGCAAGGTCCTTACATTAGCCTTGTTCAGGAGTTTCTGATTCCCTTTTGATTTATTACAGCACAGATTTTCATAACTTGTGGATGAAACCCACCTGTCCAACATTTCTTTCTGACTCTGCTCTTTATCAAAGAAAGCCCAACTAATAAGCAAAATGGCCTGGGGAGCCATCAGGGTCCAGGAAAAGATAACCCCTTTCCCGAGAGGAGTGTGTGTGTCTCTGCCGCCCTTCACGCCAGACCCTCCTCCCTCAAACACTTCCTACACGTATACCAGGCACATGTCATTAAGTTCTCACAGTGACTGTAGGAGACTTTGAAAGATGTGCAAATAGAGAATGAAGTAAAGCGATTGTCTTAGGGTTGGTAAGTAACTGGTGTGACTGTGGTTCTCATCTTCGGAATCCAAAGCCAATTATCATCACTGTTGTCTCTGTGGTCATCATCTTGACTATCATCAATACATTTAATCCTCTCTGTCCTGTTTTTATTATTGTTGCTTTAGCACTTATGAATGCTTGTTATGTGCTAAGAACCAACTAAATATTTTATACAAGCTATTGCCTTTAAATCACGTAATAACTCTATCAGACAGGGACTATTATTGTTATTATTTTTTAAAGATTTTATTTATTTATTTGACAGAGGGCAGGATAGCACAAGCGGGGGAGTGGCAGAGGGAGAGGGAGAAGCAGGTTCCCCACTGAGCAGGGAGCCCAATGCAGAGCTCCATCCCAGGACCCTGAGATCATGACCTTAACGGAAGGCAGAGGCTTACCTGACTGAGCCACCCAGGTTCCCCAGGCAGAGACTATTATTATCTCTATTTTACAAGTAAAGGAACTAAGGTTAAGGAGACCTGGTAATTTCCCCAAAGACCTACAGCTAGTAAGGTGAGAAGGCAAGCTTTAACTACGGGACTTCTGATGCCATACACTTTGCTCTTTTAACAATGGTGTTATTTTGATTCACAAAGGAAAGATTAGTGTTTAAGATCTTCCTTTGTGGGGCGCCTGGGTGGCTCAATGGGTTAAGCTGCTGCTGCCTTTGGCTCAGGTCATGATCTCAGGGTCCTGGGATCGAGTCCCACATCGGGCTCTCTGCTCAGCAGGGTGCCTGCTTCCCTTCCTGCCTCTCTGCCTACTTGTGATTTCTCTCTGTCAAATAAATAAATAAAATCTTTAAAAAAAAAATCTTCCTTTGGGAGGGGGGTGGTCGGATGAGGTAACTGAGGGGTGGACATTAAGGAGAGCATGTGATGTAATGAGCACTGGATATTATATAAAACTGGTGAGTCACAGACCTGTACCTCTGAAACCAATAATACATTTTATGTGAATTAATTGAATTTAAATAATTGTAAAAACTAAAAAAAAAGATCTCCCCTCAGCTCTATTTCCTTTTCCATGTTTCTTTTCCATTTTCTGTAATTGAAGTACCTGATATAATAAATTCATAAATGTGGAATTAAAAAACAGACCCCAAAAAACTGAGCCCGTGGATATAGAGAATGGCTTGGTGGTTGCCAGAGGTGGGGGTGGGTAAAGAGGGTCCAAAGGTACGAGCTTCTACTTAAAAAATAAGTAAGTCATGCGGTGCAATGTACAGCAAGCTTCTACTTAAAAAATAAGTAAGTCATGCAGTGCAATGTACAGCAAGCTTCTACTTAAAAAATAAGTAAGTCATGCAGTGCAATGTACAGCAAGCTTCTACTTAAAAAATAAGTAAGTCATGCAGTGCAATGTACAGCAAGCTTCTACTTAAAAAATAAGTAAGTCATGCAGTGCAATGTACAGCAAGGTGACTATGGTTAATAATATCGCATTGTATATTTGAAACTTGTTAAGAGAGATCTTAAAAGTTCTCATCACAAGAAAAAAAATTGTAACTGTGAGGTGATGGACGTTAACTAGACTTACTGTGATTTCACAATATATACAAATATCAAATCACTGTTTCTATACCTAATACTAATATAATAAGTCAATTATATCTTAGTAAAAAAATAAGCAAGCCCCAGTGCCTGGAAATCATCATTATTATAATCATCATGATCACCTCACCCTTCTTAATGGGAGTCAAACAAGGAAGCATGAAAAATCTAAACTACATCATGTTGTCAGGCTGACCTTTGATTTGCCTCCATTAAGTGCTTTTATTTGATTGTTTCTAAAAGACTTTTACATTTTATGAAAGTTGTTTCTTAGAGTCATTGGCTTGGTCTCATCCTTTTTTCTAGTATCTACATAAACATCTAGTTGGTTAGGCAGTCAAGGAATTTCTAGACCAGGGCATCTCAACTTTGGCACTACTGACATTTGGGGCTGGTTAATTCTTTGATTTTAGCAGCATTCCTGGCCTTTACCAACCTCATACCAGTAGCCCTCTCTTTCTGCCAGATGTCATAACCAAAAGTGTTTATAGACATTTCCTGGGGTAGAACCGAGAATTGCTCTAGAACCAATTTCAGACTAAGGAGATATAAAGTTGCTAAGATTGAGAACACACTGTATCCTATCTGTCCATCAGGAGAGGGCATGATAGCATTTTTTCCCTCTTTTCTTTTCTCTTCAATTGGAAAAAAAAGGTTAGATTTTATGACTGGGAGTTCCTAATGATTGAATGATGAGAAATCTGTATATCTCACTCTATCCTACATATACTATAGAAACTATTGTATAAACACGGTGGAGGTTTCCTTACAATATATGTACCATGCCAAGGTTAAAAATAAAAGGGGATTGATAATGAAAAGATATGAATTCATTGTCTAAAATCTAGTAGAAAATATTTAGAATATACCACAACTAATGAGAAATGCAAGGTATTATGTTTTCCAAGTGTATTTGCATTTTAAAGCAGGGTATCTTTGAAGGGTAGAGGTTAAGACACTACCTAAATTGGGACATTCTTTTGAGGAAATATATCTATATAGATCTATATATTTTGAGGAGATATCTATATAGATAATGATCTATATAGATATCTCCTCAAAAAGTATGTATATATTTAATTTTTTTAAGCATTTAAGAAGTTTTTTTTTTTTTTGCCACCTCCTCTATGAAGTCCACCCGAATCCCCACAGACTGTTTCACCCCAACCAATGAGAATTTGTCCTTTTTATGTGCTTCCTTACCACACTACTTTTGCCTCCATTAACACTTCCTCTACTGCCAGCCTCCTCTGATGCATCTCCCATAATACCTTGAGGCAACAGGCATACCATTAAGATTTGTTGAGAGAAGGTTAGTCCTGGAGAGGGTGGTGTGAGGAATGTATACATTGAAAGGTGATGGATGAGGAGATGAAGGAAGACCTCTCTGTAAGAGACCTCTCTGTAAAGACTGCCCAAAGCAATTAAGAAGAGCCCCAGGCACAAATTCTTAACTTTGATTCATAGGAATAAGGCTGCTTCTTATAAGGAAATTCTTTGGCTCAACTTAAAAAAAAAAAAAAGTAGTTAAAGAAGTAGATCCCAACATTCCAACATGGGCCAAACTGGTCTCCAATTCATTCATTCCTTCATTCACTCACTCACTCATTCATTCACATATTCAAAAATTTAATTGAATTCCCATAATATATGAGCCACGGGGTAAAGTGAGAGAGAATCAGAAAGAATGGAGAGGTTTTTGACACAAATCAGTTACTGCAGTCATAAAACAACTCAAAGTTCTCAGTTTAGCCCAGGTGTGTCAATGGCAGTATCTGGGAAAGCAGAGGAAAGTGGGCCAAGTGCGAGTGTGAGATGACTCTCTGGAGTTAAGGTATCCACTGACTTATGACCCAGAATCAACAAGCTGCATCCTCTGAGGCCCATCAGGAAGGTCAAGATTTAACAAAGAGGCTGAAATATGGTCTAGTAACAGGAACGGGCCATTTCCCCTGCACTAGTCTCAATTTTTACTTTTCTAGGCCTATTTTCCTCTATTCTTCATAAATGAATTTCATGTTGATTCATAAATGTGATTACATATGTATGAATGATGTTTCCAAATTGTTTGTAGTGGGCAGTTGTTTTCTGGCTACCCGCCTTCCAGTCTACTCCCTTTTCATTAAAAGTCCTTTCACTTCCTTATGGGAAACTACCTCTCCTCCATGGTTTGTAATCTCGATGGGACTCTACGTCAAGATGCCCTGCCCATTAGACTCTCCCAATGTGGGACTTTGACTTGAGGGGAATGACTCAAGGAAGAAAAAACAATGGAGATCATTAAGTAGTTGCTGCTCCCAATACTTGCCATTGCACTGAGGCTCCTGGTTCTTGTTTCTGAACCTGGTTTTCAGCTTTCCTTTGATTCTGTGAGCCACATGGTACGCTTCTCCCCCTCTACCCTACCTGCCCCTGCATTTTTGCAAGGTTACTATTTTGCTTAAGTTAGCTGGGATCATTTCTGTTTCCTGCAAATACAGAAGTCTAATCGAAACAGTGGCACGTCCCACGTGATATATCAGTCCCACAGATATATCTTGGCCTTAATGATTTTTATTTATTTGGTAAAATTGCAGTTCACAGAATGCTGTCCCTTATTGACCTGATTTTATTCACTCTTCCCAGCTCTCCTGTGAAGTGCTGAGGACAAGTCAGCCCCACTTTATTGGAGAGAAAATTGCGTGTTGCTTGTATTAAGTGGCTTGTCTAAGAGTACACAGCTCAAGAGCACCCAAGTTTGTCTGATTCTAAAGGTTACACATGTTCTTTGCTTGGCATTAGCATTTAATGCTGTCTGCCCAAAGGAAAACCCTCTTGGCCTTTCCTTTATCATGCTTTCTTTGTAGATTTTCCATATTGATAACTCTCTTAAACTTTCATTGCCAGGCCCAATAGGACCCATGTGTCCACCACAGACTGTAGCAATCTGTCTTGCTTGGGACAATTCTTAATATCCATGTCATTCACTTGGAACTTGTAATATCTTATGCTTCTAATTGCTAAATACCAAGCTATTTCTATAAGCCAGCTGGTAGATTACACATTGCAGCTTGTCTATAAATCCCTATACGCAGCAGGATGTTGTCCAGAGACAGCAGAAACATAAGTCTCATACATGGTTTTCTAATTTCTTTCTTAAAAAAAAAAAAAAGAGGGACGCCTGGGTGGCTCAGTTGGTTAAGCAGCTGCCTTCGGCTCAGGTCATGATCCCAGCGTCCTGGGATCGAGTCCCACATCGGGCTCCTTGCTCCGCAGGGAGCCTGCTTCTCCCTCTGACTCTTCCTTCCACTCTGTCTGCCTGTGCTCGCTCTCACTCACTCTCTCTCTGACAAATAAATAAATAAAATCTTTAAAAAAAAAAAAAAAAAAAAAAAAGATTTTATTTATTTGAGAAAGAGAGAGAGAGCACGAAAAAGGGGAGGGGCAGAGGGAGAGGGAGAAGCAGACTCCCACTGAGCAAGGAGCCTCATGCAGGGCCTGATCCCAGGACCTAAGATCATGACCCAAGCTGAAGGCAAATGCTTAACCCACTGAGCCACCCAGGCACCCCAGTTTTCTGATTTCTTTAGGAATTCTTGACATCAGTAAATTACAAATCCAAAGTCATGGTACCTTTTTGTTTTATTTTCTTAAGTAATGGACACTGAAAGGACAATTGCTTTCAGGTCGGAGGGCTTAGGCAGGGCAAGGTTGTCAAAGATTTTTGATAGTCATAAAGGGTCTTTAAATTAAAAAAATAGGTGCCCATAGTCTTAAGTTCTTAGAGGAGAGAGGTACATTTTACATCACCTTGAAACCCCTCCATAGCTATGAGGAGATATTCAAGAAAGATTCTGTTAACTGGAAATCAGCTAAATTCCTTAAACACAGAATGCGCTTATTTATTGAGTTTTCACTTTGAGCCTGTGAAAAAGAAGTATTGAACCAGGGATTGCCAAATTTCTGTGCAGCTCTCATTCTGTTTCTACATGACCCCCAGGCTAGATGACTAGAAAAACCTGCCCATACCAGGGAGAGGATGACAAAGCAGAACTAGCTCATTTTTGGAGCATTCCTGTAGGTGGAGCAAGGTTTCAGGATACACAGACCACACCCCCCAGGTGGCTACCCAGGAGATACACTGCAGGCAACCTTAGGAGGATACTATTTTAAAGTTTTGCTTTTTTTTTTTTTTTTTTTTAAAGCTTATTAGTTTGGATAATGCTAGAATCAAATGTTCTTCACGCCCTAGCTGCTAAGCCAAGTGACCAAGGTTTCCTTCCTGGCATACAAATTAGACAACCCTCTGATTTCTGAGAATTCCATCTGAAAACTAATGACAGTTACCAGCATTCGATAACCTTCCTGCTCCCAGTTGAGTCAGAGTTCTTTTCAAGATAACCGGCAACAGAGTGACTGGCAGTTACTTTCCTTTATGACTCTGGGTGAGGAGATGGTCTGCATAATGCAACCACCCTAGGTCTCCCTGTCTGCCCAAGAGATTCCCGCTAAAGTGCACAGATTGGGCTGCAGGATGGGGGATCCTATCTAAGGATTCCTTACAGTCTTGTGTGGACTTTATTCAAGTGGACAGATATTCTGATTCTTATTCAGGGCTAAGACGAAATTTAATCTTGAAATTGTGCTATGACATTTTCCAACCTCTAAGGCAGGCATGCCAAGTGAATACTGGAAAAAGAATGACTTCTTCTGTTATTCTTAGAAGGAGCCAATTACTAATTATTTGTGGGAGTGTTTGTTAATCATTGTCTTTGTGATTCCCTGTTAGAGTATATAGTCACAGCCTGTATCTCCCCGGTTTAAATCTGAACCCCTAGTGCACACTACAGCACCTGACACAGAGGACCTAATCCATCAATATTTGGTGAATGAATGAGGGACTACATGACGTCTGAAACATGCCCACCAGATGGGCCGTGGTGCCTTCACAGGCCATTGCACAGACAGACCTTTTTTGCATGTCTTTTTCTGGCTATGGATAACTGAGACCAAAGAAAATGACATGAGGGCCAACGTTTTGTACCTTATGTTTCTGGCAAAAGAAGTCACAGAGAAGAGAGTATGAATTCCTACTTGAGAAACTTTTTATCCAGTTGTTCACAAAATATATGATCATAGTGCATCACCCCAATAAACAACACCAAAATGATCTGGCACAGTATCTGGCAATAAAAGGACCTCATCGGATACTGGTTGGAAAAGTGAATTCATTGAATGAACTACAGTGAGGCAGGCACAATGCTTGAGAGCGACAAAGGTGGTCGATGGGAGCACAGAGGGAGGAATGATTTACTCTGGGTACGTTACAGAGGATGCTGTGTAGGCATAGATAGGGCACATAGGTAAGTTAGATACATATAGCCCTGATTCATAATACGTATTTAGTGGACATTTATTGGTGAGCTGCTCAGAACCCTCCTGCTCCATAGGCTAATCTCGACCATCCAGTCCAAGTAGAGGATGCCACTCTCAGAATCCTTTGCCTCCAGCCAGAGTTAATTGGTTGGTGTAAGGATGGGTACACAGTATGAGCCAGGCCAATCAGTCCCTGTCTTTGGGATCCCTTTCAATTCAGACATCAGGAAAGTTTCCAGTCTTCTCTGGAGATGAAGCTGTGAGTGTTAGGTCTATATGTGAGAGATGAAAGCCAAACATGGCGAGAAACCCAGACAAGAAGCGAGGGTTGCACTGATGGATTCTAAATTTCTGGTTGACACTACCCTAAGGCCCATTTCACCTTATTTTCTTTCAGTAAATTCTCTTTCCGTCAAGGCTACTATGAATCAGAGTTCAGTCACATGCAATGAAGAGTCTTGCCTAATCCTTATAGTAGATTGGTATGGTTCTCCTTTGAGACATCAAATAGTTCCCACACTGGCCTGAAATATTCCCAATTATCTCTGGTGGTTATGACTGCGAAGGCCACTCTTCAAAAGTAAATATGTTCTCACGGTATATGGAGATAGTGGGGAGGAGGAAAAGTTTAAGCTATCATCTATTAACACTTTGCATGATTATATCTTTCACATAATGTAGCAGCAATTCCTCGTAAGGCCCTGAAGGGACAAAAATAGGAAAAGACTTTTTAATAGAAGTTTCCAAATACTGCTAAACACTGGGAAGGGGAGGGGATCTCCAATGTTTGTGTGTGTGTGTGTGTGTGTGTGTGTGTGTGTGTGGTGCTCATGCTCTAGAACAACTGGCCAAAAATAGGTCGGAGGGCTATCAAAAATAAAAGTAAGTTTTTTTGTAAGGTTATTTCCTTCCTGATCTAATTATTATTATTGCAAATAATTACAACCGAACTTGTATAGTTGCAGTATTTTCATATCTGTGAAAATTGTATTTACTTGAGAAATAAAATATACACATAAAAGGATCTAAGAATCCCTTCAGCAATGGGAAAAATAATCATGTACATCTGAACTGAGTTCCAATTTTGGCATAACACTGCATTCGTGGGGTAATCTTTGATAAGATTTAGTTTTTCTGCAATTGTTTCCTCATCTTGAAAATGTTACTAATCCCTTCCTTTTCTACTTCCAAGGATTGCTGTGAGTGTCAAATATCCAAGGGGACTGTGTAGTAAATAGGCTGTGTAGTACAGTGGCTAAGGACTTTGCCTAATGTGAGAGAAGGGTTTACATATTTCATATTGATGAGGTTGTGTAAAGACCTCTAGTCCTGAATTTCAAGTATCAGCATAAATCTTGATTATTTAATCTTTAAAAAGTCCTAGTTGTGTCCATTATGGCATGGAAATAATGATCAATCCAATAGCTGTATATACCTCTGACATATCTTATTGTGATTTCTAAATCCTATTTTACATCGAAAGGGACTCGATCTATTAAGACTACAGGATCATGAAAAAGAGCTCAGAAGCCAACTCATAGAAGGTCTCACCAGCTAAAAATGGGGTAATCAATAAAGATAACAACTGCACTGATTTGACACATGTCAGATCTGTTTAAATCCATCAGTGCACATTGATACTAAAAAAGACAAACTCACTGGTCACCTTTTGCAAGATGGGAGGGAATCAATTCATGCAACGGTGACATATACACTCCCACACACAAACCTAACCTGAATCAGATTTAGGCATGAGCTCTAACTGCTAATTTTTTTTTTTAAGATTTTATTTATTTTATTTGACAGAGTAGGCAGAGAGGCAAGCAGAGAGAGGGGGAGGAAGCAGGTTCCCTGGTGAGCAAAGAGCCCGATGCGGGGCTCGATCCCAGGACCCTGGGATCATGACCTGAGCCGAAGGCAGAGGCTTTAACCCACTGAGCCACCCAGGCGCCCCTCTAACTGCTAATTTATAGAAATATAATGAACAGGGAAACACATTTAAATGACACAGCTGGGAGTCAATGCTGATCAGCAAAATCCAGACTGTAGGAAATTTTACAGGACCAACAACCTGATTTATTCAGCAGCAAAAACTGAATATACAAGAAAAACAAAAAAAGAAAGCTGAGCAGGGAACCCCTAGAGTAAAAGAGAAACTTATCTAGGTCTTTAGACTTACTTGGATTCTTATTCAAACAAACTGGAAAACACTGAACACTGACTTGAAAGCTGACAGCAAGAAATTAATGCTAATGTTTTAGCAGTGACAATGGTATCATTGCATGTTTTAAAAACCATATCCTTGAGAGATAGATTAATTAAAGTGTCTATATGTGGAATGCTGCAACACTGAAGTTTACTTCAAAATAATTTGCAGAGTGAAGAGAGTGAGGCTATAGATGAAACAAAATTGGCTATGGTGGTTGTTGAAATTGGGTGATGGGCACATTAAAAATTCATCATACTATTCTCCCTACATTTGAATGCACTTGAAAATATCCATAATAAAATGTTAAAGTAAGGGGTGCCTGGGTGGCTCAGTGGGTTAAGCCTCTGCTTTCGACTCAGGTCAAGATCTCAGCATCCTGGGATTGAGCCCCGCATTGAGCCCTGCATTGGGCTCTCTGCTTCCCCTCTCTCTCTGCCTGCCTCTCTGCCTACTTGTGATCTCTGTCTGCCAAAAAAATAAATAAAATCTTAAAAAAAAAAAAGAAAAAAATGTTAAAGTAAAATAATTCTGTCTGAGTTTAAATCCAAGCTCAGCTCACTGCTAGGAGGGTTACTTAACTGTTCTTGCCTCCTTTGTCAAGTGGGGATATTCAAAGTGCCTACCTCGCAGGGTTATTTATGGAGAGGAGAAAAATAATAGGTCTAAAACACTTAAGAGACCTGCCCATGGCACACAGTGTATGATCAATCAACTTATCTATTGATATTACTTATTATCATTATATATCGTGATGTAGATTTTATACTGAAGGAATTCTAGAAAATATGATCTCTGCTCAACATCAAGCAGTGGTCAATTGGTAGAAAGACTTTCATTCTTTTTTTTAAAGATTTATTTATTTATTTATTTATTTATTTATTTATTTATTTGATAGAGATCACAAGTAGGCAGAGAGGCAGGCAGAGAGAGAGGAAGGGAAGGCAGTCTCCCTGCTGAGCAGAGAGCCCTATGCGGGGCTCGATCCCAGGACCCTGAGATCATGACCCAAGCCGAAGGCAGAGGCTTAACCCACTGAGCCACCCAGGCGCCCCAAGACTATCATTCTTAAGGGAAACTTGCAACAGCCTACCATGGGCAGGTCTTATTACAAAATCCCCCAGGAAAGGATATTTTTTTCTCTGGCTATCAGGGCAGGCAGGGTTGAGAGGATAGCTACCTTTTGCTTCTTTCTAGGTGTGTCATTACTGAAATGAGAGGGTGATTAAGGACTCCCTATCTTCCCTCAAGTCTTTCAGCAAAGTGCTCTGCTGCCTAAATATGTTAAAGTCAGTGCACACCTTCACTGTAGAAGATCTGAGCTCCCGTGGTCCTTCCTAACTGAGAAAATGGCTTAAAATCACTAACCTTCATGGAAGGCAAGCTAGTTAAAAGGGAAAGTCAATTAAAAATCTTTAATTTGGGCAATAAACAGATAAGCACAATTATTACATCAGTCGATGATGCCTTAAGCCAGAGTTTTCAATGGTCTGCTGTGCACGGCCGTCATGTGGGGGATCTTGTTAAACTGCAGATTCTGATTGAGTTTATGGTAGGGCCTGATATTCCACATTTTTAACAAGCTCCCAGTGGACAACGAAGAGGCTCACCCACATATCATACTCGCCATGGTAAGCACTTGGCTGGCCACTAGGAAATGATCTGACACTCAGTTTAGTAGGACTTAGGGTTCAGTGATTTGGATAATAGACAGCCAGGAATATCTTTCATCTGAAATATTAATTGGAAGAATTCATTTCTGATTCTTTGGCTTTGGTATTTTCTATTTACCAAAATAAAGGCACATACTTCTTTTCACATACTCTTTTCTATTAAATGCCTCCTACTCATCTTGGAAATCCTTTTAAGAAGAGATTTTGGGTATCAGAAGGTATCAAAGAGAGAATGGTATAATTTAATTCTCTAATAAAGTCTCCTGACCTGCTCAGAAGACCTTAGCATAAGCCTAATTTTGGATTCCTTCTCTTTCCTCAGCAGTGGGATGTGGGAATAAATATTTTAAGAACAGGTCAATAATTTTGTGAATTCAAAGATCACCCAGCATGATAAAATTCTAAATTGAAAAAAAAAAAGTTGGCCTTGTCCAACTTGAATTCTAAGAAAAGGATTTTGAAAGCGACTCTTTGGCAACCTTGAGAATGATGTGACTTGTCACAGGAGAAAAATATTTTTGAGAAGCTCTTTTATGTTTATGATTTCATTTGAACCTATATAGGAAAGGGAAGGATGAATTGCCTAGGTCCTTCTCTGTTTACTGTTCAGCTACTGTGATCATGCATGCTCCACAATCCATGTTAGTTTTCCTCCCAAATTTTCATGGGAATGCTAAAATTATTGTGCCAAAAAATAGTTCTGAAAACTCAGGGTTAAAGAAAGTTTAAAAGATCTGTTGACTGCAGATCTTCTTAGAGACCTTGCTATGTTGATGTACATTGGACCCTCTAAGAGGGGTCCACAGGACAGTTTTTCCAATCAGATTTGACAATGAAACTTGTTTTCTAAGAACTATCTCTTGAGATAAGCATTGGCACACTCTGTCTTGAGAAATGCTGATCTAGGGGAGCTGGGACAAAGTTTGCTTATCAACTCTAAATTAACAAAATATAATAATCTCTCATCATCTTCAAGATGGTAAAAATGGGTATGGGTGTAAAGATGCGGTGGGAAGTTTCTATAAATCTCTGTTAGTAGAAACCCTTTTGGCAAGGTGAAGGTTTTATAGTCATTAAGGGTTAGAGGGAAAACTAAGAAATGCTTTTTAAAAAAAATTTATTTTTTTACTACTTATTTTTTAAGATATCAAACTTCCCAACAAACCATATCTGTAGGTGCTCAAAATCTTCTCTGAGACAATAGTGAAATATTCTACTTCTATTCCTCAGTTTTCATCTGTAAAATGAGGATAGTAATATCTACTTCATAGGGTGGTTGCAGGGACTAAAAGAGACAATGTATGGAAAAGCACAGGCACATCTAAGAAGCATGGAGATGGTAGTTCTGTTCTTTTTATTAAAAGTGGTTTTTTGTGAGTGCTTGAGGTGACACCTCCCCTTTGTCATACAGGTCTTCAAAAAAGCTGGTATATGGTAGGCTCATGGCATGATCATATGGGAGAGCATTTAAAAATATGCATGCCCGACCCCTACTCAGTTCTAGAGAGCCATAATGTAGTGATAATGGGGAAGAATGCATATATATTTTTAAAATTTTCTTCCTGTGGTGAAGATGGTACATCTTGAACACCTGTAAGATATTTGGACCAAATCCCTAAATTGTGATCCTACGTCTCCTGCAGTAGTCCTCGAGTATGTTCTGTGGAACAAAAGTTCTCTGTGGTGAAATGGTTAGAGATGCTACATACCAGTCTCCATCCTCTCCCCTCCTTGAGCTTTCTTAAATTACCTGAGATGTCAGGCAGTACTCTGTGAGATTTTGCAACATATATTTATCCTGCAACTCTCCATGTCTGTCCAACACATTTGAGAAATGCTATAGTAAAGAGTTAGAAGAGAATTCTACTTATGTTCAGAGATCTTTTCACGCTGACATAAGGGAGAAGCAAGGTAGCAAAGGGCAGCCCAAATTCCTCCTTCTTAGAGAGCTGTCTGAGGCTACTTTTTAATTTTTAAATTCTAATTATTTATTTATTTATTTAAAAGAGTTTATTTATTTGTTTGAGAGAGACAGAGAGAGACCAATGGAAAGACTGAACCTGCAAAATAGCAAGAAAAAGCAGATGGCAGCAAAGTGGTCACGGTGGTTTCCATGCCCAGGGTAGTAAATACAGCTGAGGTAGCAGTAACAGACCATTTATTATGGGCCTACTATGCACCAAACCTTACATTTTGTTCCTTACTTTCTTCATCTCCTCTGAATTTCAGAGCAGAACTAGGGAAGAACTATGTAGAGGTCAGAGAACAGGTTTCTGTGGACTGAATCAATCATACCAAAGAGATTTTTCAAGAACTGCTCATCAGGTGCTTGGAGAGAGGCAAAGTGAGGTATGACAAGTTGTCACAGTTGTCAAGTTGTCATTGAAACTTCTCTCAAAAAGTTTCCATCTGGATAACTGAACTCTTTCAAGAGAATCTCTGAGGAATGAAGCACTTGCCTTCTTTCCCCTAAATCCCGGACTCATCTAATTTCTCTCCCACCAAAGGCTGACAGAGTGAAGAAACTGATAGAATTTTATTCTTTTCCACAGGCAGAAGAAGGTTCTAGATTAAAAACCAACCCTTCCAAGAGGAATTCTAATTGAAAATTGGAATATCACATCTAGTTTCAATTTATCAACACATATTGCCTCTGAACACCACTGACATTTACTGCTAGCTATTTACAGGCTTCTTACTATGTGTATACCTTTATGCTAAATAATTCCTATACATGTCCTTTAGTCTTCAGAATCATCCTATGGAGAAGGACTATTTTTGTACCCATTTCCCTGATGAGGGAATAAGGATGTGAGAGAGTAGTAACTTGCTTGAGGTGAGAATACTAATAAATGGTTGGGTTGAACTTTGAGTTCAGTTCTGTCAGCCTCCAGAGCCTGGGCTCTTAACCACCAAACAGTTGTAACTTCCTTATGATGTCTATGGTAATGTAAGTATATGGGCATTAGCTAAAAGTGATGATGATCATTCCCTATTTCTCAAGGAGATAAGGTAAGATGTACACAAGTGGAAAAATAGTTAGCAATACCTTCCTGTAGCTTATACTGGAGTCAAAGTAGTTCTGGAGAAGATTCAAAGAGGAAGTGATTGAGGGAGTGGAGCTGGGGAGGATGGGCAAGGACTGCATAAGCATGGAAAAGTGAGTTAGTCCTAAAGGTAACTGAAGAGATATTAGACTCTTCAGAGCACAGAACACAGTTTTCTTAATAGAGTGTGACCCCACGTAGGAATTCTGAGGCTTTCAGGAAGTTAGTCAACTTTCCTAAGACTATTTCCCCAACTGTGATAAAGGGATAATAGCCACCAAGAGGCTGGCTGGGAAGATTAAGTATAGCTAAGTGTTTGGGAAAAGGAGGCATCCCCTACTCTTTCCTCTAGCTATCAGACTAAGTTCAATTTCCCAGTAGAGTTGGCTTGCTTCTCCCCTTTGACCTCATGTATTAAGATGTTAGAAAGAGCCTTACCTGCTGTGAGAAGCCCTTCACAACACGTCTTTGTTTGAGGTTTGTTTCTCCATCCAGGTTGGCAGTTTCCAGGTGGCAGATCCCACTGGGGTCTGAGGAAAAGAGGAGGAGTATGTCTGCTGGGATGATCTCGTTGCATTTCATTTGGATGAAGTCTCCCACACGCACATCCTTCCAGCATTTCTGAACGTAGCTCCGCTCTTTTCTTGGGTAGAAGAACAATAGTGAGTTTTAAGATTCTCTAGAGAATTAATAAGTGAAGGGAGGAAGGCCTGGCCTGTGCCTAAATATCCCTCAAGCAGCCTGTCACAAGATTGTTTGGTGTTCTACCTTGCCCCAAATAACCACCATCATAACTCTCTAGAAAGGCTAAGTATGGTCTAAAGAATCCCACTAATAGAAGATCTGTCCTCATGAGCCTTTAGAGTTTTGATTGACTGTTGGCTGTAGACTAGGTACTATGCTCAGCCTTGCTTCCTAGCAGAAGAAAAAAAATTAAAGGAGAAGGTGATTACATAGTCATATTACTTTAGTACTCTTGATAGACATCATTTTCCAGAATAGCCAGTTATCACTGTAGGAAGCAGGGTTGCAAGGAAAGGTTGTTCAGGAAAGAGTGTTTCTGATTAGGAAAGTGGCCATAGGAAAGTGAGGATATAAACCATTATGTAGAAAGATCTGGGATGATGCTGAAATGGAAAACTCTGGGCAGTCAGGGAGTTAGAAAGATAGCACCAGAAGTTTGACGGGATGGGACTCATGGTAATCATAGAACCAGAGGGTTAAAGAAATCCCAGGAAATTATGAACTTTCTCTTCCCACCCCATTTATCAAGCTCAGATATGAGTGGCAGCAATAATCACAAATGTAGCAGCATATCTACTGTGCCAAGTACTAGTGATAGTTAATATTGTCTTTATTTGTATAATAGCTTACTGAAATGAATATTATTAGGCCCAGTTCACACATGAGGAAATCGAAGGTCAAAGAAAAACTTCCCAAGGTCTTAACAACAATATCTGAAACCCAAGCCCAGATCCAAGTTGGCACCCAGCCCCACAGTTTTCAATGCTTGGAGATCCTACCTTCTCAAAAGTATTCCCCTCTTTCCTCAGGTCTCTGGTGGTCTCAGCTTTTGCACCATCAGCAATAGGACTCCCTACTACCCAAGCCAAGACATTCCATTTCAAGGAGCTCTCGTCTTAGAAAGTCCTCCTTCTATTTAGCCAAATACTGAACTAGTTCTGCTCTCTTGGGTAATCTATTCCATCTTCTACCATTTTGTAAATATTTTATCAGGTATTTCTGGGAGCCTTTTGGATTTGCCAAGTCAAATTTAATTCTCCAAGTGCCCTTCATGACTCCTGTATGACAGTTTCAAGGCCTGTCCTGAAAGTGTGGGCTGTTTTGTCTAGGGCTGTATTTGGAAATGTTCCTCTTTAAATATGGGATTTGGAACCAAACCAATATTGTACACATGGTCTTTTCAACTGAGCCCAGCTGGTTTTCAGCTGGGTACCTCTGAGCCCAGTCAGGCCCAGGGAAGCAGGGTCTTGGCTGTTTTTCTCCACTGGTGCTGAGTCCCCCTGGCATGTTAATGTTTCTGTTGGAATCTGGGTGCCCTGGTCATGACAAGGCTACTCTTTCACAGGAAAAGAGATGTGACTGGAATTTTGCTTTTCCTTTTTAACTTCATAAAAGTCCCTAAAGTGGGTAAGGGTTTGAGGTCTTCTTTTCTTCTTTGGTGCCCTCTGGAGAACCTCAGATAAGCCCTGCTAAGACACCATTGTTCTTGTCATAAAAGATCTATGCAGAGGCTCTCCTAATCCCCTGAAATGAGTGTGGTTTCATTTGGAAGACCAATCAAGGAAAGGTCTGATCTGAATCTATAAGATAATCAGGGACATTAGTACTGGGGAGCATCTTGCCATGCTAAAGACCCACAGAATTCTGTGGACATTCCCATGGCTCCAGAAAGCACAGTAAAGCAGCCACTGGTATAATCAGTCCATGGGCAATATCATCCACATGACTAATGCCACCACTTCTGAGGATTTGGGCGGGTAATGCACCTGTGGCATTTTAGTAATAGTAATAGTGCTTCTTTCCATGGAAAGACATTTAACAGGTTTCTAAACACTTTTTTGATTCCATCAACTTATTTTACCACTTGTTTTTCCTGTAAAGAATAGGGACAGTACCCCTCATTTTTTTTCTCAGTGGCATTTTGGAAATATACCTGTTTGTTTCTTGATGTATTTGGGGTGGCTACTCCTCCGCCAGAAATGTGAATATTACTGTCAAATAATTCATGGTCTCTCTGCTGATTCCGGGAAGGATTTGTTTTTTTTCTTCAGAGTATAAATGTTTGAGTATAAGGCCACCTAAAGGAACTGGAATGGCCCCTACTCTCTGTGGGAGAAGGAACCTCACACAGTCAAAGAAAGACTAGCTTTCTCTACTGCTTTTGTTGTTCTTCTTTTTGAGAGGGCGCTTAAAACAAAACAAAAAATTCCTAAATGTTATAGCAAAATTCACCCAAGGAGTAAAGGATTATCACTCAACCTGTCCACATTCTTCCCCACCTCCCAGCTTTGACTTCTGTGTCCTATCAGGGATAGTGGGTATCAGTTGATCCCTATAATCTCAGTGTTCTGCCTGGTATTTGAAATTGAGTTTAGTGAAAATGCCTTAGATTCTGAGCAACATCCTCATTGCCAAAGCTTCCAGAACACACTGGTTCAGAAGATTTGCAAATGCTAGTTGGAATTGCTGCATACATAGGCATATCAGAGGCAAGGCCAGCATACCCTCATCTATGAACACTGCCTTTTTTTTAGTAAAAAGATTTTTAAAATTTATTTGACAGAGAAAGAGAGAGCACAAGCAGGGGGAGCAACAAAGAAAGAGGGAGAAGCAGGCTCTCCACTGAAGAGGGAACCTGATGCAGAGCTCTGTCCCAGGACCTTAGGATCACGACCTGAGCCAAAGGCAGACGCTTAACCAACTGAACCACATAGTCATCCCTCATTCTTTCACCTTCTAATAACAGACTCCACTGCTTATTATGGGCTCTGGGCTCTTAAGGTTATGGACGAGGGAGAGTTATGGAGATGAGCTTATGGTATATACATTTTTACAAGCAGTCACTTCTGTGAGCTGGGATTGAATGTTGTCAATTTCCACTGGGATGCTGGGTATAATGAGGTCAGGGAGCCACCCAAGATGCAGAAAGTCAGACCAGTCTCTGATTTCTATTATTCCTCAGATCCTAGGGAAGTCACTGCCTTACTAGTAACTATCACTTCTGTCTTTCCTTTAGGTTAATCCTTTCTTAGGATGACATGTGGAAGTAAAGAAACATTCTTAGTCCCTGTTGTAGGCCTATCCTATCTTATGAAAGAGACTGCCCATCTTTGTGAGTGTACACCTGAAACAGAGGCACATATGCCTTGATGCACACAACCTATTATGTGTGTCTGGGATAATGAAGCTATAGAATCAACATGATTTGGGGATGTTAGCTTTAAAAAACCTGGTGTGTGTGTGTGTGTGTGTGTGTGTGTGTGTGTGTGTGTAGGGATATGGTTTAGCAATAGCTGATACATAATTTGATGAATTATATTTATATTAAATCAAATATAGTTAGTTCTAGAATCAGAGTCAAATTTTAAAGAAATTTTTGGAGATAAAAAATCAGGTATTTTGGAGATAAAAATATCAGGGTAAAAAATGAGACATTTCATTGTTTCATTTGGCCATTTTGTGCTGGTCTCTTGGTCCTCTGGGTCCATTTTGTCTCCCCAATAGTCAGGAGTGTGAGTATGTTTGTGGGAAAGGCAAGGATGCATAGCCAAACGGGGTCCAGCCAGAGGAAGTGATGAGTGGCTGAGCCCAGCTGATGCGGAAAAGCAGCATGCTCCTGCATTGAGTGACACCCAGATGTGGCCAGCAGCTGGCTGGGCGCCACCTGAGGAAGTCATTCGGAACAGCTGCCTCAGGTGGATGACTCCACGCGCTCTTGATCACCTCCTTGCTCAGTGAGTCCCACCTGGGAACCGACTGCTATTTTAGTTTCATGGGGTGTTCACTGCTGTTTAAAAATAAGACAAATCAACATGGCTTGGGATGAAGACTCCATCTGGCAGATTCTGCTTCGAGGAGAAATTAAGTGGAGCCGTGCTAAATGGCTTTCCGAGAGGAGATGGGGCTTATTAAGAGGGAAATAAACAGCAAGAGAGGTTTGTAACCAACTGGATGCCACGGGGAGGCAGGCAAAAGGAGGGGGATGGGGAAGGAGCGGAGGCTTAAGGCTCCATTCATCAAGTGTGTGGGTTTTACAAAAAGAGTTTCAAGGAACTAGAGGAGAGAGGATTTCTCAGGAGGTTTGGTTGTCTGTGGGACTATCTATTCAAAACAGGATGATGAGCTGACCTCAGCTGTCCTTCCAGAAGCTTGAATGGCAGATGTAGAAGAATCCACATTCCTACCCCAGGGTGGAAGAGGAATGCCAGGGAGAATGAGTATAGTGGAGGGGTTAAGGGTGGGTTTGAAGTTCCGCGTCGCAGCTTATTACCCATGTGAACCTTGGAAAGTTATTTAACCTCGCGGAGCCTTTGTTTTTTCAGTTGACAGTAATAGGTGTGCTTGCCTCAGAGGCTTATTGGAAGGTTTGGTGACATGACCCATGACCGGGACTGAGCTCGGGGCTTTGCACTTGGTAAGTACTCAATAAATACAAGATCCTTTGAGGATGGTGATGATGATGCCGATGATGAGGACAGGGACAATGACGATGGTTCTTAATATCATGGTGAGGGCTAACTCCCTGCTCTGCCAGGCCCAGCGCTTCTCCTTCACAGCTGGGACACCCATTTTATGCCCATGATTGCATTTTATGGCAGGCCCAGCGACACAATATGCAAACACAGGAAACTCTAAAAACTGAATCCTTTTCCCAAGTTCAGAAAAGAGGGACTCAATCTAGCTGATTGAAGACTTAGGGCTCTGGCTACTGGCACAAACTCCCAGGAAAGAATACCCTTAAAATCAGTGCTGTCCACGGACAACTGGGTGGCTCAGTTGGTTAAGCAGCTGCCTTTGGCTCAGGTCATGATCCCAGCGTCCTGGGATCGAGTCCCACATTGGGCTCCTTGCTCAGCACGGAGCCTGCTTCTCCCTCTGCCTGCCATTCTGTCTGCCTGTGCTTGCTCTCCCCCACCCCCGATAAATAAATAAAATCTAAAAAAAGAAAAAAATCAGTGCTGTCCAACAAGTTCATTTGCAGATGATGACACACTGATTCTAAAGTTGATACAAAGGGGCAAAAGATCCAGAATAGCCAACATACTATTAAAGGAGAGCAAAATTGGAGGACTATCACTATCTGACTTCAGGACTTCAAGCTGCAGTAATCAAGGCGGTGTGGTATTGGTGAAAGAACAGATAAACAGATCAATGGTACAGAAGAGATAACTCAGAAGCACACACACACACACTCTCAACTGAGCTTTGACAGAGGACCAAAGGCAATAAAATGGAGGAAAGATAGTCTTTTCAACAAATGGTGCTAGAACTAGATGTCCACAGACAAACAAATGAATTTAGACACAGACCTTGTACCTTTCCCCCAAATTAACTCAAAATTTATCATAGACCTAAATGCAAAACACAGAACTATAAGACTTTCAGAAGTTAACATAGGAGAAAATCCAGATGACCTTGTATATGGTGATGAAAATCTTAATGAACAACAACAACAACAAAATAGGAGAGAAGGGATTTGATGGATTTCCAATTCTACTCCTATTATTCAGGTAAGGAAACTGAGGCTAGGAGTGACCTGGCCAAGGTACACAGTAACAAAGCTTGCTCTAGAACCTATACGCTTTCCATGGTGCCAAGGAAGAGAACTCAGGGCCCTGTGGCTGCCTCAGGAATACTTGTAATGTCCTATTGGTTTGCCAGTGGTGTGTTGAGGTAGAGGCAGTACCAGAGAATGGTTAAAAGTTTTGGAGTCAGGTGAGCCTGATTTGAAACCTGGAACTATCTCTTACATGTGGTACTGCCCTGAATCTACTGCCTTATTGTCTGACCCTCAATTTATTCATCTATCAAATAGGACAACTGAAATAAATTCTATAGGTTATAGTGAGAGCTAACTAAAATAATGTATGAGAAGTGTTTAATGACTGCACAGCAAATGGCAATTCCTACTGCTATTATTATCATTGTAGTTATTATTAGCTTGGAGCAAACAGGTTCACTGCTGTGGAGACGGTAGACTAGAGAGGGCGAAATTGTCTATTTTTATGATCTCATATGAATGAGGTGTTTTCTTCTTCTTCTTCTTTATTTTCCCCTGGGGGAGGAAAGTGGCAAGAAGGTATAGAAGATTTGAAAAGGGACAAAGAGATAAAGGGTTGTGTGGCCTCTGTCCCTGACCTGGCTCCAGGAAATAGAACAGAA
This sequence comes from Mustela putorius furo, assembly GCF_011764305.1. Taxonomy (NCBI): domain Eukaryota; kingdom Metazoa; phylum Chordata; class Mammalia; order Carnivora; family Mustelidae; genus Mustela; species Mustela putorius. The sequence continues at coordinate 47,964,186 of NW_025421294.1, read as the reverse complement.
GCTAAAGCATTTACGTTAAAGACAGCCTGAGCCGGGCTTGTGAGTGCGCCCTGCCTGGCTGTTCCTTCCCCTCTGTATCCACCTGTCAGCTACAGCCCACAAGTGAGAGGGCTGATTCAGGCTTACAGGACTAAGAAAAGTACCAGAAAGGGATAGTGGGGGCCAGAGGAGTGGCAGGGTACCTTGATTTCTGGTTCGACTGGAAATATTGAGAGACACAGTGACAGTCCCTATATCTGAGGATGCTTAGGCATTTCTCGGGGTGGCTTGAAATTAGGGTGGGAGAACATGTCCCAAATCAGCAGTTTGGGGTTAAGTGTCACTAGGGTATATGTATTAATGTGACCTCACCCAGAGGCCAATGAGCCTAACACAACCAGTCACGTTTGTTATTAAAGTCCTTCTTTATACTGAGAGTCCCATCTTTGTATCAAAGCTCCAAGGGACAGTCCACTCTTTGACCTCTTTGTGCACACACCTGTCCCACACAGAAAGCAGAAATGAGCACAGAATGGCACAAAGCAGTGATGGCCATTGAAACACCATGCTCAGGGGATAAGAGACGAACAGGTGCAATCCATCAAGGTCACATTCCCAGATTATGGAGAAGCAGCCTGGGAGTACTGAAGGCACGAGAGGTCACCCCAAAAGCCCTTCCCCGAGCCACTGCAGATGTAAATGTGACCTTTCACTTTCAACTCTGGGCACTGAATATCAGTAGTGCACCTCTCTCTGCCCCATTTCCTGACATTCTGTGGTCCTATTTCCTAACTGTTTCATGTCTCTTTTACTTTGAACAATGTAATAGACTTGTGGAGAGGTGGGATGGCCCCTGAGCTTTATGTTTCTGTTCCTACATAGGATCTGGTGGGGGATGACTAGCATATGGGGAAGTGTTTGGTAAGTATTTAGTAACTGATTCTGTGCAGATTTGTTTTGAATATGAGGCAGCAGAAGAGAAGCTTTTCCTAAACTTTTAGCCATTTTGATATCTAGTCTCTCTCTTTTTGTTATGGACTTGCCAGGGGGAGACTTCTGGTAATACACAACACAACACAACACAACACAATACAATACAATACAATATGCTTATCTATCTTCTGCCCAGCACTTAAGCTACATTACTATTTAGCTACTTTATATTACCTAATAACGAAACAATCTTTATTATTACCATTATCTCCATTTCATAAAGGAGAAAGCAGGCCCAGAAAGGTTTTCTAACTTGCATAAGGTGACACAGGTGTGTCTATTTGGACATATAAGTGACAGACATGGAAGCTTCATGGTTTGATGTGGTCTCTTGGTTCTGTTTGGGAGTGAGCTACCATGCAGATGAAGCCTCAGAAACTGGTGACCTAAACAACTAGAGCCAGGTTGAAAATAGGAGCCTCACCTTTTGGAACTGTGAGCTCCTTAACAGAGGCTATAAATCCCTACCTGCCGAAATATAAATCATGCCCATTGACATGAGGTCAGAGCTTCGGGGACACCTGGATTCTTGTTTTATGACTCCTCCATCCACTGAGTCTTGGAGAAGACCTAATGCATTCGATGCTGAAATGACAAGTTGAATTGGCCCAAATAGTTTATGGCCTTCTGTGAGCTCAGGGGAGGCAGTGGGGGTGCTTGGGGTGCTTGTAAAATTGACGCTTCAGAGCGGAGCCTAGTTTGCTGATGCTAAATGCAGAGCAAAGATGTGTGGGATGAATGCAGTGGGCTGCGGAGCCATAAACTCCAGCCAGCGGTGCTTTTCATGGCCATGCTTCAGATGACACTAGACATTTGTCTGTTGTTTGCATTTTTCAAATTTTTCCCTCAGGCCCATTTTGTTCTGTTCAAGAGCTTGGAGTTCAAGTTCTTTAGCTATAGAGTTTGTCTTCTCTCATGTGGATTCAAATGCCAGCCATTGGCATTTCTTCCTTAATCGTCTTGGGTCAAGCTCATGGTAACTCTTGGCTATCATGATTATAGCTAACATTTTCTGAAGGCTACTGAGCGTCAGGCACTATGCTAAGCATTTAACATACATTCTCTCAATCAGCACCCACAGCAACCCAGGGACATAGTTTTAGAGAAAAGTGTTTTTATGTATCTCAATGTTGGAATACCCCTGGCAAAGCCTGAATTCTGTCTTATCAACCATCTCCTCTCCTTCAGGTTTTCCAAAGAGCCATTATTTCGAGGAAATAATAGTGAAAGCCATTATTTCGAGGAAATAATAGTGAAATGGGGTCCAAACCACTGCCTTGTTAAGAACCACACATGTATGACATTCTAATGCATGCTCTGTGTTAGAAGTTGGGTTGGACAAAGTGCCCTTGGTTGTGGGCTAATCGAGGCCATCTGGATCCTTTAACTGAATGTGACTGTTGGTGTGGGTGTGCTTAGGTACTCTGTGAAAAGGGAGGATGGGGAGAGAGGGCCAGGTTCCAGAGGGGATTCTTGATTTCAGGTTTCAGATTCTGCCACATTGAATAGAAAGAAGGGAGCAGAGCCTTGTTTTTCATTACTAACATGAGTGATTCCTCCCTTGCATGTGTGTGGAGTGTAGCATGAAAGTTAAAGACTCAGGCTGGGCCTGACGCTGAAAAAATTAGAGTTGAAGTCACTGGAAATTAAGGAAAAAAGTACTTAGTACTACTTATGGTGCAAACAGGAAGTTAAACAATTTATAAAGATGATCTCATTCCCTCCGCAGTTCCCTAAGAATTGGGAGCTAGTATTGTTCCCACTTTATAGGGGTTGAAATGAAGTTTCAAGGGATCAAATCACTACACACAGTCACGGCTTTGGTATGTGGCAGTTCTGGACAATCCTAGGTCTGAGGCCAAAGTCCTTGACGCCAAGCATCCAGTAAGAGGTCGCATTTTAAATGCCATCGTTAACACTCATTTTTCACCCTCCTTTGGCACGCAATGTATAGTTTGTTTCTATAGCTCTGTTATTTTCAAGCCCTCTGGTACGTCAACTGTGTGTCTTTAAAAATACGCCATAGAGATTATGGCCACTCTTTAAAGATGAGACAAATGGGGCCCCAACTGCTTAAGTGGCTTCCCTGATGTCGTACAGTTAATTAGTGGCAGACCCAGGACCAGGACTTCTGGTTTCTGCATTCTCAGGCTTTCCAGTAGGGGCTCTGGCATTAAAGGTGACTGACATACAACTAAAAACAGGTTGTAGGTCAGGCCTCTTTCTTCCCAGTAGAGATGGTCACTGCTGGGAAATCAGGCCCTCAGTGCCATGCTGTCGGAAGACTGGCCACTCTCCTGTAGTGTCTGTTACAGTGGCCACCTGACTTCTAGGCAAGAATTGGTAAAAAAGCCAGAATTTCAAAATCTCTAATCTGAGCCATTCTTCTAAATTTCTGATGTTTCTTGATCGTGTTTTTTTGATACCAGCATAAGCCACACATACAACCTTTAGTTGACGCATGAACAGGCTATGAGCTAAAATGCATTTCCTCTGTCCATTTAAATGCTGCTCATGTTCTAATGCCTCTTGAAATGTCATCTCTTCAGGGAAGGCTTCCCTCGACCTTGATGTTTTCTGCAGGCAGATGCATCACCTCATCCCCTTAATGCCTGTGCCCTTTGTGCATATGCATGGGACAAGGTAGCTGTTTACAAGTTCCTTGTGATCCCTGGACTGAGAACCCGTGGGATCTTCTCAGGGCCTACTATGTGGTGTACACACATAGATCCCAAATGAACATTTGGGAACAAATGAGTGACCAACTGCTGCTGAGACATGGGAGGGCTTTAGTTTCATTATCATGTGGGAACAAACCTCATCGCAGATCTCCTCTGTTCACACCCCTGCTTCCTTACTGCATGTTTTCTGAATACAAACAAAAATTTACTAAGCTGAATGGAAGGATAGAAATCTCTTGCTGGGTATGGTTCCTAGATTCATTAAACTGAGCCCTGGGAGAAAGTAAGCTAATACAATTCTGAAGCTAATCTCTTCTTGAAGTCATTCCATAAATCTGATTAATGGGTCACCTTTATACCACAAGCACAGTTGCTATATTAAAAGAAAATGCTCTAACAGGATTGTAATTCTGTTAACAAGGCTTCTGCTATTTGCAAAAGGAGTCTTTCGCAGTATAAACAAGTCTGGGCTGCATGATGCATAGAATTGGGTTGAGCAAAATTCTAAGGGCCCTAGAATTCAGTGACACTCATGTGTATGTATACACACACACACACACACACACACACACACACACACACACAGGCAGCATTTCTCAAATGTGTGATGCTGAGACAAAATAGATAGAGCTACTGCCTGAGATATAAGCTTTTACATGGTTCTCAAAAAACAAATTGTCCTCTTAGATATTGTACTCTTTGCCTGATGCCCTATCATGTGGCATCAATATTTGGCAAAAGGAAATGTCCTTCTGCATCCATCAATTAAAGTAATAACTAACATTTACCTAGAATTTCCTAGCTTCCTATTCCAGGGTCTTCTATAGAATCAATAATTGATTCAGAGTTGGAAGAACCTTACTGAACCTTACAGAGTGTCCCTAAGACTATATGCTCCTGTTAATATGTGCAAAGCAATTTACAAAGAGTTTAGGCTCAAACATATTTTAAGAAGACGGTATTGAGTCCCTAGAGGTGGTCTCTTCAATATCTGTTCCCCCTTCTCTTAGAAACTACTTTATTATTATTATTATTATTATTTTCATTTGGGTTTTACATCTTCTCTGGGTAGCACATGTGCATTCAGGGAAATGGTCTTCATGCTGGACTGTGATTCAGTTAAATTTAGTTCACATAATCCTGTCTCCTACTCAAAGGGATTGGTTCAAGAATGAGCATGTGAACCATTGGGGTCACTGAGGTGTGAGGAGGTTTGGGAAAACAAGCTTCCTTGCCCTTGCAAGAATACTTCCAGAAGTACCTTTCTTTTTCCCTTTGTGAGTTACCACATGCAGACGTGAAGGCTGGAGCTGCTGCAGCCATTTCACTGCCATGAGGGAAGTCTGCCAGGGGTAAAGATAATGCAGAGGAAACTGAATGAAAAGGACAGCTAAGTTCTAGATCTAGAAAGAAGACTGAACTATATATGATCACCTGACCACCTCAGAACATTTGTAGTGACTTAAACCAACAAGTCTATTTGTTGCTTAAATTTGAATAAGGGAGTTGAGGGGAATTGGAAGGGGAGGTGAACCATGAGAGACTATGGACTCTAAAAAATGATCTGAGGGTTTTGAAGGGGCAGAGGGTTGGAGGTTGGGGGAACCAGGTGGTGGGTATTAGAGAGGGCACGGATTGCATGGAGTACTGGGTGTGGTATAAAAACAATGAATACTGTTACGCTGAAAAGAAATAAAAAATTAAAAAAAATTTGAATTGGTTTCTGCTGCTTACAGTAGAGAGTAGTCCAACAGACACAACTGAATTAAACAAAATTGGACAGGTTACTTATGGAGTGTCCTCCTAGGACCTTTATTATATTGCTGTGCAAGTTAGATTCAAGAGAAATGTCAAGTATTTCTCGAATTTATTTGGTTGTGGATTCTCTTCCTTCAGAGCCCATTTCACAGGACAAGATCTAGTCTGACTCCCAAGTCTTACAAAAGTGGAAACAGATCCAGAGAATTAAATGACTTTTCTAAGCTATTATTAGTAGTCAGTCATAGATGTGGGCTTCAAGTTTAGATCTACTGAATACCAGGCCTGTATTCTCACTTCAAAGTTACACCCCATCCCTGCGCAAAGAGGTTAAGAGGTTCCTTCACTGAAGATGAATCTCAAAAGAAGATTCTAATTATTCTTTTTCAGAGACTCCAGATTCCTAGGGCCAGAGGCTAAAGCAAAGTTTGAAAATTAGGGACTCACAGGCAAAATAACTTCAGGCCAAACAAATGGGCATGAAGTATTTGAAAAAATTATATCAGATTATTTCATTTAAATATCAGGTTATTTAAAATAAAAATGTTAACTTCTAAGCTCTTTTAACAAAATTCAGATAATCTGGCAACACTAGGTCTGTATTTCCATATGGTGGTCAGCTCTGCCTCCTGATATGAGAATGTGGGTCCCCCCGTTTGCCAGAGTGCTCACCATTCCCTCGCTCATCCTAGCACTGATGCGGAGGATCTGTTCCCACTTGTTAGTACACAGATAATATCGCTTTCCTTTTTGTATCTAGTCCACTTCATTCATTCAATTACCTGCTTGGCCCTGTAGTCAATTATTTTGTTATATTGAAGAAGGTAAAATTCCCCAAATTGAGATGTTAATATATGTTAGAAAAAAATTTCCAAGTTAAGTAAGTTAGGAGCAACACGGAGTTAAGGATGGACAGATTTCTTTATGGTGTCTCTTTTCTCAGTTCCCTCATGGAGCACAGGTTAGGAGGGCAAATGTATTATTTTTTGATCATAAATGCCTTTTTTTTCAGAGACTACCTCTTTTTCATTATTATTCCACTGAATACATTTTGGGAAATACTGCTATTATAAAACCTCTTATGTCCCTCACTGCCAGTGAACCTGTGGACCAAGGTCCCTTTTTGCTAGGATTGCTATTGCCTCCGTTTTTCACTGTTCCCTGGAAGCTATTTGGAGAACAGAACAACAGTGTGGCCTATTTCAGACCAGCTCCCAGCACAGGTCAGTCTAGGGTTTGATCAACACTGAGATTATTCCCAGGAACAGGCCCATGACTCTAGGAGGCTTAGGGCAGAGGATTTCTGGCAGATGAGGGAGAATAGGATCAGGCTAATTGAGGTGTCCACACTCATTCTTCCCTAAAGAAACAGTTTCCTGGCTTACCCCTGTATGTCTTCTCTGAGAAAAACAACAAAGGAGAAAAGGAACAAACAAAAAGTGATGGGATGGACTGGTTGACAGTCTCTTCAAAGAAAGGCAACCTGACAATTATTTTCCCTTTCTTTATAATTTTATTATTCAAAGGTGAAGAACGACTAAATCTCATCTCTAGATGTTCAGTGTGCTAACGACAATCAAGACAATTAGATTTAGCTGAACACACACATACACACACACACACACACACACACACACACTTCCGATTAACTTCTTTAGACATGCAGCTGTGGCCCTGCAAGCAAAAAGACCAGAAGTACAGCTACTGCTGAGGGAGGGAGTAGAGTTTTTCATAGAGGTGCCCTGGAACAAATGAGTCCCTTGTATTCAATGGTCTCTTATAGAACCTTTCATCGGCCAGCTCCAAGTCCGTCACCCTCCATTTCCCTGGGGAATAGAAACCCTCCTGAGACGGAAGCCACTAAAACGCTGTAGCGCACACCTTGAAGCCAGTCCTTTTCATTTTAAGAGTGACCAAAGTGATGGCAGAACGTCTGCTGAGTTGAGGTTGATAAAGTCAGAGGGATGGTGCCCTTTGAGAGAATGGATGTTTTCCTCACCTGCCAAAAAAGTCAAGACCGTCCCTGCTCGCGACTCAGTCATCAATGGCTTCAGACTGCTAGCCCAGAAAGCTCTCAGTCACGGCAGGCAGTTGCTCTGCAAGCCCAGACTTGACTCCCTTGCTTCTTTGTTGGCTACATGTGCAGTCATAAAGTTAAGACCTACAACAACTCTTATCTTTTTCTCTTTCACTAAAGAAGGATATGGATATGACTGACCAAGTGCATTTCCTTTCCCTAACAACCATCAGTGGAATCTTTGTAAAACAATAGCATGTATGAAATAACTTTGAAAAATGTGGCAAGACCGGTGGTTCACAGTTTTTGCTTTTGTTGGGATGACATCAAAGAGAAATCTTAAGGAAAGCCTTGATGATGGAGCTAACATGAGTTTTATAGTCTAAAAATAAAGCAATTACAGCTTGTGTATTGAGCATTTATTATATATCCGGCATAGTGCTAAGCACTTTCCAATAATGCAATTCTCACGATCACCCCAGGAAGGATTTCAATTTTATAGGTGACAAAATGAGGCTCAGAGAGTTTGGGTCACCTGCCTAAGGTCACGTAGTTAATGAGCAGTTTGATTCAGGCAGTGTGTGTTTCCAGTGCATCTAATAAAAAAATGCTCTACAGCTGTCCTGAAAAAGAGTGATGCCTGTTCCATCTAAAGTTCTCCAGATATGCTCCAGTGCATAGTAACACCAGACTAAGAGCGGATGAAAATTTATGCAAAATTCTTAAATGTTAAACACATTTGAAGCACCAAAGAAAATATCACATAATAAAGACCTCTTAATTTTAATAAACAGCGGTTTCAAGGGGTGCCTGTGTGGCTCAGTCTATTAAGTGTCTGACTCTTAGTTATGGCTCAGGTCATGATCTCAGGGTTGCAAGATGAGCCCTGCCTGGAGCTCCATGCTCAGTGCAAAGTCTGCTTGTCCCTCTCCCTCCCCTCACTTGCAGACTCTCTCTCAAATAAATAAGTAAATAAATAAATAAAAATCTTTACAAAAAATAAGCAATGGATTTAAGACTCTTTTTTTTTTTTTTAAATCTGGTTTTTGCTTTTAGATCATAATTCTGACTGTGGAGAATTAAACAGCTTCACTGAAATAAAATAATGCTCTCTCCCTATTCCATCTCTATCAACCGTAGCGGTAGTGGCAGAAGCCATAGAAATATCAGAGCTGGGCCCACAAGACTTCCCCAGTGGGTTTTTCTTTACCTGCGATAGATGATACACTCTTGGTTATTGATCACTTTATCAGATTTGTACCTCCGGAGGTCTTCCCAAGCATCCTTGATGGCAGTGACCGCCAGAATGATACAGATTGGTATCATGCTCACCTCAGGCTGGAAAGCATTGACCACAGGGACAAAATTCAGAACCACAATTCCCAGAAAATAGAGATTGGCAAAGCAGTGTAGCTGTTCAAAGATGTTCTTGGGTATGAAGGACAACACAGTGTACTTGCTGGTCTTAATTTGATTTCCACAATAATGCCTGTTGGGATTCTCTTTGCAGGACCATCCTTCAAAGGGCAGGTTGGAGACTACCACTCGTTTCTTGTCTTCTTTCCTTTTCCGCCCTTTCTTCCCTTCCTTTCTCATCTCGGCTCAATTTGTCTCTTTAATTCTCATAGCACGGCACATGAGTTCCCCATAAAAGAATTTTTCCCTAATCAGTCCCATTGTTGAGCTGCCAGTGAGTCATGTCCCTGACATCTTTTACTTGCCTTCTCTGCTGGAAATTTCTCTCTCTTCTTTCAAAAGGAAAATTAAAAATAAAAAGCTGATTTACAAACGCCAGGTGAGAAATGACAAGGAAAAAGCTTGCAGAGAACAGGTGTGCACCTGCCAGGCCACTTCCTTCTACCTCTTGAGACTCCGCCTCTTGGAATATCGACAGCACCCATGGGGATCTTCCTTTTCCACCCAGGCAGCCAAGAGCAGGTGTGCCGACTCTAGGTCCTAAAACCTACCTGGTGAAGTTTTAAAAACAAGAAGCCTCAGATGCTTTAAAAATGGTATATATAAAAAATGGTATACATTTTCTTGTATGGGAGACATAGCCTGTCACTCACTCTCCAAAGAGCTGCTCTTAAACTTGGTCTCCTGAGATGATCTAGTCAATTTTATTAAAAAAAAATTTTTTTTAAAGATTTTTTAAAAAGATTTTTTTTTTTAAGATTTTATTTATTTGTTTGACAGAGAGAAATCACAAGTAGATGGAGAGGCAGGCAGAGAGAGAGAGAGGGAAGCAGGCTCTCCGCTGAGCAGATAGGGGACTCGATCCCAGGACTCTGAGATCATGACCTGAGCCGAAGGCAGCGGCTTAACCCACTGAGCCACCCAGGCGCCCCTTAAAAAGATTTTTTAAAAAAATTATTTATTTGACAGACAGAGATTACAAGTAGTCAGAGAGAGAGGGGGAAGCAGGCTCCCTACTGAGCAGAGAGCCCAATGCAGGGCTCGATCCCAATATGGTAATATCATGACATGAGCCAAAGGCAGAGGCTTAACCCACTGAGCCACCCAGGTGCCCCGATCTAGTCAATTTTAGACATCAATTCTTGAGCTTCCAACTGTACTATTAATAATGTGACATTTTGTATTTAATAATTTGAATGTTTATACATGTTAATTTAAGGTATCTAAATCTCAATATCACTGACATTATTTATTGTGGACAGCTGTCCTGCATGGCACAGGCATTTTCCTTCCCAATATGGCAGCCAAAAATGTCTCCAGGCATTGTCAAATGTTCCCTCCTGGGAAAAACTGCCGTGGTTGAGAGCCACTGAATTAAGTGAACTTAAGAAAATAAAATGTGAGAAGAGAGACCAACCCTTTGAAAAGGCTGGTGAATATGTATAACCTATTTGCAAGAAAGCAAACAGAAGAATGATTTCTCTTACCTTTCATATATCCAGATGTTGGAGCAGTTGATCTCTCTGTCAAAACGATGTCTCTTGAAGTCCTCCATGCCATCCTTGACCATGATGATAAACAGCACAATGGCCAATGGTAACATGGTGATTTCTCTGTGGAAAACTTCCATGGAGGGTATCCAGTTCAGAATCACCAGGAACAGGAAATAGAGGTTAGCCCATCTGGAAGGAGCAAGCAAAGTGTAAGGGAAAACCACAGAGAGGAAAGTATACTCTCCTCATTCCTTCTTCCCTACTGTTGTCCCTTACCAACAGAAATGATATTCTCTTTCAGTGTCACCTGGAATTATGGTAAGGGCTTTTTAGCCAAATCTAGATACATTAAAACTTGAATTGTTCACTAGTTGTGTGACCCTCTGGAGCTTGTTTCAACTTGTATAAAATGGGGATAGTACTACCTACTTTTAAGGACTCATATAAATATTACAAAGGATAATATTTGTTACATACACAATAGAGGGTTCTCAGTCATGGTACTTGCTCAATAAATGATAGCTTGTAATAGTAATTACAAAATTTAGGATGATAGCTTGGTATGTATTTTGCTTTATAAATAAAAGATGATCTTTCATATATTATCTTGAAGGTATGGCTTACATTTTTAAGTCTTCCAAGTGCATTTTGCTCCTTCTTGCCACTGTGAAGTTCTGTTGGCAGGAACATTCCCCTGGCTCCCTTCCTGACTTCTGTTTTTATCCAGTTAATGCATTCTCCTCTTTCAGGTTACTTTAATTCAATTGTCACTTCCTCCTGGAAGTCTTTCTTAACTTTCTTAACTAGGCCAGATCTCCCTCCTATTCACTCTAAGATCACCACATACCTCTCCTTGGAAGTATCTCTCTAAGTTCTAATTTTATATCAATTTATGTAATTCTTAAAATTAATGTCTATCTCTTCTACTAGAAAATAGTCAGGACAATCTCTCTCTTTTCTTCCCCGCATGTATCTCTAGCAGCTAATGCATGGCCTAACACAGAGTAGAATCTAGTATTTATTGAATGAATGAATGAGCAAATGAATGACAAGTCTTTTCAAGGTTTATGCATTTGGATATTAAAGGCTAGGTGGTTCCGAGGGCAGCATCTTTGTTTCAGAAATACCAGCAAATACTTGGTTAAAGCACATATTACTCGGCCAACTGGTTGCATACCTATGAAACTGCTCAAAGAGATTCTGAGGCAGGAAGGTGAGGAAGGTATATTTGGTCGTGCAGATTCTGTTGCCAGAGTATTTCCTGGAGACCGCTGCCCAATCTTGGTGGCACATGCTGTTGTTGGGGAACACGACCCGCTGCTGTGTCAGGTTGTAGCTTTGCCTCCTTCTATCTTGGGACAACAGAGGTGTGACTTCTGATGGAGACTGGGGGAGACCATCTCTGACTCGCCACTGCCACCGGTGCCAAGATGAGTCCACTGAGAGAGCCATTTCTGACAGCAAGCTATGGTCTGAAAATAGACACAGGCAGTTGCCATGGTCAGAAGAAAATAAGTGGAATATTGGCTCACCCACTTGTTTACCCATCCATCCAAAGTAGATTCTGGGATACAATGTGAACCAAATAGGTTCAGTCCCCATAAACCATATGTTCAAGAGTGAGAGACATAAAGCAAATAATCATGTAAATAATACACAACTAACACAGTGGTAAGTACCATGAAAGTATTTGAGATGGGGGGAGGGTGCTGATGACCTTGTTCGGCCTATCCAGAAAGGTATAGCCCTGTGGGCTACAACCCCCAGAGGTCAGAATGTGATCTGTGGTTTGTTCCTAACACTGAGCTGTCCCTTCACCTTCACGGTCTTCAGTGTCCTCACTGTAATATGAGGAAAACTAGTCTTATTCACAAGCTTTTTGTAAGGAGTGAATTAAATAGCACATAAAAATATGCTGAGTCATATCTTAAAGGGAAGGGTGTTCTCGATCTCTAAAATTCTCTGGTACAGATATTTTGGAGAACCTTGTTTGTGGTCAGAACCTCAAATGAGAGTAATAGGTGGACAGAGGAGACAAGAGGAGACAGTTTCTTTCCTAGGAAACTTTGGCCTGAGGTGACTGTGCTGTACAGAATGTTGTTCTGGCGACATCATCACCTTTTTTTTTTTTTTTTTTAAATGTGGCTGACTGGGTGTGAGGGTGGGAGACCCTTCTCTTCCTCTCCAACTCCATTTGGTGATTTCTGAAACTGAGCACTTTTTCAGATGATCCTCCTAGATGGGGGACAAAATACTGCTTTATCTAGGATATTCCAGTTCCTGAGCTCTTTTAATAGAACCTATAAGCAAGCCTTCAAGTTTCCCTCTGGCCATTCTTCCTTAAAGACCCTGAAGGATTTTATTCAAAGACATCCTTTGTAAGAAGTTGCATATAATGGGGCTTCTCACTTAGGCTCACAGGATGATTTTCTTTTGAATAAATAGACCAGTAAACATCAGGTATTATTATCTTACAATGAACAATCTCATCTGTCATTGACAATATGGTTCTTTAAAGGAGAAAAAGTTCCATTTCTAGTTTAAATGGTAATATTTTACCTTCCTGATGCCCATATGATCTGACCCTTATCATAATTCTCCTCATGAGTTTAATCAATCCAAATGATTTTCAATCCAGAAGAGCTCTTCAGAGTCTTAAGTGAGCTCTTGTAGCAAGCATGAAAAAATAAATGCAATTACTGATGCCCATCATAATGTGACCAAAAGCAATATTATGACATATGATAAGCCAGAAATAATACCGTATATCTTCTTTCTCGTTATAAAAAAATGTTCCTTTCAAGGATTTTTTTTTTATTATTGTAAAAGAAAAGGAAATGAAAAGATAATTCATGAATAGGGTTGAAAATGCAAATGAGAAATCTTGCTGTGCCTAATGCCATACGTATCAGGGTTCTCTCAATTTTAGACAATAAGGACTTCAAAAAGGAAGACTGAATTGATATGGGAGATGCAGGTATTTTAGGTGGGGTGGTTTAAAAAGTCCATTTTTCATATCATATCCTTTGCTTTTCTTTATTCAGACTGTAAAATAAGCTTTCTTAAAAATAAAACAGATGTAAAATGGATGCTAAACAAGTAGACTTAAGTTTGATGAAGAAGTGAATATTTCCATAGTTTCAAAATATCTTCCCCAAATTATTAATTACAGTAGTTAAAAAAAAAAAAAAAGAATCACTGCAGTAAAGAAACATGGCAGGCACCACCTAATCTAAGAGATTAAAGCAAAATCACCAATATGGTATAACCTGACATTCTGTGCCTCCTGTTATGATGTACCAAGGACATGGCATCATTTCTGTGGTAGTCACAAGGAAACATTGAAAAGCCTCAAGCTGGGGATTATTTTACAAAATAATCAGCTTACCTTAAAGATATTAAATGTCAAAGGTCAAAAAAAGGCAGAGGAACTATTTCTGATTAAAACAGACTAAAAAGGGGCTCCTAGGTGGCTCAGTCGGTTAAAGGGCTGCCTTTGGCTCAGGTCATGAACCCAGTGTTCTGGGATTGAGCCCCACATCAGGTTCCCTGCTCAGTGGAGAGTCCGTTTCTCCCTCTCCCTCTGCCTGCCACTCTGCCTACTTGTGATGTATCTTTCTCTAACTCTCTGTCCAATAATAGAATAAAATAAAATCTTAAAAAAATAAAAAATAAATAAAACAGACTAAAAAGATATGATAATTAAGTGTAATGTGTGATCCTGGGTTGGATCCTGGCCTGGGGAGGATAAAATAGGTATAAAGGACATAAATGGACAATGCATAAAATTTAAAAATTATTTGCAGATTAGTAATAGCATTTTAGTAATGTCAAATTTCCCTATTATAATAATTATATTGTGTCTATATAAGAAAATGTTCTGGTTCCTAGAATTCATCCTAAAGTAGTTATGGGTAAAGGGGCAAGATGTTTCAGTGGTCCAGAAAATAATGTCCAAGTTTGTACATGTGTGTGTATACGTATATACATATACATACTTAGCTAGGTAGGAAGGTTGTGCAGGGGTGTTCCATGGAGAAGAACTGGTTCTGGAAACAAAAAAAAAAGTTCATAGGAGTGTCCTGTAGAGCACATGAAGTACGGGACAAAGAACAAGGGCTGAGGCTGGAGGGCCAGACAAGGACCAGATGGCTTGTTAAAGATTTTATTTATTTATTTGACAGAATAAGAGAGAACACAAGCAAGGGGAGCAGCAGAGGAAAAGGGAGAAGCAGGCTCCTCACTGAGCAGGGAGCCTGATGCGGGACTCAATCCCAGCACCCTGGGATCATGACCTGAGCCAAAAGCAGAGGCTTAACCAACTGAGCCACCCAGGAGCACCACCCCCCCCCTTTTTTTTTTTTAAAGATTTTATTTATTTATTTGACAGAGAGAGAGCATAAGCAGGGGGAGCAGCAGCGGGATAGGGAGAAGCAGGCTCCCCACTGAGCCCAACCAGCTGGCTTGTGAAGGCTGTTGTGGTGAGAGTAGAATGGAGTCTTGAAGAGTTTTAGGCAGGGAAAGCACCTGACGAGAGCTGTGAATCCCAGGTTTTGCTCTGCCAGAAACTTATTGGAATGGGTTATGTGGGGCCAAGACCCATTGGGACCGCTGCTCCTTAACCCACTGTTTACTCATTCTTCCAAGTAAGCAACTTCTTTCCAAAAGTAGATCAGGAAACAAGGGGGTATTGTGTAATCCTTTTATCTGAGGTGTGGTTTATTACTGCTTGCCTAGAGGGAGGGCCCTGTCTGAAGCAACTCTACAAGGTCCATCCAGTTACAAAGTCTTTCTCTCTTAATTTTCTGAAATGGTACCTCCCACTAATAATGAGCTTGAGAAGTTTCTAGTTTTTCTAATTCATACTCAGATCCCTCTGGTTGGAAGTAGTAATTCCTTCTAGTACCACTATCATTTTCCCCTGGGCAGAATGTCCTCCAGATGGTAGGGGGTACATTTCTATTTGGTGGACCATTAGCCTAACGTACTTAATTAATTACAGTTTACTGAGAAATCCTGTTCTTGTTCCCCAACTTTCTCCATCTAGCCTGGCCCACATTCCAATTAACCCTAGGCCTTTACTTTTTTATTTTAACAAACCAAGGAAACCCCATCTTTAGCAAATTCCATTTTCACTGTGAAGGAGTCAATCAACCAGTCAATTTTCGAACCAAAAAATACTTATTGAACTCTTGTTTTGTACTAAGTGAGTAAAACCCACCCATCCATTTCTTTTATTCTGGAACTTGCACTCTACTGAGGCACTCAGAAGCTAAACACACACTCATAGAAATCAATGTAAAGTTGATCCTCGAAGAGCATGGGTTTAAACCACTCGTGTGCGCTTATATGTAGATTTTTTTTCAATACAGCACAGTACTGTAAATGTAATTTATGATTTTTAAAATATTTTTTCTCGAGTTTACTTCATTGTAAGAACAAAGAATATAATACGTATGACATACAAAATATGTGCTAATTGACTGTTTATGTTATCCAAAAGGCTTCCAGTCAATAGTAGGTTATTAGTAGTTGTTTTTGGAGAGTCAAAAGTTATATGTAGATTTTGACTTGTGCTTATTCTTTTGACTGTGTGGAGTGTCTGCACCCCTAACGCCTGTGCTCTTCAAGAGTCAGCTGTATATTCACCAACCACGATAAGTGTCACAAAGGAGAAAAGGGCCCAACGTGATTGCACTACAGAGGGGTGTGGCCTTGTCCCTGAAGAGGTGGGGTTTGAGCTGAGATCAGGGGGATGGGAGAAGTGTATGTGTGTGGTGTGTGTGTGTGTGCATTGTGTCTGTAAGTAAGAGAGCATCCTAGGAAGAAGCCACATTTACAAGTGTCCTATGGCTAGAGCAAATATTGATTTTAAAACTGGGAAGAAAATTCAAGTAATGCTAGAAAGTAGTAGTAAGTGGAGACTAGACAGTTATTTTCCCTTCATGTTCAGTTCCTTAAACAGTGTATCAGTTAGGCAGGACCATGAAGGGAAAACAAACAAACAAACAACTATAAAATTAAATTTAGTCTACACTGAGATTCTTGATAAACAGTACACTGTCTTGATATTAAAATTAATTGGTATCTAAGAAAGTTTGGTCTTCAATTAACCACAGGAGTTTTTAAAACACTCTACCCTGAGCCTTACAAAATGTATGAATCTCACAAAATAATTTCCTCTTAGACTTCTAGTTAACAAACGATAACACCTTACAGTAGCCAAGGGTTAGTATGTCCTTAAATCAATCAATTATATCAGTTTTCCCCAAATTGCAATCATTCTTGAATTACCTTTCCAATTTTTACCATACCCAAAGATCATTTGTTTTATTAAATGCAATATATTTTAAGTCAACTTGCTTTTTTTAAAGCTTAAATATTGACTTTAACAGTGATATAACACTGACTATAACTCTGATATGACACTGATATCTGAAATTAGGGGTTTGATACACATTATTTTTCATAGGCACTAACATGGACCTACTTTTATTGAAATAAAAACTGCTGGCCCATTATCACAACACTGTCCTAGACCTTCTATATCTCCCTTTGCCATTGGGGGAACCAGGTTCAGAAACATCACCAATTATAGAGAAAGTATCATTTTCATTATTCGATGCTTACCTACTAATGCAGGAAATGCTGCTAACATGTTTTGCAAGTTCTTTGTTGGTTTCCCACAGAAGTGTCAAAACAACAAAAGGCTTTTCATCAAACCTGAATTAAATAAAAAATCCAGAGAAACTGCTTCCTATCCATTTCCCAAATATTCTACTAGATCAAGGGAAAATTTGCAATACTACAAACTTATTACCAATTCCCTATTCATTTTGTTATTTCCCCCACTTATTCTGATTGGATTTGCTCAAGGAAATGGCCACTACTTTTATGTAGTCCTCTACCTATTTTACCCATACCCATTTTATAGATGGAGAAACAAAAGTAAGGGGAATAGAATGATTCCTTTATGGAAACTTCCTCCTCCCTGTTAGAAAAACCTATATTTATTAGAATCCAAAATGTACTTTTTTTTCCCCACACTTTAATGTTTTGAACCTAGGATATGTCACATAATTGATATGATAATATTTCTTTTTTACCCTTACAACATATTATTAAGTTGATGGCATTTTAGATTCAAGGAAATACGTTTAGTTGCAGACCCCAGAACAGAAATCACAGTTTAAAAGCCTGTCACTAAGGCTTCCAGTTCCAGAACCTGGCTGAGAAAGCTGGGAAAGGAATGGCCCAAGGGGAGACCTTATTCTTCAGAGAGGCTAGAAGCCTTGAGGATGGCAGAACTTCAGAGCCTTCATTTGCCTTGTGCGCAGCTCCAGGATTCTACATATAGCTGCTGTGGGCAATCAGTTCTTGTAAGTACCAGAAAGTGCTCTGTCCTTCCCACTGGGAGGAGCAGGAGCTGTGATTGTGCCTCATTCACCGGGTATAAAACGTGTCTTATAATTAGGATGCCAGATGCTGACTTCCTCCAGAGAGAAAGAAATTTTGAATAAGAAATGCGTCTGAGGCCCTTGCACAGGGTGGGGTGGAAATTGTGGCTTTTGGAGGCTGATGGGAGCGAAAGGCAAAGGCAGAGTGAGAAGGAAATAGCAATCACCTTAGATAAAATTTCATTTGAAGGATGTACTTCTGTAGAAGGTAATGAAAACATGTCACAAATGAAATCCTACAGAATGGGGTTTTGTGGGAATGATCAGAGGGTAGATCTTTATAGAAGTATTAAGAGCATACCACACTCGGTCTCTATTACCAGTCTTTTTTGTGAATGTGGTTTACCCTGATTTTTTCTTAGCATCTTGGTCCATATAGTAAGGTAAGGTCCTTACTCCAACAGATTTTCAAGGACAGCAATTGTTTCTTAAACAGATCTATGGTCGCTATGCTCTACTTCATTATTCCCCAGGTTCAGTGGAGTTTAGGGCATCACCAGGTACCCAGCAAGATGGTCTCCCATTAGGTGTATTTGGAGCTCAGACATCTTTCATGAGTTTTGGACAAGAGTGTCCACTGCTTCTTTGCTATCTTCTCTTCTTTTCTAGGTATCTCAGCTTTAATATTTCTAAAGCTTTGGACTCTCTCCAAAATTCACTTTGGCTCCAGTAGCCCCCATTCCTATGAGTAGCATCTCCCTGTACCCAAATGACCTGGACGTTATCTCTGATTTCTTCTTCATTTGCTACAGTCTATTTTTTAAAGTTATATTTAAGATCAATTAATTACCATATAGTGTATTATTAGTTTCAGAGGTAGAATTTAGTGATTCATCACAAGCATTTAACACCCAGTGCTCGTTACATCAAGTACCCTTCTTAATGCCCATCACCCAGTTACCCTACCCCTTCCAGTGGCTTCCCCTCAGGCAAATTTCAGTTTGTTTCCTATAGCTGAGAGTCTCTTCTGGTTTGTCTCCCTCTCTGATTTCGTCTTATTTTATTTTCCCAATCCCTTCCCCTATGTTCATCTGTTTTGTTTCTTAAATTCCACGTATGAGTGAAATTATAATATACTTGTGTTTCTCTTATTGACTTACTTCACTTAGCATAATACCCTCTAGTTCATCCATGTTGTTGCAAATGGTAAAATTTCTTTTTTTTTTTGACAGTCAAGCTATTTTTAAATTCTACATGTGTTCATCTAAATATTTTTCAAATCCATCTGCTTAGTAACACTTCTACTGCTTCCAATATAAGAAAAGACATTATTGTCTCTTGTATGGACCACTGCACAGACTCCTGTTGGCTTTCTACATCCTTGCCTGCTCCCTTTCCATCCTGGTTTCCTCCTAACAGCCAAAGTTGCTTTTCTAAAGTGCAAATCAGGTCATGTCAGGTCTCGTAATACTTTCAATGATTATGATTGTGTTTGTATAAAACCCAGACTTCTCACTGTGGCCTACATTAGACTTCATGTGACCCAGTTCCCACCTATACCTTTTCTTCTTATTCAGTATTCTCAAGTACTCCAAGCTTTCTTTCTCCACCTCCCCTGTCTGCCTCCCACCACCCCATGTGTGTGTGCATCTGTGTGTGTGTGCATGCATGTGCACATGTGCACATGTGTGAGAATCTAGGCAGTTAGGAGTTTGTCTCCCTTGGAGGCCCCTTCTTCAGGCTTTGCCTAGTCTATGAGTCAGGCTAAGCCACAGGCCAGGCTGTGAGATGAAGCCCTAAATCTCAGTGGCTTAGCACACCCACTAAGGATTTGCAGCTCCAAGGTAGCTCTTCTCAATCCAGTGGCTCAGGGCTCTAGGCTCCCTTTGCCTCATAATCTCAACATGTGGCTTTAAATAGAGCCATAACAGAGATGTAGAAGTGAACTACATTACTTTGCTCATAATCAAATGACTGCCAGAATCAGCCACATGGTCTAACCTCGGCTACAAGGGAGGGTGAGCTATGTGGGCAAATACATAGAATCTTTGGCGAGAATTGGTGGTTTCTACCAGGTCCCAAGTTAAATGACATTTCTTCATAGATTTGGGTATAGGATTAATCCACTGAGGGCTACTATGGAACGTGTCAGTGTGGCAATTAGGATATGGTCAGACCTGTCATTATTTCCCGTTAGCTGAAGAAAGGGATTCTACACTTTCTGAACACTTTGACCTTCTATTTGGGTGCCCTCCTTCAAATTTGAGGCCAAGAGAGGGATCTGTAGATACTGGCCCTTAGCTGCTGCCCTGGGTTAAGGCTGTTGATAATGAGATATTAGAGAATTCGTATGTGCTCCAGGGCATAGACTGTAGATGGAACACATTATATGCTGCATACATATGTGAACCTCTACTTCTTTTTTCTTTCTCTCTCTTTTTTTTTAAGTTTTTATTTATTCAGTTATTTTAATTTCACTTAACATACAGTGTTATAATAGTTTCAGGTATGAAATATAATAATTCAACACCTCCATACATAACCCTATGTTCATCAGGACAAATGCATTCCTTAATCCCCATCAAATATTTAACCCCCCCCTTCACCCACCTCCCTTCTGGTAACCATCGGTTTATTCTCTATTGTTAAGAGCCTGTTCTTCTGTGAGTCTCTCTCTCTTATTTTTTTTTTCTTTTGATTTCTTTTTTATTTGTTTCTTAAATTCCACATATGAGTGAAATCATATAGTATTTGCCTTTCTCTGATTTAATTTGCTTAGCATTATACTCCCTAGCTCCATCCATGTTGTTGCAAATGTGAGCCACTACCTTTGCAAATGTGTGGCAGATAGGGTTGAAATGGATATACTGCAAATTTCTTTAAGGGCATTACTGACTTCACGGTAAACTTTTGCTATTATGTATTTCCTCAGGCCAAGATACTAAAATTATACCAACTCTGAGGTGTAGGTTATGAAATTCTTTGATGAAAGAAGAGGTCTTTGGGCTTTGAAAGGTTGGAAAGACTGGTGTAGTGGAGGGAGCACAGAGTTGAATACAGGGTATTTGGCTAAGTGCAGAGAAAAAGTTCTGTAAAGCACAGTTCCCGCCCCAACAAGATGGTTGGAGAGATGAGGTTATACACAGGAAAGGTAACAGATAGGCTATCAACAGAGAATTGAATAAACACAAACAGCAAGCTCTGGAAGTTGCCAAAGGTAGAAGAAATCATGAATGATTGAGTAGGACAAGGCAAACTTGCTGGAGAAGCAGAAGTGGTCAATTAGTGAATAAAAGCCTGCGTACCCAGAAGCAAGGTCTCTTGTTCCCACCTCTCGGACCTACTAAGTTAGAAATCCTGGGAATGGGATAGGAAACTGGTACTCCTAACCAGCTCCCAGATCATTGTAAAGTAGGGACTGCTAAAGGGCAAACCTGGAAAGACCCTCCCTTATGCCCTTAAATATCTGCTGTCTATTGAAAACTACCTTTACTTATTTTCTTTCCTCTATTCCAAGCCTGATTTCCCAAGTATCTTCCTAATAAAGGCAGAAGATCTTGGGAAATAAAAAGACAATGTAGGCAATCTTTTTAAGAGGCAGGTAAAATGAGATGCATAATTTCATTTTTTATATCCCTACAGGCAGAAAGGTAATTTCACTTAAAAGTTGTTTTATAGTTCTTTCAGTTTATTTTACTGATAAAATAATTAAATTGGGTCTAATTAAAAGTGAACAAATTGCTTGCACAAGCTGAATAAATCAGTGCTGAGCTGAAGGGTGAAGAAAGTTGTTCGAAGTCTGCAGGAGTGAAAGCCATTGAAAGACAATAGGACACACTGATGTGCTCAGTTCACCTCACTCCAAACATATGCATGATTCTGTGAGTTACATGTTAATACTTCCAGGAAAGACTGAGGTGAGGTAGGCAGTGAGAGAGCAGGGCCTGGGAAAGATGGGAGGAGTTTTCTCAGGGTCAAATGGACTAGACAACTGGCTCCGTGCAAAGAAAATGGAAAATGGGGTGAGATCTGTAAAATGGGGTGAGACAAACTGATATTTTAGTGGGTGTCTCTAGAGTTTCCTTAGGAAGGAAATACACACTGATCAACACTTGGGATGAAAGGCTAGGGAACACAAATTAAGTAGAAGAAAAAAAGGGGAAGGGAAAGGAGGAGAGAATTAGTTGGCAAGAGTATGAGAAATAGAGATTAAGATAGTTGGTGCTTACATTGTCAGAAAAAGGTAGAGGGACTTTCTCAAATTTTTTGAGGTATAATTGCCACATAACACTACCATAATTTCAGGTGTCTAATGTAATGATTTAATAATTGTATATATTGAAAATGATCACCATGATAAGTCTAGTTAACATCCATTGTCATACATAATTACAATTTTTTTTCTTATAATGAGAATATTTAAGAACTTTCTTAGCAACTTTCAAATATGCAATATAGTATTATTAACTACATGCAATATAGTATTATTAACTACAGTCATGTGTTTATGTTACATACCCAAGATTTATTTTATAACTGGAAGCTTGTACCTTCTGACCTTCACCCATTTCATCCACCCCAAGCACCACCACCTCTGGCAACCACCAATCTTTTCTCTATTTCTTTTTTAACTTTAATTTTATTTATTTGACACAGAGAGCAAGAGCATATGTGTGAGAGAGCACAAGCAGGGGGAGCAGCAGAGGAAGAGGGAGAAGCAGGCTTCCCACTGAGCAGGGAACCTGAAGCAGGGCTTGATCCCAGGACCCTGGGATCATGACCAGAGCTGAAGGCAGATGCTTAACTGACTAAGCCACCCACATGCCCATGTTCTCTATTTCTATGAGCTCATTTTTTTTTTTTTTTTTTAGATTCCACATATAAGTGAGATTACTCAGTATTTTTCTCTGATTTATTTCACTCACTGTAAAGCCCTTAAGATCCATCGGTACTGTTGCAAATTGCAAGATTTCCTTATTTTTAATGACTAAGTAATATTCCATTGTATATATGGGACTTTTTTTAAAAGCTCCAATATTCACTAAAAATATGTATGATATTGGAATATGTATAATGTGTTTTCATGTTACTTGAAATTTTTTCATAAACACTCTCTGCTCAGCGGGGAGTCTGCTTCCCCCTCTCTCTCTGCCTGCCTCTCTGCCTACTTGTGATCTCTCTCTATCAAATAAATAAATAAAAATCTTAAAAAAAAAAAAAAGAATTCACAGAAGTTGGGAGGCAAATGGTGGCATGAGGTTTTTCATAGGATATAACATACGGGTTCAAGTTCACCTGATTCACATTTAAAAGGGTGAGGTAAGCCATGCCAAGCTGACACCTGGCTTATACGTCTCACTGACTAGCTGTGTGACCAGAGGGCATGTTGCTTACTCTCTCTGGGCCTTAGTTCCTTCCTCTATGAATGAGGGAATCTGACTAGGTAATCACTCACACCCATGTGTGTCTCTAACACTTTTGCTTCAGGTTTAATTCCCACCCGGACTTTCAGAAGTCAAGGAGATGAGTGACCTTGATGAGGGACCTTGCCAGAGAAAGATTATTTCCTCCCCAGATGATAGCCTATCCTTAGAAGGTCAGGTCTCAGAGCAGGTGACTGC
Organism: Mustela putorius furo; assembly: GCF_011764305.1. Lineage (NCBI taxonomy): Eukaryota > Metazoa > Chordata > Mammalia > Carnivora > Mustelidae > Mustela > Mustela putorius. The sequence goes on along the minus strand of NW_025421294.1, from coordinate 47,940,831 downwards.
TAAGTGGCTGATCCTTTTTCTTTTCAGAAATGGAGCCCTTTTCTCAGATCTATTTTGGTTGAGTTATTTTCTTATACATGCTTTTTGCTGAATATTCTCACATTTCTAAAACAACACCTAAACCCTCTCATCTTTATTATTTCTCCTTTCTCATTACATTAATATAGCCATGATAATGTTCTCAAAAGGCCTCTACTAGTACCAAACTTCTATTCCCAATATAAGGAGGAGTTTCAAGACAGATCCTAATGGTCTATTGGATATCATCACCTGGATGTCTAGTAAGAATGGCAATCTCTGTTTGCTTCCAGAGAGACTCATTATCTTTACCCCCATATCTGATGCTAACTCCAGTCCCTATCTCGTGGAGTGACAGTGCTATGCCTTCAGTTGACTAGGCTTTTGATTCCTCTCCCACCTGATGTATCCAATCAGTTACTAAGTCCTGTTGATTCCATCCTATATACATTCTGTCAGTTCTGTCTACTCTCCTCTGGGATCCTTGCCACCACAGCAATCTAAGCCATAGTTGCCTCAAATACATGGATAGTTTCATAGTTGGTCCCCTTGCTTCCAAATTTGCTCCCCTCCAATCTGTCTTTCCAAAGTGAAATCAGAAGATGTCATCCAATTGTGAATCCATTCATGTCACTGCCTTGATCAAAACCCTTTCTAGCTTTCAGTTTCCATCAGATAGAATAACTAAACTTTAAAATAATTTATAAATCCTTCTCTCCATGAACTAGGTAGAGCTCCTCTCCTGTATCTCTTTTATATGCTCTATTCTGGTCACAGGAAATTATTTTATTTGTTTTTGTGTCTTTTACTGTCACAACCAATACCAGGAGCACTTTCTACCCCTCCCCACCACCACCAGGCCTAGCTAATCTTCATTCATTTTTTGACTTAGATGTTCCCTCCCCTGGAAAACTTTCCTTGGTCCTAAAGTATGATTTAAAGGTTACTCATAGGTGCCTCGTTAGCGCAGTAGGTAGCGCGTCAGTCTCATAAAGGTTACTCATATGCTTCAGAGTACTCTGTCCTTATCCCATTTTAACTCCTAGTTCTGTGTATCCAGCCTATGCATTTGTCTGGATTGAAGGCTTCTATGGTTCAGTCACCACTCTACACTACATGTTTCTTGGGGCAGCCACCATTTTAATAACCCCACTCCATGTCTCTTGAAAGCAGTCACCACTAACAACCCTAGTGCATTCTTCCCCAGTGCCTGGTGTGTTTAGTCATGACTTTACCCCAGCACCTCCTGGGAACAATCAGCTCTTTACACCTCCTTCCCCAGTACAATGATAGGCACCAAGAGGTGCCTGATTTGATGAAGAAAAAAAAATCTGTATTACAATATTATTTTTAAAAATTTCAAAAAACCTCAACCTTATTATTCCATTTTTCCCTCCAAATGATCCATTGAAGTATTATGGTGGTTCTTTCTAGCGATAGGCATTAAGTTCCTCAATATGCCCACTTAGAAGGATCTGTGATTAAGGAATTCGAGAACTCATAGCAGAAGTTCCCCTTCCTTGTGACCAAGCTTTGAGAAAATAATATGTAATGTTTTGAAAAAGACAGTCGATGTAGCATACTACATAATTTCAATATAAATGAAAATTTTCCTTTTAAAATAACAACAAATTTGATACAGTTTCACTCAGAATCTGCTCTCTAGAACTTTCTAATGCTTGCCTCTCTTAATACAAGAACTGGGGGGGCGCCTGGGTGGCTCAGTGGGTTGAAGCCTCTGCCTTCAGCTCAGGACATGACTCCAGGGTCCTGGGATTGAGCCCCGCATCAGGCTCTCTGCTTAGCAGGGAGCCTGTTTCCCCCCCCCTCTCTGTCTGCCTGACTATCTGCCTACTTGTGATCTCTGTCTGCCAGATAAATAAATAAATAAATAAATAATCTTAAAAAAAAAAATACAAGAAACTGGAAGTTAATTCTGTTTGTAGCTAACATCTGTTACGAAGCATACAAACAAAATTATTCTGATTTATAAAATAGTGTTTTTGATTTTTGGCTTCTTAGATCTCAATGACTATGGCTGGATCTTTGAGATAAATTACCGGGGAAGTGTTTCTGAAACTCTCTCCCCATGACATAGGATTGCATGTCCTGAACTGCTTCGGGCATTTCTGACTAAAGTACTTGTAAAAGGGTGCTCTTACACCTCCTAGCAAAAGCTCTCTCTGCAGTTCCAGGATCACAATACATATGCGTTCAATATTTATCTTTCAATGTTATCTCATGTAAACTTTTACTTCGAATACACTGTCTTTATTTATTACCAACTCTTCAGTTCCCTGTGTTCTTAGAAATGACTTGATACTTGCACACAGCAGAACTGATACTGTCTGGGTGAACTAGAAGATTACAGGATTAAATTTGTTTGTACTAAATTTTCATATTTGGTGAAATTGTGGCTTGGAGGGCATGGCTATGAATAATTCTGAATTTTTCCATGTTTTAGAGATCAATCTGATGGCTCTTTTACTCTGGAATAATAAACAAGAAAAGGTTAGGTGGCTTAAGGTCATAAAGATAATCAGTAGACTTGTCAGTTTCCTAATGCACAGCCTGGACAGCGTGGCTTTTGGTTTTTCTACCTCAGTGTGAGCCATTTGTGTTTGTTCCTATAGCTTTTGATATCTTTTGGTTTTTCTACCTCAGTGTGAGCCATTTGTGTTTGTTCCTATAGCTTTTGATATCTGTTATTGCCCTGGATTATTTGTTTAAAAATAAACTTTTGATTTCAGAATAATTTCAGGTTTACAGAAAAGTTGCAAAGATAGTACAGAGAGTTCCTTTACCTGACATTCTCCTAATCTTATAGACTCAGGCTACATTTCTCAAAATAATAGATTAGCACCAGTACCATACAATTAACAATTAACTAAACTATAGACTTTATTTATTTTTCATCTGGACATTTAAAACATTTCTTAAATTACAGAGCATTTCAAATTGGAGAACAATACAGATCTTGACCCCAGTGCTATCATGATACTTGGTCATTGGCACCAAGAAACTCAATTGGTCAAAGGTTTGTTTATGGATTGTTCATTTGTTTTATATCCCTTTATCTATACCTAAATAATACTAAGTGACTTTCTGGTACAATTCGTACTAGTCTGGCTCTCCCACTATGAGTAGAATGTTCGAGCTGGTATGGGTGCTTCGGAGTCTGGCTTTTCGGCGCGGGAAAAGCCATCTTCATGATAGCCAATCATAACCTTTTTTTTCTTTCTTTCTTTCTTTCTTTCTTTCTTTATTTTATTTATTTTTTTTACATTATTTGAGATTCTAAAAGGACTTCCTGGTTGTTATAAGACTCATTAAACTGTAAGCAAGAGCTTTCTGGACAGAGGCTTTGCATTGGACGGTGAAAACAATACACATTCTTTTTTTGTCTATTGAAATATGCACATTTTATCTTCAGGATGGAGCAAACAGATCCACAGATAGTTTTCTGGAGAACAATACACCATAATTGTTAATCTGTTTCCTATAGTCAAGAAGAAGATATTAAAGTTGGGTGTGTGGAAGGAGCTCTGTAAGAGTGAAGGAGTCATGCCTAGGTAGCTCAGTGGGTTAATGCCTCTGCCTTCAGCTCAGGTCATCATCCCAGGGTCCTGGGATCAAGTCCTGCATCAGGCTCTCTGCTCAGTGGGGGGCCTGCTTCCCCCTCTCTTTCTGCCTGCCTCTCTGCTTACTTGTGATCTCTGTCAAATAAACAAACAAACAAACAAATAAATAGGAGGGCAGGAGCCTGACTGACCCATCACTGATACATGTGACTCTCAGTCTCAGGGTTGTGAGTTCGAGCCCCACGTTGGGTGTAGAGATTAGTTAATAATAAAATCTTAAAAAAAAAAAAAGAAAAAAGAAAAAGACTGTGGAGGAGAAAAATGCCTGTAGTCTCCTATGACAAAACCACAAACCTGTAAACGCAGAGACAGGAGAGGAGAGAAAAGGCACACACACACACACTGAGAAAAAAGTAGAGAAACAGTTGTCACCACTTGAATACTCCTATGGTTTAAATGGCAAAGGTCCATGGAGATGTGGAAAAGCAGCACAGGGATAAATCAATCTGCCACCAAAAGCTTGAAGAAGAATGACAGAGTAATGTCCCCTTGGCTGGACTGTCTGGTAGGGGTTGGAAGCTGCCCACACCTCTAGGTAATCTTCCCCTTCTGAAGCCTTAGTCCCTAAGGCTCAATTCTTCTCTCTTCATTAAACCTCAATCCTTGGCTAGAGATCCTGGGTGTTTAGGAAAACCACTAGGCCTTGCTTTGTATGTTCCTGTCTGATTGATTGTGGTTGAGGCTGCTAAGGCAGACTCACTGACATTTCCTGGTGCCCAGGGGGTTTGGCAACCATTTAAACATTTTTGGGGTGTTGCAGGCTTTTTAAAAATTTGATTTATAAGACAAAATTAGCATTCTTTCTGGTATACTTTGTTTGGCTTATTATTCTGATGTTGGAAAATGAGAAAAAAGCAAATTAACACACGTAGGTAGCTATACTCACCTTCCCTCCCACTCTGTGATCACTTCATTCTGTCCTTTCATGAAAGAGCCAAGGAGATAACACTCCATCTGGTGAGTGGATAATTTATTTCCAATTCTCTCAGTCTTTTTAGGGTCATGCGTGTGGGGATTTGGTAACGTTTTACATCTCTGATATGATGGTCTCTGTCACAAGAACTTCATATTATGAAGGCTATAAATATTGCCTAGATACCATTCTTTTCCTCTAGACCATTAGAAAGACAAATGGCTTTGTTGTGCAACAATGTGGGGAAGGGAGATTGGCAAGCACAGCATCACGTAGAGTAGACTTTGATGGCGGCAGAATGCGTGTATGGATTTTGGAGTCTGAAACACCACAGGATATATATTGAGAAGAGAGGTAAAAAGAAGCTTTGAGTTAAACCTATTCCTCCCTTCTGCTGTGTCTCTGTGGCACTGAGACTTGTCCTACGTAGTGCTGGAAGAACTGTCTGAATGGGGGAAAATCCATCCAATGATTTGATTTATCTGTACGATGCCAACAAACCAAGGTTCTTGAATTATCTCATGGATTAAAGACCCCTTGGAGACAGATTCAGACAGTGCGTATTGGCACCAAAATAGCAAATAGACAAATGATACACACCAGAGAGCTGGGCAACAGACTTGTGTACATATGGGGACTTGATACGTGACAGATGTGGCCTTACAAATCAGTGTGGACAGAATACTCAGTCAGTAGTGTTGAGATTGTTAACTTACATAACAGCAAAAACAACAACAACAACAACAAATTTCTACTTTACACAGCAGACCAAAAAAAAAAAAAAAAAAAAAATTCCTGTTGCAATAAAAATATAGAAGAAAATCCTTATGACCTTGTGGTAGGGAGGCAACTCTTAAGGCAAAGACATCAATAATTAAAGACTGATAAATTTGACTGCATTAAATTTTCTGTGCCCTAAAGATTGTAGAAAGGCAAGTCACAGAAAGGGAAGAGATATTTGAAACATTATTACATAAACAAATTAAAAAAGGAAAATATAAACAACCCAGGGGAAAAAAAAAAAAGAAATGACAGGAACAGGATATTATCAGAAGAGGAAACCTAAATGGCTCTAAATCACATGAAATTATTTCCAGCTTTGTTAGTAATCAGGAAAATGCAAATTAAAACAACAAAGTGATACCTTGCTGTATCATCAGATTGGCAAAAATTAATTCTAATTACATTAAGATTTGGCAAAGATGAAATGCAATGGGCACTTTTCTTATATAAATTGTTACAACCACTTTGGAAAGCAATTTAGCTTTATCAGGCCAGGCTGTAAGTGCACACGTCCCTAGATTCAGAATTTCTACTTCTGGGTAGATACCCTGGAAAAACCTTCACATGTATATTCAAAATTCAGATGATATATTCAGAAATGTTCAATGCATCATCATTTAGTAAAAGTTAAAAACTGGAAACATAAATTATAGCATGTTTATAAAATGTAATATTATATGGCACTTAAAACTGAACTGTATCATCATGGATAAATAGCAAAATAATAGTTAATAATTCTCTATAGCTTAATTATTTTGCTGTAGGTACTACTGTAAGCACTTTGCATATACATATGAACTCATTTAATTCTCTTGACATTCCTCTGGCAGGGGTACTATTTCATCTCTGTTTTATGAGCAAACTAAGGTTCAGAAAAATGTAATTAATTACCCCCAAGTCTCATAGCTATCAGTGACAGAGCTGGGCTGTAAACCAGCCAGTCTAATCCCAGAATTAGTGATTTTAACACTGTACCTGCCTTATAAAATACACTCAGAATGCTGAGCAACAAAAATAAAATGTTGAGAGAAAAATTCAGTTTGGAAGATGATTCACACAGTATGTTTCTTTATTATTTAGGGTGAAGTTCAACTATATTTAAAAATAAAAAGTGCCTTGAACAAGATATTTGTATTTATATTCTTATTTATAACATAAAATGAATATAGAGGTAGGCAGTTCAGGGCTGATACAGTTCAGGGTCATAAGGGACCCTGGACTTTCTGTTCCATGATTCTTAGTACTGGTTTCTGGCCTTAGGTGATATCATGAACCAAAGAGCTATTGTGGAGGCCGAGAAAATTAAGGTCATCCCACCTCAGGTTTAGCATTAGCACAAGTACAGCCATCTTAGCTTTGGCAGCCATCTCAGGCCCCTGTGACCAAGGGCTGAACTTTCCCCTACTTTACTTTAGTTCCAGGGACCCCCACCCTGCTTTAGTTCCAAGAAAGTACCCCATCCGACAACACTCCGGCAACAGCTAATCAGCTTACTGCAGAAAAGTCTGAAACTTCGCCTCCTCACTCCCTCCCCAAGCCTCCTGTAATGACCCATAAAAACCCCTGCCTTAACTAGCCTCGGGGTCCAAGTCCCTACTCCTCTGCATCGGGTATACTTGGGCCCAAGCTTAAGCTTGTAAAATAAACCCTCATGTGATTGCATCAGTGTTGGCTCCTTGGTGGTCTCTCAGACGGGAAAACTTGGGCATTACACTATTGGAGCTTCAGCCACAACAGCTGTGTTCCAAGTAGGAAGGAAAAAGAAGGAAGAGCAAATGGTATACCCGTCAGCTGAGTCACTTTAAAGGGTCATCCCAGACGCCCTGCCCAATGACCTTTGTCTCTTCTCACTGGCTGTCCCTAAAGCTGTAAGAGAAGGTGAGAAATGTAGGTCTTTAGTAGGGTGCATTTTTACCCAGAATATACTACCTGTTCTATAAAACAGAAGAGTAAATACTGACTAGGTCAACTAATATAAATGTTGAATAGGAAATTAAGAGTTTCTATCCTAAACACCATTTAGATAAGGCTTAAAAGAATACTATATATTGTGTATAGTAGAAAAACATGTATGGGAATAATTAATATCATATTTAGGACAATAGTTGTGTTTGGAGAAGGAAAGAAGGAAGAAGCACTACAGAGGGATACACCATAAATTTCACTTATATGTCTAACCGTTAAAAAAACCTCTAAAGCAAAAATGAAATAATGTTAAAATTTGATAAGTTCAGTGGAGGGTAGGATCCAGTGTGTCTTTCAGAAGGGTATGTGTGTTTTCTAGTTATCCTCTTCTTTTGAGTAGTTCATTCACTCTTTTTTCTCTTGTTAAAGAACAAATATTTGAAGATCTAATTTGCTTTCTAATTCACGAATTGGGCAGCATCCAATCTAGCAAGTAGAGGGGAGCTCTGAGGAGTTGTAGAAAATGGAAGACTATTATAGGAAGGAGGGTGGGGCAAGCAAGTTAATAGCAAAACCAAAAAAAAAAAAATATGGTTCTAGGCAAGGCCACTTTCTGTTAGGCAGAAAGAGCAGGGGTCTTATTAGGTGGATTGCTACATTCTCCTTAGGGGGATGAAGAGAATCCATATGGCAGATTACCTCAGTGATGCTCATCAGAAAATTCCTCACTTAGTAGTTAAGACTACATTTCTAGGGGAGGTTGAGGCTGAAATTGGAATTGGTAGTAAGCTCTGATTCGCTGACTTGGCCTAAGTGACACCATTTAGGACTTTGGTTTTCGCACTCTCTTCCTGAAGAGAAGGCTCTAGATCCCCCAGAGTTTCCTCTCCTCTTGAAAATTCAAGCCCTTACTGGACTTGGAATAGTTTGTTCCAAAGGGCGGAGTTTTTTTTTTAAAGCAGAGTGCCTGCTTTAAAAGGAGTAAATTGGTTGAGGGCTTATCAAATGTGAAGCACTCCAACCCCTCCCAAGGCACTGGCTACTTATCTCATGAATATACCCTGAATATATGTAACTCCTAACCTAATTGTTTTCTGCTGGCAAATCTAGTTGACATAATGTAAACATTTATTTCCATTGGACAGATGTTATGAATTATCACTACCCTATGGAAACGTCATATAGCATAAAAAACCAACACTAATTATGAAAATAAATAAGGGGGAAAATAACACCCCAATATGTGCTTTTATAAACATTATTAAGAAGCAAAAATCAAATAGTGACTGTAAAGTCTACATTGTATTTTCTTTCTTTTTCTTTAAGAAGTGACAAAATTCTGAGTGCAATGGAGTTTGAAATGAAAATGCTGGCTTCCTTTCCTGGCCAATATCACTCCAACAAGCTTCTTAAACATTCTTTGCTTCAGGGTCCTTTGAACTGAATTCAGATTAAAGTCAATACTTCAAGATCCTAGACAATAGGATCCAACAGTATATTAAAAGAATTATCCATTATGACCAGGTGGGATTTATCCCTGTGATGCAAGGGTGGCTCAACATTTACAAATCAATCAATGTAATAGAACACAGTAATAAAAGATAAGACAAGAACCATATGATCCTCTTAATTGATGCAGGTAAAGCATTTGACAAAATACAGCATCCTTTCCTGACTAAAACTCTTCAGAGTATAGGGATAGAGGATGAACATCCTCAATTTCATAAAATAATCTATGAAAAGTCCACAACAAATATTTTTCTCAAGATCAGAAACACAACAAGGATGCCTACTCTTGCCATTATTGTTCAACGTAGTACTAGAAGTCCTCCCAACAACAATCAGACAACAAAAAGAAATAAAAGGTATTCAAATTGGCAAAGAAGAAGTCAAACTCTCTCTCTTGGCAGATGACCTGATACTTGATGTGGAAAACCCAAAAGACTCCACCTCCAAATTACTAGAACTCATACAGCTATTCAGTAACGTGATACAAAACTGATGCACAGAAATCAGTTGCTTTTCTACACACTAATAATGTAACTGTAGAAAGGGAAATCAGAGAATTGATTCCATTTACAATAGCACCAAAACCCATAAGATAATGTGGAATAAACCTAACCAAAAAGGTAAAGGATCTATAGAAACTACAGAACACTTATGAAAGAAATTGAAGAAGAAACAAAAAGATGGAAAAACGTTCCATGCTCATGGGTTGGAAGAATAAACATTGTTGAAATGTCTATGCTGCCCAGAGTAATCTATACATTCAATGCCCTTACAATCAAAATACCAACGGCCAAAATTAGCAAGACAGGAAACAACATGTGTTGGAGAAGGGGAACCCTCTTACACTGTTGGTGGGAATGCAAGTTGGTGCAGCCTCTTTGGAGAACAGTGTGGAGATTCCTCAAGAAATTAAAAACAGAACTTTCCTATGACCCTGCCATTGCACTACTGGGTATTTACCCCAAAGATACAAATGTAGTGAAAAGAAGGGCCATCTGTACCCTAATGTTTATAGCAGCAATGGCCACGGTCGCCAAACTGTGGAAAGAACCAAGATGCCCTTCAACGGACTAATAGATAAGGAAGATGTGGTCCATTTACACTATGGAGTATTATGCCTCCATCAGAAAGGATGAATACCCAACTTTTGTAGCAACATGGACGGGACTGGAAGAGATTATGCTGAGTGAAATAAGTCAAGCAGAGAGAGTCAATTATCATATGGTTTCACTTATTTGTGGAGTATAACAAATAGCATGGAGGACATGGGGAGTTAGAGAGGAGAAGGGAGTTGGGGGAAATTGGAAGGGGAGGTGAACCATGAGAGACTATGGACTCTGAAAAACAATCTGAGGGGTTTGAAGTGGCAGGGGGGTGGGAGGTTGGGGTACCAGGTGGTGGGTATTATAGAGGGCATGGATTGCATGGAGCACTGGGTGTGGTGAAAAAAAATGAATACTATTATGTTGAAAATAAATAAAAAATAAATTAAAATATACCAATGGCATTTTCAAAGGGCTATCACAAATGACCCTAAAATTTGTATGGAACCAGAAAAGACCCTAAATCACTTAGGAAATGTTGAAAAAGCAAAAACAAAGCTGGGGACATCAAGTTTCAAACTACATTTCAAACTACATTACAAAGCTATGATCACCAAGACAGCATGGTACTGGCACAAAAACAGACATATAGATCAGTGGAACAGAACAGAGAGCCCAGGCTCTGAACTCTATGGTCAACTAAACTTTGACAAATCAGGAAAAGATATCCAATGGAAAAAAGACAGTCTCTTCAATAAATGGTGCTGGGAAAATTGGACAGCTATATACAGAAGAATGAAACTCGACCATTCTTTTACACCATACCAAAAAGATAAACTCTAAATGGATGAAAGACCTCAATGTCTGACAGGAATCCATCAAAATCTTAGAGAAGAACACAGGCAGTCACTTCTTCGACATTGACCAAATCAACTTCTTTCATGACATGTCTCCAAAGGGAAGGGAAACAAAAGCAAAAATGAACTATTGGGACTTCATCAAAATAAAAAGTTTCTGCATAGCAAAGGAAACAGTCAACAAAACTAAGAGGCAACTCACAGAATGGGAGAAGATATTTGCACATGACACTTCAGATAAAGGGCTGGTATCCAAGATCTATAAAGAACTTCTCAAACTTAACACCCCAAAACAAATAATCAAGTCAAAAAATGGGCAGAAGACATGAGCAGACACTTCTCCAAAGAAGACATATCAATGGCTAACAGACACATGAAAAAATGTTCAACATCTTTAGCCATGAGGGAAATTCAAATCAAAACCATATTGAGATAGCACCTTATACCAGTTAGAATTGCAAAAATTAACAAGGCAGGAAACAACAAATGTTGGAGACGATGTGGAGAAAGGCAAACCCTTTACACTGTTGGTAGGAATACAAGTCGGTATAGCCACTTTGGAAAACAGTATGGAGGTTCCTCAATAAGTTAAAAATAGAGCTACCCTATGACCCAGCCATTGTACTAAGGGGTATTTACCTGAAAGATACAGATGTAGTGAAAAGGGCCATATGCACCCCAACGTTTGCAGCAGCAATGTCCACAATAGCCAAACTGTGGAAGGAGCTGAGATGCCCTTCAACAGACAAATAGATAAAAAAAGATATGGTTCATACATACAATGGAATATTGCTCAGCCATCAGAATGGATGAATACCCACCATTTGCATCAACATGGATGGAACTGGGGGGGATTATGCTAAGTGAAATAAGTCAAGCAGACTTATCATATGGTTTCACTCATATGTGGAACATAAGTAATAGCATGTAGAACATTAAGGGAAGGAAGGGGAAACTGAAGAGGGGGAGTCAGAGGAAGATATGAACCATGAGGGATTATGGACTTAGAAAACAATCTGAGGATTTCAGAGGGGAGGGGAGTCAGGGGATGAGTTAGTTCCGTGATGGGTATTAAGGAGGGCACGTGTTGTAATGAGCACTGGGTGTTATATGCAAATAATGAATTGTGGAACACTACATCAAAAACTAATGATGTACTGTATGGTGACAAACATAACATAATAAAAATAAAGAAAATCAACACTCCTAAACTTTTCTTATGAGTCAATATGCCTGAAAACCTGTGCAATGGGTCCAGAAAATCTTTATCCTTATTTTGATGTAAAATACCATGCAATTGCTAGTATCCTACATTAGTAGTTTCAACTCTTGAACTCTTTGAAAGATTCTTGCCTTGCTTCTTTTCTGCATATGTAACTTTTCCTTGGGTTTATAGTTTCTTCTTCCTGAAGAGCTCAAACTATCCTTTACTTATGCTGAAAATTTCTTTGATACTTCACCACATCTGTTGTCAGCTTTTCAAAGAGAGATGTTGCCTTGGTCAGGATAGTAGCTTCGATGAAGAACCATATGTTTTGCATGTTTGGTCATAAACCCATGCAATCAAAACTTACTCCAACTCATGACTCATCCCGTTGTCTTTTCTTATTATTCTTGATGTTAAGTCACTCATATGGTAACTGACATGAGGGTCTACATTGGCTATAGTGAGTAGGCCAGTTTTAATACAAGTTGTAGCTGCCAAGGTGTGAGTGTGTATGTGTGTGTGCTGTGTTATTTATGATTAAAACAATATAAGTAGAATATTGTCACCTGGGCTTACTTAAGTTGGGGACAATGTACACACATCACTCTCCTGAATCACAGGTCAGGATTCATCAGAACACCTAGGAATTCATGAATAATGGTGCTCTGTCCTTATGGAATATGTAAGGGTGGAAATCTTGTCTCTTTTTCTCTTCTAGATTCTTTGGTTAATCTAATAATTAAATTGATAAAGACAGGATAACAGGAAAAACAAACTTTGTATGTGTGGGAACCCCATAAAAATATGTGACCCTAATATCAGGTAACTGAGACTTACCTACCACTCTAACTAAGGGGAAGAGGTAGGGATTTGAGACTTCAAAGGGAAGAAAGATAATTCGTAGGAAGAGGTGAAGAGGAATTGTTTTATAAACAAATATTTACTATGCCATGCAGATAAGCCTAAGATATAAAGCTCTCTTCCTCGTACAGACCCCTGTCTAAACTCTTTTTTAAAAAAATTTATTTATTTATTTGAGAGAGAATGAGTGAGAGAGAGTACGTGAGAGAGGAGAAGATCAGAGGAAGAAGCAGACTCCCCAAAGAGCTGGAAGCCCGATGAGGGACTTGATCCTGGAAGTCCGGGATCATGACCTGAGCTGAAGGCAGTCACTCAACCAACTGAGCCATCCTGGTGCCCTGTCTGAATTCTTTTAGGCAGTTAAGGGGGAGGTAAAAAGCTCTTTCTCCGTCTGATCAGCCCTGTCTTCATTTTGAAATAATCCATGTGCCAAAGTGGCATATGCTGGGGTGGGATAGTCTGTTTTCTCTCAAATGTTATCACTTCCTGAGCAATGAGCATTGATAGATAATTATGGTGATGCTGACCTGATTTATAATATTGATTTTAATAAAAGGGAAAATAAGGTTTCAAGATATAGAGTGGGTTCTGCTAGATCTTCAACATTATCATCCCTGGGTTCAAGCCCACACTTTTGTCTTCCCCAAGGCTCAGGTTCATTGCCATGAGTATGGTGGCATGAAGGAAGAAGCATGGAATGCACAGTTCTGAACAGGTTGCTGAAGTGCAACTCACGATATCCAATGAAGCTTCTAGAAGTTAAACTTTTAAACCCCATCAACTTAGGCCAATCATTATTTATCCATGGAGCCACAGATGAGAGGTAAAGGTGAGAGCCAGAAGCTGAGGTTGTGTGTTTGTCAGCTATGATGGGCCACATTTAGTTGATGAGTGGGTTCGTAGGCCAGTTTTGCAGAGAAAACACAAAGAAAAGCTAAGAGACCAGATAGATTGTTGCAGAGGCTCCTGATGTCTTAGCATTCTCTGGTTCTAATGCCTCATGAGGCTAGCTGCTCTCTTTGCCTTTGAATTCTATGAGATGTTCTGATTCTTTTCAATATACCCTCTTTTATAAAGCAAAACAAAACAAAAGAAAACAACAGCAACAATCTATATCCATGTCCTTCCCTTGACGTATCATTACACTGTATATTCAATAGATCCAAACTACCTGAGTTCAAACCCTAGCTCTGCCAGTTGTTGAGTCCTACTTATCTTGGTATCTTAGTATCTCAGAAATTGTATGGTGATAGTAATAATATTTACCTCCTAGGGTTGTGGGGATTACATGAGATAAAACTTCTAAAATGTTAGAACAAAGACTGTGCCATATTAAGGGCTTTCCTTACAGGTGGTTGTCAACTCAATATATTTAAAAAGCATATTTCAGGCATTTCATGGATACTTGTGAGTCCACTGACCTGAGTTAAAATTCTCTGATTTGGATTAACATTTGTGTTTGTATTCAGAATGGGTTTTTATTTATCTGGAAATTACATTCCATGGAATATCATCTATACAAAGATTAGTTAGACCAACAAAATAAAGACTAAAAGTGTTTAGCATATTTCCTCTCCTCTCTGCGAAATAAGAGAAAATAATCTTTGAGACTTCGCTAATATTCCTTTCCTCTCCTCTTCCTTCCTTCCTTCCTTCCTTCCTTCCTTCCTTCATCATACCAGTTGTTCTACCTTCTTTCTTTCCATTCGATTCTTTTTAGCAATATATGAACTGATCATTGGCCCTAAGGGAACCTATCTAACTGCTGGTTGCTACTTCAGCTGCTCCCAAAGATCTGAAATATTCATTCCAGACCAAATGGCCTTTCTGCTGGCAGTGAGCATGTCAAACCACAGAAAAAAGACTCAGGGACTGAAAAAAAAAAAAAAAAAAATAAGGCACAGAGAATAGAACTTGCCATACCAAATGGAGCAAATCTTATTTACAAATGACCTCTAACCCCTAAGATCAGCCCAAATAAAGAAGCATCTGTCATCTTTGGGAACATCCAATACTCTTCACCCTGACAAGGGGCCTCCAAAGACCAGATTCCATTTCAATCTAATTGGCTCCTTGCCCTTTTCCTGCCTCTTCCAGCCATGTATAGCAAGCTAAATCTTTCCATTTTGGGATGGAAAGCCAGCTCAGAAATGTGTGACGTCTTGACAGCAGAACCAGGGGGTAGAGGCAGAGCGATGGCTCCGCTAATTAAAGAACAACCAGGTGCATTCACTTCAGCTTCAGAAGGAGCCGGCATGGACTGTGGTGCCCAGAATCTCAGAGTTCCTGCTGATGGTTGTATTTAGGTAGAACTTTTCCTTTCTTCAAGTCATAGCACAAAGAGACTTTTCAGAGGGCACTAACTTATGTGTGGTCTACCTTTTAAGGCTCTCCTTAATGTCAGGAACCAAATTTTCTAAACAGCAAACAGACAAGTATGAGTATATGAAACCAACAGTACATATGCCAAACAAAAACATCATGAGAAATCCAGGCAGTCCAAGTGTTCTGTCTTTTCACACTTCTACTTATAAACATTTATCAAGCGTATGTTAAGGTTGAAACTATTGTAGAAGTTGACAATACAGAATGAACTTGACATATGAGATCTTTGTCCTCATGAAGCTTACATTTTGGTGAAGGAAACAGATGACCAAAAAAAAAAAAAAAAAAAAAAAAAACCCATACACACAAGATCATATCAGAGACTATGCTTGATTCTCTGTAAGAAGCAAGCAGGAAAAAGAGAAGAATCAAGAGAATAGTAGCTAACATTTGCTTATTATGACCAGGAAAAATCCCAAGCATTTTGGCTTTAACAGCTCATTTAACTTTTACAAACTTATCATTTCAATTAGCTTGCCCATTTGGCAGATGAGAAAACTGAGGCATAAAGAGATTAATCATAATTTGTTTCCAAATTGCAACTCCAATACCTTTGTGTCATTCTCATTTGCCTTTGACTTTCTGTCTTTGTTTTACCCCGTATCTGATCATATACAGGAAATCAAGAAATACCATCTCTTCTCTGCCTCAATATATACAGAGTCTGAGCACTTCTCACCACTGATACATGCTGGTCTGAAACACCATCATCTTTCAACTGGCTTGTTGCAATAAAAACCAAGCTGATTGCTTTTCTACTATGGCTCCTTCGAGTCTATTCTTAAAAGAGTAGCCATGCTTGTTCTTAAAAACATAAAATCAAGTGATTTCATGACTACACTCAAAAGTCTCCAGTGGCTTCCTATATGCTCAGAGTAAAAGTCAAAGTAACTGAACTTCCTTTCTGTTTCTATGCCTTCTTACTCTGCAGTTACAACAGAAGATCCTATACTTTCTGGACCCTCCTCTCTTCTCTGATCACCTAAGTCCCTTCTTGTGCTCACTCTGCTCCAGCCATAGTTGCCCCATTGTTCTTAGGGCACTCCCAGCATGCCCCCCTAGAGCCCAACAACCTGCAGTTACGTCTGTCCTAATACCTACTGGGGTCCCTTGATCACCTCCCCTGGTTCTTGCTCAGATGTTGTCTTTTCACTAGGGACTTCCCCAACCACCCTAAACAGCAGGCCCCCTATGCCTCAATATTCTTTATCATTCTCCCTTACATTTTTTTTTCTCCAAAACATTTATCACCATCTGATATATATATATATATTTACTATTTTTTATTTTCCTATGAATTTGTTTCCCATTACTAAAATATAAATTATATGAGGGTGGGGATTTTTGTCTGTTTTGTCCTTTCCAGTATTTAGATAGCCTAGACTAGTTTGTGTGTAGGAATGACCTAATAAATATCTGTTGCTTTAATGAACTAAGGAAGAGGACCCTATTCCTCTGACCTGATTGAGAAAAGGCAGAGGAGGGAGAATGACAAATACGGGAAAGGAAGGAAGGAATGTTCACAGGGGAAATATCATTTCAAGCCAAATAAGAGAGGCCAGGTATAAGAATAGCCAGGAGTCATGGAAAGCAAAATCTTTGTTGAGTTCAGTTCAATCTTCACTCATTACCCAAGATTAGGGAGTCACCTACTCAGCTCACTAAGAACATCTGTGACTTTGGAGAAGTGGTTTTCTCTCTCTAGAGCTTGCAGGTAAAATTAAGGCAGTGCACCAGTGTTTAACTGTCTCACCCAGCTCTTACTGCCTGGGAATCCATTATAGGCTTGTCATGAGATTCTCATGCAGAAAATGTACAGGCTCCTTACCACTGACCATTCCAAGTGTTTGTGGGAAGCAGTGCAGGGAAGGGAACAGCACACCTGTGACGCAGGTCTTTAACAGTCTGAAAACAGAGGTCCTGGACCAGGACTTCCTCGAGTTTCCTTCTTTATGATTATAGCTATGTAGGAAAAGTATTCTGAAGGAAAAGTGTACACAGGTTGATCTGAATCACAGAATAGGAGTCTGGAGAAGTTTTACCTTTCCTAAATCCTGGAGCAATTTCAGGCAGCATCAGGGGAGCTTCCGAAACATGCGTGAGAACAGCTCAGGAGGGTTCCGTGGTCTAAGACCTGCCTTTAGAACAGGGTCAAGGTTACTCTTGGGTGCTTTAGATTCTTTCTCTGTGCAGTAAGTGTGCTGGTTGCTACTCACAGAGTTTTCTTCTGAACATTTCCTGCAATGTGAGCCCAGCCATCCCTGTGAACCCAGAAGAGAAGCCCAGGCAAGACTATTGTATAACCAAAAGTGAAACAGGCCCGGATATCTGTAGCAGCCCGTGTATTTTTGGAAAACACATTTTCATCTTCAATTTACACCAGATCTGGAGTGGAGCTAAGTTATTACAATGTGTTAGCTCTTGTTCATCCCAGCCTGGGACAGTGGGCTCTGTCCAACATAGACCTTCAGGGGCTGTCTCTAGGGGGCAGCATATCCCAAGGCTGCTGCAAGATTTGGTTCTTCTGAGTTGGGCATTTTCTTACTCACAGCACACTGAAGTGACCTCCTCCTATTTTGAGAGAGGTTGAAAGGTTGAAAAAGGAAACAGGACACGGGAGAATGAGAGAGATCACGAGAGAGAGAGCGAGAAAGAAAGAGGGAGATAGATCACAAGAGAGAAAAGGATAAAGAAAGAACTGCAGAACAGAAGGTATTAATGCCAGCTCTCATTTATTTGGTACCTCCTACATGTGAGAATTATATGAGGTATGTTAAAAGCATTAACTCTGATCCTTACAAACACTGCAAGTGATAGGTATTTTATCTCCATTTTCCAAAGGGAAACACTTAGACTTATAGGTATCAGTGCCTGGCTGAAGTCATGGGGATGTAAATCATAAAGCCTGCACAGGCCTATCTGGCTCCAAAGCTCATGAATTTCCCAAAATGCTTTGCTGAAGTGAGGGCAAAGAGGGTCAGGAAGAGAATCTGTGTGATAGTGAAGATTTTAACTTTGCCTGAAAGAGGTCTGCCTTTCTCCCTCTACTTCTGGGAAGTAACTTCCAAGGCCACAGAAAGTCATGCCTGAGAGTGTTTTTGTTTGCCTGTGGATGTTGGGTCATGCTAGATAGTCTAACAATGCGATTTACTGTGGGAGCTTTGTGTCATGTAATATCAGCTCAACATGCAGAGTGGCTGGAGACTGAGATTAGCCATGTGGGCAGATGGCTGTGTCTACATGATGAAAGCCCAGTGAAAACTCAGCACACAAAGCATGAGGGGAGCATCCCTGTTTGGCAAATATTCTGCATGTGTTTTCACACATTGATGCTGGGAAAGTAACACTATTCCCAGTTCTAGGGGTGTAAGACAGTAGAAACTACATCTGGAACTTTCTTGGAAGCTGCCTCATGAATATCCTCCCTTGACTGATTTTACTCTGTATCTTTTCCTTGTCATAAACCATAACTATGAGTCTAATAGCATACAGTGTGTTCTGGGTCCTGCTAGTGACCCAACAACAAGTCTTGGGAACCTCAAAACTTGCAGCTGGTTTCAAAGGTGAAGGTGGGCATATGGACTGTGATTCTCTCTAACTTTTTGGGTTCAATTAGCCCTTTTGCTGGCTGCTTCAGTTTGGGCTGTGTACAACTCCTGTTTCCTTGTTTAAGTTCAAAGTAACAAGCCCCTAGAATGAGCCACTGTAGTACTGGGTTGGGCCAGAAAGGGACTGAGGACAAGCCAGGGGTCAAGCCCAGGAAAACGGAAATCAGGTAAAGCCCTGGAATGGCAGACGGAAGCTAAGGAAGGATGGTCTGGACATGGCAGGTGTAGAGGGGCCCTGATCCTAGCCTCAGGTCTGTTGTTCACTCGTTTAATGCCTTTGTGGGTCTGGAGGTTAAATCTCCCTGGGCCTCAGTTTCTTTAGGTTTAATATGGAGATACTGAGTTAAATTATCACTAGGTCTCTTAAGGGTTTAGATTTTCTGGAATTCCATGATTGCCAGCATGGAAAGGGTGAAAACCTTCCTGAGGTTTATAAACAGAAGTTTATCTTTTCATTTCTGGGTACTCTTGCTAGGCTGGGTAGCCCAGTTGACTGGAACCCAGTGCTAATGCTTGTCAGGATCTCACATGGGAGCTCCACAGGGGGTCCTTTCCAGCACACTGTCTTCCCGCCTGGCTTCATTCCTTCCCCTTCCAACAACTCTGTATTCTACCATAGGTCAGTTACTGGGATAGCTAGCAGGGATTACCAAACAATGAGCTGTCCCTTGCCCTATAGGGGCTTTTAATGGGGTGAGAGGCTGGTTTATATAAACAACTAAACAGAATATCATTTAAATAAAACAAGGGCTAATTATGAACGAAGGTACAGGAAAATTTGAAGGAGTGAATGAATAACTCAGAAGGTGGCAATGGTAGTCCTCGCAATAAGGGTCTAGGAAGTTACATAGGATTTAAAATAAGAATTTCAATGGGTAGAGCTTAATCAAAGGGTTTTTCCAAGAGAAGAAAGTGACTCCAATAAAGTCACAGGGATTTTTAAGTCCCATGTGTATTTGGGGACTGACCCATAGCTGGTGAGCTTGGGTTATTAAATACAGCAAGGGAAGCAACAGGAACAGGGGGGAGAGAATGCAAGAAATGAGGCTGGAGATGACTTTATCCAGCAAGGCAAAGTATTTTTATTTTCCTTGGTAGCAAGGAAGAGTCTTTTGAAGAAGGAAGGCTAAGAACATACTTTGAAGTTGTACTTTCCTTATTCTTGTTCCTACTGTGCTTCCTTGAATCAGTGGTGAAGCCATGATAATAGTAATAGTGACAATATCAAAAACCACAGTGTGCACCCACAGGTGTTTTATATTTTTCAAAGTACCATTACTTACTTTAAAAGTTTTTAGCTACAGTTTTAAGCCCTTGAACTATAAGGCCTTATGTGTTGTTCTTTTATAAATTATTTCGTGCTGACAAAGTCCACGGCAGATACACCTGTCCTTGTTTTAGAGATGCAGAGGGTGCAGCTCTGAGAAGGTGAGGTTTTTGGACTTCAGGTCCAACAGTTGCTTGGACTTCAGGTCTGTTCTCTTGACTTCCATACTACACTACTTCATCCTTACCCTGTGTGGGAAATAGTATTCTTCCCATTTTATAGAGGAGGAAATTTAAGCAAAAAAAAAAAAAAAAAAAAAAAAGGTTAAATCATAAGCCTAAGACCACATGAGGAGGTAGGAAATTGATTCTTTGGCTTCCTGATGCACTTTCCCCCTGCTTGATGAGAGTTGTAATGATACATGCACAGCTGTTGCATATGCTCAAGGCTGAAGGAGCTCCTGGGAAAAATCAATATTTTTTTTGTTGTTAGATCAGATGACTGAAGCAGCAAAACATTTTTCTTTTGTATGTGTTTCTTGCCCATCAAGCAGCTCCTCTAAATTTCCCTCTACTTTCTCTTATGTGTTTGAGACCCTTTCCAGGATATTTATCTAGTTATTCTTCGTTCTCTGAAAACTACAACTTTTCTACTCCTAGTACCATGTTTCTCTTATAGGACCCACCCCCACCTCCTCCAGCCAATTGGCTGGAACAGTTGGTTGAGCCTGTGTATCTCAAAATCAGCTGACCCAATCAAATGATTTCTAGGCTTGGAGCTGACATGTGTCAATCTAATGGCAGAATACTGGTAAAAAAGGGTCCTGGACCTCTGCCCTCCCAGAGGCCTGGGTTCAGCCTGTCTTTGAATTTTGTGTGAGACCCCATCAACCTTCCCATAAATGCCTTTTTAACATTTCCTCTAGTTTAAAGTATGTGAATCAAAGAAATTTAACCAAGGAAATAGTTAACTCTGACTAGAGAAACTACAAGGAGGATGTAGATGCTGTTTTGTCTTACTCAACAATAGTCTCCATTATTACTTTTAGTTTCTTCTAAATACTAAAAGTCATAAACTCTGGACCCCTACTGAAATGAACCAGTCTTGTTTGCAGTGCATGAGTCTAAGGAAAACAGAAGGAATAAAAATGCTTCTAATGTTTAAGTTCAGAGCATCCATGTTGTCCTGACCCAGTCTTCTGTCTTCAGGACCAGCCAGGCCATATCTGAGTTGAACCCCTCTTTTTGGATTTGCACAGAGGATTTCTCTGGCAAAGTGAACAGGTAGGGGCTCCTGACATCTTTGGTGGTGTTTGAGGGTAAGATTACCTTAATGGGATCTTTCACAAGGATGATGCAATGGGTTTCTGAACCCTGGGCACCTAGTGTCTGGATGGAGAATCTAGCGAAGTAATCAGGAGATGAGACACAAAATCAAGAGGCAGATCATGGTTTTGGCTCAATACAGATAACATTCTTTCAGCTACTTTTGAAGAAACTCATTTATTTATTCAACACATATTTTCAAGTACCTGATAATAAAATCTAGGATATATTAAGTGCTAACTGTACTCCAGGTACTGTGATAGGACCTCAATTTGTATTATTCATCCATCTGTTTAATAAAAAAATAATTGCTGAGTGCTTATTGTATGCCAGGCATTGTTTTAGGCCCTGGGAATACAGCAGTGAAGCAACACAGAACAAAATCCCTGTCTCCAAGTGTGTGTTGGGGGAAGAGAGGGAGGGAGGGAGGGAGAAGAAGAGAAACAACTATATGAGAGTTCAGATAGTGATAAGTGCTATGAAGTGCTATCAATAAATCAGGGTAAGAGGACTAGTTAATGAAGGTATGGTTGCTATTTTATATGGTGAGGTCAGAGAAAATTTTTTGAAGTTGACCAGAGAGTAGAAGCAAGGAAATAAAGCCACAGGATATCTTGAGGAGGAGAACTGCTAGAAGAGAAAAGAGCCAGTGTAAGGCCCTGAAGCAGAAGCAAGCTTGTCATTTTTGAGAAGGATAAGGAGACCAGTATAGTAGGAGCTAAAGAATGGAAGTAAGAAAAGCAGTTTTGAGGTTACTAAGATAATATTGCCACTTGAGGAATTACGGTGGTTTAGACTAATAAGCTAGTGTTGGAGATGATAAGTAGTTAGGTTGTAAATGTATTTAGAAGAGCCTAAAAAATTTCCTGATGTATTACATACAGGGTAAAAGAGAAACAGGAGTCAAGGACAGAGTACAATATTTGACACAAGCATCTGAAACAGAGGGAGTAATTATGTACTGAGATGGGAAGACTATGGAAAGAGGTGGCTTGAGAGATATGGTTAGGAGTTCAGTTTTGTATAAGTTGGTTTGAAATAACTATTAATTATCCAAGTGAAAATAACCAGTAGACAAGGTTATTTAAATCTGCAATCTGGAGAAGAGATCTAGGAAGAAGATAGTCATTTTCAAGTTATCAATGTGTAGATAGTATTTAAAGCAATGGAATGACATGAGATCAGCTAGACAATGAATGCAGAAAAGTATCATAAGAACTGAATCTGGGAGACTGAGAAAGAATGGCCAGTGAAATAAATGGAGAATCAACGGAAAATAGAATCCTGGAAGCTAGTGAAAAAAGTGAAGAATGAGGAGTGTTAACTGGTCATTGGATTTGCCAAAATGAAGCTCTTAACAAGAAATGTTCTCATCAGTTGATTGATAGAAATGCCTGAGCATACTGATCTAGCAGAAAATGGGGGACAAAGAAAGGTAGAAAGTGATTCCAAACAACTTTTGAGGATTGTTAATAGGGGATACGACAACCTTCTCTGAGGTCAAGAGAAGAAGTTCATTTTGTTTTAAGGATGAAAGTCATCGCTGCATGTTTCCATGTTCGTAGGATGACTGAGTTGGGATAGAACACTGATGACAAGGAATGAAAGGGAATAATCTCAGGAACAATGTTTTTGAGTAAACAAATGTCATCAAGTACCCAAGTGAAGGAACTTCCTTTTATGGCAGGGCTGGCATTTCCCAAGAGGAAAGACAGGGAAAATGGGCATATATGTAGGTATAAATGTAGATGAGTTGGTGGGAATGTGTGGGACTTTCCTTTTCACTGCTACTGATTTCACAGTTCTCTCAGTGAAATCAGAAGCAAAAATTCATTCAGTGAAAATGAAAAAGGGACAGAGGCATTGGAAATTTGAGGAAAAAAGAAGGTATAAAAGCATTCATAAAGAATATTAGAGTATTTGTACTAGGGAAATAATTTTATTTATCCTAACATAGCCCCATAAATCAGGTATTGTAAAATCTATTTTAGAAATTAGGATACTGTAATTAGAGAAATAGATAGTAAATAAGTAGCAAATTTTGGATTTAATCTTTATCTATCTGCCTTTAATTATTATGGAGGAAAAAAATAATTGCATAAGACATATTTCTTGTGGTCATGGAGTTTAGGCCAATTGTGAGGGAAAAGAAACCCCCTTTATCACAAAAGGTAAAGAACTGCCCAAGACATTGTATGTGATGGAACTGCTGAAATTCTAGAAACAAAACAAAACAAAACAAAACATTACTCAAAGGACACAGTGCTAACTTGGAACAGAATGGCAGCAAGATTCAAGGTGGGACTGGAGTTATAATTTAGATAGTAGGATCTGAATAACCAAAGCAGCACTAGAGAAGGCATCAAGATAAGAGGAAGATCAAAAGTAAAGAGGTATTGGTAGAAATGATAAAGAAGTATTTAAGAAATGGAATGTTGGCAAACTTCACCTGAGTAGAGTTCCGTACAAATAAAACTTTTTATGTGTTAATACATTTCTCTGTCAGTAGAAATGATTTTAATGCTGAGAAGATAAGGCGCAGAGTGGAAGAGGAGGTGATGGGAGGGGGCAGTGTGGTTGGTGAAGAGCGTTGGTGGGAGTGTTTGTGGAAAAATCTGTCTTTGTGACATGGGTAGCCAGAGGACTGGTATAGGGAAATCACACCCACTGTAGAAAGATGGGGGAGTATTTTCAGACGGGAACAAGTCAGGGAGGGAACCTCCAAGTTCTGTTTGCTCACATCTCTAGCTCACTCCTGAACTATACATGATGGAACAGAATCCAAGAATATCCATTAAAAACTAACAGATTTGAACTGAGGAGGGAGCTGCTTTGAAAGAAAAAGAGTTTACACCTCAATTCCAACCAAGTATGTGCCTGTTAAAAGACAAGAAACTGTATCTTGTAGAAAAACAACAGACTCCAGGGGGAGAAGTCAAGATGGTGGAGAAGTAGCAGGCTGAGGCTACATCAGGTAGCAGGAGATCAGCTAGATAACTTATCTAAACACTGCAAACACTTACAAATCCAAGGGGAGATCGAAGAGAAGAAGAACAGCAATTCCAGAAACAGAAAATCAACCACTTTCTGAAAGGTAGGATTGGCGGAGAAGTGAATCCAAAGCAACGGGAAGATAGACCTGGGGGGACAGGGAGGGGCTGGCTCTCGGCAAGTGGCAGAGCAACGGAGCACAAAATCAGGACTTTTAAAAGTTTGTTCCGCTGAGGGACATCGCTCCAGAGGCTAAACGGGGGTGAAGCCCACGTGGGGTCAGCGTGGCCCCAGGTCCTGCAGGGTCACAGAAGGATCGGGGGTGTCTGAGTGTTGCAGAGCTCACAGGTACTAGAGTGGGGAAGCCGGCTACAGAAACAGAGCCGAGGAGTGAGCTCTCATCTCGGGGTTACCTTGAACCGGTTGCAGCCTGGGTGAGCTTGGAGCCCGGCCTAAGGCCAGGGAGATGGGAGTGATTGGGTACTATTCTCTGAAGGCACACTGAGGAGTGGGGCCCTGAGCTCCTCTGGGCCAGAGACTGGGAGGCCACCATTTTCATTCCCATCCTCCAGAACTCTATGGAAAGCGCTCAGGGAACAAAAGCTCCGGAGAGCAAACCTGAGCAGATTACTCAGCCCGGCCCCTGGTAAGGGTGGTGCAACTCCTCCTGGGGCAAAGACACTTGAGAATCACTACAACAGGCCCCTACCCCAGAAGATCAACAAGAAATCCAGCCAGGACCAAGTACACCTACCAAGGAGTCCAGGTTCAATACCAAGGAGAGCAGTGGAATTCCAGAGGAGGAGAAGGCAAAGCACTGAACTCATGGCTTTCTCCCCATGATTCATTAGTCTTGCAGTTAATTTAATTTGAGTTTTTTTTTTAATTTTTTTCTTCTGCTGCTAAATTTTTTTTAACTTTTACCCTTTTCTTTTTTAACGTTTTTAAAACTAGTTTATCTAATATATATATTTTCTTCTTTTTTATATTTTTTCTTTATTCATTTTCTTTTTTTAATTGTTTCTTTTTTTTTCCTGAACATCTTTTTATCCCCTTTCTTCCCCCATGATTTGCGGTCTCTTCTGATTTGGTTAAAGCATATTTTCCTGGGGTTGTTGCCACCCTTTTAGTATTTTACTTGCTCCTTCATATACTCTTACCTGGACAAAATGACAAGGCGGAAAAATTCACCACAAAAAAAAAAAAAAAAAAAAAAAAAAAAAAAAAAAAAAAAAAAAAAAAAAAAAGAAAAAGAGGCAGTACCGAAGGCTAGGGACCTAAATAATACAGACATTGGTAATAAGTCAGATATAGAGTTCAGAATGACAATTCTCCAGGTTCTAGCCGGGCTCGAAAAAGGCATGGAAGATACTAGAGAAACACTCTCAGGAGATATAAAAGCCCTTTCTGGAGAAATAAAAGAACTAAAATCTAACCAAGTTGAAACAAAGAAAGCTATTAATGAGGTACAATAAAAAATGGAGGCTCTCACTGCTAGGGTAAATGAGGCGGAATAAAGAATTAGTGATATAGAAGACCAAATGACAGAGAATAATGAAGCTGAGCAAAAGAAGGACAAACAGCTACTGGACCACGAGGGGAGAATTCGAGAGATAAGTGACACCATAAGATGAAACAACATTAGAATAATTGGGATTCCAGAAGAAGAAGAAAGAGAGAGGGGAGCAGAAGGTATATTGGAGAGAATTATTGGGGAGAATTTTCCTAATATGGCAAAGGGAACAAGCATCAAAATCCAGGAGGTACAGAGAACCTCCCTCAAAATCAACAAGAATAGGTCCACACCCCGTAACCTAATAGTTAAATTTACAAGTCTTAGTGACAAAGAGAAAATCCTGAAAGCAGCCCAGGAAAAGAAGTCTGTAACATACAATGGTAAAAATATTAGATTGGCAGCAGACTTATCCACAGAGACCTGGCAGGCCAGAAAGAACTGGCATGATATATTCAGAGCACTAAATGAGAAAAACATGCAGCCAAGAATACTATATCCAGTGAGGCTATCATTGAAAATAGAATGAGAGATAAAAAGCTTCCAGGACAAACAAAAACTGAAAGAATTTGCAAACACCAAACCAGCTCTACAGGAAATATTGAAAGAGAGAGGCTAAAAGTGGTAGATCAGAAAGGACCAGAGACAATATACAGTAACAGTCACCTTACAGGCAATACAATGGCACTAAATTCATATCTCTCAATAGTTACCCTGAATGTTAATGGGCTAAATGCCCCAATCAAAAGAAACAGGGTATCAGAATGGATAAAAAAACAAAACCCATCTATATGTTGCCTACAAGAAACTCATTTCAGACCTGAAGACACGTCCAGATTTAAAGTGAGGGGGTGGAAAACAATTTACCATGCTAACGGACATCAGAAGAAGCAGGAGTGGCAATTCTTATATCATATCAATTAGATTTTAAGCGAAAGACTATTATAAGAGATGAGGAAGGACACTATATCGTACTCAAAGGTTCTGTCCAACAAGAAGATCTAACAATTTTATATATCTATGCCCCTAACGTGGGAGCAGCCAACTATATAAACCAATTAATAACAAAATCAAAGAAACACATCCACAATAATACAATCATAGTAGGGGACTTTAACACTCCCCTCACTGAAATGGACAGATCATCCAAGCAAAAGATCAACAAGGAAATAAAGGCCTTAAATGACACACTGGACCAGATGGACATCACAGATATATTCAGAACATTTCATCCCAAAGCAACAGAATACACATTCTTCTCTAGTGCACATGGAACATTCTCCAGAATAGATCATATCCTCGGTCCTAAATCAGGTCTCAACTGGTATCAAAACATTGGAATCATTCCCTGCATATTTTCAGACCACAATGCTCTGAAGCTAGATCTCCATCACAAGAGGAAATTTGGAAAGAACACAAATACATGGAGACTAAACAGCATCCTTCTAAAGAATGAATGGGTCAACCAGGAAATTAAAGAAGAATTGAAAAAATTCATGGAAACAAATGAGAATGAAAACACAACGGTTCAAAATCTGTGGGACACAGCAAAGGCAGTCCTGAGAGGAAAATATATAGCAGTACAAGCCTTTCTCAAGAAACAAGAAAGGTCTCAAGTACACAACCTAACCCTACACCTAAAGGAGCTGGAGAAAGAACAAGAAAGAAACCCTAAACCCAGCAGGAGAAGAGAAATAATAAAGATCAGAGTAGAAATCAATGAAATAAAAACCAAAAAAACAATAGAACAAATCAATGAAACTAGAAGCTTGTTCTTTGAAAGAATTAATAAGAGTGATAAACCCCTGGCCAGACTTATCAAAAAGAAAAGAGAAAGGACCCAAATAAATAAGATCATGAATGAAAGAGGAGAGATCACAACCAACATCAAAGAAATACAAACAATTATAAGAACATACTATGAGCATCTCTACGCCAACAAATTTGACAATCTGGAAGAAATGGATACACTTCTAGAGACATATAAATTACCATAAATGAACCAGGAAGAAATAGAAAACCTGAACAGGCCCATAACCAGTAAGGAGATTGAAACAATCATCAAAAATCTCCAAACAAACAAAAGCCCAGGGCTAGACAGCTTCCCAGGGGAATTCCACCAAACGCTTAAAGAACTAATTCCTATTCTCCTGAAACTGTTCCAAAAAATAGAAATGGAAGGAAAACTTCCAAACTCATTTTATGAGGCCACATCACCTTGATCCCAAAACCAGACAAGGATCCCATCAAAGAAGAGAACTACAGACCAATATCCTTGATGAACACAGATGCGAAAATTCTCACCAAAATACTAGCCAATAGGATTATTAGCCGATAGGATTACAAAAATACTAGCCAATAGGATTATTAAAAGGATTATTCTTCATGACCAAGTGGGATTTATTCCAGGGCTGCAAGGTCGGTTCAACATCCACAAATCAATCAATGTGATACAACACATCAATAAAAGAAAGAACAAGAACCATATGATACTCTCAATAGGTGCTGAAAAAGCATTTGACAAAGTACAGCATCCCTTCCTGATCAAAGCTCTTCAAAGTGTAGGGATAGAGGGCACATACCTCTATGAAAAACCCATCGCAAATATCATTCTCAATGGAGAAAAACTGAAAGCTTTTCCGGTAAAGTCAGGAATGCGGCAGGGATGTCCATTATCACCACTGCTATTCAACATAGTACTAGAAGTCCCAGCCTCAGCAATCAGACAACAAAAGGAAATTAAAGGCATCCAAATCGGCAAAGAAGAAGTCAAACTATCACTCTTTGCAGATGATATGATACTTTATGTGGAAAACCCAAAGACTCCACCCAAATTTGCTAGAACTTATACAGGAATTCACTAAAGTGTCAGGATATAAAATCAATGCACAGAAATCAGTCATTTCTCTACACCAACAACAAGACAGAAGAAAGAGAAATTAAGGAGTCAATCCCATTTACAATTGCACCCAAAACTATAAGATACCTAGGAATAAACCTAACTAAAGAGGCTAAGAATCTATACTCAGAAAACTATAAAGTACTCATGAAAGAAATTGAGGAAGACACAAAGAAATGGAAAAATGTTCCATGCTCCTAGATTGGAAGAACAAGTATTGTGAAGATGTCTATGCTACCTAAAGCAATCTCCATATTTAATGCAAACCCTATCAAAATAACATCCATTTTTTTTTCAAAGAAATGGAACAAATAACCCTAAAATTTATATGGGACCAGAAAAGACTTCGAATAGCCAAAGGAATATTGAAAAATAAAGCCAAAGTTGGTGGCATCACAATTCCAGACTTCAAGCTCTATTACAAAGCTGTCATCATCAAGACAGCATGGTACTGGCACAAAAACAGACACATAGATCAATGGAACAGAATAGAGAGCCCAGAAATAGACCCTCAACTCTATGGTCAACTAATCTTTGAAAAATCAGGAAAGAATGTTCAATGGAAAAAAGACAGCCTCTCCAATAAATGGTGTTGGGAAAATTGGACAGCCACATGCAGAAAAATGAAATTGGACCATTTCCTTACACCACACATGAAAATAGACACAAAATGGATAAAGGACCTCAATGTGAGAAAGGAATCCATCAAAATCCTTGAGGAGAACACAGGCAGCAATCTCTTCGACCTCAGCTGCAGCAAGTCTTCCTAGGAACATCGCCAAAGGCAAGGGAAGCAAGGACAAAAATGAACTATTGGGATTTCATCAAGATCAAAAGCTTTTGCACAGTCAAGGAAACAGTTAACAAAACCAAAAGACAACTGACAGAATGAGAGAAGATATTTGCAAACGTCATATCAGATAAAGGACTAGTGTCCAAAATCTATAAAGAACTTAGCAAACTCAACACCCAAAGAACAAATAATCCGATCAAGAAATGGGCAGAGGACATGAACAGACATTTCTGCAAAGAAGACATCCAGATGGCCAACAGACACATGAAAAAGTGCTCCATATCACTCGGCATCAGGGAAATACAAATCAAAACCACAATGAGATATCACCTCACACCAATCAGAATGGCTAAAATTAACAAGTCAGGAAATGACAGATGCTGGCAAGGATGCACGGAAAGGGGAACCCTCCTACACTGTTGGTGGGAATGCAATCTGGTGCAACCACTCTGGAAAACAGCTTGGAAGTCCCTCAAAATGTTGAAAGAACTACCCTATGACCCAGCAATTGCACTCCTGGGTATTTACCCTAAAGATACAAACGTAGTGATCTGAAGGGGCACGTGCACCTGAATGTTTATAGCAGCAATGTCTACAATAGCCAAACTATGGAAAGAACCTTGATGTCCATCAACAGATGAATGGATAAAGAAAAGGTGGTATATATACATAATGGAATACTATGCAGCCATCAAAAGAAATGAAATCTTGCCATTTGCGACAATGTGGATGGAACTAGAGGGTATCATGCTTAGTGAAATAAGTCAATAGGAGAAAGACAACTATCATATATCATATGATCTCCCTGATATGAGGAAGTGGAGATGTAACATAGAGGGTTAAGGGGATAGAAGAATGAATGAAGCAAAATGGAATTGGAAGGAAGAGAAACCACAAGTGACTCAATCTCACAAAACAAACTGAGGGTTGCTGGGGGGAGGGGGTTTGGGAGATGGGGGTGGGATTATGGACATTGGGGAGGGTATGTGCTATGGTGAGTGCTGTGAAGTGTGTAAACCTGGTGATTCACAGACCTCTACCCCTGGGGATAAAAATACATTATATGTTTATAAAAAATTAAAAAAATTTAAAAAGAAAAAGAAAGAAAAACAACAGACTCCAGAATCTCCACGCTTAACATTCATAGTGTCCAGGACACCCAACATATAAAACCCAGGAAAATGTGATTAATTCTAAAAGAAAAAAAACCCATCAGCTAAGACTAACCCCAAGATGACTGACTTTGGAAATAGCAGATATCAAATTAAAAGAATCTGTAATCACTTTCAATGACATAAAAGAAAATATGCTTGCAATAAGTAATTTAAAATCCCAGCAGAGATACATGAACAACAAAGATGCAAAAAATAATATTCTACAACCAAAAATAAAATATCTGAAATAAAAGAGTTCACTGGCTAGACAATGGAGAATAGACATGATAGAGGAAAAAGTTAGTGAATCTGAAGATAGAGCAGGAATTATCCAGTGTAAAGAACAGACAGAAAATGAGCAGAGCCTCAGGGGCTTGTTAAATAATATAAAGTAGTCGGACATGAATGTTACTGACATCCCAGAAGGATAAGAATGAGATAATGGGGAATAAAACAAATGTAAAGAAATAATGGTAAAAAAACTTCCCAAATTTGGTAAAAGGCAAATTTACCAGTTCAAATGTTCAATAAACTACAAGGAGAATAAATATGAAAAAAGCCATAGGCACATACATGTGTCAATGACTATGAAAAGCCAAGGAAGAGAGCAAATCTTGAAAGGAATAAAAAATAAATTAATACATTACATATGAGGGAACAATGGTTTGATTAAAGGCCATTGGGACATTCTTAAAGAATTAAAGAGGGAAAAAACAGTATTACATAGCCAACAAAATAATTTTTCAAGAAAAAAGCAAAATATATTGTCACATGAACAAAAACTATGAGAATTTGTTGCCACCAGATCTGTATTACAAGAAACACTAAAAGAATTTCTTCAGGCTAAAGCAAAATGACACCAGATGAAAATTCAAATCCCCAGGAAAAAAGAAGGCATCAGAAATGGTAAAAACCTGTGTACATATAAAAAAGAAAAAATACTTTTTGGGGGGGGCTTTTTTCTTCTTAATCTGTTTATAATACATGTGCCTGTGTAAAGAGAAAGGTAACATTGCCTTCTGGGATTTTTATGTAAGTAGAGGTAATAATACATATAACAACAGCATAAGGATAGAAGTAGAAGAATAAATGGACTGGGGTGTCTGGGTGGCTCAGTGGGTTAAAGCCTCTGCCTTGGGCCAAGTCATGATCCCAGGGTTCTGGGATCAAGCCCTGCATTGGGCTCTTTGCTCAGCGGGGAGCCTGTTTCCTCCTCCTCTCTCTCTCTCTGCCTACTTGTGATCTCTGTCTGTCAAATTAAAAAAAAAAAAAAAAAGAAGAAGAAGAAAAATAAATGGACTTTCTCAATTTCAAAGCTTTTACATTTCATGTGAAATGTTACACATTAACTCTAAGTAGACCATTAAAATTTAAGGATTTATACTTTAAGACCAAATAAAACTACTACAACAAATAATATGAGGAAGTGTAGCTAAAAACCAAGAGAAAAATTAAAATGGAATTCTAAAATGTATGAAAATAATCCAAAATTTTTTGGGAATAGAAAAGTAATGAAAAGCAAACCAGAGGGGACAATTCAAAATAAATGCCAAAATAGTAGAATAAAACATAACCAAATAAAAGTTACATTAAATATTAAGAAACCTAACACCTCAATTAAAATGTTGAAATTGTCAGAATGAATAAAAATCAATGAATAATAAATAAATTAATATAAAAATAATATAAAAATGCACAGATATGATGAAAGTAAGTGGATAGGAAAAAAGGACTGTGAAAACAGCAAGCATAACAGGACTGGGGTGGCTGTATTAATATCAGGGAAAAAAGATTTCAAGACAAAGGTAAGGAGAGAAATTTCACACATTAAAAGGATTACTTTATTAGGAAGACATGACAATCATGCCCATAAATGAGCCTAATAACAGACCTTTAAATATGAATTAAATAAATATATGAAACAAACAGTTACATTAAAGGAGAAAACAGACAATTCCACAATTACAGTTAGAAATTTAATACCTTTCTCTTAACAGCTGGTAGAACTAGCCAAAAAATTAGTAAAGACAGTATATCTGAACATTATTATCAATCACCTTTATGTGATTGACATTATAGAACTACTAATAACTGCTAGCTATAAATTATTTTCAAGGGCACATGCTCACCAGCATGTATTAGGTCATAAAACACATGTCAATAAGTCTAAAGAGCCTGAAATAAGACAGTGTATATTCTTTAACTACATTGGAATTAAGTTAAAAATCAACAGCAATAAGTTATCTATGAAAGTACCATGTATTTGGAAAGTAAACAATGCTGTTCTAAACAGTTTGTGCACTAAAGAAGAAATAAATAAAGAAAAAATATTTTGAATGAATGGTAGTTAAAATATGATATCAAAATCTGTGGGATACAGCTAAATGCTTACCTTAAGAGAAAGTTATAGCTTCATTTGCTTATATTAAAAAAGAAGATCTAAATATCAAGGATCTAGGTTTGTACCTTAATAAATTAGAAAAACATCCAAGTAAACCCAAGGTAAAGGAAGGAAAAAGATAATGAATAAACATAAGTGTAGAAATCAATGAAATAAAATTTGGACACAAAACAGGAAAAAAAAACCCAAACAATAAATGAAACCAAAAGATAAATTTATCTTTGAAAAAAATCACTAAATTGATATATCACTATCTCATTGCTCAAAAATACAATAACCAAAATACCAATATCACGAAGCGCTGTACATCCTACAGACATAACATGATAATAGGAGAATATTGTGAACACCTTTATGGCAATCAATTTGACAGCTTTCCTTTGAGAGACATAAATGATCAAAATGTACACAAGAAGAAACAAAAGGAAATGAATGCTCCTATGTCAATTAAAAATTTGAAATAAAATAAAAATCTCTTTACAAAGAGAACAAGGCACAGATGGCTTTACTGGTGGATTCTACCTAATAACTAAGGGGAAAAAAATTCCTTACACAAACTCCTTTGGGAAAGACAAGGGAAGGGAACATTTCTCAAATTATTTTATAAGCTCAGTATTATCAAACAAATATATCACAAGACAAGGAACCTATATACCAATATCCCTCATGAACATCGGTTAAAAATCCATCACAAAATATTAGCAAATAAAATGTAGTAATATAAAAAAGGACAGCACATTATGGTCAACTTGGATTTATTCCAGAAATTCAAGGTTGGATTTAACATACAAAATCAATCAATTTGACTCAGCATATTGATAATTGATAAGAATAAAGAAGAGAACCCATGTAATCCTTTCAGTAGATGCAGAAAAAACATTGAAGAAATTGTCAAGTTAGATTTAAAATTTATATGAAAGTGCAGAAGACCTAGAATAACCAAAAAAATCTTGAAAAAGGAGACCAAGTTTGAAGGACCTTCTCTGCCTGATTTCAAAACTCACTATAAAGAGAGACAGTGTGGTACTAGTGTAATTATAGACAGATAAGTGGGACAGAATAGAGAATCTAGAAATAGTCAATTGATTTTGACAAAGGTGCCAAGGGTAATTCAATGGGGGGAAAAGATATTCTCTTTAACTACTGGTACTGGAACAGCTGGACATCTGTGTGAGGGGAAAGAAATGACATTGACTCTTATTTACATTATACACAAAAGTTAATTTGAAATCATCATAGACCAAAATAGAAGAGCTGAAACAATAACTACAAAATTCCAGAAGAGAACATAGGAGACAATCTTTATGATCATTAGGTTAGGTAAAGAGTTCGTAGATAGGACACCAAAAGTACAAACCATAAAAGAAAATTAATTCACAAGTTAGATCATGACAAAATTAAAGTCTTTTGGGTTTTGAAATACACAGAGAAAACCAAAAACCAAGATATACCATCATAGGACATGTTTGCAAAACATATATCCATCAGAGAGATTGCCTCCTGAATTTATTAAAAACTCTTAACGACTCAGTTATAAGGTGAAATGCAACTGAACTTAGAAAGAGGACAAGATGTTTGGACAAGTACTTCACAAAAGAAGATAAAATGAGCACTTGAAAACAAGCATGGATGAGACTAGAGTGGCTATGATTCCTCCAATTCTCAAACACATGAAAAGGTACTTGCCATCATTAGGTATTAGAGAAATGCAAAATTAAAACCACTTAAACAGATTAAGCTGGCTAAAATTGTAGAGTGAGAATATCAAGTGTCGGGAAGAATTCAGAATAACTAGGACTCTCAAATAGTGCTGATGCCAGGGCAAAAAAGGACAGCTGGCTCAAAAAAGAGTTTGACCATTTCTTAGAGAGTCAAACAGATACTCACCAAACAACCTGACATTCCCACTTCTGGTATTCACCCAAGAGAATAGAAAGAAAAGACTTGACTGTATATATTTATAGTTACATTAGTTATAACAGTTAAAAACTAAAAACAACTTAAATGTCCATCAACAGGTGAATAAAGAGTTATCATATATTTATACTCTGGACTGTTGCTCAACCATAAAAGGGTATGAACTATTGATAAGCTCAACAATGTGATTGCATCATCTTAACCATTTATCCTGAGTAAAAGAAGTCAAACACAAAACACAGTTGTATGCCATATGATGCCATTTATATGAAATTCTGAAAAAGGGAAACTACAGAAAGAAGATCAGTGGTTTCCAGTGGCCAAGAGGAAGGGGAAGGGGTTGGCTGCAAAGGGGCCCAGGCGCAAGGGAAGTTTCAGTAGTGATAAAGTGATCTATATTTTAATCGCGATGGCTACAAAACTACAAGTGTTGAAACTCAGAATGTATATCTAAAGTGGGTACATTTTATTATATTCAAATTATACCCCAATAAAGGCATGTAGGGGGGAAGACCCTAGCATGTAAGACAGAGATAAAAAGCCTTTAAAATTATAGCAAAGTTGCTATAATTTTCACCCAGATTTCACCTCTGCCGTCATTTTGTGAGATTCATAAACCAGTGGCATATTTCATTTTTGACTGGTGCCCTCAACCTTCTGTGCCATATGCCACACACACATAAATGTACAGCAATTAAATACTGTATGTGGGTCCTCCTGTTCATCTATCCACTCACACAGCTCATGCTCTGGTGAGAGACGTGAATAGCTATGATTCCTCCAAACCACAAACATCTAACCCCACTGAAAGTGATTCCAGTGCATAAAGACCCATTTTCAACCACATGGTCCCCAGAGGAAATCCAGCCTTAATTGTTCAGGGCTGTGAGAAATAAAATCACACGGATATATAGATAGAGACTTTATGGACAATTTAAAGGATTTTCAGAAGTAATTTCAACCGAATTTGATTTTTGTTTCAGGACCAACCATCAGAGCTAATTCCTACACATGCTGTGATTTTATTGAATGTTAAGAGAACTCTAAGCCTACCTAGAACAGTTTGTAAACCACTCTGTGCTTGGATGCCTCCAGCGGAGAACTTGTTACTTCACAAAGAAGTCCATTCCATTTTGGACCAACGACCTGTCAATTTTCCAGATGCAGAGTCATCTTGCTGTGACCTCAATTTTGGCCTTTGCTCTGCTCTATGGAGCCTGGCTAAAAACATGGTTTTCTTTTCCCTAAGAGTTCTCTTCAAATATCTGAAGGGCTATCGGGTTTGCCTCTGGTTTTCTCTTTCCAAAACTAAACAATCTTAGTGCTAGATTGATTTTTCTTCCCTTCTGTAATCAGCCCAGCAAGGGTCTGGGGTCTCAGCCCAGAACAAATGCCAAATCAGACAATGGTCCCTTGGTACCACCTGTCCTCGAGTTTCTCAACTTCAGCTACTGAGAAGCGCGGGCAGCCCTGGAGTATGAAGAGTGCCCACACTGGTTTTTCCAGTTGAGTTCTATGACAAGGAGTAGCAGTGGTGAATGACTTTAGACCTTTGCCTGACCTTCATCCCTGACATGCCACTGATCTGCTTTGGGAGATCACCATCCCTTGACAGTTCACTAACCCACTCAGCTCTTACAGCAACGGGACTTTATAAGGTCATGGAATAGAAATGGCCTCCTCAATCCTTCTTTCCCTCGCCCCGGCCTCTATTAGGGAGCTAATCAAGATACAGTGATGATCTTCAAGAAGTTGCATGTTTATTCTACAGGCAGTCTCTGCTGCTCCTGTTAGTGGACTGAGCCCTCTCTCAGTCTTGTACAAACAGCTCTCCTGGGAGCAGTCATGCTTTATGAACTCTTCCCAGGGTAAGCATGTCACCAGCTGTCAGCAGCTGAACGCTCTTTTACTCTGAAGAGCTGGAAAAGGAAGGAAAGACAAATAGCTCTGAAGAAATGCTTCTGTAAATTTAACAAGCAGAATGGCTACACAGAATCACTTGATGCCTCTCATTCTGTTTTTTTTTTTTTTTTTAAGATTTTTATTTATTTGACAGACAAGCAGGCAGAGAGGCAGGCAGAGACAGAGAGAGGAGGAGGCAAGCTCCCTGCTGAGCAGAGAGCCCAATGCGGGGCTCAATCCCAGGATCCTAGGATCATGACCTGAGCCGAAGGCAGAGGCTTTAACTCACTGAGCCACCCAAGCGTCCATCTCATTCTGTTTAATGCCATTAGTTAATATATCCAGCCTCCCTGGGATGTTAAGAGGAAGACGGGAACATTTTCTGTAGGGCCCCTCACATTCTGTGAGTGAGAAAGAAACTAGGCTTGAGGTCAGACACTTGGGTCTCAATCTGACTCTGCCTTGAGGTGTCTTCAACAAGGGTTTACAGCAGACTCTCTTTGTCTAGGAATGTGCTAGAAGGGCAGAAGGGTAACTAAGCCTGTTAGCTGCCATTGCCAGGATCAAAGGCAACAACAACAAAGAATGCAAAGATTGAGGAAATTATTATTAGGTAAATCTGTTTTGTACTTTACATTTTTCAAAGATACCACTTTAGAGCTCAGTTGAGCCTTTCCCTTTCTTTCTAAGCAACTGGAGGCAGATAATATTAACTCCACTTTAACTTAGTAGGAAACTGGGCTGCAGAGGTTGAGATACCTCACTTGAGATAACTTCCTCAGGGACAGAGACAGATCTGGTGTCCTAACTGCTGCTGTGGGGGATCTTTTCATATACTGTTCTTCATAGACTATCTTGTCTTCATCTAAATAACCATTCTTTTCAGAATGATTTATTGAGCATTCATTAGATGCCAGGATTTGAACTTAGTGTATCATAAGCGTTGTCTATAAACTGAATCATTAGAACCCGGTGCAGAAAAAACACAGATATGAAAAACTGAAGCTCAAACAGGTCAAATAACTCACCAGAGTTATTCTCTGATTCATGACAAACTGGTCTATCATCTTGAGCAAATAACAACCTCTCTCATTCTTTGTTTAATGGTTCTATGTACTCTGGTCTCCCGGAGGCTGGCTAGCATGGGGACCACCTGCGCTGCTGGGTAGGAGAGTGTCTTGAAATGTGTTCAGGGACAATCCTTCCCTCATAGCTAGTAAATGGCAGAACTGGGATTTAAATCCAGGTCTGGGCATTTCCAAACTGAGGGTATAAGCGTGACACTACACTGTATACTAATTATATCGAAAGAAAGCCACCATCCAGACCCCTCATCAATGATCACATAAACAGAAAAAATAGGACTCCACGGTAAACAGTTAAATCTTTGCTGATGGGGGAAAAAAAAAAAGAGGTCTGTAAGACTTTTAAACTCCTGAATCCTAAACGGCGATTTCCTATAGGCTGGACACACAGGCAGCAAGGAGTTAATATTGGGTGATGAGAAAGGGGCAGGAGCTACTTTGGTTGCACCTAAGATTCACCTCTTCCCTCCAAGTCTTTGTTTTTCACCTGCTGAGAAAATAAATATCACCAAGGAAACAAGATCTTTTCTCCCCTGGCATTCTGAGTCAAGGGTAGTTGCTTCAAAGGATGGTGGTCGCTACTTTTGGAAAAGGCAAGTGGAGGGAGTTAGGGAGGCCATCTATAGGTGCCTATGAAAGAAGAGTAATTTGGGGACTTAGGGCAGGAGGTCTCTTGGAACTTCCTGGTTTCGGGTTCTGGCTGGCTGAGTCCCTTGTAGATATCCTGTGGACATCTTGCTTGGTGATTTGAATGGTGAAAAAGGATGATGAAAGAAGTTATCATTTGCTTTCCAAAATGTCGATTTTTACAGAAGTTCCTAAAGCAATTCCCCGGCTGCCTGAAGTCATTATCTCCAGGTACTTCTAGCTAAATAGGAGGATAGGGAATGAAGGGATAATTAAAAATCATTATAATGGTGATGATGCTAAGGGTAATAGTGTATATTGATGCTTAGTCTATGCATAGCACTCTAACTACTTTATATCCAGCATTTTGTTAAATCCTCCTAACAACCCTGGAGGGCTCGCACTATTACTGTCCCCGTTTTGTAGATAATGATACGGAAGCTAAGACTTTCTGGAACTTACCCACAAGTCTGAAACTAGTGGTTGGATGAGCTAGCATTCAAACTAGCCCTATGTTTTGAGTATGAGGTTCAAACTCTTCATGCTTATGCTCATAAACAGTGTGTGACTTAAGCCTTTAACTAATTAAGTAGGAATTACTGGAGAAAGTTGATGGGGGAAAGACAATTTAAAAATATAAAGTAAAAAATAAATGATAACCCTTGATAAGAGAAAGCCTATGTGAGTTAGCCTTAACCAAGACCCTTGACATTCATTTTCATGTTTCTTCCAGTTTCACATTTGCAGCAAGAGAAAGGCTGATAGGTACAGTTGGAAGCAACAGGAGGTGGTGAGAGGTGGGAAGGATTATTAAAGCTAAATTATTTTAGTAACAGACTTGAGGTCAAGTAGCCAGAAGCAACTGGAGTGAAGGCAAACCACTGTGCTCTTGGCCTCAACATATCCACCAGAGCATCTAGATAAAGGACAAGTTTAACAGTAGGAAAAATCTACCAAGTTTGACTTTTTATATAAAAACATCTAAAATATCACAGAGATCAAAGGACTGTAGCCAAATGGTACTTCTGAAATCATCTAATTCAGTGTCCTACTGGGATTTATTTTGCCCTCCAGGGGACATGTTGGTAATGTCTGGAGATATTTTTGATGGTCACACATTAGGGAAGGGGAGGTTCATGCTAATGGCCTGTGGTTAGTAGAGGCCAGAAATGTTTTTAATGACCCTACAATGCCCAGGATCACTTCTATGATGAATTATCCAGCCCAAAATGTCAATAATGTCAATGTTGAGAGAAATTTGTTCTGGTTCAACTTCCCAGAAGCTTAATGTTTAAACTCCATGTTTTATTTAAATGTTATATTTCATCAGCAAAGTGTAAAGAAAACCAAGCTCAAGAGAAGTTTATCTTATTATTGTTTGTATCATCAGTGCCAACTCATTCATGCAAATTAAATACCATGTTTTGTCCTGACGTCACCAGTGTCTTTTTGAATCTCAAGGAAGCCGTGACCAATGTCTTAGAGGGTGCTTCAAAACTCTCATCATTGCTGTGTTTCCCCACCCCATAGTCCCACAAACTGACTCTACTTCCAAATCTGTCATTTCTCTTCAGAGAAGACAAGCACATTCTTCTTGTCTAGAACCATGGCTTTTCTGCTGGTTCCCAGAGCCTAAGGCTCCCTGAGGTTGCCTCCTGGCTACTGCTGGGCCCTTGGCTCCCTTGGATCACTGTAGCTCCTCCTTGATCTATGTCAATACAGTGGATGTGGGCTTGTTTGTTCGTCAGTGCTCTGAAGGCTGGACAGATTTTCACCAAATTTGGATGCCAACATGTGGTTTATTCTGCCTTAAAATGTATGCTTTGAGGCAGACATGAATATCTTTTTGAAAGACCCGATGGAACACCTCAAAGACAGATTAGCTAAGACTGAGATACAATGACAGACCTGTGTACCTATCAGCTAGGTGAGACGTTTCACATGTATTACGTCCCCGTGGGTAGTAAAATTGAACAATGGTCTGATAGGACCCTAAGCCACAAGCTGCAAAGGCACAGCTCTGTAGAGCTGGTTGTTATCTGCAAGCAGCTGTAGTGAACCGGAGTGAATGACAGAGCAGGAGGATGGGAAAAGTCATGGGCCTCCAGGCAGCCTGCCTGCCTCTCACACTGAGCTCTGTGACCTTGAGCAAATGATGTACTATTTCTGTGCCTCAGTTTCCTTAGAGGGTTGCTGTAAGGCTTGGATGAGTTACCAAGGGTCAGGTCGCAGAATCAATAGTGCCTGGCATGCGGCAAGTTCTCAGCAAGGACTAGCTGCTATTATTACCATCATCATGATTATTATGCCTTAGCAGCACATAATGGACACCAGCTGACTCTATTTTATATGCTGGCATTCTATGTAAGGTTCCATTTTTTTTTTAAAGGGTTTTTGCTAAAAATAAATTTGAAAAACCACTGGACAGCTTCATTTTCACATCAAGAGCTTTTAGGACTAAATGACATCAATATTAAAGCCAGATTCCTCTTATTTTGAAGCATGGATTAAAACTGTCACATGACTGGGATAAAATCTCAGTGATGCAATCTTAGGCCAAATGATGCAGGGACCTTCGCTACCTCTTCTTTGCCCTTCACATTTAAAGGAGTCTATGCAATCTTCCAGGTATTCACCTTCATTTTTACTGGCTTTTGTTGGAATCTGTTGAAGATTTCAGCCAGGGCAAGTGGGTCAGTATCCTGTGTCCTACCTAGATCTCGGTAGCTTTGTTGGTGGAGGGTCTTAGAAGTGTCAGAAACACTTACTGAAGCCTTTGGTGTAGTGATTAAATATAGTGACTGCATTGCTTGGGTTTAAATCCTGGGTTTTGCCACTGAGAAGCTTTGTGACCTTGGCAAGTTATTGAACATGTCAACTATGGCCCAGAGAGGGTATGTAACTCACCCAAGGTCACACAGAAAATGGCACTGGAACTGGCTCAAAGCCAGCACTGGCTCTTGATGAGTGATTATAAAGTGGTTGCCTGTGGGATGAGTCCAATTTGCAGATGGGTTTGTTTACAGTATACAGTGTTTTAAAAAATATTTGGTTTAGCTGTCATAATTGAAAGGGATTGCATTCCACCTAAAACTCTGGAGTTTCAGCTTCTGTTTCCTTGTCAATGAAATAAGAGTCCTTATAATATCTACCTCATAGACTTGACATGAGCACTAATTGCAAATAATCCACAACAGCTTTTAGTACAATATCTCATATAGAGAATATGCACAACAAACTGTTGTCATTGGCAGCATTAAAGCCAAGATTTGAAGTTTTTCTGTCTGCAATCTGTGGCTGCCTTTCTTACCCACCCGGTTATGTTTTCCTCACATCTCTGCATTTGGAATTCATGCTCTGAGCCACTGTACTGAAACAGCTGCTAAGTCTCACTGAGAAAGGAGCCCTGAAAGGAGGTAAGCACAAGGAGAAGGATTATTTAGCATTAGGGTGGGGCAGGCACTTTCTAGTAGTTTTAAGTTGATCCATTTATATAATCCTCAGAACAACTGCATGAGATCACTCAAGTTTTCAGATAGGTAAGTTTTGTTTCTCAAACTAATCTGTAAGTACCCCTAGTATGCACCTTGTATCTCAAAGACCATCTCATCCTACCATGCAGTTGTGGCCCAGAGATGGAGGGCAAACCACCCAAGGTCACACAGCAGTGGCAAGGCTGGGACTTGAACCTGAGGCTCTTTACCAGTGGTGGCAAGGTGGCCGTTCATGACTTCCTAGTTTCCAGATGGGCTTATCCCATCTTGGCCTGTATCACGTTGTTAAAAAAGAAAAAAAGTTGCTAAAGTTTAAAAAAAAAGTGACATTTCACTTATAAATCAGCTCCTTGTTATGTTTGGCCTCCTGGAGCCTATGTCCTGCAAGGCAAGTATGGCTGGAGCTGAGCATGTTCTGTTGTTATGGGGCAAGCACTCCCGTTTGCTGCTGTTCCATGGACTGTGGGCTAAGGAACAACTACCATTTTCCTATTCTGCCGCCTATTAGGCTACGTACCTGACCTCTGCAGGCATGTGAATTTGCAACCCTGAGTTCCTGAGCAGTCCTTTTCTCGTTTCCTCCTCACCCACACTCCCATGTCCTCTAGAGTGTTGAGCTAAATCAACCAGACAGCAGCTCTCTGAATGCTGATAATAGGTTGAAAAGTGTCCCCCTGAGAGATAGGTTCAAGTCCTAGCCCCCAGGACCTGTGGTTATGATCTTATTTGGAAATTGGGTCTTTGCTGATGTCATCAAGTTATGATGAGGTCATACTGAATTAGGGTGGACCTACTCCCCTTGGAAGAGGAGAAGAGATGTAGACACAGACTCAGAGGAAAGATGGCCACGTGAAGTTAGAGACAGAGGTAGGAGTTAAGCTACCATGAGCAAGGAGACAAGGAAGGATCCGTCTGTAGAAGCTTCAGAGGGAGCATGGCCCTGCAGACACCTTGATTTTAGACCTCTAGGCTTCACAACTGTAGGAGAACAAATTTCTGTTGTCTTAAGCCTCTCAGTTTGGTACTTTATTATGGCTGCCCTAGGACATGAACACACAGCCCTATTTATATCCCCTTCATTTCTTGTTCTAGCTTGTTTTTATCTTTGTCCTCCCTTCTTTTCCATGTCCTGTTTATTTTCATCCCTCCTCTGGTGCATCTCTGTCATCTTTTGCCCTGTCCTCCTCAGATCCATTATGGACTCTAGCCTCACTGGTGTCTCCCAGGATGAAAAGGTTGCTGGAACCAGTTCAGAGTTTGGCAAATAGGGAGGTGACAAAGGGGAGTAACTATCTGCAGGTGTTGATTTGGCTCAGAGCTGGGTGGCATAGGTGCCAGGCTGCCAGAAACAGCTGCAGAAACCTGAAATGTACAGTGCAGATCATTGCGGTACCACCTTTG
The DNA here is from genome assembly GCF_011764305.1 of Mustela putorius furo. Lineage (NCBI taxonomy): Eukaryota > Metazoa > Chordata > Mammalia > Carnivora > Mustelidae > Mustela > Mustela putorius. Next base: position 47,897,332 of record NW_025421294.1, on the reverse strand, counting down.
GTAGCTGCGAGAACAACAAGCCTGCCCAGGACTTTGTGTGAATTGGTCCAGACACCTCCTTTCTCTCCCCAGCATCTCGAAATTGACTCTAGTAGCTTCTTAGCATTCAGCGCAGCACACGCTGGCGAAGCTTAGACAGGCCGTTCGCTCCCTACAAAGCAGGGCGCTGACAGCCTTTTTGCTTTGCTCTTCCTCATTGCTTAATCTGTCTGCTTCCAGATACTAATGGATTTTTAAATGAGCCTGGGACAATTGATAGCATTTCCCAATTAAAACCAAATACCCTTCATCCACCCTTTATGCAGTCATAGGGCTACAAAGGAGAGCCTGGGAGCATACGCCCACCTAAATTTCTTCCCCTAGCTCTCCTGCCTCTTACCCCCTGTGCCCGCAGACATGTACCCTCTCTCAGAGGACCTGCCTCTTGAGATGCAGGAGTAACTTCTAGATGCCAGCTAGGGTGATGTCGGCTGAGATTTCTGAGCAGTCACAGGGTTAGTCAGAGATGTGGTATTTCCCCATCTTCTCTGATGTCAACTGGCTTTATAACCACTGAATTCAGATGCTTCCTTCAGGATGGGAGGAATCATTATATAGCATCATAATTCGTAGAAAATTTGAGAGAGGGTGGGCTAAGGGTTTGGGGAAGCCTATCATTTTATTTGTTAGTATGATTTATTAAAATGAAATAATATAGGAGCACCTGGGTGGCTCAGTTGGTTAAGTGTTCAGCTCTTTATTTTGGCTTAGGTCATGATCTCAAGGTTGTGAGACTGAGCCCCCTTGTCAGGCTCTGCACTGGGTGTGGAGTCTGCTTGAGATTCTCTCTCTCTCTCCCTCTACTGTTTCCTCCCTCCCCATTATAAAAAAAATTAAAAAATGAAAACCATGAGATAATATAGCTACTGCTTTATTGAGTGCCTGCTCTGTGTTTGGCCTTGCACTTGGCCTCTGACATACAGTACCTCTAATCCTTTTAAGAATGTTTAAGAACGATTATATGTGTTTTTACAGATGAGGAAATAGACACTCACAGAAGTTAGATGACTTATCCAGGATCATATACCACAGTAAATGTCAGAGCTGAGTCCACATAGTCTGAATCCAAATCCACGCTCTACCACTCTTGGAATGCCTTCTTGTTACTTACTGGAGGAAGCATAAACTGAGTAACCCTATTTAGGGGTCTGTTTTCAAGGCTACCTTACAGATTTGACAAAAGGTACAAGTATAGAGGAAAGTTTATTTTTTTCACAGTCTTATCCATGTGGGAGGAAAAATTGCCTGGGAGTGGTAGCTCCAGGACACACAGAATTCTGTCTTCTCAGACTGCAGTACCCTCCAATAAGAAAATTCACAGTTACACCCAAGGAAAGGCCTGACAGAGAGGTCTAGACATGCATGCCCACAGAAAGGAGGAATCAGGAGATTTGCTCCTTCTCTTTCTATAATTCAGATGCTCTCTCCATGCTATGAAAGCAAGCCCCAATTCCTGTTTCAGTTTCTGCACCTACTTTCCAAGCCCTGTCTTACTGATAGTCTTCACCACCACTTGTGGAGGAAGGGTGGGTTTCACTATTATTCACTATTATTCCTCTAACTCAGAGAAGGAAACTCTCCAAGAATTAAGAAACTTGCTCAAGATTAACACGACATCCAGTTGTGGTACTAGGTCTCAAATCCTCTGGCTTCATGCACAGTACAGGCAGTTAAAATGGCAGAAGCCAAGATCTTGCACGGTCTACGTATGGGTGAGTCTACAGATGAGTTCAACCTTTGGGGCAAGCCTACAGACCACTGGAAGAAGACAATGAGTTTATCATGGGACTTACTCAAGGAGAGAGCATAAGTGAGCGCATATGAGGGTCACAGATGGAATCCTCTAGCCAGCCAGCTGGCCAACCACCACCAGATAGAACTCATATAGGCCACATCCTATTCTCACCAGACTCCAGCATGGCCCACCTTTGGCATTGTCACTATAAATTTCTCCAACCGTGTCTGAGGCTACTGAGCTCCACCAAAGCTAAGTTCCTGTATATTAGTGCAAATTGCAACAGGGAGATTAAATTTCCTTTTTTCTCCAAGGCTAAGGATCATCTCTGGTCTTTCATGTGCAGATGGCAGTAATGAAAGATGCAGAAGAAGTGTAGGTTGTAAGTAAAGGCAGAATAAGAAGACACCCTGGGAACTGTTCTGCTGTGGTTGCAATTCTGCATCTGAAGATGGAGTCTACACAAGATCTCATTCTAGGATCCTTCTTGTTATGTCTTATGTAAACATGTAATCTTCTCATAAGGGTCACAAGGCCTATTTTAATTTTTTAAAAAATAAACATATAATGTATTTTTATCCCCAGGGGTACAGGTCTGTGAATTGCCAGGTTTACACACTTCACAGCACTCACCACAGCACATACCCTCCCCAATGTCCATAACAGCACCCTCCCTCCTGACCCCCCTCCCCCAAGCAACCCTCAGTTTGTTTTGTGAGATTAAGAGTCACTTATGGCTTGTCTCCCTCCCGATCCCATCTTGTTTCATTGATTCTTTTCCTACCCCCCAAACCTCCCATGTTACATCTCCACTTCCTAATATCAGGGAGATCATAGGATAGTTGTCTTTCTCTGATTGACTTATTTCACTAAGCATAATACCCTCTAGTTCCATCCACATTGTCGCAAATGGCAAGATTTTATTTCTTTTGATGGCTGCATAGTATTACAAGGCCTATTTTAAACTGAGTATACCCATACACAATCTCACACAAAAGTGTGACAAGTGGCCTTCTAAAATTCTAACAAACTTGGATTTTTTTTTGGTGACCAACCAAAATGGCCCATAATTCATTTCTCCACCATTGACCCCTCTTAGTCAATGGCCCAGCCCTTCACTCCATTGCCCAGCAATGGGCTTCATTTTTCACTTCCCTCTTTCATCCCCAATACGTTCTGTTGGCTCTAATTCCAGAATCCATTAGCATCTTTCCACTGCCACTAGTCTTGTCTATTCCATCACTCACACTATTGACTTGGTCAAGTGTGTCTCTTATTCCCTCTACCATTACCACCCTCTACTTGGCTGCTGGCATGATTCTCATTATGCTACAAATCTGTTTAAAACACAAAATTGTATCCTTGCCTTCCAGGTAAATTCTAAACCTTTAAATGTGACTTCTCATAAGTTGCAGTTTAGCCTCGGCTAACTTCTCCCGCTGAGTTCATCCTTCCTCTTAAGCCCTCTGAAGCTCCACTCCAGCCATAATGAGCTCCTACAGTCTCTCAGGATCCAGGCTTCTCTCTCCTTAAGGCCTCTGCATATTTTCTCCTTTAATCAACAATGGCCCAACACCTGTTCACCTGGTTTCTCCTACTACTTCCTCAGACATTTTCTTGGGAACCACCCCCACCACTTCCCACTCCAAACACCTATGTCAGCCTACATGATACCTACTCTCACTGCCTCCTATATTTCTGACCTGGAACAAAGTGCCCCTTATGTGGTAATTGCTTGTTGAGTCTTTCTCTTCCAGAGAGAGAACTCTGAGAAGTTGCAGACTATTCATTCTTAAGCAGTGCCAGGCATGTGGTGAGCACTCAATAAATATTTATTGCTTTCTTTTCCATCCTTCTCCGTTTCATTGGCACTGACCACATCAGCCACACTTAGTTCCTCTCAAACACATCCCCAGCCTCCCCAGGTTTTTTGCTCCTTCTTTATCTATCTCTCAGGTTCTCCCCTCCTTTCCTCTCAGAAAAAGTTGTTTTAGGCTCATGCCATGAAATGTCACTTCAAAATATTTGACAAAAAACAGAGAGAAGCATAGTGTTGTTTTCTTTTTTTTCCTCCAGTCGTCCGTAGTGACAGGATGAACTGAGCATGTAGTGGATCTGAGTTGCCATGGTAACTGATAATGGTCTAGTCCTTTCACTTTCTTTGTAGGGGAAAAAATCTCTCTCTTTCTCTCTCTTTTTAATAACTAGCAAGGGATGAGGATTTATCTTACCATCTGCTAGATACCTAATAGCCCAGAGGACTCATTCTCAATTACCTAGTGCTTTCATTCCATTCTAGAAACTTTGCTGCTGGTCAAATGATTCATCACAGCTGACACTGTCACTGATGCTGTCCCCACAGTTGTCATTCTGGAGTCTCACAGAAGCTTGGCAGGAGGGATTCTGAAATGTTTGACCCAAGGGGTCTAGAGAAAGGAATATGTGTGTGTCTACCTGCATGCACATATGCATATGTGTCTGTCTACAGTGGGGAACAGGTAAAAAGAAAGGTATGTTTCACTTTTTTTTTTTTTTTGTCCTGGATCAACTAGGTCATTAGATGTATCAACTCAGAGATTATCTGAACATGAAGTTTTTACTATAAAGATCAGAAGATTCTTTGAGGCGCTGGATCAGTGTACACCCTCTAATTGACTATATGTGTAGGAGTTAGAGACGGCTGCTCAAAGACATTCTTGACTCTAAGTAGGGCAGCCACATTTCTAATTTTTTAGTTTAAAAAAATCGTCACAGAAAAAGACATTTGTGTATACAAGAGAATAAAGATAAACTACAGCCAATTCAAACTCAAGGGGGCAGATCTCTCACCCCAACCCTAATTTTTTGTTCCAGGAAAAAAGAAAAAAAAAAGAAAAAAATTCCTTCTATTTGTAGATCATTTGGATTTCCCTGGGTCATTTCTCATTTGGGTCACTAATATTTTAAGGAGGGCATAGTGGATTACCCTGAAGTCCAGAAAAACAAAAAGATCTCCTAAAGGGCATAGAGCAACTTCATGAAAGATTCAGTGGGAATCCAAGTCTGTAAACCTGAAATCCAATGACTATTCCTACCCATTATGTAAGGACTCCCTCTTAAGAGAGAACTGGGATTTCCAACAGTAGCTGCCAGTTCTACTTCCACTGGCTGTAACATAAACATTCATGGAAAAAGCCTCCGGGGCTAGATATTTATGTGCAAGGAAACTGTTCATTGTTCTAGAAGATTCTCTGTATGGAGTCTATACCCATGTTGTAAATTGAGTTTGCTACTGTGGCTCTAATCTTGTATACCCATCATAGCAACTCAGTGTAGTTAATAATAATCTGATTCTCATTCTAAAAATGAAGACTCAGAAAAGTTAAGTTCCTTGCCCAAGGTCAAGGAGTTAATGACTTATGGAACTGAATTTGAGGAAAAGAGAAAAGGAAAGAAGGGAAGGGGAAAAAGAAAAACTCTTACAGGTAAATCTTTTACCTGCTGAGCTCTGGGCCCCATGCTGGGCACTTTTACATACAGTATTGGATTTAATCTCATAACATCCCTGTGAGATGGGATCTGTTCTAACCACGAGGAAACTGAGTTCAAGGAATTTAGACTGTGTCCTGGAAATCATACATCAAGTAAGTAGCAGAGCAGAAATACCAACTCAATTCTGCGTGGTCAGGTGTACCCTATGCTCTTAACTTTTGCAAGACATCACCCATATATAGTATTAGTGACATCAATTTTGAAAAGCTACAGGGAACAACTTGAGAACTAAAGAAGAGTAGGAGATGCTCTTAGCTCCCTATGTGTGGAAGTGGGGAATACAAACACAGACGTTCTCAAACAGGGTCCAACAAAGGTTCTTCAGTGTAATGGACCCAGAGTTGTATTGGTGAAAGGATGTGGCTCTCCACCACTTACTAGCTGTGTGATGGTGGGCACACTGTCAACTCTATGTGAACTCTGCAGGTTGAACTTGATTATTATTGGCAGAAAGACTTCAAATCCCATGCCAATCCTGATTAATCTGATTAATTGGTAGTGGCTGCCTGGAATGCTGTGTTGTGAAGGACACTGAGGCTACACCTAAGCCCTGATCACTTAGTGATCTCTGCCTTGGCCATTGGATGTGGGAATGGGGGCACATATCATGGAGTTGCCATCCCAAGACTGATGAGTAGTAAAAATTGATAGCTTTATCGTCTTTGGTCTGTTTTTGGCAAAGCAATTTCTATTTTTTTTTTTTAAGATTTTATTTATTTATCAGAGAGAGAGAGGGCGAGAGCAAGCACAGGCAGACAGAATGGCAGGCAGAGGCAGAGGGAGAAGCAGGCTCCCTGCCGAGCAAGGAGCCCGATGTGGGACTCGATCCCAGGACGCTGGGATCATGACCTGAGCCGAAGGCAGCTGCTTAACCAACTGAGCCACCCAGGCGTCCCAGCAATTTCTATTTTTGATCTATATTTGCTTTAATAATAAATTCTCATTCTGAGTGGATATTTATTGTTAAGCTACAAGGAAGACTCTCCTCATATCTATTAGTGAAGGATTTGCTGAACAAACATATTTTCCTTCTCTCCAGCCCCATGATAATTTCATGGGCTTTAATCATTCCAAACTTTTGCTTGTATCTTTCCAGACTAAAGAATCTTGAAAGCTTCCCTATATTTCCTTTTTAAAAATCACTATAATGATTAGGAGAATGATAATAGGAAGGAAGAAGGATTTTCGATTTATTAAAAATTTTGGATTTTTCATTTTGGAAAGAAGGCAGTTTAAAGACAACCTGATTGAAACGGATAAAGGTAAAACCAGGGGTCTTAAGGATTGTGGGCTTTTCATGAAATACACAAATGTAATGATGAAGCAGCTTCTTCAGAAAACTGAGTGAAGAAAGTTTCTTCAGTGTAGAAACTTTCAAGATGTGATCTGAAGAACATTTAGGGTTTCTTAGAAGTACTTCAGGGGAAGCTGTAGGGGACAGGAGTATGTGTGGGGTTTGGTTGGGAGGCAATTGGCTTTATTTCTCAAACTAAACCCCTCAGCTCCTCTTATTTTCTGCTTGGTGAATTATATTTTCATGCAAGATTTAATGTGAGTAAACATAAGTTTGAAAACTATGCACTTAGACAAATAAAAGAAAAATCCATTATATAAAGGAGTGCTGCAGAGGACTGCTAAGACAAAATCATTGATTCAAAAAATTTGGAACAACTTTTGAAGGATTAGCCCAAAGACAACTGCTGGAGGAAGCTGTGCTCTAACATTACAGTGAGGAAACATCATGTTCTCCTCCCTTTCTAGGATATATATTTTGAGTATAACTTGGTATGGTAAGTCTAAATTCCCGGCCTTCTAAATCGGTTAGTGTAGATGGCACCCTGCTTGTTCTGAACATCTTTTCTAGAAGCACCCTTGTTGTTTACAAAGAAAATAGCATGCTTGCTCCTGAGATGGTAGGAGGATCAAAGAAGCAGCAAGTACTCAGAATTAATTAACTTTGATTTACAAAGCAGCATCACTGACATACATGATAATTAAAATCTCACATTAGTTATTATTCTATTTGCTTTGCTAAGCAACACACACACACACCCAGGGGAAAAAAAAAGTGTCATTCCTACTGTGATCTGAAGAACATTTGTGTTTTCTTGGAATTACTTCAGGGGTACTATAGGGAACAGAATTTGTTTTGAAAACCAGAAGAGACCATCTTAAATGAACAATTCCTACCACTTATCCATGCTTACTATGTTGCACACATCATAACAAATGACTACAATACTAATCCTGATGATGGCTAACATTTACTGAGTTCTCATCTTGTTCCAGGTACTGTTGTCAATGCTTTATATTTACTAATTAATTGAATCCTGACATGCCAACCTTGTGAGGTATGACCATTTTACAGATGAGGAATCTGAGGCACAGAGTAATCCAAGTTAAGCAACACAAGGTAAGGCCAGAATTAAAATGTAGTGTGTCTGGCTTTAGATTCCATGATCTGAATGACTGTACTATGACTTCTTCTTGTACAAAGTCATTTAAAGAAATTATCTTACTAAACCATTACAACAAATATCCCACTTTACAGAAGAGAAAACTGAGGCAACATTAAGAAACTTGCCTAAGGTCATACAGCTCAGTATAGAGTCTGTGAGTTCAGATTTGAGTGCAAAGTTTGTGATAGTTTCTATTACAGCAGGCAGCCTGTCATGTATAGTATGTTATCACCCCTTTCTGAGATATATATATATATATATATATATATATATATAGAGAGAGAGAGAGAGAGAGAGAGAGAGAGACAGATGATAGTAAGATGACAGAAATTTGTCCAAGAGCATTATAATCATCTTCCCAAATATCATCAATGTAGATTCCCAAATCTTAAACACATAGTTAACCTATTCCCAAAAAGAAGGTTGCTGGAAAATAAATGTCTTGTGGTCTTCATTTGTCTCAGGATTTTATTGTTTCTTGTCAGGAAAAAGACAAAGGAAATTCAAAACAAATAAGCTTTCCAAGATACATCATCAGGGAACAAATAAAGATGTGAAATGAAACTCAAGGATCATGTACTATAAGGTGACAGTGACATACGTGCTCAGACACTGTGTTTTAGCAGATTGGGACTTGTATGACCTCTAAGCTATGCCTTTGACTCTAAAATGATTGGTGTAACTCAATCCATATTTAATGATGAAGATTACCCAAGATGAGGCCACTGATGTCACTGATGTGCAATTTCTAAGCAATCATTGCCTTTTCAGTTCTTTGTGAGCTGGTTGACTGGTGAATGGCTGCGCCAGCAGAACCTTCCTAGAGATGACTGAGATCAGGAGACTGCAGTAGTCTGGCCCTAGAGAAGCAGTCGTCATGGGAATGACCACTGTGGCTAACACTACAGGGATAAATACAGATGTTCCCTGTTGGGCAGCAGGCCTCCATTTGTGAAAAGGAAGCTAGAGGACACAGCCCATTCTCCTTGCCACAGACACACGTTATTTCATTTCATTTTTCTATAGTTTTGAGGTATATTTGATGTATAATAAACAATGTCTATTTAAAGTATACAATTTGATGAGTTTGACATAAGTATACATTCATGACATCACTGCAATCCAGTTAATGAATATATCCATCACCTCAAAAGTTTCCTTTTGCCTCTTTCTAAATCCCTGTTCCTCATAATCCTGCCTTCCAGGATTGGATTTCCTTTCTGTCCTACAGACACACATTTTTAATAATTTTTTTAAAAAGATTTTATTTATTTATTTGACATACAGAGATCACAAGTAGGCAGAGAGGCAGGCAGAGAGAGAGGGGAAGCAGGCTCCCCGCTGAGCAGAGAGCCCGATGCGGGGCTCAATCCCAGGACCCTGGGATCATGACCAGAGCTGAAGGCAGAGGCTTTAACCCACGGAGCTACATAGGTGCCTCTTTTAATATATATATATTTTAAATTTAAAGATTTTATTTATTTGACAGAAATCACAAGCAGGCACAGAGGCATGCAGAGAGAGATGGGGGGAAACAGGCTCCCTGCTAAGCAGAGAGCCTGATGGGGGGCATTTTTAATAATTTTATATAAATGGAATCATACAGTATTTTGGAGGTGGGGTGGCAGCTGTGTTTGGCATCTGTTATTCAGCACAATTATTTTAATATTCTTCTGTTTTTTATGTATCAGTAATTTATTCCTTTTTGCTGTTTGCACAGCGTATACCACACACTATTTATTTGTGTTTCCAGTTTTGAACTAATGTAAATAAATTGTTCTCAATATTTGTCTTTATGAGTGGGATACCAGTTTCTTTGTTTCCTTTGGGTATTTAGGAAGGGAATTTTTAGGTTGAATAGTGGAGATATAATCAATTCAATATAATTGTGTATAAGTGGATATATAATTATAAAATTAATTTTTAGGAAACTTCCAAATTGCTTTACAAATGTTTTTTTACCATCTTGCATTCCCACCAGCAGTGTATGAAAGTTCTAGTTCCTAATTCTTACCAGTTTGTGATCTTTTTAATTTTTAACCATTCTAATATGTTGCAGGGGTATTTCCTTATGAATTTTATTTGCCTTTCCTTAATGACCAAAGATTTTGCATATATTTCATGTATTTTTTTATTCTGCAATTTGTTTTTGGTTCAAATCTTTTCCCTATTTTTTAAAATTTTTTTGTGTTGCTGGTCTTATTTTTAAGTTATGAGTTCTCTACATATCTCAGTCATAAGTTCTGTGTTAGATATATCATGCAAATATTTTCTCCCAATCTATACCTTGTTTTATTCCTGTAACAGTGTCTTTCAGAGCAAACTTCCTGGTTTTATGAAATCTAAATTTTTTCTTTTATAGTTCACGCTTTTGTATCATGTTTAAGAAATCTTTGTCAAGCCCAAGGTTACTAAAATTTTCTCTTAGTTTTTTTTCTCCCAGAAGTTTTATAATTTTAGATCTCACATTTAGATTTATGATCTTTTTGAGTTAGCAGCTTATGGTATAAAGGTTTAAGATTCATTTTTTTGCATGTGACTATCCAATTATTTTAGCACAATGTATTGAAAAGATTATCCTTTCCGCATTTTACTGCCGGGGTACCTTTGTCTAAATCAATTGACTATATGTATGTGGGTACATTTCTGGCCTCTGTTCTGTTGACCTATATGTACAGGCTCATATTTGACTTGAAATTTATCATGTTTTCCTTGAAGCCCTGGATTATTAGAATCTTTTTATTGGCTTTAAAAGCAAACACAACCAAATCAAATGACAAAAGGGGATTATTCATACCCGTGTAGGGAATATATTGGGTTAATGTTCATTGAAGGATAAACTTTATAAGAACAGAGATATGGATTTATTCCCAACGAATGGATTGAGATTAGACATGGTGTAAATGGAAGAGAGTTGAAATACAAACTAGGTAATCTTAGATCTAATGCTGGCTTTATCATTCACTAGTATTTGATCTTGAGCAGACCGAGTTGTCTAAGTCTCCATTCTTATATATGGGGAACATTAAAACAAGTAGGTAACAGAAGACTGCAGAGTTCATGTGGTAAGGATGGGATATATACAAGGTAGAGAGGTTAGACTGACATTTTGCTCTCTCCAGAAATCTATAGGCTAACATTAAAAAAGAATGCTAATGAAGAAAGTAGTTCAGTTTACTGTGTATGGTAACAGAGCAACATTTCTCAACATTAACCCTTTAGGTCAGATAATTCTTTGTTGTGGGGGGCTATCCTGTGCACTGTAGGATGTTTACAGTATCACCAGCACTCTGCACTCCCAAAGCAGCAACAAAAAGTCTCCAGATGTCAAATGTCTATGGGGGCAAAATCACCATACTTGAAAGCCAAGGCTATAGAAGATACAAATAGTTCATTGTAGTAGGCTATAGGGAAACAGCATTTTAAATAGCAGGGGGAACTTCATTATGTTCAAAATTACCAGTGGTTGATCCAAGCTGCTTAAAGGTTGGGTGGTGGTGAAAGTGAATTTTATGTTATTATGTCACCAGTGGTTGGCTGCATATCACAGTGGGTATTGAAACACTGAATAGGATAGCTGGAGGTGAAACCTGACCTTCCTAAGACTCAGTTTTCTTGTCTGTTACATATGTATGATAATTCCAAGAGCACAAGAGGTTCAGGGAAAATTAAATGAGATGATCTACATAAAACCTCCTAACACATTGTATATACTTAATATGTGGTGGACATTGCTATTACTATGGAGGCAGAAACACTTGCACTCTAGAATCACTTTCCTACAACAAGAAGCTTTTGCCTCTGTCCATTCTCTTCCTGGTTCCTCTGCAAGGCAAGAGAAGATGTTTTCCTGACTGATCAAAGCATTGACATAGCTGTCAATTATCTTGCCATACTCTGAAAAATTTTAGTTTTTTTCTCATACTTCTGTCTTCCTGTCTCTGCATGGTAAACAGATGAAGGCAGACCGGGCCACTGGGGAGAATCTGCTAACCTCTCTTTTTTTCTGATTTAGTGTTCCCAGTTGGGTAGGTAGACATGGCTCTTGTTGGAGCCTTATCATCACTCTTTTCTTACTGGCATGTTTTGGAATACTGGGTCAAGATTTAGATGAGGAGTAGAAGTGTCTGGATGGCTCAGTTTGTTAAGGATCAGACTCTTGATTTCAGCTTAGATCATGATCTCAGGCTGGTGAGATCAAGCCCTGCATTGAGCTCTGCACTCAGCATGGAGCCTGACTGGGATTCTCTCTCTCCCTCTCCCTCTGCTATTCCCTCCATTCTCTCTGTCTCTCTCTTCCTCTTTCTTTAAAAAAAAAAAAAAAAAAAAAAAAAAAAGATTTGGATGGGGAGTAGAGAGACATAGAGGAAAGGCTAGATTAATAATTGAGACCTCAGTAAACCCTGTGATTCAATCTAACCTTTCTATCAGAGCTTTGCAACACTCCCAAACTCTTAATAATGTAGTACTTTGCATTCCTTTTACATGATTTTCCTGGGAAGCCCATAAAGTAGTGGGATGATTAATAAAGCTGGCTTTGGGCATCTTAAGGTCCCAGACTTTATAATTACAAAATAACCATCAATCCAGCAGCCCAATCCATCATAATTTACATTGTAATCTTTAGAGTTTCTTTGACAAATAAAAAATGTATGTTTCAAGAATCTGTAAAAGAAGGTTAGGATTGCCTTTCTGGATCCCTTTAAGCTGTAATTATTTTCTCTGAGTTATCTACATTTTCATAGAATTTTAGGCATAGACACCATGAAATATACTGCACCCCTCATAATAAGGAAAGCTCTTCCTGGTATCTGGTGGATCAATCTATATTATGATTTTTCCCAAAGTCTCTCCTGAAGTGACAATTCATATTTTCAATAGCACCCCAGCCTTTAAATTGTATCATGATGGAAGCAGAGGTAAGCATGATAGCTTATTCGAAAGCTCTAACCCTGATAAGAAGAGAATAGCTTGGTCATTCATAATGATGGCCAGTTATTTTTCACTGAATATATACACAAAGAAAATAAAACAGCCATTCTTTTTTTAAAGACCTTTGCTCCTCCATCTGTTTTACTGAACTCAGTAAGGCACGAGTGAACACCTGAGGTCTTTGTAGATTGAGTCTTTCCAAACACCAGGGCATGTTCTGTAGACACTTATGGCAACAGGCTGTGTAAGAACAGTTAGGATGTCTGTACCCAAAGGAATATCCATCTGTCTGTTCTTTCCTATGTCCTCTTTGATCACCCCAAGTCACCACCTTCATGCAAACATTTCACGCTTCCCCTCCCATTCTCACAAAAAGAAAACTGCTTTCCTTTCAGGAGGAAGAGGAAATCTGAATGTTGTCCCTCCCCGTGTTGGCTGTTTCTGCTCCAGGATGTGCTTACTCATAGGAACTCTGGAGTCCTTGGGCATCCTCTACCATTACTGCCACCGTTGTAGACGGAGCAACGATGCCCCACACTTGAGGGTGTCAGGCCCGCACTTCAGCATTTCACAAATATCCTCAGAGCAGCATTCTTAGACAACAGAAGGAAGTGCCAGCAGTTTTAGGATAGGACTCTCAAATTCGAAGCTGAGAGAGAGAGAGAGAGAGGGAGATATCAACTTCCATTCTCATTCTAGGAAAATCGGGCAGTCTGAGCATCTGCTACCTGCAGAATGTAAGTCAACACCTCCACTTACTGGTAACAGGCATGTCACTAACACAACAGCAGTGTTGGTACTTCAGTGAAAGAAGGTGTGACTGGGTTTTAAATTGGGTGCATGCGGCTTGAAATAATCAATAACCAAGAAGACTAGAAACTTTCTTTTCCCACAGCCTTGCTTCCAGTATATATCCAAAGACAATAATCCTGGAGGTAAGGTACTGTGATTGCCACTACTGTCCTAATCAGCAAAATGAAGATTTCCTTCAAGAGTTCCCATCCTTTGCCTTATACAGTGTAATAAAATTTACAAAGAAATGTTGGGAGCTGATCGAGGATTGCTAAGGCTTTACTTTTCCAATTAAGTGAAAAACAAAACCCAAACCCCAAACTACCTTTATACTCATATGGTTTTATTCTGTCAACATTAGGAATGATATGATCTTCTCATCTGATCTCGGAAGCTAAGCAGGGTCGGGCCTGGTTAGTACTTGGATGGGAGAAATGATATGATCTTAGAACAAATAACAGTCCTTAAGTTAAATTAATCTCACTTTATGAAAACCCTATTATAATATTTTTTAATTTTTCTCACTTTGCTGAAGACTGACTTGAGGGCAACGATAGTGCTATTTCATCCACACAGACACATTCCTCCAGAACATGACAAAGGACACCTGAAGTTTGACACTGGCCTCCACTCAGTCTCCAGGGGATTTTCCAAGCTTAGTGGAGAAGTTCCAGGCTCGTTGGGATCAATATTCTCACCTTCACATCTTCCCTGAGATGTAGATGTGAGGATGCATAGCTTTGGGCAATGGGAGAAAAACTTGTTCTGACTGAATATTTCTAACGTGTCAGCACTGTGCTTATATTTTAATTCATAAAAAAATAACACAAGAGTTTCATCCCCTTTTTACAAATGGTGGGGCTATGCTTCAGAGAGATTAAGCAATTTGAACTCACAGTGTCATTTAGCGATAATTCTGACATTTGAACAAACATCTGACTCCCAAATCGTTGATTTGGAATTAAATATCTGTGGCCATGAAATGGATTACAGCTATTACTTCAGTAGAAGCAAAAACGGATACTTGAGGGGAGGGGAGAATCAATCCTCCAAAAATTTCTGGCTGGTTCTTTTCCCCGAAAATGTTAGAGCCTTGGTTATTTCACATAAACCTCGAAATCCTAACAAAGGAATTTAATTCCAGATGTTTGCTATGCTCATGTCTGTGGAAACGTCCTGAACTTTATGAATATGGTAATCGCATGAGGAAGCTGCTGTCTTTCCGACAGGAACAGATACATGTAAACTTAGTATCCTTGGCAATTTGAGGATATAGTCCTTTAAACACATGTATTTTGCATTTGGTGAACCTGACCTTTATAATTCTGACTTCCTTGCACTCAATACAAGTAAACTTTTCCTTTCCTGTCCTGAATGTTTCTGCCACTCAGTATTTGTCACTTCACAATTTTCAAGTCTTTCTGGAGTCAGAGCCCTACTCTGTTAGCACCAACCATCCCTTCCCCAAGTGCATGAGCTTCTTTCCTTCCTTCCAGAAAGAGCAACTTCTATTATGGGGTCTTGGCTATCACTGGCTTCACCATCATCATCTCCTCCTATCGTTATCATTATCATTATCTATTCGGCATTTGCTATGTATCTGGATATCTTTTGAAATATTCTAATCCTAATGTTTTCTGACATGTATGTGGCATAATCATAATTATTCCCACTTTAAAAAAAGAAGACTAAGGTTTAGAGAGATTATGCTATTTACTTATATTCATGTGGCTGGAAAATGGTAAAACTGGCAGCGTTACTAGGTATTTACCCTAAAGAAACAAATGTAGTGATCCAAAGGGGCACGTGCACCCCGAAGTTTATAGAAGCAATGTCCACAATAGCCAAACTATGGAAAGAGCCTCAATGTCCATCAACAGATGAATGGATAAAGACGATGTGCTATGTATGCACAATGGAATACTATGCAGCCATTAAAACCCCCAAATCTTGGTATTTGCAATGACATGGATGGAATAGAGAGTATTATGCTAAGCAAAATAAGTTAATCAGAGAAAGATAATTATTATACAATCTCTGTGATATGAGGCGTTTGAGAACAACTGAGGGTTGTTGGGGGTTGGGGAGGTAGGGAGAGGGTGGTGGGGTTATGGACACTGGAGATGGTATATGCTATAGTGAGTGCTGTGAAATGTGTAAACCTGATGATTCACAGACCTGTACCTACCCCTGGGGCAAATAATACATTATATGTTAATTAAAAAGAAAAAGACAGCTTTGACCAAAATACATGCTGCTAACTACTTTATACTCCTCTCCTCTTTATCTGGTAGACTGTCCACAATTCCTCTGATTCCCCATACTTAAGACCTATACAAGGCCTTTCTTATTTTCCTGGGCCACATAAATTCCCTCTCCTCTGAACTCCTTCAACATTTATTTTTTAAATATTTTATTATTTATTTGTCAGAGAAAACACATGCAGGGGGAGCAGCAGGTAGAGGGAGCAGCAGGCTTCCCAATGAGCAAGGAGCTAGATGCAGGACTCAGTTCTCAGATCATGACCTGAGCCAAAGGCAGACACTTAACCAACTGAGCCGCACATGCATCACAACCCCTCCAACATTTAATTAGTACCTAACATTAGGTATTTTTCTGTTTTGAATCATTTGCCACTATTTTATTGAATGCCCTTTCTCCTCTGTGAAAATTTAAGCAGGTATGCAAGAGATAATTAGGCAACAATGTAAATCAAATAAGAGCATCACTATTTCCATAGCCAGTGAACACCGATGGGCAGAATTTCCAGGAAGTTACCCAGGTGGGCCCAGAGCTTTGAAAATGTCCAGAAGGATGCATTCAGGAAGCTCATGGGTCTCCGTGGTCTGACAATACAACCTAGGCTGACTAATCATTCATTTCCTTTCTTCCCACAAACGCTTATTGAGAATGCAAATGGTTGGACCCCATAAGAGGTACTGGGATATAGTGGGAAATAAAACAGATGTTGCAGGCAAAGTTCCATAAAACAGGAACCTCAGTCTTGAGTTGGCAGTCTGTCATGGGAAAGTAAGGGACTGTCCCCAGTGTCATGGAAACACATGTGCTCCTGAGGCCACTCTGACCACCTCCTGTCACATTTGCCTCCGTCTTGGTACGAGGTATGCCCCTCCTGCTTCCCAGGGACAGACAGTGTCTCATTAGATGAGGCGAGGGTGGCAAAGGGCACCTTTGTTTGAACAGAGGAAGGAAGATGATCATTTAAACCCTTGGCAAGTTTCATTGTCTCTCCATATTTGTTTCCTGGGAACCCCACCGTTCTTCCCTCCCCCCTTGAAAGGTTTTCAAGGTGGCTCTGTTGCCAAGCTTTTCTTCTAACTGACTGTATTTGTTATGAAGATTGACAGAAGAGGTGAAATGTGCCTTGTTTGAAGAAGAGCACTGACTACCTGGAATTGAGATGGGGCCTGCGTTCCACAGTTGCGGCACATTCTACAAGGCCCACACAATTGCTCTATTAAATTAAATGACTGCAGTCTCCATCTGCAGGAGTAATCTCCAGATAGGCTGGGCTCCTTTACAGCCAATAGCCTGCAGGTGTGCAAATAAGCACTCCGTCCACACCAGATGTCAGGGCCTAATTAAAATATAGAATGAAAGTGCTCTTCCCTAGGTACTGAGTGTTCAGTGTTGTGGGGCTTCTTGGGACAGGAAGTGGCAAAGGCAGAGAATTTAATTCTAGTTGTTGAAGCAAATGGCTGCAAGAAATCCACCTCTTGAGAACCACTTAGCAAGAAGTAGAAAGTCAAAAAGAAACACTGAAACCACCTCATTCACTTGTTCAAGATCGTAAGTTGGTTACCAGAATTCTGTTAGTGTGGCCACTTTTTGGACTGAGGACAGGGACTCAGTTAAGGATCTCAGACTGATTTTCAGATCCTGGAGTCACCCTGCCCTGTGATGAGCGTGCCAGACAGTTCATAAGTTTGTCCTATTGTGCAGCCATATCACATGGATGCTAAGGGGGGTTCTAAAGGCTTCAAAGAAAACACACCCAAAGAGCTGTCAGTCACCTATTAACATACAGTGAAGTGTTAGGTGGTAATTACATTTTACAACCCACTGGAGCCCAAGTATGGATAATAAGGAAGGTTTATAATTACTTAAGGATTTACTAAATCCACCCCATGCCTGAAACATCTCTTTCCTGATATGTCCTCTCTTCCCGCCTTCCCTCTCTGCCTGTCACTCTTCTTCTGTATTTCTAGATTTCCCTCTGCACTTGCCCCAGTCACCTCCTCTGCCTCCTTCCCATTGCTCCCATTTTTTGC
This sequence comes from Mustela putorius furo, assembly GCF_011764305.1. NCBI lineage: Eukaryota > Metazoa > Chordata > Mammalia > Carnivora > Mustelidae > Mustela > Mustela putorius. Next base: position 47,879,552 of record NW_025421294.1, on the reverse strand, counting down.
TGTGAGGTGAAAAAACGTGAGTTTTGGATTTAGGAAGAGATAAGTGTGAGTTCTGCTTGAGTATACTTTAATTTTCTTTTCACTATTCTGTGAATTCGACTTCCAGTTACCTTTAAAAAAAAAAATAAAACAAAACCAAAATTAAGTCATTTAAAATCTGGGGAGTTCTCAGTTCATTTCCCCAAGGACCTCAAGGAGCACTACCTTTTATTTAGAAGGGAATTTTTATATCTTTACTGTTTTCTCTCTTAACATGCACCCTAGTAACACACTTGGTAATTCTGCTCAATGCACTTTTTTTTTAAAAGATTTTATTTATTTATTTGACACACACAGAGAGAGAGATCACAAGTAGGCAGAGAGAGAGGGGAAAGCAAGCTCCCTGCTGAACAGAGTGCCCAATGTGGGGCTCGATCCCACGACCCCTGAGATTATGACCTAGGCCGAAAGCAGAGAACTAACCCAATGAGCCACCCAGGCACCCCCTGAGACTCCAAGTAGTCCAGAAATTCACCCGGTGAGAGAGAGCTGGGACTGAATCATGGCTCTAGCCTCAGTTCTGGGGCTGCACACCTTCAGTGATACCACAATGTCCCTAAAAGTATGTGCAGTGCCTGCACCTGGTAAGCTGGCAAGAAAGGAGAGCTGTTCATCAACATTATCACTTATGTAAAATATCCTTAGACTCTGATGTCAGCCCTGTGAGGTAAATGTTCACCTCTTCCATTTACAGGTGATAAAATAGGTATGAAAATGTTAAGTGCCTTATAACCAGTGTTGAGGAGTATTGGGGATTATTTCTAGAGACTCTAATAATACATTACTATATAACATGTTCAAACTTTATTCCTGCTAAGTGCTAGCCAAGGGTCTTGGCTCATAAATGGGATATAATCATAAAACAATGAAAATAATCTTTAAAGAATTATTGCTTTAATTCCTTAAAGAAATTTGAAATGTAAAGAATATAAAGAAATGTAAAGAAATCTGCATGTAAAAAAGAAGTCCCTCTCATTATTTTACTCTCCCATCTTGCAGATTTGATGAGAAAATGTATCTTTAGTAGGAAGAACTCTAAGATGGTCCCCAAAGTTCCTGGACCCTGATCTATACATGCCTTCTCCCATTAATTCAACTAAATGCCATTCTAGGGACTTTGGGTATGGATCCGGCAGATATAATTCAGGTTGCAAAGCCACTGACTTTAAGATAGATTATCCTGGGTGAGTCTGATTAATCAGGTGAGCCCCTCAAATGGACTGGCAAGAGAGATCTGAAGTGTGGGAGGGCTTTGATGGGAGAGAGATTCTCCATTGCTGGCTTTGAGGATGGATAGGCAGCTGGGACCATGTGGCCAAGAATGTAGATGACCTTGAGGAGCTGAAAACAGTCCCAGCTCTGACAACTAGCAAAGAAATGGGGTCTTCAGTGTTACATCTGCAAAAAATTGAGTTGGCCAAAAACCCGAGTAAGCTTGGAAGCAGCTCCAGTAAAGAATAGAGCCCAATGAATACCTTAATTTCAGCCTTGTAAGACCCTGAGAAGAGAACCCAGTCCAGCCTTACCTGGACTTCCCACCCACAGAAATGGTAACATGATAAATGAAGGCCGCTTCAAGCTAAATTTCTGGTAATCTGTTACATAGCAATAAAAAACTATTGCCATGTCTAAAGCCCTAAGCGAGCCATATTATATAAATTATTATCTGTATAAATGCACTCAAATGAATCATTCACTATATTTTTCACCCTTAGAATTGAGTAAATTTTACTACTTAATGAAAGACAAATCCGGTCTAATAGCAATTATAATATCTAACATTCATTGAACAATTATGATGTATTCATTGTGTTAAGTGTTTTTCATGCATTAAATCATTCAATCTTTATAATCTTAGGAAGTAGGCACATTATGAATCCTTATTTTACAACTGAGGAAAATGAAGCATCAAGAAATATTGAGGGCAACAAATATTCCATTATTTAAAGGAAAGGTCATTAACATTTATGACATTTATTAAAAACAAAATCTGTTTCCTTTTGTAAAGACAGGACTGTTACATTTTTCTTTTTTTATGTGACTTTATGTTCATCTCAGCTCTGTGATTCCCCACCTCCCTCACTTAAATTTCCTCATCCTTACAACGGTGATAAATTAAAATCATTGATAAGTGAGACGAAAGGATCAAGAGCATTATTCTTGTAGTGCTGCTAAAGTAAGTTATCTCAATACTCAGCACATTTCTTGGCAATTGGGCAGCTCTCAGGAAAAGGAGGACTTAATCCTAACCACATGCCATCCCTTATTGGTTTGTGTACCTGGTTTGCTCTTTCCATTTGGTCATTTCTGTCTGGGGCACGATGCCTTTTATCACCCAGGAAGATACTTGCAAGTGCTATCTGTAGGAGGGAGTTGTGATGTCTGTGCTCTGGCCTCGTGTCCTAAAAAGCCAGCCTTTTCTGGAGCAGGTCAGCAATGTTTCAGCACACCGATCTTACATCTCCCTGGGTTTAGGGTTCTAAGATGAATACCCTAGGTCCTTAGGGAGGAATCTGGTGATGTCTCTATAAACAGTTGTTAACACATCATAGATCAGGACACGTGGACCACACTTGAGGCAGCCACCCAAGATTTGTTCTTTCCTTGATTTAGTTTGCTTTGGTACGGTCGTTAGACTGAAAATCAGAAAAATTGAGGGTGTATTTGTTGTTATTATTAAGATTTGCTAATTAGTTCTATGGTTCTGGGAACTTCAAGATTCTTGGATAACCAGGTGTAGGTCACAGCAGCCCCCGTCCCCCCACCCCCGGATCATTTTAAGAGCTAACACTTATCTCATGACTGAGAATCACCTGTGCAGCTTTGAAAACAACAGAAGCCTGGTCTCTATCCTCAGAAATTCTGAAAAATAGTTATAGATGATGTTAATGGAAATGACTTACGTTTGCCCTGGTCAGACTCTGTAACTGCATATCAAAGGAGTGGGGAGGTCTCTGAGTTTGAGAGCTGCAAGGGATGGGAATGTCTGGGGTCCAGCCACATGCATTTTAGACAGCATCTCGCATGAGGTTGTGCTCAGTGAGATTTGGGAACCTTTGAGTTAGGTGATTTCTGGAGGCATTTCCAGCTCTACTAGAAATCTGCTACTGAGATGGCTCATTTATTCAGCTAAATACTTTATGAGCCATTTGTTAGGTACATAGTAGCTCCATATTATAGTTGAAGAATTACAGATGGAACAGCTAATATTTTTCCAGTGTTACACACTTAGAGTGTGGCAGATCTTGGCCTTGAATCTCATTCTGTCTGGCTCTTGACCACCCGGCTACAGTTTATTCTGCAGCAGTTTTGTGGCAGGTTCTGGATCCTGAAAACATCTATCAGTTCCAGCAGGCACACCTTGAGCAGAGGCAAATTTCTCTCTTCTGTTTTTTCCCAAGACTCTCTCTCTCTCTTTAAAAAAAAAAAAAAAGAAAGAAATTCTACTTATTCATTTGAGAGAGAGAGCAAAACTGGGGGAAAGACACAGAGAGATGGAGAAGCAGACTCCCCAGTGAGCCACGAGCCTGACATGAGGCTCCATCCTAGGACCTGGAGACCACAACCCAAGCCAAAGGCAGAAGCCCAACTATCTGAGCCACCCAGGAGCCCGTACTCCTAATACTCTTTATATGTACAGTTTTTTCCTCTACAAGGAGGAAGGTATAGCAGATGTTCTCAAGGGCTTTAATTAAGGAGGGTGCTTTCTTCCACTGGGGTTCCTTAGGAGCTTTGCAACAATAACCCTAGGAGGTAGACATACACAGTAAATGACATTGGTCTTCCCTGTGGCTCCATGGGAAGAGTAGCCAGAATATCAGCAACTTACTGATGACAAATGAGGACTGAGGGCTTCCGAGGCTGCAGTGGCTGTGTGGAGCACCTGCACGTGTTCTCGTGTGTCCCTGGAGATACCGTTGAAGTTTAAGTGTGCACTGAGAGCAGACAGATCGGGAGTTTAGTATTGTTTCTCTCATCAAGTTGCTGCCTGGTTTTAGGCAGATCTCATAACCTGCCTGGATACTCACAGTTTGTAGACACACAAAGTGAGTTAAAGTATCCAGTGTCTTCCCTACGCTATGCTTCGAGGCTCAAATGGGACACACCATCAGTAAGACTTTGGAAAGGGAAGGCTTCCTATCTAGCTCTATCAACTGTGCTCAGCCTCGCTGCACCATCTGGGTGGTCATTTATGTTTTCCTATGGTGATCTGCCCACATTGAGAGACAGCTGGGGAGTTGATCTAGAAGGAACTCACTGCTTTAGATTTCTTAATTTCAGTTTGGGAACACAATTACAAATCTAGTCTCTGTTTTGCCTCTGTGTTCTCTTTTGTAAGTAACACAGACCTGAACTCTGGCTCCAGCTGTGTTTGGCTTTGTCTGTTTGTGAAGGGCAAGGCCTCTTTGTTTCTCTGCCTTGTTTTTACTCCTCAACAACCATCTCACAATGCCTTAGGTTTGTGCTGACACTCTCTTGCTGGCTGGTAACTGTGAGCCACGAATAAAGCCAACAAATGGGGGAAAATCATATTGGCACCATTTTACTTATTACCAGCATCACTGGTTCCCTGGACCCATTAGGTGCCTGTGGAGATTCAGATGAATCTTCTGAATCAGGGGGTCAGAACTAAGTTTGTTTAACTCCAATGAACACAGCCTTCTCTGTGATATGCAGCCGTGTTGCAGAAGTCAGTAGGCCACAGCTATGTTTATCAGCAAGACTCCCAGCTTAGGCCCTGCCCATGTCTTCTGGGGCCATGGCTGTCTGCACCCAGCCAAATCAAGCCCTCCTTCCAAGGGGGTCAATATCTGCCACTGGATGACCTAATGAGGATTTGCCTCTTGACACAGGGATCCTTAAAAATGCAAGTAATTGGAGCTTAGGAGAGCAGAGGTAATCAGTGTAAGTCCCACTGCCTGATTTTTAATGAGATAGTGCTTGATTTCTTTGTTTTCAGGGTTAAATGTCTCTTCTAGTATTTCATGCCCTTGGAGGGTAACTGCAGGAGCTCAGGGCACAAAAAAAATGGGACCAACCTCATGGGTGACTAGCTGTGGGCTCTAGCAGTGACACAGCTTTTTGTTCAGGCTCCTATCCCAGTCACAGGTCACCTTGCCTCCCTGGAAATAATCTAATAAACTGTGCTAGCATGCAGCCCAAGTTCAAATACCAGCTCTAGCATTTTCTATCTCCATGATCTTAACAAGTAATTCTACCTTCTGCAAGCCTCAGATTCCTGATCTGTAAAATGATTATCATAGTAGCTTCCTCACAAGGCTGCAGGGGAAATTAAATGAGCACTCAATAGCACCCAATAAATTCTAGCTATTGCAGTTACTGTCAAGAATATTGGAGTGGGCAGCACATTTTAACCAGGTGCCCCAGAGCAGCTCCAGAAAGTGGATTGGAGGTAGGTCAAAGAGCTCTATGGCACCTCAATAGACAGTCAGCTCCATGAGGGCCATGACTGTGCCTTACTCACTTGTTTCCCTATTTCTGGTGCTTTGGAACCTAGGAGGCACCCAAAAATTATTTGAAAAATTAATAATGAGACAGATGAACCTAAGTTTAATTACTTGTTCTGCTATTTTTTGGTGTTGGGCAAGTTATTTACCTCTCTTCATGTTTATGAAATGGGGAGAAACAATCTTGTAGGGATAGCTACAAGAATAGACAATTAGTACTTTGTGTTTGCTCTGTGCCAGGTGCTGTGCTGAGTACTTTCCATGGGCCACCTCATTAGATCTTCCTAACGATCCTTTTGTAGTAGGTGTGGATGCTGGGTTTCTGTTGGTGTTGTTGTTTTTAGATAGTGTAACAGATGTTCAGAGAGGTCAAGACTGTGTCAGGATGACGAAGCTGCAGAGAGATGGAAATGGGGTTCTCAACCAGTTAGACTGATTCCCAGTCCCATGCTCTTCCTCACAATCTTCCATGTCTCACACAGACTGCATGGTCAAATAGGAACTCAAATGGAGCTTCTGCTGTTGCTGTTGTTAGTACTAAAGATTTCTCCCTGTGACATTTGTGGAGGGGAATGATACAATCAGCCTAGTCATCCATATGCTTACAACAATCTGTCTACATGTCAAAATCTTGCCCAGAGGCTGAGATTTCAGTGTGTGTGTGTGTGTGTGTGTGTGTGTCAAGCTAGAATAAAGATTTGAAAATCAGAGCAAAAACAGGTGCTCATAAGGCATTTCAGTTGGGCAACTGTGAATAATTCCCATATGCAGTTGGCCAGGAAAACAAGAGAAAGGGCCAGATTTCCACATCTGGGGAGTTCTGAGTGATCTGATAAGATGAGGATGAAGGAAAGTAAAGGCAGATGCCTGGGTCTGACACCTCTCTCCCCCACATGTCATGGCAAATCACAAAGTTGGGGGAAACTTGAGATGGATGGGATCTTAGAGATCATCTAGTCTTGCTGTGGAAAGAGGACTGAGAGGCAGGGGAATTCAGAGCTGTAAAAGGGATAATGACAAAGGGTCACTGAAGAAGGATCTGCTTGAATGCCCCTTACAGTGGGCACCCTTGGTTTGTGTCTAGCCAGCAACCAAGCCCCTATTTTCTGGTGACATCTTGATTTGAGGAACTGCCCACAGAGTTCAGGTTCACAGACCTGAAAGCTGGAGCTGCCTCTCTACACCATGGCCACTGTTCAAGGCCACTCATACTACCCTGGCAAACCTCTGTTAGCTAGCCCATGGCAGAGTTTCCAGGACTACAGTGGGAAATTCATAGAAGGAAGATGGAGCCTTAGTTTCTCTAGCCTTCCAGGGAAGTCTCATTGTAGCATTGTGGGTCTTATTCAGCAAGTACCAGAGCAAGGGGATCTCTGTCAGAGAATTATCTAGAAGATTCAGAGGTGAATATATGTCTGTGTTAGTCAGCTACTCCCCAACCTGGACCAACCAATGACTACACAGTTCTTAAGTGTTCAGGAAAAAGAGAAAGCCAAATATTTGCTCCAATAAATCTCTAAAGGATCGATCACAGCATTGTTTATAAGAGCAGAAGACTGGAATCAACCTAAGTATCCATATACAGAGGATTGGTTACATAGATTTTGGCGCATTTATGCTACAGAATATTACGTGGCCATTAAGAAGAATAAGTAAGTGTTTTTTGTACTGATGTAAGACCATATCCAAGAAAAAATAAGTGAAAAAACACTAAGGTGTAGAACAATGTATAAACCACTTGGGTTTGCCTACCACAAAATAAGTGGACATCTCCATGTATATCTGAATGGATACAGACCTTCATTGGAAAGATACACATATTCAAAGTGGTTATTTTAGGGGAGGAGAGCAGAGAGGGTGAAGACAAGCTGTTGGGAAAACTTAATTATCATTAAATATCTGTAATGCATTAAACATGTCTTTACCATGTGAATGGATTACCTACTTAAAGTAAACACACATATAATTTTTAGACAATAATAAATAGTTCCTTATAAAGCAGATAGTCTCAGTTGGAAACTACATTTGCACTTCTTTCCACCCCTCAAGCCTGATCATGAGAAAGAGTTAAAGGCCTTTTTTTTTTTCTTCTTCTTCCACAGTGAAGCCCTACAGCTTTGAGCTGGAAGGAGGCTACTCCAATTCTATAATATCCTTCCTCATGTGACTTGGCGAAACCAAGTAAGAGGAAGGAGTTGTTAAAGCTCTTATTCATTCAACATTCCTCCTAACATTTATCATGGGATGAGGAGGTAAGTTCCTCCCTTTTGTGGTTGGACAGCAGAAACTTCCAACTGAACATTCTGAGGACCACCCGGTAGTAGAGATGGAAAAAGGCATTGCGACAATCACAACAGCTTTAAAGACAATTGGACCCAGATCAAACCCCTGGCTCTGTCCCTTATTAGATTTATCATCTTGAATAAATGACTGCCTCTCTATTCCTATTTCCTCACTTGTAAAAATGGGGTTATAACTGTACATATCTTAAGAGGTCAGGTGGAGATTAAATGAGATAGGACATGGATGGCAGGCTGATTGTAAAAGGACTCCCAGTGATTCGCACTTCCTAGTATTCACGCCCTCCCCTTGAGTGGACATGGTTACTTAATCCAATGAGTATAGCAGGCAAAGGTGAAGGGATAGCATTTCTATAACTGTGACTTCCTTCTTGCTAACATTCTCTCTTACTCGTCTTGCATGCTTGCCATATGGTGAAAGCAATCTGGCAAGGAAGTGAGGGTTATCTCTTGACAATGGCCAGTGAGAAGCTGAGGTCCTGAGTATGGCAGGCCTCAAGGAACTTGATGCTACCAGTAACCACATGAGTGATCTTGAAAGTGAATCCTTCTCCAGCTAGGCCTTTCAATGAGATTTGCAGCCTCAGCTGATACCTTGATTGTTTCCTTAAGGGAAACCATGAGATAGAGAACCCAAGAAAGCCGCTTAAAGAGTCCTGATGCAGGGTGCCTGGGTGGCTTAGTGGGTTAAGCTGCTGCCTTCGGCTCAGGTCATGATTTCAGGGTCCTGGGATCGAGTCCCACATCGGGCTCTCTGCTCAGCAGGGAGCCTGCTTCCCTCTCTCTCTCTCTGCCAGCCTCTCTACCTACCTGTGATCTCTCTGTGTCAAATAAATAAATAAATAAAATCTTTATATATAAAAAAAAAAAAGAGTCCTGATGCTCAGAAACTATGTGATGACAAATATTATACCTGTAAGTCACTAAATTTTGGAGTGACTTGTTATTCAGCAGTAGATAATGAAGACAGCATACAAGTAGCCTGACATGCATGGCAGGTAAAGATTTAGTCAATGTTAGCATGAAACATTGTATGGCTGGTGTATGGCTTCATATTTATTTCATACCTAGTGATTGACTGATCACAATCTCCTCCTTCCCCCTTCAGTGAACCCAAATGCAGCCTCAGAATCCTTTTCAACACAGAGCTCCAGGAAGCTCTCTGTTCATATAAAACTTATTTGCCAGCTCTAATCTAGAGTTCAGGATTTCTTATATTTTCACTCTTCATCATGTGTAATATTCCTTTAATGTGAGACAAAGACTTTCTTTCATCATGGGAAATATGACTACAAATTATTAGAACAAATCTGTGGAAGCATATAAAGTAATAAATGGTTGGCAATATGTGCTGTCCCAAGAAAAGATTTTGCTTGAGGTAAGAGAGAGAGTGAGAGTACTAGAATCCTTAACAGAGCAGAGGAAATAAGCTCAGAAGGTGGGGCTGGGAACACCAAAAATCACTTTATTTTACTTCTCATTTTTAACCATGATTTGATCTAATTGTAGGGCTATGATTTTAAACAAATGAGAGAATGGTTAGGGGGAATTGCTTTGAAAATAACAAAACACTTCCAGGATAAAGTAGTATTTTTTAAGATTTTGTTATTTATTTGACAGAGAGAGAGAATGAACCATGGGGAGCGGCAGAGGGAGAGAGAGAGAGCAGCAGACTACCTACTGAGCAGGGAGTCCGATTCAGGACTTAATCGCAGGTCCCAGAAATCATGACTTGAGCTGAAGGCAGATGCTTAATCAAATAAGCCACCCAGGCACCCTTAAGTAGTTATTTTTAAATAGAGAAAATGGTCTTTAAATTGATATGAAATATATACATATATATATAGTATATATTTAAATGTAAAATCATATATATATATGTATATATGATTTTAACCTAAATTGATAATGGTGTGAGATATTAAAATAATGCACTTTTGGTTATTCTGTACTTTATATGTGCTTCATTTTGGTTAAAGCGGGGAGATATTTTGGAAATAGGAAGAAAGAGGGGAGAATAGCCCCAAGAGATTGTCCTTTAGATCTAAAAAGTATATAACCAAATACCATGGGTGTTGATAAATGTATATTATGACTTACTATGTCTGAGGTGGGGTTTGGGACTCTGCATTTTAAGAAGCTACCAGAGGATGTTAATCCTGTTTGTCTGAAGTGTTCACTATGAAAGCCAAATAGCAATCTCTCTTCTTCCTCAGAGTTAGTTGAAGGGTTTCTAAGGTCAGTACTACTCTCAGCCCAGGAGCCAATGGAGCCACTGCTTGGTGATGGGTGTAGGGTGTCTCTGTTGAGCTTGCTCTTTGGCTGGACACAGAACAGCAGACAGACATTAAGTGACTTAGGAAGCATGAAAACTACCTCACTGCTCTGGGAAGGATGACAAGAATTCAAGAATCTTAGATAAAACCCTGAATGATGCGACAGGAAACATTTTTGGAAAGAGAAAAGGCAAGTAAGTGTCATTTATGGAAAGAAAAAAAATCTCGTCTTTCCAGCGTGTTTTGGAGCAAGTCAAATTGCACAATGTTATAGAATCCCACCATTTTGCAATGGCTGGAATTTAGTATAAAGTCCCATCTGTAAGTCCATTTCTTCCTTGACTTTCATAATCTCAAAGAATCTCACCTTGTTTAGAAAAGGATGTATAAGGGAAAAAGAAATCAAATGCTGGTCATAAAAACAAGTTGACGCTAAGGTCAGTGGTTGAGTGAATTACATTAAAGATAAATCTTGACTGACAGGGATGGTCCATTTATAACAGCCTGCTTTTATACACTACTTCCTGAGACAGAATCATCTTTTGCCCTAAGATAGTAGATATATCTGGAGTTGTACGGCATTCTATTTCCACTGTTATAGGATAAAGAGTATAATAGACAAAAGTCACACTGGGCATTGGGTAGAAGACCAGGAGGAGGACACAGTTCCTGGTACTTCACTCTTGGAACTTCCTTCCAAATCCCTTCCATCATGAAATATTTTCTATGTAACTAATTCACTCTTTCACCTCCAAAAAATCGCATCTACAGTAATAAATATGTCAGGCATTCAGCACATATTAGTGAACAACAACAACAGAAAACCAGACCTCACTTCTACCCATGGGAACTTTATAGTCCAGACAGAGGACTGATAGACATTACTCAAGTAAACACAAAAATAAGTATGGTTGACCATAATAACAGTACCTCCCTTACTGTTCCATGATAGCAAAGGATAAAAATTTTGCATTAAAAAAGTTATGGGTTCATACAGTTTGTCCCCAATTTCTTCCTCCTATCATTTCACCTCTTCTGTAGGAGCTCAATGTTTCTTTCATTGGCATATCCAGAAGCCCAGTTGACTTTTCACTAACCCAGTGGTCATCCTGCTAGGAACCTGACTAAAAGGATAACCCATGTGTGTAGAGAAAGGTCCACAGGAAGGTTTGATGTAATTTAAAATAATAACAATATAAACTTGCAAAGACAGATATCCTGGAGTAGAGAACTGAGTGAATAAATTACCATTCATTCCTGAGTTGTAACATTAATCAATGGTAAAACAAATGATGTGTACATAAGTATACATACACTGCAATCGAAAGATGTCTGTAATGTATTGATGAATTTAAAAAGCAGGTTATAGAAGAGCTTGTATTAAAAGGAATTCACTTACATAATATTGTACATATGTGTGTTGTATTTATACATAATCTTTATCCTTATTTTATGTATAGATCCATATGCATACATTTATATAAGCATACCTCATTTTACTTCATTTCATTTTATTGTGTTTTGCTAAAATTGTGTTTTTTACAAATCAAAGTTTTGTGACAACCCTGGGTTTATGAGCAAGTCTATTGGCACCATTTTTCCAACAACATTGGCTCACTTCATATGCATGTGTCAAATTTGGCAATTCTTGAACTATTTCACACTTTTTTTTTATTATTACTATACTTGTTATGGTAATATGTGATCAGTAATCCTTGTTGTTACTATTGTAACTATTTTGGGTTGCCCCAAACCACACCCCTAGAAGATGTCAATCAATAAACTTTGTGTGTGTTCTGACTACTCCACTGACTGGCTGTTCCTTCATTTCTCTCCCTCTCCTGAGACCTTCTTGTTCCCTGAGATACATCAATATTGAAATTGGGCCCATTAATAACCCACCCAACAGTAGCCGCTAAGTATTCAAGTGAAAGGAATAGTCACATTTCTCTCATTTTAAATTGAAAGCTAAAACTAAGCTCAGGGAGGAAGGCATGTCAAAGCTGAGATAGGTAGAAAGCGAGGCCTCTAGTATCAGTTAACCAAGTTGTAAATGCAAAGAAAATCTCTTGAAAGAAATTGAAAGTGCTACTCCAGTGAACACATAAATGATAAGAATGTGAGAGAGCCTTATTGACAATACAGAGAAAGTATTAGTGGTCTGCATAGAAGGTCAAACCAGCCACAACATTCCCTTCAGTCAAAGCCTAATCCAGAGTGAGGACCTAACTCTCTTCAATCCTGTGAAGGCTGAGCGAGGTGAGGAAATTGCAGAAGTTTGACAGTAGCAGAGGTTGTTCATGAGGTTTAAGAAAAGAAGCCATCTCCGCAACATAAGAGGCCAGGTGAATCAGCTGTAGAAGCTGCAGCCAAGTTACCTAGATGATCTAGCTAGTATAATTAATGCAGATGGCTGCACTAAAAACAGATTTTCAATGTACACAAAACAGGCTTCTGTTGGAAGAAAATGCCTTTTAGAACTTTCATAGCTAGAGAGGAGAAGTCAATACCTGCCCTTAAAACTTCAAAGGATAGGCTGATTCTTCTGTTTAGAGAATAATGGAGCTGGTAACTTTAAGTTGAAGTCAATTCTCATTTACCATTCTGAAAATCCTTAAGAATTATGCTAGATCTACCTTGCCTGTCCTCTATAAATGGCACAACAAGGCCTGGATGACAACACTTCTGTTTACAGTGTGGTTTACTGAATATTTCAAACCTATTGTTGAGACTTACTACTCAGAAAAACATATTCTTTTCAAAATATTACTGCTCATTGACACTGCACCCAAGAGTTCTGAGGGAGATGTATAAGACTAATGTTATTTGCATGTCTGCTAACACAATATCCATTCTACTGTCCAAGTAAATTTTTACTTTCTAGTCTTGTTAACTTTAGAAATGCGCTTCGTAAATCTGTAACCACCATAGACAGTGATTCCATTGATAATCTAGGCAAAGTAAGCAGAAAACTTCTGGCATGGATTCAGCATTCTAGAGGCCATTAAGAACGTTCATGATACATGAGAAGAGGTGAAAATACCAACATGAACAAGAGTTTGAAAGAAGTTGATGCCAAGCCTCATGGATGACTCTGAGAGGCTCAAGTCTTCAGTGGAAGAGGTGACTGCCCATGTGGTGGAGATAACAGAGAACTAGAATGAGAACTGGAGCCTGAAGATGAGACTGAATTGCTGCAATCTCACGATAAAACAAATGGATGAATAGTTGCTTTTTATGGATGAGCAAAGAAAGTGGCTTCTTAAGATGGAATCTATTCCTGGTGAAGATGCTATGAAGATTGTTGAAATGACAACACATGATTTAGAATATTTACATAAACTTCATTGATAAAGCAGTGGCAGGGTTTGAGAGGATTAACTCCATATTTGAAAAAAGTTCTATTGTGGATAAAATGTTATCGAACAGAAACACATGCTACAGAGAAATTGTGAAAAGAAGGGTTAATTAAAGAGGCAAACTTTATTGTTGTCTGATTTTAAGAAATTACCACAGCTCCTCCAACCATCAGCAACCACCACCCTGATAATCAGTAGCCATCAGCATTAAGGCAAAGTCTTAGAGCAGCAAAAAGATTATGACTCTGAAAGCTCAATGACGGCTAGCACTTTTTAGTAATAAAGTATTTTAAATTAAGGTATGTACATTATTTTTTCTGACATAATGATATTGAACATTTAATAGAGTGCAGTTTTGTATAAACATGGCTTTTATATGCACCAGGAAACCAAAACACTCATTTGACTTGTTTTTTTTTTTTTTTTTTTTAAAGATTTTTTATTTATTTATTTGACAGAGAGAGATCACAAGTAGGCAGAGAGGCAGGCAGGGAGAGAGAGAGAGGGAAGCAGGCACCCTGCTGAGCAGAGAGCCCAATGCGGGACTCGATCCCAGGACCCTGAGATCATGACCTGAGCTGAAGGCAGCGGCTTAACCCACTGAGCCACCCAGGTGCCCCTTGACTTGTTTTTATTATGATATTTGCTTTACTGTGGTCATAAAACTCCAGTACTTCTGAGTTATGCTAGTATATGTAGTTTTCAATACAGCTCCAGCAGGACCTCTTTGGATGTGTATCACATCTGTATCCTGTGTCTCAGTCATCACTAGGGCTAACTGATGAACTCAAACTGAAGTGTCTAAAAATAATACACCTTGGCCAGGTAACATATATTTATTATAGCTGTGACCTTCAAAGCCCAAGTCAGGGATTTGTGTGGATCACTAATAGATTAGGAGGCAAGAAAGTCTTTCTGCATCTCTTCAATCCTATAAATGTTCAAATTTAAGAACACACATAGCTCATAGGTGACTCTAAACAGAATAGAGACATCTAAGGCAATATTACCTATTTTTGGCTGCACAAAGCAATCATCTACAACTGAATGATACTGGCACACAGAACAGTGAGTTTTCGAGTCATTTTAATAGAATGATCTCTTACTGATAATTTTCAGATCAAATAAAATTCTTTAGCTAAAAAATTTTGGTTTTAGCCTTTCTTTTCTTGCTGATTTCTTTTCAGACATGTGGAAGATCTTATTAAGCCTCAGAATCTATAGAGTTATGAATGTCTAAATGAAGATCCCAGAAAAATTAAAAAGTCAAATTAGCAATGCACATTTAATACTGCTTTGTAGTTTGTTTTGCTAAGTTGGCAGAAATGCTTAGTTTTTTGACGAGGAGTATAAATTATGCAAATTGAAGAAACAGCCTGCATATGGTATTATAATGGTTTGGGTTTTATATCCAGAGTCAAAGGTATTTCTAATAATTCTTCAATTTATCAGTGACTTTGGGGGAGGTTAGCCAAGGCTAAGTTGCTGCTTTTTCTACAGCGATGGAGTGTAAGACACCTTGGAACTTAGGTGCTTGTACAAACTTTCACCTTGGAGGAAATATCACTAAGATTTTGATCGTTTTGTCTTATAGCAGAGAGTGTTGATTGCCCTTACAATAACCATTCCTCCTTCCTTTCTCCTTTTAAACAAGAGTTCAGTTTTGTTCAGATATTCACTCTCTTCTATGTGACCATGTACATAGATGTAAATGGTCACAGAGGATGTGGGTACTATCCCCAGCCCCAGCACAGGACTCTCTGTCAATCAAAGCAGTCCCATCTGCATTGCAAGGAATTGTTGTAAAAAAGGGCGTGTGACATGCATCTGACCAAAGAGCGTGAGGGAACCCTGCTGGGGGATTTCTGGAAAGGCTGATAAAAAGAAAGAAATGAAAGAGACAGCCCACTGAAGGGGTTAGAATCCAGATTATGGTGACAATTTTGAGCTACTCAGTTAACGAACTATGGATCTGTCCGACTTTAGGACTTCTTGTTCTGAGCACTAGTAACTTTTTTCTTCACTTTCCTTTACTTTTTTTTTTTTTTTTTTAGATTATTTCAGCCACCTTGAGTCTGTATTTTGTCACTTACAGCCAAGAACACACATTAATAGTTCTGCACCTTGATAGTTCCTGAATTGCTCTGGAGTGTGTGTGTGTGTGTGTGTGTGTGTGTGTGTATGGCGGGGAGAGAAATTTAAGTCACATACTTTGCATTTGATTTAATAATGAAGCCAGTTGATGTTTTCTTAAATGAACTGGAGGAAGGAATAGTAGTTTAATAAGGCTCATCTTGGCACCAGACAGCAGTCCATATTGTAGACCCAAAGAATAATAGGAAAACTACTCACTCACACTCTTTTTTTTCTTTGAAACAGGTGTTACCAGTTCCAATCCTTTCATCAAGGCAAGCCTGTAAGACACACAGAGAAAATATGTACAAAATATACAATCTCATTTTGGCACTAGGCAGTAATCAAGTACTGTGCCTTCTTCTCTCCAGGTGCGTGGTTCCAGCTTTAAACAGACTCCAGAAATCTGGACATTTTCCCAGGAAGTTGTTTCAATAAGAACAGCTTATTCCTATCAGGGAATCAAGTCTTCTGTTTTATCTCTACCCTCTGGAATGTACATCATGTTCCCTTAGACTCCGGCTAAATGCCTACTTGCTCCATGAAATGTGTGTCGACCTAGCCACTCAGTGCATTTCATCTCTTTTGCCACATCGATTGGTTCAGGAATGAGCATAGGACCTGATGCAGACCAATGAAAGTCAGTCCTGAAACTCATGTGGAACATGTGGGGCCAGACAAGATCTCTTCGGACTGTACTTAGCATGGTGAGAAAGCACAGCCGGAGCTGCCGGCTCCAACAAGGAAAATGAAGACTGCCGTTCTGAGTGAGGGATACCAGGCCCTGATATTATTTGGGCACCTGGATCCAGCTATGATTTAAATACTTGAAATTTCCACTTGTGTGAACCAAGACATGCATGCTTTTGATTAAGCTCATTGGATTTTCTGTCTCTCCCAATCAAGAATCTTCACTAATGCAGAAAGGCGGGTCAGGTATTACAATTCTCACTTTACCAAGTATGAAATGGAGGCCCAGAGAAATGTTAAGGTGGGGAAGTCCCAGACCTCTAATTGAAGGACTCCATCCATTGCTCCACGCTACTCATTCAGTGATTCATTACAGCAAAATGGGAAGAATTGACACACTCATTGCTGTCTTTACTGACTTTAACATTTCTGCTTTTAAGAAATTGGATGAATCTTCCACAGGGCTACCAAGGGAGATAACCTATATTATTTTATTTATTTATTTATTATTATTTTTTAAAAGATTTTATTTATTCATTTGACATGCAGAGAGAGAAATCACAAGTAGGCAGAGAGGCAGGCAGAGGGTGGGGGGGAAGCAGGCTCTCCGCAGAGCAGAGAGCCCGATGCGGGACTCGATCCCAGGACCCTGGATCATGACCTGAGCCGAAGGCAGACGCCTAACCCACTGAGCCACCCAGGCACCCCAACCTATATTATTTGAGGAAAGTAAAGATTGTCACATATACTCACCACACACATACTCATGTATATACACTTCAGAAAGCCACAGTAGGTATTTTGGGTGTGTGCAAATCTTCTCCCCCAAGAATCTGTCCAGGCTATAGGCTAGCTCTGGTTGAAGCCCACTCTCCCCCAGAGGACTTCTGTGTTAAGTCTTTGGAGCATCTCTACTTCCTCCATCATCCTCATGACAGCATTGTCTGCTGGTCTGTGACTAGAGTGACTGCAAACTCTCCGCCCAGCAGACTGACCTGTGCGGTGACTTGTCTACCCACAATGAGTCACTAAGTAGGGATCAAAAAGTGGAAGCCTGCGACCCAAATCCCACTCCTCCGTATGTTTTGTTTGAGTCACACTTTTTTTGAACTACATTTAAACATTGAGAAATTTTACATAAAAACTTAGGTTTCAAGCTTTGCTTGAAAAAAATCAAAAGAACTGTCAACTGTGTGCATTGCCACAAGGTGACACGGGCCAGATCTGAGTGGTATCTGAGTCCTTTAGATGTATTTTCTTCCTTCACCCTATTTCCCATCTGGCCTCTTTTTACTCATTTCTGCCACCTGCCTGGCTGCTGTGAGCATACACATTTTCAACCCTTGTCCTAACTTTCCTTTGACCTATTTGGGGCTAACCCAACTGAGATGCCACCTTGCCCTCCAGTGGCCTTGTCTGGAAGCAGCCTATTTCTAGCCAGGCTCCCACCTCCAGCTCCAGTCCCTCCAGAAATAAAATCACATTATGTGAGATTTCATTTTATTATTTCTTTATCCTTGCTGTATCCTCCAAATCCTCTGTAAAAAATAGGACTTATTTATTTGAATCAGAAAGATGAGTTTTCTAAATGCCCTTGTGAAAATATAGCTGCCCTGTGTACAGGAGGGAGGGACTTGGGGGAGACAGTGTAGTATAATCCACTAGGCATTAGGTAAGAAGTCAGAAGACTGTCACTTGGTGAACTTTCATAAATGATATCCTTCTCCTTACCTCTGTTTTTCCATCTATCAAGAGAGGAAGTTGAGCTAGATTAGAAGTTGTAAACTGGTGGCTTCAAGGTATAGCCAGCCAATAGAACCAATAGGTGGTATTTTTTTCTCTTGCCAACAGCTAGAAAGAACATTTCAACAAAGAATCCAGATAGCAGATGTGTCAGAACTATCTAGCAACTCTTGACAGTGGGCCAGCATTCTCCCATGACAACAGTGGTTAGATGGGTTTAACCCAGTCCTCACTCACTTGCAAGTGGACATATACACATACTCTGACCTCTTGCTTCATTTATATCCTTGCCTGCCCTTGAAGGCATTTGTTCTTGCCACCCTTAGATGTAGATGACCTTTGAGAACACATCATCAGTCCCAGTTCTGTGGGTGGAGACCAGTGATCAGAGAGTTAGAGACAATGTGGAGAAGAGAAAAATGTTCAGAGCAAAAAGACCTTGCTGTGCCATTTCGGTAAGCCTCAGTGAATCACTCTTCCTCCCCACTTGGCCCAGAGTTGAAACAGCAAGACGCCCAGGCCTTTGTGAAGGTCCCACTACATGGTTAAACCTGAAAAGGCAACAGCTTGGTTTTGAAAGTAGCAGAAATATTCTTCCGTTGGGGTTGCTAGCTGATTCTCTAAGTAATTTGCAATTCAAGTGTCTCTTTGTTTTGTATGAAAATTTGCTGCTATTTGGAAAGTGGGGAAGAGCTAAATTGCATCCTGCTGGTTTTACTTTGACTGTATCAAAAAAGAAACTGTTAATCTGGTTCCATAATTAACTTTCCTGTTCTAAAAAGGCCCTGGGAGAGAGTCCAGAGAGTGGCTGTCAACTCCCTGCTTCTCTCCTCAATAACTCCTTTCAACAGGATGCCCTAAAAAGAGAATGGATCCAGGTGGGCATTGGATTTGATTTTCTCTTTTTCTGATTTTTCTTCCCCTTTATTCCCATCAAATCAGGATTTGGTGAGCCCTTGCTGTGGGTCAGGCACTGTGTGACCAGGGTGGGTATAAAAATAAATAAATTCCTGTGGAGCTGCCAGAGAACATGAGTTTCCATCCATCCATTCACCCATCCATCCATCCATCTGTTCAAATGTGTTAGGTTCCTTTATTATATGCCAGACACTGTGCTAGGCATTGGTATGTGATAAATGCAAAAGTGACTTAATCAGTATCCAAGAATTCTGAAGTGAAGAGATGACTTCTCATAATGGTTGGTTTCATGGGGAAGATCATATTTAAATTGTTTTTGACCGCTCTCTGTGATATTTGCATAGGTACACATGTGTATACATATACTCATATGTGTGCATAAAATGCTAAATGGACAGGATAATTGACAGAAACAAAGGCAGGTGGGGGTTGGAAATTCAGTTTGACGATCAAGGGGAGACCACTTTGGCATTAGCACACAGTTTGGACTAACATTAAGAGCTAATACTCATTGACTTTTGGGAACTTTACTAAGCACTGTTTACCTATTATCTCAATGAAACCTCACAAAGCCAAGTAGTAATGGTTATATGCTACAGATGGCAAACAGACTCAGGTTAAGTTCCCAGGGAGTACATTGACAGGATAAATGGCAGAGGTGGGACCTGTATTCAAGTGACTTTACAGCCTAACTATTAACCACGAGGCTATACTGCCTAATGGGAAAAAAGACTTGGATGGCCACCAATTAATTAATATTTCATTCATTCATTCATTCATTCTTCATTCATGCAAATGTATACTTGTTACTACTCTGGGCAAAACAGAACCCTGAGAGCTAGGAAGTAAAGCAAAAAGGACAGAGGAAGATCTTGTCCTCTTGGAGCTAACACTCCACTCACCTTACAATGAAACACCTCTGTCCCTCAAAGTGCATGAGGAACAAAGTACAAAAATGAAGCTATAACGGGATATTAAGGAGAGCACTACCAATTAGGTGACTTGCCCCACTCCACCCAGATAATTTATACAGTCTTCTATCTCTTCATTTTCTTGGAGGGACGTTTGTTCTTTCCTTTCTCTTCTCTTTGAAATTACTGCCTTGGGTATAATACACCAATTTTCCAGTCCCATCCTCAAATCCAGCTTGAAAGAATCTATAAGGAACTTGCTTTCTGCAACCCACTCAGCAGACCTAAGGACTTTTTCAGAGTTTCTCAGGTTTTTTCAGCTTTAGGCCTTAAGGAAACTTAAAGACGGACACTAGTATTAGTCCATGCCTCCATGAAAAACTCCCAGTGTTCACCAAATTTGGCCTGCAACCTAGCCCATTTTGTTAGTTGATGTATTGCCCTAATATTTTTTGGAGATCGGGTAAAGACACTGCATTATTACTGAGGATTAGAGGAAGCCAGCATTCCTGACTGTCATGGCTACCCAGGGCCCTGGATATCCAATACAGTTGGACCCTTGGGTTATTACACCTGTCAGTGAGGAGGACAGCTGAAATAAGATCTTATGTTGACAGGAGAAGGAGGGTACACAAAGGGAACTTCATATTCTCTAACTATGGTTGACAGAAAAATGACCTACAAAGATGTCCATGCTCTAAATGCTGGAATCTATCAATTTGTTACATTACATAGCAAAAGAAACTTTGAAGATAAAATTAAGGTTACAGACCTTAATAGAAGGAGATTTTCATGGATCATCTGAGTGGGCCTGATGTAATCACATGGGTCCATAAATGTGGAATAAGCAAGCAGAGATGTGCAGTGTTGGAAGACTTGGAGAGATTTGAAATGTGAGAGAAACTGATGAACTGTTGTGGGTTTGAAGATGGAGGAAAGAGAACATGAGCCAAGGAATCTGGGTAGGCTCTAGAAGCTGGAAATGGTTTTTAGCTAAAAACTAGCAAAGAAATGTGAGCCCTCAGTCCTATAACTGTAGAGAAGTAAATTCAGCCAACAACCTGAATGAGAAAGGAGATGAATTTCCCCCAAGAACCTCCTGAAAGGAGCACACCTTGTTGACACCTTGATTTTAGCTTAGTGAGACCCAGTTGAACTTCTGACTTATAAAACTCTAAGATAAATAAAGTTGTATTGCTTTAAGTTTCCAAGTTTGTAATAATGTGTATGGTAGCCTTAGGGCACTAATGGGTTTTATTTATCCCCCATCCGTTATTGAGTTTGATAGCATCAGCTGGCGCTTGCAAGCTGATTGTGCTCGTGAGGACTTGGTGTGATCAAATGCGACATGAAACTCCAAATAGCAGTTGCTTAAACATTTCAGCATGTTTTTGCTTTAAAGAAATCTGGATGTAGACAGTATATTATGGCTTCCTAATCAGGGGATTTTATAGAGTCACCAGGAAAGCATGCTAATTTTAACTTTCTGCTCTGCCACTTTCAGGACTGACTTTCATTCTTCTGACCCAATATGGCTACCAGAGCTCTAGTCATCACAGCTGAATTCCAGGTAGTGGTACAGAAGAGGTGCAAAAGAAAGCTATTTCTTCACAAATACTTCTCAGTAGTTGTATACAGTGCCTCTACTTACATATCACTGGCCCAAAGTTGGTCACATGATATATATAATCGCTAAATGGAGGAAAATACATTGAACTAAAAGAATTATCTTCGCTGGGGTGGCTGGATGGCTCAGTTGGTTAAGCTACTGTCTTTGGCTCAGGTCATGATGGGATCGAGTCCCGCATTGGGCTCCTTGCTCAGCAGGGAGGCTGCTTCTTTCTCTGCCTCTGTCTGCCACTCTGCCTGCTTGTGTGCGTGCACATTCTCTCTCTGACAAATAAATAAATAAAATCTTAAAAAAAAAAAAAGAATTGTCTTCACTAAAGAAATAGAGAACAGATAAAGAGGGAGGGATAGCAAACAATACTTACTTTCATGTAGTAATTCTTTTTTGGGGGGGCATTCCTCGATGGTTTTCAAAAGGTCATAAATATGCAAACGACCCTGGCTGGGATGCTCTTTCCTCTATACTGACTAAAGACCCAGTGCACCCGCTTCCTAGCCCTTTTTCCTAACTTCAATTTATAGTTCTATTCAATTTTAAGGGCCCATTTCAAATCTTATCTCCTCCAAGAATTTTTCCTCAAGTTTGCTCAGAGGGAAATAATCCCCTCCTTCCTTAAACTTTCATAACACTGGGTTTATATTTACTCCTTGTCACACTTCTCCTTATGTGAGAGTTATTGCTATATGTGATAGACTGTCTTGCCTTCTGGAATACAGGCTATTTCTTATATGTAGTTGAAATGTAGACTATTGTCTTATACATAGTTGAAATTCTCAAACATGGCATAAACTCAGTTTATGCATGACATCACGGAGACTGCTAGTTTATATCCATAATCCCCAGGATCCATAGTCCTCTTTTCCTAGAAATAACCCCCCTCCCTTGCCCTAAGTGCTTTTCACATACATAGCTGTCCAACTGGCTCTTTTAGTGCCCAGTCTCCCTTGGGGTTACATGTGGTCATGTGATTAAGTTAGGGTTAGTGGAATAGGAATAGGACTGATACTTGAAAATTTTCACTCATCTCCATAAGATAAATCTACTTGTCAGGACTTCTCCTCTTAGGCTCCTTCCTTTTGGCTGGAAAACAATATAGGAGTTTCCTTGGAAGCCACATATAGAGGATGGCAGGGCTAACTGGTCAGTCTGTGACTCAGAATGACCTTGTGGAGCTGCCTACCTGCCCTCGACTACTCCCCCACTTTTGGGCTGTGAGGGATACAGGCTTGCTCCTCTAAGCTGTTATGCTTGGTCTCCATGCTAGCTGTTTATCTGTGCCTTAATTCATTCACGTGATTGATAGGAATTGGTCTCTTGGCCTATGGACAGATGTCTGGCTTCCTTTCCACTTGTCATTCTCCAGGAGGGAGGCACCTAGGCTGAAATGATGAGACCTAAAATACTAAACTTACAGTTGAAGTGCATAATGCCCTAACTTGAAAGGTGCTGAGGACTCCTGGTGGGAAGGAGTTGTGAGCTCAGGCTCTCTTGTTTTGGTTAGCTACAAGAGTTAAGTGAATAGGTTCATGCCTAACATTTTATTTTTTCTGCTGGAGTTACTCTTGAAAATATCTTTTAATCAAAAGTATGTCCAGGCTTCCTAAATCACGTTGTGCACCGATATTCATTGCTGATTTGTTCTCAAACTCATCGTTTTAGAAAATTGTCTTTTGCTACCTAAGCATTTCTTCCAATTCCAAACTTTCTTTATAAAATTCCATTTTTTTGATCATACCCCTTTAAGAGCCTATTTAGACAATTCTGCTGATCATTCATTTCCTAGCTGCCATTTATAATGAAATGCCTTGTGTTTGTATGTTGCTTAATACTTTTCAAAGCCCTCACAATCTAATAGCATTTAATCATGAAGAAAGTCTGGTAGTTTATGCAGCAGAAGCTTTAGTTTTCCCAATTCCTAGATCAATAGTCCTCAGCAATAGAGTTATATAATAGTAGCATTTAGTAATCCACTGTTAAGTATGTTATAATGTAAATCTTTTTTTTCCAGATAATAAGTTAACCTTCTTTTAAGGATAAAAAGTCCTATCAATAAAGATCCTATCAATACAACAGACAGTTTTTCAGGAGCTATGTCCTAGGAACTGTCTTCATCATGGGGAAAACAGTGTGAATGATACAATATCCCTGCTTCTAAGGAACTGGTGGGTAGCAGATGAATCAAGATAGTAAATGTCTATTGTTTCATCTGTCCTACATGAACTCCTTTCTCTCAACTGATTCCCTGTTTCTCCCACTGTGTGATTCTGATGGGGTTGCTGAACAGAAAGGGAGTCAGGTGATCCAGGTCTGCCTTTTCTAAGTACCATATTCCTCTGACTACAATGATGTGTTCAAGAGAAGTAACATGACCCAAACCTGAGCTGAAAAGGACTTTTCTCGGATTTACAATTTAGGTAAAAGGAAGATACAGAGGCTCTTTGATTTGTCATGACTGGGCTGGGATGATGTAATCTTGGAGTCAACTATGGCAGTTCTTTTGCCACATGGAATAAACCTTTTTGCAACAGAGAAGTGGAACCAAGAAAGATAGGGGGTGGGAAGATGAAGAGGCAGCTGCTAAGGGACACGTAGTCACATCAGTTTGGAAGGATACACGTTAGTTGGGCCAGATACTAAAACAACGAATGGCTCATAGTAGGTACTCATTACTTATTTATTAAAATGCTAAATGAAAAAAGAGTCGAACACTACCTTTGAGCCCCTTTGCCTGGGAGTCCCAATCACTCTACAGCATTAAGCAGAACGGATGCTAAAGACATATTTCTTGAATGAATGACTGGATGGATGAATAAATGAATAGCCCCACACTGACTGTGTCTACAGCTAGGTGCAAAGGAGTTCAAGATTTAAAAAATTCTCCCTCTATTATTTTGTCATAAATGTCATCCATCCCCAGAGTACTGCAGAACATAGTGGTAGTAAAGAAAAAGTGCTTAGATAGCAGGCAGGCTTGGCTTTCATTTCTGGCATTCTTGGCAGCCAGCTATATGATGTTGAGAAAATAATATCTACCCCCTCATAAAGGGTTTTGATGAGGATATATTGAGGTAAATATAAAGCTTTAAGCAGAGCAGTTGACATATAATCAAAAGTTATATTGTTACCTGTATTTGTTAAACCAATTATTATTGAGTGAGTGTCTTCTAAGCCTGGGGATATGGGAGGATGAGACAGATGGGAATCTAATCCTCAGGAGCTTCTGTTTGAGTGAGAGGGATATGATAACAAGTAAAAAACAAATAAATGAACAAGGAACTTGAGGAGATAATTCAGGCCATGGATATGAAAGTAGGGATAGAAATAAGCAGAGCATCTAGTACAGGTGGTCATAGAAGGTCTCCTAAGGGAAGATGATATATGAGCTAAAATCTGATTCCAAAAGAAGCCAGCCATGTGAATATATGGGGAAAGGGTGTTTCAAGCAGAGGAGACTGCAAGTGCAAAGGCCCTGAGGTCAGAATGAGTTTGGTGTATTTGAGAGATTGAAATAAGGCTATGTAGTATAAAGAGTGATGGTATAAAGAGTCATGGAGAGAATGGTGGGAGGAGAGGTCAGAGATGAAGTGTTAATTCACCAGCCATTCAGACTGACTTATACTGATGTGGGCACTAACATAAGTTAGGAGCCAGGAATATGAACAGGAAAAGGCAAAAGCTACTTTAAGTAGTTCTAAATCTATATCTAATATCACCAAATGTTATTAAAGGAGGTTTCCTTGAATTTTGTATAGCCACATTTTGACCATATATAACACATCTAATTGAATTAGAGGTAGCAGATAGTTCTGTGTCAGTGTCTCTCCACTGAGCAAACAGGAAGCAGTTACATAGTAAACATGAGTTTGTCCACAGGAGAGAAATCGGTTTACTTAACGTAATTACATTTCCTCAAGTACAAATTCCATCTGTGTGACCCATGCTATGTTTTGGAGGAGTTGAAATGATGGTGACACCCATCAGAACCCCAAGTATCCAGTTAAACTCCATTCTTGTGAAGGTTTACACCAGAAGTCATGACCAAGCCCTTTATCTGCTGGCCGTCCTTAGACATTTTCTGACTTCTGTATGCAAAGTCATTAGTAGGTACTGCTATGTTTCAATCATGTGAAATTTGAGGGTCTAGAGGTCTCAGAGCAAAGAGAGCAATTTATCTATAAGCTAGAAAAGGATAAAGTAAAAACTGATCAGAACTCAGGCTTACAGGGTGCCTGTGTGACTGAGTTAAGCATCTGGCTCTTGATTTCCTTCAGATCATGGTCTCAGGGTCCTGGGATCAAGCCCTGCACTGGTTTCCATTTTCAGTGGGGAGTCTGCTTGAGAGTCTCTCTCTCTCCCTTATCCTCTGCCCCTCCCTGACTCATGTGCACAGTCTCTCTCTCTCAAATTAATAAATCTTAAAAAAAAAATAAAAGAAGAACTGCTGTTAAAATCAGGACAGAACTCATTCTGTCAAAACCAACCCATTTCCTGAAATAATGTCTGATCCTTCTCTCCTTAGGTGATTTTGTTCATTCTCATGGTTTTATTTTTCTGGAAGATTTTTATTTATTTATTTGAGAGAGAGAGAGAAAGCACGAGAGGGGAGGGGCAGAGGGAGAAGTAGTCCCCCCATTGAAAAGGGAGTCCAACGCAGGGCTCCATCCCAGGAGCCTGGGATCATGACCTGACCTGAAGGCAGATGCTTAACCGAATGAGCCACCTGGATGTCCATCTCATGGCTTTCTTAAATACCATCTATAGACTGATGATTCTTAAATTACACCTCCAGTTTAGATCATGGCCTTGAACTCTAAACACATGTATTCACTGTCTGATTTGACATCTCCACTTTGATCATTTCATAGGCTTTTCCAGCTTAACATAGTGCTACAATAACTCCTTATAATCTGGCTCTACTTGCCTTGCCAGCATTCTGTTCCTTCCTTATTCTCCCTCATCTCTGTAAATAGTACAACCATCCATTTGCTCCTGATTTATCTTTTATCATGTCCAACATTTAGGACATCATCCAAGTCTTATAGGATCTACCTCCTAATGATACATCAGATGGGTCCTCTCACTTCCATGTGGATAGTCACTACACAAGTCCAAACCTCCACCATCTGCTGCTTAGACCGGTACTATAGACTAATAGGTTCTTGCTTTACTCTTGCTCTCCTGTAATGTCTTCTCCACTGAGAGATTTAAAAAATACAAAGTCTCTCCTCCCCCAACACAAATACTTCTAACACTTCAACTCATTGAGTTTAATTTTTTTTTCTCTGGATTGCAAGATGAAAAGTAGCATCAACCTACCTCTACAATCTCATTCTACTCACCTTCCCATCCATCTCTAAATTCTAGACACACTGGCCTTCTAAGTGTTCTAAGAGCATGAAAAGCCCACTGGCCCCTTTAAGGGCATTTCACCTTAATTTCAGGTGAAATTGGCTAATTTCTCTTGGCTAATTCCTCTACCTAAAGTAGAATAATCAGTAATTGACTCTCTCACAGCACTCTATCTTATTGATAGAAGTGTTCAAAAATTCAAAATAGCACTCTCTTGTTTTGTTATTATTGTTGTTGTCTGATTTCTCCATATTATAGTATATTACACAAAGGGAAGGAACGCAATCATCTTGTTCATTATTATCTCCCTAACAAAGCACACTACCTGGCACAGGGAAGGTCTTCAATTTGTTGAAGGAATAAACAAATAACTATATGAACAGATGAATGGTTTTTGGTGATTAAAAGGATGGAGGCCACGTTCTATAGAAATCATTCCCCTTTCCATTTCAACACTGACACGCATGGTAAACTGGGCATTCCATTTCTTTATCTTCTTATAAACGACCTTTTAAAATCCTGATTAGAAAATGATTCCTTGAGTTGAGTCTGAGATTGGATACCTCAATAGCAAACAAAAAAAAAAGCAACTTCCTTAATATTTTCCAGTAACCCAGACAAAAATATTTTTATGAATATTATAGAAAATACCCATATTGTTCTTATCTTCACTGGTGAAGAGAGAAGCCTTGAATCTGTTTAGTCCTTATTGTACTGTCTTGAGTAAGTCATTTCCCTTTCTGTTTCTCAGATTTCTATATTGAGATTTCTTCCAGCTCCTTTGTTTGCTGGCAGCTCGAAGGCTTTTGGCCAGTCATTTAACCTCTTAGTTGTAGGGTACTCATAGTGTGCTAAACAGTGCCCCCCAGACCTCCCACACCATGAACAAAGATATATCCATGTTTCAATTCCTTGATTTTGTGTATGTTTCCTTATTTGGAAAAAGGTCTTTGCAGTTGATCTTGAGATGAGATCATCTTGGGTTACTCAGGTGGGTCCCGAATTCCATGAGAAGTATCCTTATAACTGAAAGGCAGAGGGAGATTTGTGGAAAGAGGAGAAGGCCATGGGACCAGAGGGATAGAGACTGGAGTGATGAAGCCACAGAGAGGGAAAGTCAAGAGCAATGAGGAGCCGGAAGAAGGAAATAACTAATTCTGCCCCTAAAGCCCCCTGAGGGGATTTTGGACTTCAACGGCCTTCAGAATTGTGAAGGAGTAAATTTCTGTTGTTTTAAGTTACTAAGTCAGTGGTAATTTGTTATGGCAGGCTTAAGAAACTGACACAATATTCATCTGTATTATAGACTGAGGGTCACTCAGCCTCTTTAGCCCAGAGACTACACTGAGGTCAGTCTGAAGACTGACCATACCAAGACAAGACATACCATACCTGGTAACTCTATCAGGCCTGCTCTAGACACTTTATCAATCAATGTATACAGTCTAATAAGGAGGGCTATGAAGGACAGTCTTATCCTTAACATGCTACAAAGCCTTCTTCAATATTCAGTGTTCACATTCCACTTTCCACAGCAGCTGCTAGTTTCCTCTTTTCTCTCTTGCTCCTTTCTCAGTGGCCTTTCTCCTCTAGTCACCTTCAGCTATGGGGAATCTCCTCTCTTCCTCCTCACACTAAGCTCTTTCAGGCAACGCAGCAGCAACAGGTTAAGAAGGGCCCAGTCTTTTTCTGGGTTCTATGGAGATTTCCACTATAACAAGCAATGTGAAAATATTAAACAGTAATAGTAACGATAGTAGTAACAACAGTAGTTAACAGTACTAGTTGTTTGCCATGTGGCAACCTTAGTGCTAAGCATTTTTAATGTATTATCTCTTTCATGTTCCAAAAACAGTACTTTCTAAATGAATTCTTTCACAAGTGTATTCATGACAAAGCCCATGGTCACATCCGTGTCACATCCACTGTCACACCAGTTCCTGACTGGTGTTGCCTTGGTTCACATTACATGTGCGCTTCCCAAAGATCTTCTTCCAGAAGGATATTGGATTCTAACCAGCAAATTGCAGAGAAAATTACATTTTATATTTAATGCCTGACAAGAGGTTCCCTTCTCCTCTGACATATTGTTGACCATAGATTCTTACAGCAAGTAGGAATCTTTAGAGGGAACCCTTCACCTGGGTATCACCCCTACCATATCTGGAGGACCAGAAGGGAGTCCAGAAGGAATAAAGGCAGAAAAGGCTCTTCTGAGCCAGCTGTCCATTGGAGTAAAAGGTTGAGTGCCTTTTGCTCCAGGAGCATCAGGATTTAGTTTAAACTGAAGCTTATACAATCTTCTTAGTGTGGGAGCTAGAGGGGAGAAAAAGGGGTAGAACCTGACCAGCTGCTAGAGGCACCGAAGGGTAGGCAGCAAAAGCCCTCCCTGAGTTTCTGGTATCTTCAAAACTCATTAAACATATGGCTCCCAGTCCTCTAGAGGCCCAGGATTAGGGCACCGGAACCCCTGGCTGATAAAGGCATCATCTGCTGCATCTTCCTCTTGAACACTTTGCCTGCCCCAGCAGCTGGGGTAACGCACCTACTCCACCTGGCTCCACTGAATCCAGCCTACAGATGTGCCTAATGCCCAGGTTACCCATGGTTGTGTGCACCCTGAATTACTTTCACTTTTTGAATGAACACCAGCTCCCTTTTGCTCTGAAAGCAACTTTCCAAGTCTCTCCCCACCTGTGTCCCTCCACTCCCCCGAGACAGTCGGCTTTGCCAAACTCTTTGTTCTGAGCTCTTCCTGCAGCACTTTTTCAGTCCTCTCTGCTTGAACTTAACACACCATGTTTTACAATTATTTGTGTTTACCTCTTCTCACCTCCAGTCTACATCCTTTGAAGACAGGAATTATATTTCATATACTTCTTGTCTCCCATGTGTCTAGCTCTGGGCTTGCATGTAGTAGATACTAACACTTTTTTTTTTCTTGGATAAATAAACAACTATTCATTTAGTACATTTGGTGGTTGACATGGAACTTAATTGGACCTGGGGGGAAAATAATGGGGGAACAAACCAGTGTGGAACTTCTGGTGGACAAACTTACATTTTAGTGAGGAAGCTAAGAAAATCCACATGCAAACAAGAAAAGCATTGACATAGTGTTAAATACTAAAAAGAAGTACGTGTGGAAACTGGCAAGCAATAATGCAATAGAGAGGCTTAGATGGGATGGGCAAGGAGGTCTCTTTGAGGTGGTGACATTTTAGCCAAGACATGAAGAGCTGGAAGGAGCCAGCAAGGCCAAGACATGGTAGCCAGGGGCGCATTCAGGTAGCGCGAGGACTTGGAAGTTCAAAAGGACAAAGGCAGGAAAGCATTCGAGAGATCCAAAGAACTGAGGGGAGTGGCCAGAGCTTAGCTTGTGAGGTTGGGGGTCAAAGGGGTAATGAATGGGGTTGAACAGTATATCCCCGTAATTCAGGTCCAACTGTAACCTCAGAATGTAATCTTAGTTGGAAATAGGTCTTTGTAGATGTAGCTGGTTACGGTGAGTTCGTGCTTACATGGGAAGACAGAGGCAGAGACTGGAGTGTTAGATCTACAAGGTCCATTATGCAAAGGATTGCTGGCCTTCACCAGAAGCTCGGGGAAGAAGCAAGGAAGGATTCTCCCCAAGAACATTCAGAGAGAACACGGCCCTTCACACATCTTGGTTTTAGACTACAAGCCTCTAGAACTGTGAGAGAGTGCATTTCTGTTGTTTAAAGTCTACATGTGTAGCAATTTGTTAGAGCCGCCCTAAGAAACCAGTATAGGGGGCAAGCAAGAGACAGTTCATTATCAGGGAAACAGATATCCACAAGAAAGTCTTATAAGCAATAAGAACTGATTTTTTTTAGATTTTATTTTAAAATAATTTTTAGATGTAAATAATCTAATAATCTAAATAATTTTCAGATTTTATTTTTATTCAAAAAGGTATACCAACGAAGTGAATGAAAACAGTCTTCATGCTCAGAACACCATGTCTCTCCTTAAGGCTGAGAGACTTATGCCCTTTACTGTGCCCTCAGCAACATAGCTGCCCACTGACAGGCACAGCGTGTCGCTCTGGGAGACTGGTCATCTGGTTTAACCATCTACACCATTACCAACTTGAGGTTTCTAATCACTTCCCTTCTATTTTTGAACAAACAGGATTCTACTTCTGCATTCTGAATTTAGCTGCTTTCCCCCCAGACACGTGGTGATGACTTGTGTTGTCCTTTATCCTCCTCCCTCTAGCCCCCTTCAGATCTAATGGAAAACATCACACATTCCGAAGTCACTGTTAATTAATGCTGATGCGTGCTTTGCTGACATTGCTATAAAAAGTGCTTATTTAAGGGATGAAGGGTTTTTTCCTAATGCTGAATGCAACTTTCAGTGTGTGCCTAAAAATCAATGGATGACTAGATTCAGGAGTCCAATTACAGCTTGAATTAAGCCATTTATGAGTGCTAGGCTGTCTGGTGCTTCTGGAAAAACACATTACTTGAGGGGAAGAATGGAGAAGAAGCCCCAGAAAGTCCTGGAGTACACAGTTTTATGCAACTTGATAAGATTTAGAGTTCTTAGTTTCTCAGAGTCTAGAAGAAGATAATTTTCCTTCTTCCTTACAAGTGATGACTTCACCTCTAATTCTCATCTATTCAGGATGCAAAATCTTCTGATTAGAAATTTAAACCTCATTCCTTGCCAACTGTAATAAGGGCTTTTGAATTGGAGCACTAACAATGTGTTAGTTATCAAACCAAATGTTGTATATTCATTTTCTCATTTAAGAAGGAAATTTTAAGTCCTTGATAATGATGAAAATGTTAACAGCTGTCATTTATTGAGTGTCAGAAATCTTGGTTGGTACTTCATGTACATTATTTCTTATAATCCTATCATTGTGGGGTAGTGGTCAAAAGAATGAACTTCAAGTCTAACACCGAGGGTTTAAATCCCAGCTCTGCAACTTAGTGGATGAGTGACTCAGTAGCTTTATCTTTCTAGGCTTCATTTTTTTCATCTTAGAAATAAATATACAAAGATATCACTATTCCTACTTCGCAGTAGGACAACTCCTTGGACAACTCCTGAGCTCAAATATTCAAAGTCCCAGCAAAAAACTCCCATCAAATGTCCTATACTTGTGTTCGTGCATAACAACAGACACATCTGGCAAAATACCTACACTTGTAAAGTATGAGTTACAGGTGCCCATCACCTTTTCAGAGACAGGTCAAATTCCCCTGTTCAGTCTCATTTCCGTGTGTGATAAGAGCATCAACCACTACTTTCAGTTATCATTTTTGCCTGCATCTTCCACAGGGGTGGTATACAAAGAATGTTCAATGAATAAGGCTGGTGAGTGAACCAAGGTTCCTGCTGTGTGCCAGGTTCTGTGTGAGGCACTCTGCATGCATTACCATGTAAGGATGCTGCAGTGCCGACAGTTCTTTTACCATGTGAGCATGCGTAGTGTTGACATTTCTCCTACTATGTAAGCATGCATAGTGTGGACATGTTCCAGATGATGCAACAGGCTTGGGAGTCCACAGTCACAAATAGCTCATAAGTCAGGTTTCTAACCCTGGTTCACCTGGATCCAAAGCCCCAGGTCTATTCAGTATTAGACGAGAGAGACTGAAAAATAAACAAGGCTGCAGTCACGTGGGAGTTGGTATGATCAGCTGTCAAGCGTGCAGCCTCCGGATATAGATTGCTTATGTTTAAGACTTGGCTCCATCACCCTCCACCTAGGGGTGTTCAGCCTTGGGTCATGTATCCACTCTGTGCCTTAGTTTCCTTATATATTAAATAGAGGTATAAACAGGAGTATCTCGTTGTGTTCTGAGGTTAACTGTATTATTTCTCAGGTGTTTAGAATAGCACTTGGTATACTGTATGTACCCACATAGCATACATATTAGTTTTTATTCCCTTTTGGAGAAAGAAGAGCTTTAAAGACTAAATATCACTGCTTATGTATTATATGTAGAATTCTGCATGTAAGTATTCCAATTTGATAAGAAATATTAAAATTTAAATGCTGATATTTAAAATCATTTAGCAGTAATTAATACTAATGTGTGTTGCCTACATGGTAGCTCCTCAGCACATTCTTATTAAATGATCATTGGTATTTAACAGCATCTTGTTAAATTTAACTGCCTTGCTGAGTATATCTTGAAGAAACCATTTAGATCATCACTAAGGTTTTATGCAGTCTGTTCATTTTAGAAGCTGAACCGAAGCTGCCTGCAGTGCTGCGGATTTGAGGACTGGCAAACACACATGAGATTTTCTGGGTGACTATACTAACTGGGTCACACCCACCAAGAAGGGCCACTGGGACTAACCCACATTCTCCAGAGCCAGAAACCTGTCTTGCTGCCTGCCAACCTCCCAAGCACAGTGAAACATAAGGCACTTACGAACATTTACACAGTGCCTATGGTGGCCCTGAGTGCCCCAGAGGCTCTTGCTGGTTCCTTTGTGTGTAGAAGCTGTGTGTATGTGAGCAGAGGGTCCCAGGTATGAAGTAGGGGCATCCTGTGGGAAGATCGTTGCAAGTCAAATGACACTCCTCTGACAGAGACCAAGGTCAAATGCCCTTGTTGCCAGTAAGGATAAGATCTGAAAACAAGTCAAGAGGTAGAATTTGGGGGCACCTGGGTGGCTCAGTGGGTTATGCCTCTGCCTTCAGCTCAGGTCATGATCTCAGGGTCCTAGGATTGAGCCCTGCATGGGGCTCTGCTCAGCGGGGAGCCTGCTCCCCCTGCCTCCCCCCCACCTCCCTGCCTCTCTGCCTACTTGTGATCTCTGTTAAATTAAAAAAAAAAAAAAAAGAGGTAGAATTTGAAGGGCAGCTGGGCATTGCCACCCTCGCTTATTCAGAGAGTGCCCTGAGAGGTGAGGGGGACAAAGTTCAGAGGCAGGAATACAAGCTGAAAGGGAGGTTTCCCTTCACTGTGTTTGTCTTTCTCTCTCAGTAATGTCCGGGAAGTCTGGGAGGTTGATCTATATTCTCCAGAGAAGATGGAGAGAGCAACCATTCGCATTTATTGAACTTTTACCATGCGCTAGGATTTGACAAATGTGGCTTAATCGACTCAACACATTTTACATGGGTGCAATATTTCTATTTTACAGTTGAAGAAATTGAGGGTTGGAGTAACTGGTCAAGGGTCACTTACCTAGAAGTGACAAAGCCCAGATTTGAACACAGGCTATCTGTCTTTTTAGCCAGTGTCTATATTGCCTTCCCAAATTCACCATGACCTTTGCAGAGGTTTATGGCTCTAGAGCACTGTGCTAGTTAGTCCTCAGGGAAATTTTCCTTATTTCGTGTGGAAATTCAGCAGAGACCAAGTGGGATTAGCTCCATTTTCAAGTGATCCAGGGCAAAGACTGATGAGGAAGAATTATGGAGATACAGAGTTTATCCCAGTGAAAGAGAATCTAGCAACAAATTAGAACCACAAAAGCAAGCTATACAGACTTCTGCATCTTTCTTATCCTTCCAATGTTAGCTTACATAACATTCCCAAGAAAATTTTCCTTGACCATTTTATCTTGGCAGATCCCCATTGTTCTCTAAGGCATTAGCTACTGCATTCTGTTCATGTATTAAGATTGAGTTATGCATTACTTTACTACAGATGCTATAACAAACTATCACAAACTGAGTGGCTTAAATACTAGAAATTTATTTTCTCACATTTCTGGGGGCTAGAAGTCCAAAATGTAGGGCTTGCCAGGGTTGATTCCCTCTGAGGGCTGTGAGCCTCTTTCCTAGTTTCTGGTGGTTTTCTGGTAATCTTTCACATTTCTTGGCTCGTAGAAACTTCAGGCTCCCTCTACCCTCATCTTTACATGATGTTGCACCCGTATGCTTATCTCAGTATCAAACTTCCCCCTTTTTATTGGGACACCAGTTATATTGGATTAGGGCCCACCATAATGATCCCCACTTAATTCATTACATCCGCAAAGACCCTATTTCCAAACAAGTTAACATTCTGAAGTACTAGGGTTAGGACTTCAACCCAAGAATTTGGGGGGCACAATTCAGTCCATAACAAAATGTATTCAACTTGATTTGTGTACCTGTTTGTTTCTTGTCCCTTGGCTGTGGGCATTCTGTGGGTAAGGATTATGTCTATTTCCTTAATAAAGGAAATTATAAAAATTAAAATATAAAAAATAAAATATAAAAGTAAGGATTATGTATATTTCCAGTATATTATGTCTATATACTGATCACCAGACTGCCCTGCATATTGTTACTGTTAGCTTGTCTTTTACTGTTGCTAAATTGTAAGAGTTCTTAATTGACCCTAGACAATTATGCTTGGTTATATGAATTTAAAATATTTTTTCAAGTCTGTGACTTGCTTTTTAACCTTTGAGATGATTTTTCAAAACCCATTGACAGTTTTATTATTTTAGATGTTTCATGTATGCTCATTTGTGAGGTGGCCAATACTTTTTCTTTCTTATTATTCTTGTATGATTGGGTTTTAAGGTCATATCAGCTTTACATATGAATTGGAACTGTACTTTCTGGTTCTAAGACAGATGTTATCTGTTCTTTGAACATATAGTCAAACTCACCTGAAAAACTATCTTGGTATTTGTAGAAGGGATTGAGGGAGGAAGAAATATCTTTTTTAACTGTTGTTTTTATTATCTTTAGTGATTAAGACCGTTTTTGAGTATATTAGATTTTTTAATATTTCTTCAGAATTTTTATTTTATCTTGAATCAGGTCTGATAAATTATATTTTTAAAGAAATTGATCATATACTCTAAATCCTTCACAATTATTGACTTTGAGTTGTAAATAATATTTACATATCTCTTTAACCTCTTTAACCTCTACTGTATCTTCTTTTCCTTTGCTTCATCAACTTTGAAATACATGGGATTTACTAAGTCTTTTCAAAGAGCCCACCTATTGACTTTTTGTTCAATTTCTCCTAGTTCATCTGTTTTCTAATTTTTATTATTTTCCTCCTGTCATGCTAGCTCTTTTGTTAGCTTAATATGTCTTTTTCTCATAATATAAGAATTTCAGGCATTAGTTTTTCTTCTTATGGGGTTTAGAAATTGTTATGTGGTATTCCCATTATATCTTAGTTCTAAATATTTTAAAATTTCTATTCTTTCTTCTTTCACCTATTTGAATTTTCTATATTTCCAAATATATGAGAATTTAAAACAGTTATCCTTTGGTTATTGCTTAATCATTTAATGATTCTAATTAAATTGTTAGCATTATACCAATTCTTTAGTATTTGAGATTTGTTTTATATTGAATATATTGACAATTTTATAAATATGTTTGTGCTCAAAAGAGAATACCTTTGGTCCACTTTGGATGCTGGGTTCTTTGTGTGTCCACTTAATCAACTTTGCTAAATATATTCTTCAAATCTGTTTATTTTATTTTATTTTAGTGGGAGTCTCTTGTGTTAAATTTTTTCAGTCTTTGTCTGAAAACATCTTTATTTTGTTTTCACTCTTCATTACTACCTTAGTTGGATATATATACTTTGCGGTTAAAAGTGATTCTTTTCTAGTGCCATTTTCTTTTGTCTTCTATTTTTTCAATGAGAAGTCTGTATTTATTTGCAACAGTATCTATCATTTATATGTTTTTCTGAGATTTCTCATGTCTCCTGGTATGCAGATTTACTCTGGGTCTCTGTGCTGCAGACTTTCAGCTCTGAGTTGCACTCCAGTTAATCTGAGATACCAGAGCCACAGTTCTGATTGCCCGCCACCCCTTTTTTGTTTCTTTCACTCCTGTGTCTCTCAGCTTCGCCTCCATTTCTTTCCCCGACTCCGAGTTTCTATCTCATTAACTCACTGTTATGGTTGTTTTTTGAGTAATTTCTTTATAGCTATATTTCAGTTTACTACTTCTTGATTTCCTGGGTCTGCTGTGTAACACCAATTAATTTTAAAAGTCACTGACTGTGTTTTTAAGTTTTATTTCTTTCATTCCACAAGCCCTATTTGTTTCTTTTAAAGTCTTCCTGGTCACTTTTGAGACAGTCTTGTTCCAATTTTTATAATTGCCATGCCTTCTTTTATGCATTTCATCATTCATATTTTACAGCCTTTGCCAGTTTCATTCCCCCAAAGTTCTTGGCATCTAATTCTGATATTTGTTGATTAATAACTTACTGTTGATAAATTGTTTTCAAATTTTTTTTAGCTTTACCATTCTGAACAAAGAATGCTTTAAGAAGTTTGGTAGTCTTAGCTTCAGTATTAGGGTCTAGTGTGAGTTCGTTTTTTTCAAATTTATTTTTCAAGGTTCCTTGTTTTTCTAATATGGATAGCCAGCATTCCCGCATCATTTGTTGACAAAGCACTATTAACTGCTTTGTCAAAACACACTGCTTTGTCAAAACACAATTGATCATATATGTGGGCATCTATTTCTGGTGTCTCTGTTCTCTATTGATCCATATGTCCATATGGATGTTGATACAATGTTATTTTGATGACTATTTTTTATTACAATGATTTTATAATTACTCTAGAAATCAGATAGTACAAGCTCTCTAACTTTGTGCTTCATTAAAGTTTCTCTGGATGTTAGGTCTTGTCCTTTCCATATACATTTTAGAATCATCTTTTTAATTTTTACAAAAAAGCCTGCTTGGATTTTCATCAGTATTGTATGGGGTTTGTAGACAAATTTCAATAGAATTGACATCTGAACGACATGGAGTCTCCCAATCCATGAATTGAGTCTGTCTTCGTATTTACTTAGGTTTTAAAAATTTTCTCTCAGCAGAGTTTTCTAGGTAACATATGTTGTTTAATGGGATTGTTTTGGATGGTAAATGGTATTTTAAATTTTACTTCTAATCATTTTTCTATCTCCTGGATATGGGTCATGTCTTCATGTTTCATTGTTAAATCTAGTAGTACTAGACTGGATACTGGACACTGTGAATTTTATATACTGTTGAATATCTGCTTCTATCATCTCCTTTTAAAGAATATTAGACTTTGTTCTGGCAGTCAAGTAAGTTATTTGTAGGTCACACTAATCTTGTGGATCATATTTTAAGATTCTTTGGAATTAGTCTGGAGTAATTTCTATTCTAGTGCTAATTTAGCCCACCTACTCAGGTGGGTAAAGTATGGTCTTATGGGGTTGCTATTGAGCACCTTCAGAGTCCAATGACTAAACTCCTAGCATTTGAGAATGTGGGCACCTCCCAGGTCTGTGTGAGTCCTGTGATTTGACCAGCATGCCATATCTATGTTTTCTTTTGGTCGGTCCCATATAGTTTCATCTTATACGTATGCATTTTAATTCAGCAACAGAATCAAGGGACCCTATACAATTTCCAGGAACATTTTTTTGTTTGTTTTGTTTTTGTTTTAATATGGTTTCCTCTTTTCTGGTAGACTGACCTTCCAAATTCCTTTCACTTAAACTCTCCTGCACCCTATTTCAGTCTTCTGAAATCACCAAGTCTGCTGTGATATGTTTGGGTTTTCCTTTCCTGCACTGTGGTCTGGAAAGTGCCTATAGGCAAAAATTGGGACAATGGAAAGCTTACCTTATTTTCCCCCCTTTTCTTAGGAATTACAGCCTTAAACTATCTTTCGTTCATTGTTTGAAAAGAATTGTTTCATTTTTTTTTCCCCCTAGTCTTCTAATCATTCATGGAGGGAGTCAAGTATAGTTATTACATCATAGCCAGAGGCAGAAAATAAGACTCTATTTGTATGTATATTTTACAGATTAATAATTCCTGGACCAAACAGGTGGTATGAAATTCAAATTCCAAACACAAGCAAAAACATACTCAGTTTGAATTTTCAGGGAAGGTTTCTCCATACTTTTCCTTGAACTCAGGCATTGGTATATAAACTTCTAATGGGCACACTTTTTTCTTCAGTTGTAGTCTTTCACTAAGTTGTAGTCCTTAGAAGTTTCTGGTTTTGGGACACTTGGGGTGGCTCAGTTGGTTCAGCTTAAGCACCTGCCTTCTGCTCAGGTCATGATCCTGGGGTCCTGGGATCAAGTCCTGCATTGGGCTCCTTGCTCAGCAGGGAGCCTGCTTTTCCCTCTCCATCTGCCACTGCCCCTACTTATGCTCTCTCTCTCTAATAAATAATTAAAATCTTAAAAAAAAAGTGTCTGGTTTTATATAGGCAACTTAATTCAAGATTCTTAAATAATTGAGGCCCAAGATTTTGGCTCTTGCACACTACTGTTTGTTAAAAAATCAATTTCTTACATTATAGAGACTATCAGCCCTATCTGCTATCCCTAAATTCACTCCAGGTACTCAGAGTAACAACATTTATAATTTCCTGTTTCTATTTGGCTTTTAACCCCTCGGGATTTTCTTTACTTTCTTGAGCGCTTAGTCAGCACTTAAAAGGAAGTATGTTATATTTTTTCTTCTAGGTGACTTTCAGGGTATATGGTCAAATTGCCATATAAGGTTTCTAGTTTATCTAATCAGCCAAAATGTCAGAAATGAAAACAAACATCATGTTAAGCATGTTTTTTCATGGGGCTAGACAGGTATTAGTATTAATTTCTTTATAATGTTCTAGAATTGATCTCATTTGCCCAGCTTGTCTACATTATTTGACATGTAAGGTATTTATATAATTCTTACCATTATAACCAGTTCTTTGAAAAGTAGGTTTAATACAGTGGAT
Source organism: Mustela putorius furo (assembly GCF_011764305.1). NCBI lineage: Eukaryota > Metazoa > Chordata > Mammalia > Carnivora > Mustelidae > Mustela > Mustela putorius. The sequence goes on along the minus strand of NW_025421294.1, from coordinate 47,840,040 downwards.
CCTTTTTTTTTTTCTTTTTCATAATCTCTCTTAAACTCTGGAAGTAGAATTTTGAGGCTACAGTACATGAACATGTTTAAGATTCCCATGTAGTTGTCTAGCCCCTACATCTCAGTAGTCCAGTGAATAAAACTGAAAGGGGATTCAGACTGAATAGCAGGTGGATATTGGTTTTCCAGTTTTCATTATTTTATGAATAATAAAGGGGCTTAAATTAATTCCTGGAGAAGATAACTCTTAGTGGCCTGGAGATATATCCAACACAAACAAGAAGTCCTCTAACAAACCTCCAAGCAGTGACATTGCAGAAATGCAGCAGCTGTTTATTTGCACCCTGTTATGCCAAGAAGGATTTTCAGTAAACACCAGCAGTTCTCACTTTGTTACAGGTGATTCTAATGCAAATAGTTTACAAAGAAGTACCCCCCATCACATTTTGCAATGGAAATGTTTATTTCAAACTGCTTGTGTTTTCCATTGCTTTCTGGAAAGTAGGGCATGTTCACAAATGATCATTCTAAACTAAGAAGTTCAGAAGTAGAAAATTTGGAGAACAACTTCTTCCCAGGTGAGAAGTGTGCCAGCAAAGGTCACCTCTCTTCTTTGAATATCTCCAACAAAGGTTCTTAAATGCAAATGAGAGACATTTTCCTGGGAGTCAAGGATGTTTAGAGTCCCATTCTGCCAATTGCTGACTCTAGACGAGCTACCTTCTCTGTTTCTGGTGTCCTCTTTGGACAGGATTTTCCTGTGATCCCCCAAATCTTCTCCAATATTTCCAGAGACTAAATATAACTTGTCAATTACCTTTATGCATTTCATAAAGGTTTGCCAATTCTTTATGACTTTTATTCAATTTTTGTTTATGCTACTTCTTTATCTCTTATTAAAAAAGAGATGGCAACACTTATTAGGGACTCTAAGTCAGAAAACCAAGATGTAATATCTAACCTAATGGCAGTTTCAATCCCCCTTTCCTGCCCACCACCAATATAATCTTTAACAGGTCAACACAGAATTTCCTGATCAATATTAAGGAATTTACTGGTAGGGGCACATGGATGTCTCAGTGGGTTAAAACCTCTGCCTTTGGCTCAGGTCATGATCCCAGGGTCCTGGAATCCAGCCCTGCATCAGGCTCTCTATTCAGCGGGGAGCCTGCTTCCCCTCCACCCCCCCTGCTTTCCTCTCTCTCCTTCCACTTCCCTCTCTACCTGCTCATGTCTGTCAAATAAATAAATAAAATCTTAAAAAAAAAAAAAAAAGAAGAAGAAGTTGACTGATAGACCTCTTCAGCTCTCTTTAGGACGGCAAGTTTGCCTAAACAATGCAAATTTCTTTCTTCCTTTTTTTAATGCCCTCTATTTGCCTTTGAAAAAGTTTCTTTTGTCTAGCTCAGCAGAGATCCCCTCTACTTATGAAGATGGGATGCTGCTTGATTCATGAATCTTTTTTTCCCCCTAATACAGCTCTTTTAATTAATTAATTAGTTAATTAATTAATTTTAAAAATAAACATATAATGTATTTTTATCCCCAGGGGTACAGGTCTGTGAATCGCCAGGTTTAGACACTTCACAGCACTCCATAGCACATACCCTCCCTAATGTCCATTAGCCCACCCCCCTCTCCTGACCCCCTTCCCCCGATCAACCCTCAGTTTGTTTTGTGAGATTAAGAGTTACTTACATTCATGAAACTTTTAATAAAGTCAGCTATATCTTCAAATTTACAAAGGTGAATTTTGTTTTTAACACCTTTGGTAAGTTGTATGGTTATTATCTTTTTATGACTCTCTTCCTTACTCAGCTTTAAGCTGTTTGAGCTAAAAAACTGTCCTATGCATCCCAGGACCTAACACATATCTAGCACATAGCAGTTGCTCAGCAAATATTTGAATGCATATGAGATTTCTAATATAAAATTCATTATACTAATGCCATTCAAGTGATTTCTTTTCTTTTTTTAAAACGATTTTATTTATTTATTTGACAGACAGAGATCACAAGTACGCAGAGAGAGAGGGGGAAGCATGCTCCCCGCTGAGCAGAGAGCCCAATGCAGGGCTGGATCCCATGACCCTGGGATTATGACCTGAGCTGAAGGCAGAGGCTTTAACCCACTGAGCCACCCAGGCGTCCCCCATTCAAGTGATTTCTTGATAATCCTTATTTATAAGCTAGAAGTTAGTAGCACACATTTTTATATTTTCTTTAATCTTCCATTTTTAATAATTTTCCCAGATGTACTCAAGCAGTTCATTCCTTAATTTTTTCCAATGACTGTGTGTTTGTGTAGGCATTGCTATAATCGACATGGTGCTTGGAAATGCAGGGCTCCATATATGTTTGATGAATAAATATGTTTCTGCATGTGACAAATTGTAATCATGGCACTAGATCAAATAGGCCTAAGGTTTTTGAGCTTTGAAAACCTGTGCTTTGCTTTCTCAAATGTGCTTCCAGCTGCAGATTAATCTAAGCCTTCTTGTATGCTTGTGCTGATTGGTTTTCCCCAGAGAAAACATTGTTGACTTCATGTAATCCAAATTCATTAAAAATTGAGACAAGTTTTTATATATGAAACTCTCTGGACTGGCCTTTTTCTTAGCTCCCAGATGCTCTACAGTCCTTTTTCCTGCAGTGAAGATTTCCATTGCATAATCTACAAGTCACGTTGGTGGAAGCTCCAGAGGAGAAATGAGGACAGCATACAGAACGGCATCTAGAGAGATGACTGACAAGTGGAAATTTTACCCCAGTTTGGCCTGGCCTTCAATCTGACTCTCATCCTACTTAATCTCACCTATCAGAGCAACAGCTTTGATTAGTTTCATTCTCATTCTCTCTCTGTGTCTATCTCACACATGTACATACATTCAGAGTAGTGTGGGGTTAAATAAAGTGGTTAAAGACAAACTTTGAAACCCAATAATCTTAGTTTAAATCTCAGCTTTCCCACTTATTTTTTCATTTGCTTTGTGACTCTAAACAAATTACTATTATTTTTTCTTTAGTTTCCTTGGATCCACGTTTCTTTATCTGTCCATTGAAGATAACAATAGTATTTTCTTTGTCTGCTTTTGGATCAAGTAAATGAGATAATTCAGGTAAATTTCTTAGCACCAAGGCTAGCATACAGTAAGTTCACAATTAATGGTTCTCCTGCTGCATGTTGAGGTCTTTTATCCATTTCGACTTTTTTGTGTATGGTGTAAGAGAATGGTCTATATATAGCTGTCCAATTTTCCCAGCACCATTTATTGAAGAGACTGTCTTTTTTCTACTGCATATTTTTTTTTGCTTTGTTGAAGATTAGTTGACCATAAAATTGAGGGTCCATGATCTGGGCTCTCTACTCTGTTCCACTGGTCTATGTGTCTGTTTTTGTGCCAATACCATGCTGTCTTGGTGATCACAGCTTTGTAGTAAAGCTTGAAATCAGGCAACGTGATGCCCCCAGTTTTGTTTTTCTTTTTTAACATTTCCTTAGAAATTTGGGGTCTCTTCTGATTCCATACAAGGATTATTTGCTCCAGCTCTTTGAAAAATGCTGGTGGAATTTTGACCAGAATGGCCTACTTAAACTGTTGGTGGGAATGCAAGTTGGTGCAGCCACTTTGGAAAACAGTGTGGAGATTCCTTAAGAAATTAAAAATTGAGCTTCCTTATGACCTTACAATTGCACTACTGCGTATTTACCCCAAAGATACAGATATAGTGAAAAGAAGGGCCATCTGGACCCAGTGTTCATAGGAGCAATGGCCATAGTCACCAAACTGGAAAGAACTAAGATGCCCTTCAACAGACAAATGGATAAAGAAGATGTGGTTTATATATACTATGGAGTGTTTGCCTCCATCAGAAAGGATGAGTATCCAACTTTTTTATCAACATGGATGGGACTAGAAGAGATAATGTTGAGTGAAATAAGTCAAGCAGAGAGAGAGATTCATTTATCATATGTTTTCGCTTATTTGTTGGAGCGTAAGGAGTAACACAGAGGACATGGCGAGATGGAGAAGAGAAGGGAATTGTGGGAAATTGGAGGGGGAGATGAACCATGAGAGACTGTGGACTCTGAGGAACTAACTGAGGGTTTTGGAGGGGAGGGGAGGTGGGAGGTTGGGTGAGCCTGGTGGTGGGTACTGTGGGGGGCATGTATTGCATGGAGCACTGGGTGACACTGAAATTTTAAAAATAAATATTTTTTTTAAATTCTCCATAACTTTGTAAGATTCTTCATGGAAGTGTTATTTATAATATTAAAACAAGGTCCATCAGTATGAGATTGCTAGGTGGTTTAGCTGATATGATGAAATACTATGTAAGTGTTCAAAAGAATGTTGTGACTCTACCTGTATTGACAGGGAAATATAAACTCAGCACATTGCTGGGGAATAAAAAGAGGAAGGTGTAGAGGGAATGCATAGCAGGTTACATATTTATTTTGAAAGTCACACACACATACTGTGTGGGTGGTTATGTGTGTGTGTATGTGTGTATGTACACATATTTGGGGAGCAAGAAGAATTTCAATTTTTCCTGCATGATTTCTTCTGGTTACAAAGTAGAATGTTATAAGAGACTGCTGCTACCACCCTGACAATAATGTAAAGCTAAGTAACCCATAAAATAATTTAAAAAAATTCTTTAGAGAGTTAAGGATATAAAGAATCCTCAGTGAAATAAATGGAAAGAGATAAGCTACTCCTTATGCTAAAACTTTTTTCATTCCTGAAGGCATGGCAGAATGAGGATCAAACCTGTCTAAATAGGGTTAGTAGGAAACGAGTCCAATTTATAACAATCTTTTTATGGCCAGGTGGTCAGGTATAGACTGGCATGACAACCTAGAATCCCAAGCAAATGCAAACCAAAGCAAGAATCACTTACATGCCACTTCTTTTCCATAACACCCTTACAAAATGCCTAAGACTAGAGTGCCAGAATCAGTGGTAGACCAGGAGATCTTATGGAATTTCCTCTATGGAGCATGGGCCTTTACCAAATGTAAGAGAGGGCACCTTTTTTTTTTTTTTTTTTTTAAGCAGTAATGTTCAGAAGGCTGGTGTCAGAGTAGTATGGTAGGGAGATTTAGCAAGACACCAAAAACTAAGAAGTTGATGGCTGTGTCATAAAAGAGAGACCTACCACTATTTGGGGAACTTCTACTCAATTGTAGAGGATAGCAGGATCTCAAAACTCTCACTAGTAATGAAATCCCAAGGCCCAATAAAGGAAAAACTCTGATCCTGATGTCAAATCTGTTGAAGTCAATAGTGAACTGAATTAAAACAAACAAACAAACCAACCTGCAACAATTCCCAGAACCAGCTCAATTATAAGTTAGATAATTAGATGGACTTAATTTTCCATATTAGTAGACTGAATAAAAAGGGAGATGTTCTTTTCAAGGAGTTAATATTTATCTTATTCTATGGTTCTTTTTTCACACCATGTCCAGCATACAACAACAAAAAAATTATGAGATGGGCAAAGAAGCAGGAAAAAGTGACTCATAATCAAGAGAAAAAGTAGTCAATAGAAGCAGTCTGGAGGTTGGAATTAAAAGATTTTAACTAATCAATATTTTAAAGAATCTAGTGGAAGAAAGGGGACAAAGGGATGGAGAGTTTTAACTGAGAATGAAAGTTATAAAAAAGAACCATATTTTTATGTTGTGTGATTTTGTATTATTTATATTTTAACAGTGAGATGTGTATTAAAATTTTTAAAAGTTTAAAAACAGATTTCAAAATGTTTTCATGTGCAGTGGTTAAAGTGCAATTCAAATACTTAAGAAGAGAATTTCAACTCTATAGAAAAATTTGGTATAGATCTAGGCACATCCTGAAGTCTACTGGCAATAATGGTTCTATTGTACTTGATGGCAATTATTCAATGAAGTTCTCTGGATGGACATCTAGACATTAAAATGGTAACCACACCAATAGTACTTCTAAAAGCCTATATGCAGGAAGTAGATTTTTCAATGCCAGCTGTATGTTTCTAGGGAAAAAATAATGTCCTTAGGGGAGAGAGAGAGAAGCACTGTTTTCTTTGGGAAGAGAATTTTTACTTGTGTTTTCAAGAAGCAACAGCAGATTCTTATACAGCTATGGGCATAATATTGTTATATATAAAGTAATGGGCATGCTGTCCAGGGTGGTCAAGTTCAGTCATGGGCTGGACGTGACAGAAACCAATGAATATTGATTTTTAAAATATATATTTGATTCCTCTGTACAGAGGGATGCTGTCTTTACAGGGCAACATTTTTTATAAGATCCTACTAGTTGAGTTAAATATGGATAAAACTGAAAAAAAAAAAAAAAAAGGTGGGGCCCCTGGGTGGCTCAGTTGGTTGAGCGACTGTCTTGGGCTCAGGTCATGATCCTGGACTTCCAGGATGGAGTCCCGCATTGGGCTCCCAGCTCCTGAGTCTGCTTCTCCCTCTGACCTTCTCCTCTCTCGTGCTCTCTCTCACTCATTCTCTCTCAAATAAATAAATAAAATCTTTAAAAAAAAAAGGTGTGTCAAATAGGGTGAATGGTGCTTAAAATTTAATTAGATAAAACCTAATCAGGGGGCATAAGGTATGACAGATCTTCTCAATTTACAACATGCTTATATACAAGTTCACATATAAGTTCTCCTGAAGCGGAGAAAATCTTTAGTCATGATTTTGTGTTATACCTTTCAGAATTTTTAAAAATGTTTTCTAGCTCAACATGAATTTGTTATTATGATCATATATTTCCTTGAGGACTGAAGATCTGTAAGACTACGCATCCTGAATCTTTCTCAGTGATGGTAATAGGAAGAATAAGGTTGCTTTGTATGTATCTCAGTGTATCCTTTGACCATAAGTTTGTAGTTGCCTCATTCAACACCCGTACTTCCAAATCCCTTACGGGATTTTGTGTGTTTCCTAAAAACTGAAAATCAAGGGTTTTTTTTGTTTGTTTCCTTGTTTTTCCCCAAAGAAGTAAAAGCTGAGAGGCAGACTACTGATGAGTTGTAAGTCCCTCTGAACACATGCTCAGTGGGAGAATATCCAAAAAAGGTGTTTTAGAGCTGGGAGAGATAATTCCTCAGCAAGATTTTTTTCATTCTATGAGAGTCCTGTTTCATATACCCTGGATTAAAATATGGCAAATAAAAGAGAATAATTTGAGGATGAGATAGAGGGGAATAAAATATCACTTCAAATTCCAAATGCTGGCTCAGAAACAGACTGTGCTTGCTGAAGAACAAGTTGAGATGTATAGTTTGTGGTTTTTTCGTTTTGTTTTATTTTGTTTTGTAAGGAATATTAAGCTTTTGCTTATCAGTGCAGGGGGAAGGGGAGTCTAAAATGACAAGAAGAAATGGCAAGAGGAGCATATGGTCATCTCTTCCTGCTGCCCAAGGTTTTATAGAACATGCTGTTCGGGGACCTCCTACCTCCATCAGGAATAAGCTTATGTACTACATTTGGATCTTGATCCACTGGCTTCAATCCAGTTTATTTCTCTCCTCAGGGGTTAAGAATCAAGACAAGCTTGGGGAATATACAGCATTGTAGAGATAAGTATCACTATGCCATTTTCAAACAAAATGTATCTTCCTCTTCCTGATTCCAAATGCCTGTTTGTCGAACAATTATTTTCCTATGTTATGTATGTTTGGTTAATTGGCTTAAGGTATTTGGTTCTAGGTAGGATTTTTCTTCATGCATTGGAAATATACAAGTCCTCCATAACGCTATGGTCGCCCCCTGTCGTCAGATCTAGTATTTTCCGTTTCTGCTTTTTTAGATATAATTTAAGTGGAAATAAACCAATAAGGCATTATGGAGATGTAATAGAGAGTCGAGTTTGTTTGCTTGTTTCGTGCAATTGATAATCTTTTGTACAGTTTAATCTTGTGTGTGTGTGTGTGTGTGTGTGTGGCTTATTCCTAAAGTTTGGTCCTGACTATTGCTATTCTTGAGAGTGGAATGTAAACCATTTCAAAAACAGTTAGGCATCGAAACCTTGGATAACCATCAAAGTTTCCTGGGAACAATGGAACATTTCTCCATTTCTACAGCCTCCACAGATGTTTATATGTGAAAGACATGCTACAGTCAAGTGCTGAGTAAATAAAATATTTGTGGAATGCCTGCCATGGGTTCAATAAGGTGCTAGTTATTTGTAAAGGACAAAGTGAGGCAGAGTCCTTTTGCTTCTTTTCTCTGTCTGGACTACTGCCACAAGTACTTACTTACCCTTTACATTGCTCCTCCATTGTTACCTTTCTAAAACCATGATTTTAGTGCATTATACTTCATTTTTTTTATTAGATAAAATTCAATGGACATCCTCTGCGAACTATTTTTGCTTCCTCAGCTCTTACCAGCTCAACAGACAAATTATTTTTTCCCCACAACATTCCTAGAAAATTCAGTGCATCGTATGTTTGGTCACTGTAGTTCTCTGAAACAATTCTTTCTCAGGGACTCAACCCATCTATATCCTTCAGGGCTGACATTAAATGTCACCTCCTCCAAGTTTCCTTCCTTTATACTCTATCTCTGACCATTATTTTCTCCTCCCTCTTGTATTCTATAGTGCCATTATTCCTTGAACTAGGATGTTATGAAAATATTCTCATTCTGGAGTTATCAAATATTCCCTTACTGAAGCTGAAAATGTTCCATTAATGTCTCAATTTTCTTTTTCTTGAGAAGTTTTCAGTATAACAACCCTTTGGAAAAATCACTGTTCTGGTTCTAGGCATAGGGATTCAGTGTCTAATCATATATCCAGGCAATCAAAAGTCTTTCCTCCTCATTAGTCAGTCCACCATGTTTCCTCATTACTATTGGTTATATCTGTCTAATGTTGCAAGTTGTATAGCTCTTTTAAGAAATTTTCATGGTATTTTCTTTTTTCAACTAGAAAAATTCTTTTAAAGCAAGGATAAAAGATATCAGCTATTATAATTGCATGTGAGGGGGATCATTTATATATTGTTACAATCTCTTATCATATAATACAGAAAATTTAATTACTGGAATATTCTTCACAAAAATAAAAAAAATGCTTTGAGGTCAAGGGATAAATTTTATTCCTCGTTGTATTCCCTTAGTACCTTGTACAGTGCCATGAATATAATAGGAGCTTATTGAACATTTTTTGGCTTGATAGTTTCTTTTTTTTAAAGATGTTTTATTTGTTTGACAGAGAGAGAGCACTAGCAGGTAGAGGGAGAAGGAGAATCAGGCTCCCCACTGAGCAAGGAGCCCAATGAGAGGTTTGATCCCAGGGTCCGGGGATTATGACCTGAGCCAAAGGCAGTAGATTAGCCAAGTGAGCCATCCAGGTGCCCCAAACTGAATAGTTTATAAAAGAGAAAGCCATGTTAGCATTTCTCTTCCTAAAATGTTGCTATTTTATTTTATGAGAAAGACCCAACAGAGATTATAAAATATGATCAAGGTTTCTTTACCAAAATACATTTTTCCCCCTTGAAATCACAGCAAAAGTAACACATTTTTAATGCTGGCCATTAAAATATCATTTGGTGGTAGTTCTCCCCTTCCAAGTTAATAGTCCTTAACAAAGAAGCTATACTACAGAAAATACAGACATTGCCTTCAGAGTAGAAATGTAAATAGCTATAATTTGTTCTTCCCCATTTTTCAAATACATACCATCTGGTTTATCCCTGAGCCCTAGAGAACCGTTTTTAGAATTATTTCCCCATGATCCATTCTCCATCCCATTCTTGCCCTGGAGATATTCCTGTACTTGTCATTAGCTCACTAAGATAAAATAACCATTACTGATTATAAAGGTATACATTATCTCCTAGAAGTTTGAGCAAAATTATCAGAACCCATATCTTTCACATCAGGATTCTACAATGGAGCCACAGATTGCAGGCACCATTTGGTATTGAGCTATCTTTCACTAATAAACTTTTGCCAGAATTATAAGATTAAGTTAGTACTTAGAAGTTTAGTCGCTTTCTCATCTGGCACCAATTTTGAAGCCCTAGGTTACTATGCTAGGTTACTATGCTATCATGATGCCTCTCTTCTCTGATTTATGCAGCATGAAGTTGAAAAACTGCACAGGACAGCTGGTACTAGACTTCCAGTCTGGGGGTTCTTACATGGCGCAGTTTTACTTGTAGACTCAAAGAGGCCATTACCCTATATTCTTGCTAGAGTGGTCTAGGAAATGAAGAAAATAGGCCCACATACACCATCAAAACAAGACATAGATGGCTTAGATGGTCAATTAATCTATGACAAAGGAGAAAAGGATTTATAATGGGGAAATGACCATCTCTTCAATAAATGGTGCTGGGAAAACTGGACAGTTACATGGCAAAAGAATAAAACTAGACCACTTTCCAACATCATACACAAAAATCAACACAAAATCAATTAAAGATCTAAATGTGAGATCTGAAATCATAAAACTCCTAGAAGGGAACATAGGCAGTAATTTCTTTGACATTGATTGTAGAGACATTATTCTAGATATGTCTCATAAGGTAAGGAGTACAAAAGCAAACAAACTACTGGGACTACATCAAACTAAAAGCTTTTGCACAGGGAGGAAAACATTGACAAAACAGAAAAGCAAGCTCTTGGATAGGAGAACATAATTGCAAATTACGTATTTAGTAAGAGGTTAATATCCAAAGTACGTTAAAAAAAAAACTCCTATAACTCAACTCTCCCCACCAAAAAATTGATTTAAAAATCATCAGAGGACCTGGAGAGACATTTTTCCAAAGAAAACATACAAATAACCAACATAAATAAAAAGATACTAAACATCACTAATAATTAGGGAAATGCAAATCAAAAGTACAGTGAATTACCACCTCTCACAAGTCAGAATGGCTAGTATCAAGAAGAAAAAGAAATAACAAGTTTTGTTGAGAGTGTGAAAAGGCAATTCTCATGAACTTTGGGTGGAAGTGTATATTGGTGCAGACTTTATGGAAAGCACTGTGGAGTTTCCTCAAAAAATCAAAAATAGAAATATCATATGATCTCTTAATTCCACTACTGAGTTTTTACTACCCCCCCACCAATGGAAATACTAATTTGAAAACATGCATGCATCCCTATGTTTGTGGAACCATTATTTACAAGAGCCAAGATATGAAAGCAACCTCAGTGGCCCTCAATAGATGAATGGATAAAGATGTCATATATACATATACAAGACACTGTTACTCAACCATAAAAAGGAATGAAATCTTGTTATTTGGCATAACATACATGGACCTAGAGGATATTATGCTAAGTAAAGTAAGTTGAAGAAAGAAAAATACCAAATGATTTCACTTGTATGTGGAATCTAAGAAAGAAAACAATGGACAAACAAAACAAAACAAAAACAGACTCACAAACAGAGAGAACAAACTGACAGTTGCCAGAGAGGATAAATCTGTGAGGAATGGGTGAAATGGGTGAAGGGGATTAATAGATACAAACTTTCAGTTATAAAATGAATAAGTCTCAGAGATATAAAGTACAACATAGAAAATACAATTAATAATATTTTAATAATATATATAGTGGCCAATGGTAACATATTTATTATGGTAATTCTTTTGTAATGTACACATAAATGTTAAATCATTATGTCATTTAACTGAATTAATTTAATAATGTATGTCAACTATACTTAAATTAAAAAATGAAATACTCTTGAAAAACAGGATAACATGAAGATGAAATTTACAAAATACATAAACATGAGCCTTGAACATATGAAAAGATAACTCATATTAAAGCAAATGCAATTTAAAACTCACTGAGATAATATATCTCATCAGATTGGCAAAATTCAAAAGTTGTCAATACATTTTGTTCCAAAGGCTATGGAAAATCATTAAGCACTTTCATATATTTCTGGTAGAAATGCAATAAGGTAGGAATGCAAAATCATTATGGAGGGGAATTTGGTGCCACTTAATACAAATACATGAGCATCTATCCTTCAACCCAGCAATCTCACTTATAGGAATTTATCTTGAAGGTATACTACCAACAGTCCAAAAAAACCAAAACAAAACAAAACACATATACACTAAGAGCTAATACTTGCAGTATTATTTTTAGGAAACTATTTAAATGTTCAATGCTTCTAGGAGATTGATTAAGTAGACTATGACCCATATATTCTATGGAATACTATGCAGCTCTAAACAAAGAATGAGAAAAATCTCTATGAATGATGTGGAGTGATTTCTGGGAGATACAGTTAAATGAAAGAGGGAAACTGAAAAAGAGCTTAAAAGCTACATTGTATAAAAGAAGAAGAAATTAAGAGCATATATACATCTACTCATCTAAAAGAAAACAAAAATAATTAATGAGGAAACAAGATTGTTAAGGGAAATGAAATTGAAAAAATGCAGGAGGCAGTAACACTTCTCTGAGTATATTCAGAAGCAGGAAAAGCTAAAACTGAAATCAAATTGAAAACAAATGAGCTGTATTTATAATAAATGATATAACCAAACTAAAAGGGAGCAGGAGAAAGAATTATTCCAATGAATTTATGAACAGAGTATTTGATCATATACTCTTAGTCCTGCATAGGATTTCAAGTGTACGTAAAATGTTTTACCAAAATGGATCCCATCCTGGTCATGTAGCAAGTCTCAACAAATTTAAAAGGATAAAAATCAAAGAGTATGTTCTCAGACTACAATATATATAAGCTAGGAAGAAATAGCAGAAAGATCTACCCTCAAACTGAAAACTAAGCAATACACTGATAAATAGTACACAGGTCAAAGAAGAAATCATAATGGAGGCTTAGAAAATATTCTGAACTGAATGATAATGAATATGGCCTATCAAAATTTGTGGGATGCAGCTAAATCCATGTTTAGAGGGAAATTATGAACTTAGATGCATATATTAGAAAAACAAAAGCTAAAAACAACTATCTAAATATATTTCTTAAGGAGATAAGGAGAGAAAAAGCAAATGTAACCCAAAGCATGTAACTGAAAGTTAATAAGCTTAAAAAAATGTAGACAGAATTTTAAAAATGCAAAGGGTCTGACAGAAAAAAACTACAAAAAGTGATAAACTCCTAGAAAGGCTCATCAAGAAGAAGGAAGACACAAATAACCAATAATGTGAAGAGAATTAAAGGGATATTATTAAACTTTCAACTGACAAGAAAACACCACTGGAAGATATTATGAGCAACTTTCTATCAATAAAATTAAAAATTTAGATGATGTGGTCACATTCCTATAAAAATAAAACCCATTATTAATTGATTTTAGAAGAAGAAAATGTGAATAGCCCCATATCTGTTAAGTAATTGAGTTCATTTTTTAAAACATTCCTACAAGAAAATTTTGGGACCATGCGGCTTTACTACTGATTTCTTCCAAAATTTAAGGAATGAATAACATGAATCTTATGCAAACTGTTTCAAAAATGTAGAAAAATAGGAAACAATTCCCAGTTTATTTTATCTGCCTTGATATCAAAGCCAGATCCACACCTTATATGAAATGCAAGAAAGATAGAAACAAAAGAATATTTTTGGAGATCTGGTCCAAGTTGGTGACAGAAGAGCCTTCTGAACTCACCTCCTTTCATAAACATACTGAATCTACTGCTACATATGGAGAAATCTCCTGTGGAAGCAATCTATAAAACAGCTAAGCAGTTCCTATACATCAAGGCAAAAGAGAAAAATGGTATTTCACCCATACCAAAATGGGTAGGAAAGAGAAACACAGGCTTGCCATAAACCTGACTCCTGGCATAGCTTTACATAATTAGGGGGAAACCACCATCCTCTCCCTGAGGAGTGAAGGGTTGGGGCCTCACATCTAGTGCCTCAACTTTAAAGACTCCCACTTGAGGATGGTCCTGAAAACACTTAGCTCTGAAAGCCAAAGGGAATAGTGTCCATAAGACACACAAAACTATAGCAAACAAATAAATAATTCATAAGGGGCTTATGTGGACTCAGTAGAGCTATTTGTCAGGGTTCAGTACACAGGGAGCAGGCAAAAAACTCTCAGTTTTTCCTTGCAAGAGAACTATTTGCATACTTTAAAAGTTGCTGCTTGAGGGTCAGCCTTCTAATTTAACATGTATTTAGGGACTGATGACGATCTTCTCTGGAGACTGGAGTAGCTAAGAGATAACATCTCCACCTTCTCACTCCAGCCCTCTCCACATTGCCAGTATCTTCCTGGATGGAGCTCATACACACATCTGGTGCCCCAGCTGTTATGGTTGTCACCCAAGTTATAGACCCCTAGATTGCCTGGCTCTGATAGCCAATGGAGCCTGCCTTTACAAGTCCAACAGGACTGTAGCAAACAAAGAAACAATGTGTACCAGGTTAACCTTCCAGGACTCAAGGCAGAGAGAAAAGTCAGAAACAACCATCTTTTATGCTTTTCCTGAAAAAGCCTTGCTTTATACTTTAAAAGCTACTTTCTGGATGTCAGGATTTTTTTGTTTGTTAGTTAGTTTGTTTTGTTTTATTTTGTTTTTAATTTTTATTAACATATAATGTATTATTTGCCCCAGGGGTACGTGTCTGTGAATCGTCAAGCTTACACATTTCACAGCACTCATCATATCACATACCCTCCCCAAAGTCCATAAACCCACCTCCATGCCCCCCTCCCAGCAATTCTGTTTGTTTTGTGACATTAAGAGTCTCTTATGGTTTGTCTCCCTCCTGATCCCATCTTGTTTCATTTTTTCCTTCCCTACCCCCCAAGCTTCCACCCTGTCTCTCAAATTCCCCATATCAGGGAGATCATAAGATAGTTATCTTTCTCTGATTGTGAATGTCAGCTTTTTAATTCAACATACATCTAAGTGCTATCCTCCATCAACAACAGAAAAGTCCAAGGGCACATTTACTGACCTTTTCCTCTAGCTTGCTTAAAGTTACCAATGATACCCTACAAGAAGCTTGTATACATGTCTGGTGCCCCCAGATTTTGTGGTGTCACCCAGGGGATGAAATTAGGATCACCTGGCTCTGATAACCAAAGGGACTTGCATTAGCAAGACCTACAAAATTGTACCAAACAAAGAAGAAGTTATTAATAGGTTTGGGAGCAGTCCCCATGGCTGTATATTCAGACCCACACAGAAAGCAAGCAAAAAAGTCAATCTCCTTGTTTCTCTTAAGAAGGGCTCTAATTACATACGTTTCCAGCTGCTGCCCAAGCATCTGGCTTTCAATCATCCTGCATCTGGGTGCTAACTGTGATCCTCTGTTTGGGACATGGATAGACCTTGACACACTCTCAACTACTGGGAGCCAACCACAAAGAACAAACAAGGTGGCATGAATAATCACAAAGGTTTGAGAGATAACCAGAAACACTGCCTGGGCTGAATGCCAATTCTTTTCTATTGGATGTTTTTCTGTCAAGACTGGGAGAGGGGGCCATTTTACGTAATGTGCAGAAATAGAGTCAAGAAAAATGAAGACACAGAGAAAAAAGCAAAATGAAACTCCAGAAACAGATTTTAATAAAATGGAGGTAAGTGATTTACCTAATAAAAGTGTTCAAAATAATGGTCATAGAGATGCTCATTGAGGTCAGGAAATAATGCATGAAAAAAGTGAGAATTTCAACAAAGAAATGGAAAATGTAAGAGAGTACTAAATAAAATCACAGAGCTGAAGAATGGAATAACTTAACTGAAAGATACAAGAGAAGAGTTCGATAGCAGAATAGAATTGGCTAACTCAAAAACAGGACAATGTACTTCATCCAATCAGAGTAACAAAAAGAAAAATGAATAAAGAGTGCAGGTAATAAAAAGAGTTATGGGAAATCATCAAACAGACCAATGTAGACATTATGGGGGGGGTGTCCAAGAAGGACAAGGTTGGGGAGAGAAAGTTTATTCAAAGAAATACTGGCTGAAAATTTGCCTAAATTGGTTAAAGTAACAGATATTCAAATCTGGGAAGTCCATAGAGTTCCAAATAAGATGAATCCAAAGAGACCCACATGAGACATATAATTAATTTGTCGAAGCTAAAGAAGAGAACCTTAAAAGCAATAAGATTAAAAAAAAAAAAAGTTACACAAAAGAGAGTCCCCATAAGATTATCAGCAGAGTTTTCAACAGAAACTTTGCAGGCCAGAAGAAAGTGGCAGGTTATTTTCAAAGTGCTGAAAGAAAAAAAGAAAAAAGCCAAACAAAAATATTCTACCTGGAAGTTTTCCTTCACAATAGAAGGAAAGACAAAGAATTTTCCAGACAAGTAAAAGCTGACAGAATTCATCACCACTAGAAGAGAATAGCCTTATAAGATTGTGAAATGAACTTTTTCAAGCTGAAATAAAAGGATGCTAACTAATAATAGGAAATATATGAAAGTATAGCTTTCACTAGGAAAGGTAAATATATGGTTAAATTCAGAATACTCCAGTGTTGTAACAGTGGTGGGTAAATCATTTATAATTTTAGTATAAAGATTACACAAACAAACAATACTAAAAATAAATATAACTTCAATAATTTGTTAATGAACATACAAGATTAAAAGATGTAGATTGTCATATCAAAGACAACATTTATTGGAGAAGAGTATAATTGTAGAGCTTTAGTACATGTTTGAAGTTGCTATCAGCTTAAAATAGACTGCTATAAAATGTATTATGTAATCCTCATGGTAATCACAAAGCAAAAACCTATAGTAGATAAACAAAAGAGAAAGAAGATAAAGGACTCTAAGTATATTATTATAGGAAATTATTAAGTATTGAAGAAGAGGATAAAAGAAGAAAAGAATTATAAAAATGTCAGAAAGTAATTAACAAAACATTAACAGTAAGTCCATTTATCAATTACTTTAAAAGTAAATGGACTGTTCATGTCCTCTGCCCATTTCTTGATTGGATTATTTGTTCTTTGGGTGTTGAGTTAAGAAGACATCCAGATGGCCAACAGACACATGAAAAAGTGCTCCATATCACTCGGCATCAGGGAAATACAAATCAAAACCACAATGAGATATCACCTCACACCAGTCAGAATGGCTAAAATCAACAAGTCACGAAATGACAGATGCTGGCGAGGATGCGGAGAAAGGGGAACCCTCCTACACTGTTGGTGGGAATGCAAGCTGGTGCAGCCACTCTGGAAAACAGCATGGAGGTTCCTCAAAATGTTGAAAATAGAACTGCCCTATGACCCAGCAATTGCACTACTGGGTATTTATCCTAAAGATACAAACGTAGTGATCCAAAAGGGCATGTGCACTCGAATGTTTATAGCAGCAATGTCCACCATAGCCAAACTATGGAAAGAACCTAGATGTCCATCAACAGATGAATGGATAAAGAAGATGTGGTATATATACACAATGGAATACTATGCAGCCATCAAAAGAAATGAAATCTTGCCATTTGCGACAACGTGGATGGAACTAGAGCGTATCATGCTTAGCGAAATAAGTCAAGCAGAGAAAGACAACTATCATATGATCTCCCTGATATGAGGAAGTGGTGATGCAACATGGGGGCTTAAATGGGTAGGAGAAGAATCAATGAAACAAGATGGGATTGGGAGGGAGACAAACCATAAGTGACTCTTAATCTCACAAAACAAACTGAGGGTTGCTGGAGGGAGGGGGGTTGGGAGAAGGGGGGTGGGGTTATGGACATTGGGGAGGGTATGTGCTTTGGTGAGTGCTGTGAAGTGTGTAAACCTGGCGATTCACAGACCTGAACCCCTGGGGATAAAAATATATGTTTATATATATATAAAAAAAAGTAAATGGACTAGGGACACCTGGGTGGCTCAGTTAAGCATCTTACTCTTGATTTTAGCTCAGGTCATGACCTTAGGGTCACGAAGAGAGTCCTGAGTCAGGCTCTGTACTGGGTGTGGAGCCTCCTTAAAATTCTCCCTCTCCTTCTGCCCCTTTCCTCACACCTGCTGGCATGTGCATGTGCTCTCTCAATAAATAAATAAATAGATAGATAGATAGATAAATAAATAAAAAGTAAATGTACAAAATTCTCTAATCAAAAGACAGAGAGTGGTTGAATAGATTTAAAAAACAAATCAAGGCCCAACTATATGCTGATTATAGGAAACTCACTTTTGCTTCAAGGACGCACAGAGATTAAAAATGAAAAAGAAAGAAATAGATATTGAATGAAATGGGAACAAAAGAAAGCAGGATTGTCTATACTTACATTAGACAAAATAGACTTTTGGCTAAAGCTTATAAAAGACAAAGATAATTATCAAATAATAATAAGAGCTGGTTTTTTGAAAAGATAAACAAAAGTGAAACCTTTTTTCTTACCAGGGGGGAAAAGACTCAAATTTAAAAACAAAAATGACACAGGAAACATTATAACTGCTGCCACACAATAGAAATGATTATAAGAAACTACCATGAAATATGATATACCAATAAATTGGACAACCTAGGAGAAATAAATTCCTAGAAACATATTACCTACAAAGGCTGAATCTTGAAGAAATAGAAAATCTGATTATACTGTTTATGACTGAAGAGATTGAATCACTAATGAATACAAACAAACAAACAAAACAAGAAAACTATCAACAAGTAAAAGTCCAGGACCAGATGGTTTTATTGGCGAAATTTTCCAAACATTTAAAGAATTAATAGTACTCCTCAAACTCTTCCAAAACTTAAAGGAGAGGGAATTCTTTCAGAATCATTTTACAAGGTCAATATTATTCTGATCTCCAAACTAGGCAAGGACACTACAAGAAAAGGAAATTATAGGTCAATATCCCTAATGAACATAGATGCATATATTGTCAAAAATGTTAGCAAACTAAATTTGACAGTACATCAAAAGGATCATACATGGGCAGAGGAGTTAAGATGGCAGAGAAGTAGGAGGATCCTGAGTTTGTCTTCTTCCTGGAACACAGCTAGATAGTTATCAAGTTATTCTGAACACCCAAGAAGTCAGAGGTTTAAGTGAACAAAATCTGCAAGTCTATAAATAGAAAAGCAACCACCTTTTGTAAGGTAGGAGTGAAATAAATCCACTTGGGGGAGACATAGTTGAGGATAAGGTGGTGAGGGAATCTGAATATATGGAGGTTAGTTACTGCAAAGTGTTAGAAGCAGTGGAGCACAAAATCTGAACTTTTAAGTCTGCTCTCATGGGGACATACCTGGATTAAAGGTGCTCAGGTGGCAGAAGAAGGGCAGAATCTCAGGACTGACAGGGTGGTCTCAAGAACCTCTGGGTCACAGGAAGAATTGATGGTGTCAAGGTGCTGTGCCATTTCCAGGCATATGAGCCAGGAAGCTGGTAGAGAGCAGTGGATCTTGGTGCCAGCTTACTGCTATAAACTGGGAACTGCCATTTGCTTATGCAACTGCTTTCCTGGGATGGGGCAGCAAGCACAGCAAGATCTTCCCCCAGAGGAAGAGTGCAGGTCCCCATCACAGGGGTCCCTGAAATTTGGAATTCTGAAACTCAGGCATGTACCTGAGATAAAGTCTTGGCCACAGGCAGGGAAAACAAATAGAATGATGTGATTGATTGCTTTTTTGTGAAGCCTTACTGAAAACTAGGGGGTGCAAACTCAGAGGCTCAGCTCAGAGGCTTAAGAGCAGAGTGCAGCCATTTTCACCCAGCCCATCAGTGCTGAAAACCTTCAGAGGACAAAACAGCGCCACCTGGTGGAGGCCTGAGCTACCTCTGTACACCTAGCCCCACCCACTTGCACCTTGGAGAAGTATTTCCACTGAAACAAATCAGTCTGAGGATCAGCACAGCAGGCTCTTCTCCCATAAGACCAGCACAGACAATTAGCTTGTACCAAATTTACTGATCACACTGCTGCAAAGCTTCAGCTCTAGGGGAAGTAGGCTAGAGCTTCTTTTTTACTTTTTCTCTTTTTAAAATTTTTTATTATTTTTCATTTATTTTCTAATTCCTTTTATTTCATTTATTAATTTTTTAAAAGTTCTATATATATACTTTTCATATATATTTTTTATTTCTTGTCTAATTTAAATTTTTTAAAATTATTTTTTAAATTTTGGGATCTAGATTCTTCTAACAAGCAGACCAAAACACATCCAGGACCTAGGTTTTTTTTTGGGGGGGGGGGTTGTTTTGTATTTAATTTTTCTTGCTTTTGTTTGATTTGGGTTTTCTTTTTTTTTTTTTTTTTTGTTGTTGTTTCTTCTTTTCTCCTTCTTCTTTTCTTTTCTGGGCAAAATGATGGTAAGACAGGACAAAAGAAAAGAACTCACAACCAGGGATTTAATCAATACAATATAAGTAAGATGTCTGAACTAGAATTTAAAACAATGATTATAAGGATACTAGATGGGCTTGAAAAAAAAATAACAAAACAGAAGACACTAGAAAATCCTTTACTACATAGATAAAAGAATTAAAATCTAGTCAGGCCAAAATTAAAAATGCTATAACTGAGATGCAAACACAAATGGAGGTCATAAAGATGAGGATGAATGAAACAGAGGAGTGATATAGACAATAAAATTATGGAAAACAGTGACGTCAAAAGAAGAGGGAAAGAAAGGTAAAGGAACATGAAGATAGACTTAGAGAACTCAGTAGCTCAGTAAAACACAGTAACATCCACATCATTTAAATCCCAGAAGATGAAAAGAGAGACAAAAGGGCTCAGGTTTTACTTTGAACAAATTATAGCTGAAAACTTCTCTAAATCTGGGGAAGAACACAGACATGAAAACCCAAGAAGCACAGAGAACTCCCACTAAATTAAAAACAAAACAAAAAAACCCCTGTCCATTGACAAGGTGTATCAGTACACAGACAAGGAAAGAATCCTGGAAGCAGCAAGGGAAAAAATGTCCTTAACTTACAATGAAAGATCAGATCAGGTTCATAGCAGATCTGTTCACAGAGACACGGCAGGTCAGAAAGAAGTGGAAGGAAATCTTCAACATGCTGAATGGGAAAAATGTGGAATCAAGAATTCTTTATCTAACAAGGCTGTCATTCAAAATAGAAGGAGAGATAAAGAGTTTTCCAGACAAACAAAAGATAAAGGAACTCATGACCCCTAAGCTAGATCTGTAAGAAATTTATTTATTTATTTATTTAAAAAAAGATTTTATTTACTTATTTGACAGATCACAAGTAGGCAGAGAGAGAGAGAGAGAGAGAGAGAGAAGCAGGCTCCCTGCCAAGCAGAGAGCCCAATGCGAGCCTTGGTTCCAGGACCCTGAGATCATGACCTGAGCCGAAGGCAGAGGCTTAACCCACTGAGCCACTCAGGTGCCCCAATCTGTAAGAAATTTTAAGGGAAATTCTTTGAGTGGAGAACAAAGGATCAAAACAACAAAGACTAGAAACTACAAGATAACATCAAAACACAACACCAGTCTACAGGTAGCACAATGGCACTAAATTCATGTCTCTCAGTAATCACTTTGAATGTAAATGGACTAAATGTGCCAATCAAAAAATCAAAATATATGAGAATGTATTAAAAAAAAAAAAAGACCCATGTATATGTTGCCTACAAGAGACTCATTTTAGACCTAAAGGCTCCTGAAGATTGAAAGTAAGAGGATGAAGAACAATCTATCTTGCTAATGGACATCAAAAGAAAGCCAGAAGTGGTCATACTTATAACAGACGAACTAGATTTTAGGAAAAAAAAATGTAATGACATATGAAGAAGGGCATTATATCATAACTAAAGGGCCTATCCACCAGGAAGATCTAACAACTGTAAATACTTATGCTTCAACTTGCAAGCACCCAAATATATAAATCAATTAGTAAACAGCAACTCAATGATAATACAATAATAATAGGGGACTTTAGCACTCCACTTACACAGCAATGGACAGATCAACTAAGTAGAAGATTAACAAGGAAACAATGGCTTTGAATGACACAGTGGACTAGATGGACTTAACAGGTATTTTCAGAACATTTCATTCTAAAGCAGCAACATACACATTCTTCTTGAGTGCACATGGAACACTGTCCAGAATAGATCATATACTGGGTCAAAAATTAGCCCTCAAGATAGGGATCTGTGCATATTTTCTGACTACCATGCTATGAAACTGTGAGTCACCCACAAGAAAAATTTGGAAAGTCCTCAAATACATGGAGGTTAAGGAACATTCTACTAAAGAATGAATGCATTAACCAAGAAAAAAAGAATTAAAAAAAGTACATGGAAGCAAATGAAAATGAAAGCATGATATCCCCAAACCTGAGGATGCAGCAAAAGAAGTCATAAGAGGGAAGTATACTGCAGTACAAGCCTACATCAAGAAGTAAGAAACATCTCAAAGATACATCCTAATCTTACATTTAAAGGAGCTAGAAAAGAAATAGCAAATAAAGACTAAAGTCAGCAGAAGAAGGGCAATAATAGAGTAAAACAGAAATAAATGATGTAGAAACAAATAAACAGTAGAACAGATTGATGAAACTAAGAGTTGGTTCCTTGAAAGAATTGATAAAATTGATAAGCCCCTAGGCAGACTTATCAAAAAGAAAAGAGAAAGGACTCAAGTAGATAAAATCACAAATGATAGAGGAGAGATCACAACCAACACCATAGAAACATAAATAATTATAAGAGAATACTATGAAAAATTACATGCCAACAAACTAGGCAAACTAGAAGAAATGGACAAATTCCTAGAAACTTATAAACTACAAAAACTGAAACAGGAAAAAATAGGAACTTTGAGTGTACCCATAACCAGGAAATAAATTTAATCAGTAATCAAAAATCTCTCAAAAAACAAAGTCCTGGGCTGGAAGGCTTCACAAGGGAATTCTATTAGACACTTGAAGAATTAGTACTTATTCAAACTGTTCCAAGAAAATAGAAATGGAAGGGAAACTTCCAAACTCACTCTCTGAAGCCAATATTAACTTGATTCCAAGACCATGGATCCCACTAAAAAGCAGAATTATAGGCCAATATCAATGTAAAGATGGATGTAAAAATTTTCAAAAAATATCAGCAAACTGAATTCAACAGTAAGTACATTAAAAGAATTACTCAGCAACATCAAGTAGGATTTACTCGTGGCCTATAGGGGTGGTTCAATATGTGCAAATTAATCAATGTGATACACCATATTTATAACAGAAAGGATAAAAACCATATGATCCTGTCAATAGATGCAGAAAAAAAAACAACAACATTTGAGAAAATACAGCATTCTTTCCTGATAAACCCTCAACAAGGAAGGGAGAGATGGAACTTATCTTAAGATCATAAAGGCCATATATGAAAGACACACAGCTAGTATTGTCCTCAACGATGAAAAACTGAGAGCTTTTTCCTTATGGTCAGGACCAAGATAAAGATGTCCACTCTCCCTTTTGTTATGTAATGTAGTACTGGAATCCTTAGCCTCAGCAGTCAGACAACAAAAAGAAATAAAAGGCATCAAAATTGGCAAGGAAGAAATCAAACTTTCACTATTTGCAGAAGACATGATACTCTATGTAGAAAATCTGAAAGCCTCTACCAAAAAATTGCTAGGACTCATACATGAATTCAGCAAAGTTGCAAGATATAAAATCAATATGCAGAAATCTGTTGCATTTCTATATACCAAAAATGAAGTAACAGAAAAAGAAGTCAAGGAACCAATCCCTTTGGGGTTGAGCTGAAACCAATAATATACCTAGAAATAAATCTAAAGAAGTAAAAGACCTATACTCTGAAAACTATAGAACACTTCGAAAGGAATTGAAGATGACACACAGAAATGGAAAAACTTACCTTGCTCATGGTTTGGAAGAACAAATATTGTTATAATGTCTATACTACCCAAAGCAATCTACACAATTAATGCAACCCCCAACAAAATACCACCAGCATTTTTCACAGAGCTAGCAAAAACAATCCTAAAATTTGTATGAAACCATAAAAAACCCTGAATAACCAAGGCAATTCTGAAAAAAATAAAAACATCATTATTCCAAATTTCAAACTATGTTACAAAGCTGTAGTCATCAAGACAGTATGGTACTGGTACAAAAACAGACAGATCAATGGAACAGAACAGAGAACCCAGAAATGGGCCCTCAATGCTGTGGCCAATTAATCTTCAACAAAGCAGGAGAGAATATCCAAAGGAAAAAAGTCTCTTCAACAAATGGTGCTGAGAAAACTGGGCAGCTATATGCAGAAGAATGAAACGGGATCACTTTCTTATACCATATACAAAAAATAAATTCAAAATGGATGAAATACCTTAATGTGAAGTAGGAAACCATCAAAGCTATAGAGAATAGCCAGCAATGTCTTTAACTTTGGCCATAGCTTCTTCTTACTAGACCCATCGCTACAGCAAGGGAAACCAAAGCAAAAATGAATTCCTGGGACTTTATCAATATAAGAAACTTCTGTACAGGAAAGGAAACAGTCAACAAAACTAAAAGACAGCCTATGGAATGGTGAGAAAATATTTGAAAGTGACATCTGATAAAATTAGTGTCCAAAACCTATAAAGAACTTAAAGTCAACACCCAGAAAACAAATAACTCAAATAAGAAATGGTAAGAATACATGAATAGACATTTTTCCAAAAAAGACATCCAGGTGGCCAACAGACATTTGAAAAGATGCTCGATATCACTCATCATCAGGGAAATACAAATCAAAACTGTAAGGAGATACCACCACATTCCTGTCAGGATGGCTAAAATTAACAACACAAGAAAAAACAGGTCTTGGTGAAGATGCAGAGAAAAGGGAACTCTCTTGTGCTGTTGGTGGGAATGAAAACTGGTGCAGACACTTTGGAGAACAGTACAGAGGTCTCCCAAAATGTTAAAAATAGAACTACCTTACAATCCAGCAATTGCACTACTAGGTATTTACCCAAAGGGGGAAAAAAAAATACAGATTTGAAGGAGTGCATTCACCCTGATGTTTATAGCAGCATTATCAACAATAGCCAAACTGTGGAGTGAACCCAAATGTCCATCAACTGATGAATGGATAAAGAAAATGTGATATGTATATAAATGGAATATTACTTAGCCATCAAAAATGATATCTTGCCATTTGCAACAACACGGATGTACTAGAGTGTATTATGCTAAGTGAAATATGTCAGTCAGAGAAAAATACCATATGATCTCATTTATATGTGGAATTTAAGAAAGAAAACAGATGAACATTTGGGAAGGGAAGGAAAGAAAAAAAGGAGAGAGGGAAGTAAGTTAAAGAGACTCTTAACAATAGAGAACAAACTGAGGGTTGACGGAGGGAGATGGGTGGGGGATGGGTTAGATGGGTGATAGATATTAAAAAGATATTATTATGATGAGCACTGTATATAATCAATGAATTCTATTCAAGAAACCAGTATTTCACTGTATATTAACTACATAAGATTTAAATTAAAAGAAGGATTATATAGTGTGATAGAGTGGTATTTATTCCAGTGATGCAAGGATGGCCTAAAATCTACAAAAATCAATCAATCAATCCTCCATTAAGAAAATCAAATGGTCATTTTAATAGATGCAGAAAAATATTTGATGAAATTCTGTATTGCTTCTCGGCCTTTTGGCTAAGATCAAGTGATGAAAATCCATATCCACTCAAGATAATCACTCTTAACAAAGGGGTATATAGGGAACATATTTCAATGAAATAAAGGCCTTATATAAGAAGCACATAGCTAACATTGTACCCAAGAATGAAAAACTGAATATTCTAAAAGTTTTCAGCTTTTCCTCTAAAGTCAGGAGCAAGATAAGGATGCCTACTACCACCACTTTTATTCAATATAGTTTGGGAAATTATAGCCAGGTCAGTTAGACAAGAAAAAGAAATAAAAGTCATCCAAATTGGAAAGAATTAAAATTGTCTCTAT
Source organism: Mustela putorius furo (assembly GCF_011764305.1). Taxonomy (NCBI): domain Eukaryota; kingdom Metazoa; phylum Chordata; class Mammalia; order Carnivora; family Mustelidae; genus Mustela; species Mustela putorius. The sequence goes on along the minus strand of NW_025421294.1, from coordinate 47,814,147 downwards.
TGGCAGATGACATTGTATATGTAGAAAACCCTAAAGAGGCCACTAAAAACAAAACAAAACAAAAGAAAAGCCAAAACTGTTAGAACAAATTCAGTAAAGTTACAGGAATACACAATTTGCAAAAAGCAGTTGTGATACTATATACTAACAATAAAGTATCAAAAAAAGAAAATAAGAAAATGATTCCATATAACTATATCAAATTGCAAAATACTTAGGAATAAATTTAACCAATTTAACCAAGAAAGATCTGTACACTGAAATCTGTAAGAAACTGATGAAAGAAATAGAAGAAGACACAAATAGATGAAAAGATATCCTCTGTTCATAGACTTTTCAGTCTCTTTCCAGTCTAAAATTAATATCATTGGGCCATCTATAGATTCAGTATTATCTCTATCAAAATTCCAGTGGCATTCTTCACAGAAATAAAACAAGCAGTCCTAAAATTTTAATGGAATCATAATAGGCCCCATAGAAGCTAAACCAATCTTAAGCAAGAATAACAAAGTTGGAGACATCACACTTTCTGATTCAAACCAAATTAAAAGGCTTTTAAAATCAAATCACTATGGTACTGACATAAAAACAAATACTTCAATGGAACTACATAAAAAGCCCAGACACAAACCTATGCACATACAATCAATTAACTTATAACAAGGAGCAAAAAAATACAATATACAATTTATCTTTGAAAAATGGTGCTGGGAAAACTGGACAATTATATGCAAAAAAATGAAAGTGGATCCCTGTCTTATACCATATGCAAATATTAACTGAAAATGGGTTAAAGACTTGAACATGAGACCTGAAACCATAAAACTCATAGAAGAAATTGTAGCATGAAGCTCCTTGACATCAGTCTTGGCAATAACTTTTGGATTTGACACGAAAAGCATAGGCAACAAAAGAAAAAACGGAAACAACATCAAACTAAAAAGCTCGCTATAGCAAAAGAAACCACCTACAAGATGAAATACTACCTATGGAATGTGAGAAAATATTTGCAAATCAAGTATCTCACTAGGGGTTACCACATAAAACATATAAAGATCTTATACAACTCAATAGAAAAAAAATCTGATTTTAAAATAGGCAGAGGCTCTGAATAAGCCTTTATCCAAGGAAGACACACAAATGGTCAAAGGTACATGGAAAGGAGCTCAATTTTACTGATTACCAGAAAAATACAAATTAAACTATAAGTAAGATATCACCTCACACCTACTCTATCTCTCTCCATCTCCCTGGGCCTCAACTTTTCCCTGAGATACAAAAATATTGAAATTAAGCCAGTTAGTAACTTTACAATGGCTTCTAAGTATTCAAATGAAAGGAAAAGTGACATGTCTCTCACTTTAAATAAAAAACTAAAAATGATTAAACTTAGTGAAGTAGGCATGTTAAAACTAAGATACATCTAAACCAGGCCTCTTGCTAAATAGACAAGTTGTGAATGCAAAGAAAAAGTTCTTGAAGTAAATTAAAAATGTTACCCTTGTGAATACACAAAAGGTAAGAAAGTACAATATCCTTATTACTTATATGGAGAGAGTTTTAGTGGTCTGGATAGAAGATCAAACCAGCCACAACATTCCCTTAAGTTAAATCCTAACCCAGGGAAAGGGCTTAACTCTCTTCCATTTTATGAATGCTGAGAGGTGGGGAAGCTGCAGAAGTTTGAAGTTAGCAGAGATTGGTTCATGATGTTTAAAGAAAGAAGGCATCACCGTAACATAAAAGTCAAGGTGAAGCAGCAGGTGCTGATATAGAAGTTAGTAGACATACCTAGTAGTTATAGATATAGAATCTAGTAGACATATCTAAGGTAATTAATGAAGGTGGCTCCACTAAACAAAAGATTTCAATGTAGACAAAATAGCCTTCTGTTGGAAGAAGATGCCATTTAGGGCTTCATAGCTAGAAAGGAGAAGTCAGTGCATAGCTCTAAATCTTCAAAGGACAGATAGATTCTCTTTTTAGGGACTAATGTGGCTGGTGACTTTATGTTGAATCCAGTGCTCATTTACCATTCTGAAAATCTTACGGCCCTTAAGAATTATGCTAGATCTACTTTGCCTGTGCTCTATAAATGAAACAACAAAGTCTGGATGACAGTTCATTTGTTTACAGCATGGTTTGCAGAATATTTTAAGCCTCCTGTTGAGACCTACTCAGGAAAAAAGCTTCCTTTCAAAATACTGCCACTCATTGACAATGTACCTCTGATGGAAGTACAAGAGCTCTGATGGAGATGTACAACAAGATGAATGTTGTTTTCATGCTTGCTAACACAACATCTATTCTGCAGCCCACAGATCAAGTAGTAATTCTGACTTTAAGTCTTAAAATTAGAGAAATACATAAAGTCTATAGCTGCCATATATAGTAATTTCTCTGACAGATCTGGTTGTGGTGAATTGAAAACCTTTTGGGAAGTATCCATCATCTTAGGTGTCATTAAAAACATTCATGATATATGAGAAGAGATAAAAATACCAACATAAACAAGAATTTGGAAGAAGTTGATTTCAATCCTTGTAGATGACTTTAAGATTTCAGTTGGAGGACAAAATGGCAGATATGGTAGAGAAGACAAGAGAACTAGAATTAGAAAGAGAGCTTGAAGATGGCATTGAATTTCTGCCTTCTCTTGATGAAACTTGAATGGTTGAGTAGTTACTTCTTATAGATGAACAAAGAAAGTGGGTTTTTTTCTTTTGAAATGGAATCTATCCCTGGTGAAGATATGAAGACGTTTAAATGACAACAAATAATTTAGAATATTTACATAAACTTAGATGATAAAGCAGTGGCAGGTTTTCAGAAGATTGATTCTAATTTTGAAAGAAGTTCTACTGTGGGTGAAGTGCTATTGAGCAGAAACACATGCTACGGAGAAATTGTTTGTGAAAGGCAGAGTCAACCAATGTGTCGAATGTGCTTTCTTATTTTAAGAAAATACTATATCCTCCCCACCCTTCATCAACCACCACCCTAATCAGTCAGTAGCCACCAACACTGAGGCAAGACCCTCCACCAGTAGAAAGATTATGACTAGCTGAAAGCTCAGATGATGGCTTGCATTTTTTAGTAATAAACTATTTTTAAAGTTAGGTGTAGTTTTATACATAATGTTATTGCACACTTAATAGACTACTGTATAGTGTACACATAACTTTTAAAAGTACTGGAAATCAGAAATGGATTTCATAGACCAAAAATTTCCAAATTTTCTCAGGTTCCTTAGTGTCTCAGGAACTTTTTCATAATGTTGCTACCCCAAAAGAAATACCTAACAGTTCTGATTATTAAGTAGTTAGCTCCCAACAACTTAATATTTATGTCCCAAGACTTAGAAGCTATGCTTGAAAAGTACACAACAATTAAAAGAAAAAAGCCTAGTTTTTTTTTTTTTTAAAGATTTTATTTTATTTATTTATTTGACAGAGAGAGATCACAAGTAGATGGAGAGGCAGGCAGAGAGAGAGAGGGAAGCAGGCTCCCTGCTGAGCAGAGAGCCCAATGCGGGACTCGATCCCAGGACCCTGAGATCATGACCTGAGCCGAAGGCAGCGGCTTAACCCACTGAGCCACCCAGGCGCCCCAAAAAAGCCTAGTTTTTAAAATTTTATTCTTAAGTAGTCAAAATAACCTACTAATGGGATGTGTGTGCCTTCTGGGTACTACACAGCTTCTGAAATTTTAGTCAGATTAGGTACAGCCACCCTTATTTTTTCTTCCACATTGATTTTTACACGTATTTACTTTAAATCAGAGCTGCCTTTAAAATACCAGAAGCTATTACTTTGTCCAGTTTCTGACATGTTGAGTATTACTGTTTCTCTAAAATTAAAAAAAAGTATCTGACAGTGTCCTGGGATGCTTTGGCACAGTTTGGGAACCATGATTTTGAATCACATTGAACAAAAAATAGTGAGACACAAGGGAATCCATTAGTGTGATTCCATTTGTATAAGATTTAAAGAACGGGCATATATGCTTTTTTCAACTTTAAGGAGAAAAAACTAATACCAGGTAGTTAGCAACATTATTAAGTAAAAAACCCAGCATTCAGGCCCCTAAATCTGCTATCTAGATCTTACAGTTAGGTCTCCCTTTTAAACTCAGGGCTGGGGGAAAAGGATCTCAACATAATTTTAGAACTGAAAGAGATCTTGGTGATCATGTAGTCCACATTCCTCATTCTACGAAGAAAAAGTTGTAAGCCCAGAAACAAAGGAGTGTCCAAGTTCACAGAGTAGGTAAGTGGCAAATAACAAACTTGACCCCATGTCTATAGTTCTCATTCTACTTTGCCTGTCTTCCACATCTATTAGGTTGTCTTTGCATCCTTCTAGCACCCAATTAGAACAAATGCTCCTCATTTAAATCTCTGCTCATAGACAATACTCAGTAAATGTCATTACGGGGCCTGAACAATGATGGACTAACCTCTCAGACACAGCAGCCAGCAGAGGTTACCACTGCAGGGTTCTGACAACTAGCCTAGGCCTAAAGCAGTCTTTTTTATTTTATTTTTTTAAATAAAAAATTTATTTTTTTCTAAAGTTTTTAAAACTTGACTAGTTTTTTTCTCATTGAAGGTGATACATGCTCATTATAGCAGATGCGAGAAATACTTAAAAGTAGAAAAAAAAAAGATCATCATTGTTTTATGACCCAAGAAAAACTCCTACTAAAACACTGATAGTTTTTTAGCTTTCCCCCATAAATAGCTCATAGACAATGTTTTACTCTAACATATTACAAGTATAATTGGGATTCCTGCCTTGCTACAAACTTTTTAAAAATTTTTATTTTTCAGGCATGTCTCCTCTTCACCCTTGCCCCCTGGTAACTATCTACCTGTTATCTGTATCTAGGAGTTTGTTTTTCTTTTGTTTAGGTTTCACATATAAGAGGGGTCATATATGTCTTTCTCTGACTTGTTTCACTTAGCATAATGCCCACAAGTTCTATCCATGTTTTTGCAAATTGTAAGATTTCATTTTTTATAGCTAAATATTCCAGTGTGTGTGTGTAGACATATATACATATATATGAACTACCATATATATGAATCACCACAATTCTTTATCCAATTTTATGGTTATCTTATATTTATGGCTAAATAATATTCCATTATGTATTTATATGCCTACACTGTGTGTGTGTGTGTGTATATATAACTATACATACATTGTGTATATACATATATACACCCATAGAACTGCCACAATTCTTTACCTAATTCTCTTTATTTCTTATTCATTTCTTTATCTATTTCATCCATCAATGGATGCTTAGTTGGTTTTTTTGTTGTTGTTGTTGTTTTAATTTTATTTATTTATTTGACAGACAGAGATCACAAGTAGGCAGAGAGGCGGGCAGAGAGAGAGAGGAGGAAGCAGGCTTCCCAACAAGCAGAGAGCCCAATGCGGGGCTCGATCCCAGGATCCCGGGACCATGACCTGAGCCGAAGGCAGAGGCCCTAACCCACTGAGCCATCCAGGCGCCCTGGATGCTTAGTTTTTTCCCCATATTTTAGCTATTGTAAATAATGCTCCAATGACCATGAAAGTGCATATATCTTTTTAAGGTACTGTTTTTATTTTTTTGGGTAAATACTGAGAAATGCAATTGCTAGATCACATGGTAGTTTTATTTTTAATTTTTTCTTACTGTTTTCCATAGTGGCTACACCAATTTACATTCCCACCTATTGCATGGGGTTTCTCTTTTCTCCACATACTTGTCAAAACTTGTTATTACTTGTCTTTTTGATAAAAGTCACTCTAACAGGTATGAGGTACTATCTTACTCTGGGATTTGCATTTTTCTGATGATGAATGATGTGGAGCATCTTTTCATTCATTGTTGTTGATCTGTAGGTGTTCTTCACATTTTGAAATCATAATTTTTTTTGCTATTGAGTTGTGAGGTCTTTATATAGATATTAACCCCTTACCAGATACATGATTTGCAAAAATTTTCTGCCATTCAGCAGGTTGCCTTTTAATTTTGTTGATTGTTTCTTTTGCTGTTTAGAAGCTTTTTAGTTTGATGTAGTCTCACTTGTTTATTTTTTATTTTGTTGCTTTTGCTTTTGGTGTCAGATTAAAAAATATATTGCAGAGACCTATGTCAAAGAGCTTAACATGCCTATGTTTTCTACTTTCTAAGTGATTTTCAGTTAATTTTTGTGAGTGTTAAGATCGTGGTCAGTTTTATTTTGCTTGTGGCTGTCCAGTTTTCCCAATATCACTTATTGAAGAGATTGAATTTTCCTCATTGTATATTCTTGTCTTTTTCATAAATTGATCATATGTTCATGGACTTATTTCTAGGCTCTTTTGTTCCACTTATCTATATGTGTGTCTTTATGGCAATACCATACTGTTTTAATTATTCTAGCTTTTAATATAGTTTGAAATCATGAAGCATAGTATCTCTAGCTTTGTTCTTTCTCAAGATTGTTTTGGCTATTTGGATCTCTTGTGATACCAGACGATCCTAGGATTATTTGTTCTACTACTGTGAAAAATGACATTGGAAATTTGACAGGGGTTGCATTGAATCTGTATAATGCTTTGAGTAAGTTTGGACATTTCAGCAATATTGAGTCTGACAATCCGTGACCATGGAATATCCGTTTATTTGTATTTTCAATTTCTTTCATTAATGTCTTATAGTTTTCAATATATAGGTCTTTCACTTGGTTAAATTTATTTATTTCATTTGGTTAAATTTATTTCTAGATATTTTGTTTTTATAAGTAGGATTGAAGAACAAACATTTAATTCTTGGTATTAAAAATCAGGATTTTGGTTACATTTGTGAAGATGAAGAAGGCAATGATTGAGGACGGGGCACATCAGTACCTTCCAGAAAGCTAAAAAAAATTCTAATTTTGAACAAGTAGTGGTTTCTTGAATTATATAGAACTACATACATTTGTGTGTTCATTTTATTATAATTCACCAATCTGTAGACTTAAGATTACTCCATTGGTTTTGTGTCACATATAAATAGATAAAAAGTATTTTAGTAAAGTGAAAACATTTTAAACAACAAAATATAAGAAATTATAGCTTAGGGGTGAAACCCCTCTGATACCCAAGCCAAATTAAATATTTTTTTGTTGGGGCACCTGGGTGGCTCAGTGGGTTAAGCCGCTGCCTTCGGCTCAGGTCATGATCTCAGGGTCCTGGGATTCAGTCCCACATCAGGCTCTCTGCTCAGTGGGGAGCCTGCTTCCCTTCCTCTCTCTCTGCCTGCCTCTCTGCCTACCTGTGATCTCTCCCTGTCAAATAAATAAATAAAATATTTAAAAAATATTTTTTTGTTAATCTTCTGTTAGAGCATTATCTACTATCCTGTAGTTATATGCTTATTTGCTGGCATCTCTGGCTAGACTGTGAGCTTCTGCAGGACAAGGGCCATGCCTCAATTAACCCTATCCCTTAGTGTTTCAAACACAAAATGAAAGGAGGTTAGCCATTTTTGAATTAAAAAAAAAATATATATATATATATAAATGTATAAATGTACTAACAGATTGTGGAATACATTGCTTTTTTTTCTCTATCTTATCCAAATACCCTGAGTAATACTTCTATCTGTGGCCTTTACTTTTACAATTCCTTATATTTTTAAATAAGCATTTATAATCTCCAAAGAATACATTTTTTTAAAGGGAAGGGAATGAATACACACCCACACCTGCACCCACACACTTTTCTTTAAGAATACATTTATATACCACAGAGTTCTAATGTTACTCATAGTATACAGTTCATGAACCAGTGCCCATGCATGACTTGATTATTAATGGATTACAAGGTAAATAAGAAAATAATATATGTTTAGAAATGGGTACAATTTGGCTCTATTACAATATTTAAACATGTGTATAGTAAACTCACCTCATGTATGACATGAACTATATACTAGTCATTCATGGTAGAACTAGTCATTAAAGATGAATTAGACCAAAAAAAGCTCCTTTTTAAAAAAAGATATTATCTGTTTATTTGAGAGAGAGAGAGAGAGAGAGCACTCACAGAGGGAGAGGGAGAAGTAGATTTTCTGGTGACCACAGAGGCTGGTGTGGGGCTCGATCCCAGGACACTGAAACCTGACCTGAAAGTAGACGTTTAACCGATTGAGCCAGCCAGGTGTCCCAAAAAAGATCCTTTTTTTAATACATGGTTTAAAAATCTCTTCCATTGAATGTTAGAGCTGGAGAAGACAAACACCATTATTTTACAAGTGGGGAAACCAAGACCTAGAATTTAGCCAGATCCTAATTGCCATGCTAGGAATCTTTACACTATAATGTCACCTGCATTCCTTACATTAATGAGTTTCAAAGATAAAATCAGTATCACTGCTACCATTATTGGCAATAACAAGTGCAGATACTATAAATACACATTTAATGTTTATAAGGTAGAACCACATGAAATTGCTATTTTTATACATTGAAAAAATGGTCAAGTATCTGTACTTTCACACGACTCAATTCATTTGAAATGCTAGGAACAATATCAAGTGCTTTAAAGCCTTAAAGATGCAACTGGAGCCAGACTACATAATGTCTGGTGAGTTAAGTTCTCTCTGAGGTCTGTTCCCATAACCATAACCTGGAACTAATAACTTAGGCTCAGATTTATGGAGGCTTAAATGATCCTAGCCCTTAGAATGACACCTGGCAAGTAGTAAGAGCCAAGTGACTATTAGCTTTTTAAATTATTTCCAACATTAATTCTCAGAACAGTCTTGTGAAGTAGGAGCATTTTATTCTCACTTTATAGATGTGGAGACCAGAGCTTTAAGAGATAGGGAGATAATAACTTGAACCTTTGTCCATCTGACTTCAAGCACATTCCCTGTACCTTACTTACATAGTAATTTTCAATTAACTAACAGCTGAATTGAGTCAAATAGTCCCACTGGGGTGTTTCATCAGAAGTGTCAATATCGGAGAGCATCTATCTTCTGCTTTAATAGTCAGTTACATAAAAGACAGTCAAGCTACTTTACATTATGATTGAGAGAAACTAAGTTCACCACTTTTTTGCTCTGTTTTTAGGTCTGATTGATGAGAATGCTATAAACAGTAGGCAAGCTGATGGTTGTCACCTCTGATTTCACAACAATCCCAGATTGTAGTATACACTTAAGTATTTCTTTCACCTGCCAAAGGAACCCAAACTCCAGCGCACCATCCTCTGGAATGCTGAGAAGGGAAAACTCAATGTAGCACCTGCTAACTAGAACCTGTGCTTTTAAACTTGGTCAACATTTTGTACAAGATCAAAAACAAACAAACAAACAAACAAAAAACAAAAACCCAAAAAACATTGCCAATGCTTTCTCCTTAAATAGAATACATAGTCAAGAAATTCCCTTGAGGAACAACAGAATCTGATTGAATTTTTCAGAATTTTCTATTATTCTATCAAGTTCACTTGACAGCAAAGGACAAGCTGCCTTTCAAATGCTATAAGTGAATGCATCAGCAATTCAGAAGAAAAAATGTGAGTTATTAAGTAGGAATGAGTCTCTCTGAATATATTTACATCAACTCATGGAAACCACTGTCCTCAGAAACCTCTATGACAATTTATTTTCTAGTCTCACTACTGCTTTAAAGTTGACAGATGATAATAAAATACAATGAAATTACCTTTGAGCTCTGAAATGTACATCAGCTCACACATTCCTCATGACTTGATTTTTATTTTTCCAACACAGCTCATTCACTTTCAATATTATTCCCAAGTACTCGAGGTTTATAGCTGGGGAATATAGCTACTAATGCCTATTTCATGTTTGCATAAAGATAGGAAATACGGATATTATTATATATGCTTACACACACACACACACACAACATACATGTATATACATATTGGTTAGGAGTTAAAGGGACTTTTGAGATAAACAAGTCTCCTTTTGTTGCCTTACAAATGAGGTCTTGGAAGTCCAAAAAGAAATGGTATCCTGAAGGCCACACAGGAAGCCAACTTCCAAATAAAGCTTGAGAGAATAGAAATGTGGCAAGAGAATAAGAATGTGGCAAGTAAAGTAACTGAGCATTACAGCCAGTATTTCTCATACATAAGTTCTTACACTGCTTCTGTGATGTTAGTATCATCATTCTCAGTTGATGAAAAACTTGAAGCTAGGAAAAGTAGTACAGACAATATTCTTTGCACTATGCCAGTATTTCTCTGAATGTATCCACTCTGGTGTCACTGATTTTTGCCGTATCTGCACACTCTCTATTTTGTTTTCTTAACCTTTTCCTTAAATTGACTGAATACTATATTTTTAAGATTTATTTTGAGAGAGAGAAAGAGAGCACAAGCAGGAGGGGCAGAGGGAGAGGGAGAGGAAGAGAATCTCCAGCAGACTCTGGACTGAGCCTGAACTGGGGCTCAATCTCGTCACCCTGATATCATAACCTGAGTGGAAACCAAGAGTCAGCCACTTAACCAACTTTGCCACCCCAGGTACCCCTTGACTAAACACTTATTAAAACACACACACACACACACACACACACTTTTTTTTAAAGATTTTATTTATTTATTTGACAGAGAGAGATCAAAAGCAGGCAGAGAGGCAGGCAGAGAGGAAAGGAAGCAGGCTCCCTGCTGAACAGAGAGCCCGACTCGGGACTCGATCCCAGGACCCTGAGATCATGACCTGAGCCGAAGGCAGCGGCTTTACCCACTGAGCCACCTAGGCGCCCACACACAAACTTTTTAACCACAATTAAATGTACAACAAATATAATGGGCCATAAACTGAAGGTATCCATAAAAGTAAACAGAAAGAAACAAAATATCACTAAATCTAGCTAAATTCTGCCACTCTCTAAAGACACAGGATTTGAATCCTACTCCCTTTGTTGAAAAAGAAGATTAGCGAAGGTGAGAGAGGTATTAGAGGCCTATGAACATCAAACAGAGACTTAAGTAATGAAAGAGAATAAAGACAGGAAATCTTTCACTACTTGAAAGTCATTGTTTTCCTCTCTTGGATTGTTCTGAGTCCTGCCCTTGTACCTCCTCCTCACTTCGAGAAACCCTGCAGCACCTGGGCAGATCCTTCAGGTTACGGTTCTCTGACTCTCTAGTAAGCACTGGTAGCATCCTGGAAGCTTGTTAAATGCATATTTTTTGAGTCTTCTCCAGGGTTTCTGATTCAGTATGTCCCCAGTTGGGCCCAAGAATTTGCATTTCTAATCAGTTCCTAACGAAAGCTGATGCAGCTGGCCCAGGAACCACATTACCAGAACCATAACTTTGGGTCATAATTGGGGAGGAAGAGATTGAGGACATATGGTGGCATGGGCCTCTGTATGAACATGACACTGTTAAGTTCACTGGTGAGTGCTGGGATTCGGAATTCTTATTTAATGAAACAGGTAAGACAAAGAAACACCCAATGTATTCTTGTGGTCCTGAATTGTTTCTTCAATCCAGTGAGTTCAGATTGATACTACACCACAACAGCAGCCTGCAACAATCTTGGCTTACAGGTCAAAGTACCTCCTCTTCAGTAATACAGTTTGTTTGTAGGCAGCTAACTATCTGCAAGGCTCTCTGCATTGGTGGTAGCAACCCGTGATCATTAATACTAAAAGCAGAAAATAAGGTCCTCCTTCTTTCCTCTAGATGTTAAGGAACATTTAAAAAATGCCATGGCAGTTCCCATTCTCTTGTATGGTTCTCATTAATAACAATAACTAATCATTATTTTTAATAGCAATAACTAATCATTGTTAAGTGCCTTCTGTAAGCCAATCATTGTGTGTACCAGGTGTTTACCCGGGAACACTTTCTGTTTCTATGGAAAGATGTGAAAATTTAGGTAACGTGTCTGAAATCACACAATTACTAAACAGATCAGAGATTCGATTCCAAGTTCAATTCCAATGCCCATTTTTTTCTAAGCCACACCACTGCTATTGTCACTACCCAATTATCAATAGCTTAATAGCAGCATATTTTATAGGGACCTAAAAGATGAGAAGGAAAAACCACTCCATAAACTTGAAAGTTTTAGAAGGAACATTTAAAATGATGTCACTAGAACAGGAGAAACTAGCGATATTTAATCAGCAATGAAGATAGAGCTCACTCAGTTCAAATCAGGGTTGAAGAATATCTGGCTAAATTTTAATTTTAGGAGAGTAGGCAAATGTGTAGAATGAATCTCAGAAATCTGAACTGTTTCAGCTAAATCAGGAAGGAGATTTTTATTTCCTCTTGACATGGCAAGGACTATTTGGAGAACTGGTATGGTAGAAGAGTTAACAATAGATTGTGAGGCATGAGCCTTGGACTCTGGTCATTTTTTTGTCTCAGTAACTGAAACTTCATTTCTCTGGGTCCCAGTTTCACCATCTGCACAGCAGGCAGCTGGGTTAAGCTCCCTTCCTGGATCTGCCTTTAAGAATGGCAGATTCCTTCAACTGGATGTATTAGCACCATATATGCCTCAAAATGATAATACCCATCTCTCAGTGTAAGGAGAATATGGTTTGATTGCAAACTCAGCATGTGGGTTTCAAACTTCAATCTTTCAAGAACCTATTTATCTACCCATATGTGAGGTTACTCTGTTATATTCTTTGGCAAATATGCAGTGACAACTAGAGGAGAGATCCTGAACCCTTCAAGGTAGACGTACAACTGATATCCATATAAATGGAATTTAAGAAATGACTTAGCTGATAAATTTTTTAAAAGTCATCAATGGCAATGAAATGACAAATTTAGTAGGTGTTATTAGGTGCAATTATAGTAACATCTAGAAAGAAAACGACATCTGTGATTTGCTTGATTAATGGCTTAACAGAACAGTGCATCTGTTAATGGAATAACATTCCTAGCACTCTTCACTCTATGTCTTCAAGATCTGGGAATAGAGAAAGTCTTATGGGAGAAGAAAGGAGAAGGTTCTCAGGTTGGCTACTGAAGGTCTAGTTCTTCCCCGGAATTTCAATTCTCCTCTGACTACCTTGACCACAGTTGTGTAGTAATTTAAGAGGACAAATGAATTTCACCAGGTATATGAACTCTGTAGGCTAAAGAACTAGCTTCTCAGAGTGATTAAAAAAAAAATTTACTTTTCGCCTGTGGTTGGAGAGGTTTTACCCCATGTCACAACAGGATTATATTAAAGGTGTTCCTCATCGATTTGCCTGCATACACGGGGCTTTTTCTGAAGGGAATACTTTATACTCAGACACTAAAAATAGTTTTCTTTAAACATCAGTTTTTTCCTTTGAACTCAAAGGAGAGTCAAAATTCCTACCTATATGTGCCACAATGTGCCAGCTTTGGAGTTTATCAAAATGAAATTAGGAAGGCGTGTAATAATCTCATTCTCTTCTTCTAAGCTGTACTTTCTTTCTGCTTTGAGAATAAGACACAAGACACTAACTCCATCTTACTTCCTCAGGCTGCATTGGATAAATGTAAGATATATTATTTATCATAAAACATATACAGGTTCATTCAGGCAGCAAACTCTTGCATAAGGAAGTAGGATTTGCCATCAGCTTTTCCTGATGAAATCAGTTAAAGAAAAATGCAACATTCTGTTACAAAAGGGATGTGGATCTCTACCCAGCAAGCCAAATGACATTTCAAATGCAGGATGAAGAAAAGTAGGTATATATCATGGGCTTGATTCAAAACTGAGGATTAATGATCATAGGAGGTAATCATCCCCCCATCATATGGAAAGGGTCAGTTGTTTACTTACCCCAGAAAGGCTGTTGTCTCTCCTGAGAAGACTCCAGTAGAAACCATGGAAAACGGGACTTGAAAGTGGCCCGGTTTATCCTGAACAGCTTGGCTAAAATATCATTTATCTTGCCCATGGCATTTTTCATTTCTCTGATTATATCTGATAGTGTCAAGACAAGGCATTAAGCTAAACCTGTCTTAGAAACTCAGAGAAGAACATGGCCTGGCAAATAACAACTGTGGCCTGTAAAGGAAGTGGGGAAAAACAAGCCGCCGCGCTAGGGCCACAAGGGAAAGAGAAGAATAGCAGGACTGTGAGTGTAGGCCCGGGGCCCAGAACAGTGAAGGCAGTGTTCTTGGCTTGGCTGCACATTTACACAGCACCATCACTGTTAGACATGGGTCTTGCATAAATTTCTACTTTCTGTGAATCAATGAGCCAGCAATATAAGAATTCATAAGTGATTTTATTCTCTATACCTGGTACAAGAATGACTTTGTCCATTTACCTTTTGCAATGCATGTAATTAAGTGTGAGACAATTATAACCTTGTAGTTCTCCTTGGGGGCCTGGAACATAACTCAGTCGCTGGGTTTCAAGGGCACTTAAAGAGAGAAAAGACTCTCTGCGGTGACACATGCTGGTGATGAATTTGCCCTCCAATCCTCAGAAGTCCCATTTTGCAGCAGTCATAGTTCTTATTGATTACTGTTTGATTATACAAAATAAGGAAAGGGGGACCAATACATTAGAGTTATGGATTATGTGAATGCTTCAGACATACAGAAAGTCAGACTTATTTATGGGCGTATGGAGAGTCCTGATTCACTCCCTAAGGAAAATTTTCATGTATAATCTTTTTACTGAGTTGGTTGCAATTCTGCTAATTGGGGTAAAGGTCATGAACCAGTTGCCATATTGATGGATAGTTATTGGTGAGTCCATAAATAAAACAAGATAGAGCGAGCAACAAGCCTATTCCGAAGGTTGCAAAAAAGGTACTATTGCCAAGCTTGGGAATGAAAAGAGGTGGGGAAAAAATTGAACATAATGTCTAACTTCATGAAAATCTTTCCCTGGGATCTTGGCTGGTTGCTAAGGTAATTGTGAACTTCTGTGTACTGTTGAATCCTATCAGAATACTAAGAAGAAATGTGGACATAAAAACATGTTAGAAGGGACAAAACACCCACACGTCTAAAACTGGAATAGCTCTAAGATATGTTAGGGATTTTTAAGAACATGAAATTTGCCTAACACTTTAGATAGTCTAGAACTTTTTTTTTTTTTTAAGGCATTTGGCATTCCACAGATCTCCATCTGCTAAAGAGAAGAGTGCTTTGCAAGTCCTGTTCCTTTCTTTTCTGAGTCTCATGGTTTCTCAGCACAAGTGTGACCTAGAATCACAGATTTGGTTAATCACAAAATGTTAACAACAGAAGGTAATCAGAAATCATTTGGTGCTGCTTCCTTGTGCTGTGGGTGAGGACACTGAAGCTTGGAGATGTTAAATCTGCTTAGAGCTATACAGGAAATTAGTGGCAGACACAGAACACATCTCCTTACTTCCACAACCCCTGCTCCTCCCCCTCATCATTTCCCCAACACACAGAGAGAGGCATGTACAATTTTGGGACAAGAGAGTCATGATGACCAGTAAATACAGAGTCCTCAAAGCACAGACTTACTTGCCTAGCTGCTTAGAAATTATAAATACTAATAGGCATGTAGCAAGTTATTTATATCATGGAGTAAATAACTCCATGGAATAATGGAGTGAAATAACATGAAATCAAATGCCACTGACTAGCTAATTAGCACCCTAATGACAATAGATAAGAAGTGGTGTCAGGGCACCTGGGTGGCTCAGTGGGTTAAAGCCTCTGCCTTCAGCTCGGGTCATGATCTCGGAGTCCTGGGATCGAGCCCCATATCAGGCTCTCTGCTCAGTGGGGAGCCTGCTTCCCCCCCACCCTCCCTGCCTGCCTCTCTGCCTACTTGTGATCTCTGTCTGTAAATAAATAAAAATAAAATCTTAAAAAAAAAAAAAGAAATGGTGTGTTCAGTTTTTGTTAGAGAGGCCATGATTTTTTTCTTTTCTTTCTCTTAGAGGGGCTGCTAGAATTCCCTGATAAATCATGTTACAGGATCACACACCTCAGACCTTTATATAATTTCCCTTTCCAGCGGTCAACTTCTCTTCACTAATGTGAATTTAGCATTTTGTATATACCTGCATTTCTCATTGACTGCATCATGCTTTTTGTTTATGATTTTTAGAAAGTTTGTCATGTTTAGCTTTCATATTCTTGTTGCTCAAACTTGCCAATTAACAAAGTAATTGTTGATAGAGGCTTTTTGTCCCATCTTACACCCAAATACATATGACTAGAATGAAATATAAAAACTCGCAACCAATTATTTACTACAAGCTGTGAAAATTTTACTAGTGGCATCTGTTATAACTGTTACTGATCAATTTATGCCTGGCACTGTATTAAGCACTTTATATAATAACTCATTTAATTCCCCAGCAACCTTAATAAATTGACTTAACTATTTTTTTTAAGTTTTTAAGAAAATTTTAATTAACACATAATGTATTATTTGATTCAAAGGTACAGGTCTGTGAATCATCTGTCTTATACAATTCACAGCACTTACCATAGCACATACTATCCCCAGTGTCCATAACCCAGCCATGCTATCCCTCCCTACCCCCTCCAGCAGCCCTCCATTTGTTTCCTGAGACTAAGAGGCTCTTAGTTTGACTTAACTATTCTATTAAAAAAAAATGGTTTGACTTAACTATTCTATTAAAAAAAAAAAAAAAAAGAGGGCTGTAGAGGCACCTGAGTGGCTCAGTTGGATAAGCATCTGACTCCTGTTTCCTACTAAGGTCATGATCTCAGGGTTGTGAAATCGAGCCTCGTGTCAGGCTCTGTGTTCAACATGGTGTCTGCTTGAGATTCTCTCCCTCTCCCTCAGTTTCTCCCCTTTCTCTCTCAATCTCTCTATCATAAATAAAATATTTAAAAGCATCCCCCCCAAAAAAACCAGGGTTATCCAATTCTTCAAACCAACTGAAATAGAAAAAGTTGTAAGGAAAAATCTTATAGTCACTTAGATAAATTAAGACAGATACATATGACTTTGGTCATAAGAAAGGCAAGGGTCTAGATTAATCTTTACTACACAGCAAAATAATGTTTTAAGTATTCGGAATGGAAAGTAACTTGAAGCATTTTAGCTGGTTAAACAGATACAAACACTGGTATAGGACCAATGAGCACAAGCTGGAAGAAATATTAAGCAAGTTACAGAAATAGGAAGAGGAATAGGTTAACATGAGACATTAGCCATAAAATGTGTTCCTTCAGGACTGAGGCAACGCGATGGACAGCAACACAGTTGTCCAGGGCCTCAAACGTCTCTGAAAATGTAACATGATGAAGCACATTTCATTAACCAGAACTCATTTTAGAAAGAGTATAGAGTAACCAGCCCGAGAAGAGGTGAGAGGACCCCATGGGTCATGCATGAACTACCCCTAAATCAGTGGTTCTCAACAAGGGCTGATGTTGTCCCTTGGAGATATCTGGCAGTATCTGAAAACAACTTTGCCAAACTGGGTTGGGGGTGCTACTGGCCTCTAGTGGGTAGAGCCCTGTGATGCTGCTAAACATCCTGCATTGTACAGGATAGCCTCCTGCAACAAAGAATGATCTGTTCCAGAATGTCAATATTGCTGAGGTTGAGAAATCCTGCCTGAGAGGTTTCTGAATTCTCTAGGTGATGCATTCATTAGGATAATGGCAGGACTGACTTACTGAGTGAACAGACTGAGTTTGGTGAGTTCTGTCTGCCTCTTCTCCACCTAAGTGTGATTCTTTTTCCAGATATTGAACAAACTTTTATAGATGAGCAATTTGAGGGAGCACAAAGTCTCAGTCTGGGCCTCCACTGATTAATTTGATTTCTGAAGTAATATTAGAAAGCAGAGACAAAATAATGATGAGGAGCCTTTATATTAAGTAATGTTGAGGGGGTAGGGACAGATTACCTTAGAGGATGATATCTTCTTGGTCTTCTGTCACCAAGTAATTCATGTGATATCCAGCATTCCTAAAGCAGATGTTCCATAGTGGTAACCATCTGCAGAAATATTTGGCCTGCACAGGCTTAAATTTTTTATTAGCTGGCAGGACTTAAACATTGGGTATTTCTCATAGTAATGTAGATTCTTTTTTTTTTTTTGTGAAACAAGCTAAAGAACTGACAACAATGGGTACACATCCCCACAAGTCAAGAACTGGCCATTGCTGAATAATGGCTGCCCAGTTTGGACAGGGCACAGATATCTCTATTCCTCCTATGAATAGCTTCAGTGCATGACATTATCTGCTATGTTCCTGCAGCAATCTTAGTTTGCAACTTCTGTCTTAAAAGATTATATTTATACTCCTTTTTACTTTACGCTTTAGGGTGACACATAATAAACTGTTTGGGATATAATATGCAGTTTTACTTGGATGCATTTTTCTCAGATCGACTTTGCCCTATCTTTTGATCAATTTTTTTTTCCCCCAAAAATGAGATTTTGGCTTTTCCATGACTTTCCTCTAATTTTTTCTGCTAATCAAAAAGTAGCTAATGATAGAGAATAACTTTATATTTATCCTCTGGAATTGAAAGTCACTTAATAATTTTTACTATATAAATCAAGATTAAAAAATCCCCCAAATAAATGTTTTGACCATGGTATCAGGTAACTTGGTAGGGATAACTTATTGGAATCCACAGAAACTAAGCTGTAGAATAAAATATTGAACACTGATATTGGAAGTGTTTACAGCCAAAATTCAAATAGGTAGTTTATAGCATCAGATTAAGTTAGTAGGCCATCACAAAAGGAGGTTGTGATTCTTTGAATAATAATTTGTTTAAATCAATGCATGATTTTTACATTCATAAAGTAGGACAAAATTTTTATGAAACATGCTGTATAAGAGAAGATATTTGTAATGATTTATGACAAATATAAGGATAACTACTGAGGTGTTTGTTTTATTGATAGGAATAGTTATATAATCTTTCTACTTGTTCAGAATTATGGTTCTGAAACCCTTTAGGATTAGGGTTCCTTAACACTCTTAAAAATTATTTAGGATCCTAATGAATTTTGTTTATATGTGTTATATCCATCCATATTTAGAAACTTTAATTAGAAATAATTTTTACATTTCTTTAAAAATAATATATTTATTGCATGTTAACACACAACAGTTTTATAAAAAATAACTATTTCCAAAACAAAAAAAATAGTGAGAATTTTCTAAATCTCTTTAATATATGAATAGAAGACAGCTGAATTCTCATATCTGTTTATGCATTTGATCTGTCTCACTATGAAGAATAATCCAGCCTTATACCTGGTTGAAAAAGGGAGATTTGGGGGGACTATAACTGTTTGTTTTATGTGTCTCTTTGCTAAGCTACAATCCCTAGTTATTCAATCGAAGACTAGTCTAGGTGTTGCTAAGATTTTGTAGATATGACTAAAGTCCATAATCAGTTGATTTTAAATACGAGAGCCTATTTAGATAATATGGGTGGGTCTGATTTAATCAGTTGAAAGGCCTTAGAGGAATTGTTATATGTACACCATAGAAGAAGAAATTACAGCTACAGATAGCAACCTCAGCTTATGCTTGAGAATTCCAGCTGGCCTGCCTGATGTTCAGCTTACCTTATGGATGTCACACTTACTTAATGAGCCCAACAGTCATGGAAGACACCCCCTTGCAATAAATCTTTTAAGATGTATCTCCTACTGGTTCAGTTTCTCCGGTTAAACTCTGATACGTGGACACTTTGAGATCAGTAGTATAGGATATACCTTAAAATGGCTTTCCTGTCATGAATTACCTTAACATAATAATTCTACGGAATTGGTTAGGCAGAAACCATTATTTCTATCCTCAGAGGGGATATTTATCAGATGGCACTGATCTATCAGTGGTTTTTAGTCTTGATTCTTAAATTCATAGTTTCTATGCCAGTGTTTATTATCTTTCAGCACAATAACCTTCTATATATTTGGAAATATAGTTGCAGATATAGGCATCATACTATTTAATATACACATGTCATAAAGAAATTCCTTACAAAAAGTAGGCAGGACACATAACCTGTATCTAAGGCATGAGTAAAAGTGATGCAAAGAAACAGGGTTTGTTTTATGCTTAAGGAGCCTATAATTTACCCCGGAGAAATATGGTTATTCATCCCTGAAAATATGAGATGAGATTTAATAGTGATTAGGACTTAATTCTCTATCAATACTTTTTTGAGTACTAGACCCTGGATTAGGGTCATTTTTATTCTTTTCAGCTGCTTCTGGTATGGAATGTATCCTTCCTTTTGATGTCCCCTCTAGTACATGAGTTTATGGGAGACAAAGATAGTGACCACTCAGCAGGTGTGTAATACTAACAAGCTGTTCCCTGAATGACTAAGGAAGCAGAGGATGGGTGCAAAAGAAAGGTGTGAAGAGCAAAAGTGGAAAAGTTGGGAAAAATGGAAAAACCAAAGAACTGAAAGATGGAATATGATTTTAAGACAATGAAACAAAAACTGAGCTGAAAAAGGTGTGTATTAAAAAGGAACAAGGGATTTATTAGAAAAAGTGGAGGGTTTTCATTTTATGAAAGACTGGCCAAGGAGTATATGTGTTTTATTAGTAAAAGGAGGCAGAATAGTGTTATGGCTCAGAGTATGAGCGTTAGTCAGACAGATCTGAGTCTGAGTACGAGTTCCATCACGTAGTGGCTATGTGATCCTGGATAAATAATTCAACCTCCTTGGACCTCACTTTCTACAGCTATGAACTTCAGAGTTATTATGAAAATTAAATGAGGAAATGTATATAAAGTACTTCACATAGTGCTTAACATAAAGAAAATCCATTAAGTATTGGCTCTCATAATTATTATCATTAGTTCTACAGGCAACAAGGAACCAATAGGAGGTTTTTAATTGGGTGGTGATATGGGGACACTTGTTAGTTTGGAAAATACATTTGATGTTAGAATAAATTACCAAGGTAAAATACTGGAGGCAGAATCTGCCAGGGGCAGCTGGGTGGCTCAGTAGGTTAAGCCTCTGCCTTTGGCTCGGGTCATGATCTCAGGGTCCTGGGATAGAGCCCTGCATCAGGCTCTCTGCTCAGTGGGGAGCCTGCTTCCCTCTCTCTCCCTGCCTTTCTGCCTACTTGTGATCTCTCTGTCAAATAAATAAATAAAATCTTTAAAAAAAAAAGAATAAATTATCAAGGTAAAATACTGGAGCCAGAGGAATCAGTTGGGAAGTTACCTTAATAGTCGTGGCACAAAAAAGTGAGAAGTAAGGGATAAACTAGCCCAGTTCTGGATTATCACATGTAGTATAGATTTGACATTGGTGGTTTATTCTAAATAGTGACATGTACTGTTTATGTATAATTGGTAAATGGGAAACACTATAGAATTTTGTAAGCATATTTAATTTAAGCACATCATTTATCAGATTTAAGAGAGAATTTTAGAAGTTGAAAGTTGCAAATTTTAGAGGATGTCAAGTGCCCTGATACAGCAATCATGC
Source organism: Mustela putorius furo (assembly GCF_011764305.1). Lineage (NCBI taxonomy): Eukaryota > Metazoa > Chordata > Mammalia > Carnivora > Mustelidae > Mustela > Mustela putorius. The sequence continues at coordinate 47,792,727 of NW_025421294.1, read as the reverse complement.
TTCCAAATTCTCAATGCTTACATGGAAAATTAACTAAATGTTTCCAGAAAACTAATCACTAAGGAGGTACCAGCCTAGTATTAAAATAAAAAACAAACAAAAAAACTGTATACAAGCACATAAATATCTCTTTCTAGGATCTTATAAGAGTTATACGTAGTTGCTTATGAGAGAGAATATTCTCTATTCATACACAGTGAAACCCATCTGTTAATACTGGAAATAAATTTAATTGACAACAGGTAACCATATCCAACTAGGAAAATTTACTTGCTCATCTAAGCACTGGTCTTGTTTATGCCTATATCCAATAAGTCATAAGGACATCTTTTAAATTTCAAGCAAACTCTTGGCCTTATTCATTTTAAAAACACAGAGAACTGAACAGCTTGTCACACAGGTCAATAGGGCAGATCTCAGGTTTTTTAAAAGTTTTACAATAATCTGTATACACTGAAATCCAAAAGATATGCCGATATCCATATATAATACTTTTCACTTAGTTTAGGAAATAAATGACAAATAGTACAGAACCTCTAGAAGAATTATGACATAGCTGGAGGCACCTGGGTGGCTCAGTCAATTAAGCCTCTGCCTTCAGGTTGAGTCCTGTTCCAGGGTCCTGGGATCCAGCCCCACATGGAGCTCCCTGCTCAGCTAGGAGTCTGCTTCTTCCTCTCCCTCTGTTCCTCCCCTGTGCTCTTGCTCTCTCTCTCTCCAATAAATAAATAAAATCTTTTTAAAAATCATTATGATACAGCTGCTAGTTTAAAGTGGAAATTTTAGTCTTAGAGTCAATTAGCACACATATGTTTAATTTTGAATGTAATAGCTGTGAATCTCCTTTCCAAAATAATTAGAGGTTTTCATTGTGCATTTGTGTGGAAATCATTGGTTAGAATAAGGGCTACAGGAATATAAAGGAAAAAATAAAGTCATGAAGTAAGAGACAGAACACAGTGTCCTTTGTACATGATTTTTTATCCACTGAATACAAGTACTCAACTTGATTTTCCAAGTGGAAGGGATAGATTTTCTCAGAGTCAAGCATGCACTGTTGTGCAGGTCTTGTGGTTTTCTAACATCACACATTTGCAAGGCAGCTGCTTGGGCTAGAGGTGGAATGAGGCCTGGGAACAGTGATGTGATCTTTATCTGCAAATAAAAGCCTTGCCTTAATTAGATGTGCTAATAGGTAATGTGTATGGCTCACCATTCCCTATGACTTCTAGGTGAGAAAACTATGAATTAATAAAGTTAAAACAATGGTATTTGGAATAAAAACAGAGATAAGATAGGGCCTCAGATTTTATGTGATACAGTATTAGCATATCCAAAATGAGACAGATTTGGGAAGATAAAGCAGTTTGCTTGAGGTCACAAATCAATGTCACTACTAAGTCTATCTTATAATTCCTCATTTATTCTGCTGCTACTCATTGTCTCAATGAGGTTACCATAATCACAGTATGTTTTCTACCCAACTCAAACTAATTAAGCAAAAAGAAGAATTTATTGGGCTACAGAACTAGGATATCATAAGCCTTCTCCTTAGCTGTTGTAGGCTGGCTTTCTCCAGGTAGTGTTCCAGGTGGCCCTTGGGGTTCCATACATACATCATGGCTTGGCCTCATTAAAAAGCTTTTCCTGAAACATTTTATTTTGCCCAAGTCCCAGGAAGGCCCCAATTGGCTCACTTTGGTTTAGGGCTCATTCCTGGACCAATTACTTTTGCCGTAGGGATAGATACTCTGATTCACCAACTCATGTACACATTGCTTCGGCAAAGTCATTTCTTTTAGCCACATTAAATATATTATTTACAAGAAAATGGGTTATCAGAAGGAGGTCAGGGATTCTCAGAAGGCACAAACAACAAATACATGATAATCATATTCTAAAATGCGACCTCATAGAATATTTAAGAACTGAAACTTACCAAACACAGGAACAACAACCATGGAAACAGTATAGCTTTTCTTCTTCTAAATAACTTGTGTCACCATCTGTAATGACAATGATACAGAAAAATCTCATTTCTGAAGCTGGAAGAAAAGATTGATTCATTATGGATTACAACAGGATAATTGATTTCATACACATTAATATACACATTATTTTATATTCTTAGAACACATTCTGGTATTGAATGAATGCTTATTCCCTGCCTTTGCACATACAAACAGGTCATATATAATTGTTCCCTTGAGTAGTCCCAAGGCCACATCATCACTTTTTATCACCACAGACTGCAAGTGTCACTTACATCATGGAATCTTTAAAGGTAAAACACTACGAATGGTTTGATATTTTTGGTTTTCAGTATGTGAGTTTTTGAATGCCACAATTGCCAAAATGGCCTACTATTGTTCTTTGTGATTTCATAGCATACATTACCAGCCCTCTTAACCCTATGATGGTGCTTGCATTACTCTGATTTTTAAAAATATTGAGGTATAGGGGTACCTGGGTGGATCAGTTGGTTCAGAATCTGCCTTCGGCTCCAGTCATGATCTCATGGGTCCTGGAATTGAGCCCCACATCAGGATCCCTGCTCAGCAAGGAGTCTGCCTGTCCCTTTCCCTCTGCACCTCCCCAATGTTCTACTCTCTTTCTCTCAAATAAATTTAAAACAAAATCATTAAAAAAATAAAAATATTGAGGCATAATTGACAAATAACATTATATTGTTAAAGGTTATAACATAATGATTTAGTATTTGTATATATTATATATTGTGAAATGATCACTATAGTAAGTCTAGTTAACATTCATCAACATACAGTTGATGAACAGTTGATCAAGATATAACAATTTTTTTTCTTATGTTGAGGACCTTTATTTTTATTTATTTATTTTTTAAAGATTTTATTTATTTGTTTGACAGAGAGAGAGAGATCATAAGTAGGCAGAGAGGCAGGCAGAGAGAGGGGGAAGCAGGCTCCCTGCTGAGCAGAGAGCCCAATGTGGGGCTTGATCCCAGGACCCTGAGATCGTGACCTGAGCCAAAGGCAGAGACTTAACCCACTGAGCCACCCAGGTGCCCCTTGTGTTGAGGACTTTTAAAATCTACCTTTTTAATCAACTCTCAACTATGCAACACAGTATTATTAACTAGTCACCATGTTGTACATTATATCTTAATGGCTTATTTTATAACTGTAAGTTTGTACCTTTGACCTTCCTTCAACCATTCTACCCATCCCTAAACTGCCACCTGTGACAACCAACAATCTTTTCCCTGTATCTACCTACTTTGTTTTTGTTTGGTAGTTCTTTTTTTTTTATTCCATTCAGTATTTATCTAGGTTTATCTAAGTCATCTCATTTAGCATAGTGCCCTCAAGTTCCATCCTATTATCCTTTTATTCTAATTTTTTTGTTTGTTTGTTTCAATTCACATAAACTTTGGTTATTATGGCTTTGGGAATTTTATAATGCAGATGAAGATATTGTAAAATATGGCAAAATTGGGCTTTTATAATGTTACTTTTGAGGAAAATCAGACTTAAGTGCAGTACAAATGATTAAGAAATTGTTACTTGCTTAATTTCAGAAGAAGCTAAAGAGATATTACATGGTCATGGTTAGGAGCTAGGGCTTTTTAAGCTAAACAGTTGTGGGTTCAAATTTTGACTTCTTCCTAGCTGTGTGACCTTAGGTAATTTATTTTACTTCTCTAATACTTAACAACCTCACCTATAGTGTGGGGATGCCACCAGTGTCTAATTCATGGATAATGCATGTATAATGTGTGGTATTCTTTGAGTTCTAAATAAAGATTAAGATTAACCAGGGATACTTGGTTGGCTCATTCAGTTAAGCATCTATCTGCCTTCAGCTCAGGTCAGGATCCTAGGGTGCTGGGATCAAGGCCCTCATTGGGCTCTCTGCTCTCCCTCTGCCTCTCACCCCTGCTCATGCTTGCTCCCTCCCTCCCTCTCTCTCTCTCAAATAAATAAATAAGACCTTAAAAAAAAAAAAGACTAGCCATTGTTATGTCACAATAAAGTAATTTATGTGTAGGAAAAGAAATAAAGAACAAAAATAGCACCTACTGTTCTTAGCACATAATGGGAAACACATACATTTGTGGAATTAAGTACTAACTTTTATTGATTAGGAACACCTATTTTTGACATTTTCTCTAAGAAGACTCTCCAAATTTCTTTATTCTCAATGATCCACTTCCTTTAGGATTCTTTATAATAACAACACAATTTAATTCCCAATTACCAACTACTTGCAACATAAGCTATTGCATTAATATTTTCTCCAAGTAGAATCTTAGTAACTTTTCCTACAGGAATTATACTTTATTCTTGTGTAGTCTTTGTGTCACCATCCTGTGATTATAATAAGAAGCCAATACTTAACAATAGAGGGAACCAGAAGAAGGAACTTTCTCTCTCCTGTAACCCCTTTAAATCAAGCTGGGTTGTTCTATACAAAGTTGGCAGGAGAACCACATAGTTACTAGAGATACATTGATTGGGATGAGAGCCTTTCTTTAAAAAGTTCTAAGATTCCTCTAGCTCTTCCTTTGTATGGATGTGTCTAAGGCCCATAAGTCCCAAATTATTCACATACTCTCTCAGCAGCCCAAATAAGTCTATGGCTTATTGTTATTATTTCACCTTTTAGTATTTTCCTATTATAATAGAAATGGGGCAAGCAGGAATAGGAATGAACTTAGTGTTAACTTTGGTGCCCATGCAGGGTGTTATATTTAGCACCAGCGTTTGGCCAGAGACTTGAGCAGGAGTATCATTCAGTCTGTGACAATAAACAGTGGTATATAAAGTGACTCTTGGGACTTTGGACCAAGAGCAGTGAACTCTGAATACCACAGTGTGACACTTTAAGTAGACTCAAATATTTGATTCATCCAGTAAGATGTTTCCCTGACACTTTTCCTGAATAGGATGGTGGAGGCAGAGGCATCACATGTGATGGTACCTCAGATTGCGCCTCAAAGGAACAAGAGCCCAAGTACCACATGTTTTCTAGGGACACTTCTGCATACAAATAGTCTTGGGAAAGTCTTCCAAAGGCTTGTTGAACATCTTCAGAATTTTTTTTCCATCCTATAGCTCCTTTACTTTATCATTGCTATATCATATAGATTTGAAACTTTCATTTCTGATTTCCAGGGTCTTCCTTGACTTTTGATGCCTCTGCAGAGTATGAATCCCATCTATGCAATCAACATCACTAGCATCATATAGAAGTTCCCCAACTATGTGTCTGTAAGTGACCATCCTCACAGTTCTACATTGCAACTAATTATGAATTGGGCAAAGACTATAGGATGACAGGTACATCCTTGATTTTTCCATCAGTCTCAGCAGTAATTAATATTCCAGTATCCTTGGTAACTCTTTTTTTTTTTTTCATTCTGGGAAATTCTATGGAAAGGATTTATTCCAATTAGTATCATAAGATCAAAGCTCATATTACCATATATACTCACTTTTTTATATGCCAATGTTTCTGAAATTGTGGTGCTTCTTACACTTGATAAGACTTTTATGAGATATTTTAAATCTTCAAATGCTATTATTTAATTTACAAATGTAGTATATGATTGAAGATATCTTAGAACTCAAGGTATACTCCTCATATTAGAAGTTCTCAAGTACATTTTATGGCTCTGGCTTTGTTATTTCACTGCATTTATGCTATTTAAAAGGACTATGGGTGATATCTATAAGAACTGTAAAAACCAACCAATCCTTAGCATCACAAGGCTAGAGAGGCTATAAAGCCTGGTTTACATAGACACCTCTGACCTGCTCTCTGAAGTTCCTATACAAAAACAAACAAACAAACAAACAAACAAACAAAACCTTTCCTCCCAAAGAGGTTGCTAGAATACCATCTTCACATCTGGGGTGGAATAGTGGCTAATCTTGCATGAAGAGTGAGTGCCTATTTGATTTTTTACCCGAATTCTTCTGGTTTCTCAATTAACCTGAACATGCTGAACAGTTGGTTTTTATCTTAGGTAAAAACTTACATGTCCATTTGATCCAATTTACTCTTTTTCTTTCATTTAAATTTATTTACTTATTTATTATTTTTATTTATTTATTTGACAGAGAAAGATACAGAGAGGGAAAACAAGTGGGGGGAGTGGGAGAAGGAGAAGCAGGCTTCCTGTTGAGCAGAGAGCCTGATGCAAGGCTCGATCTCTGGACCCTGGGATCCTGACCTGAGCTGAAGGTAGATGCCCAATATCTGAGCCACTCAGGTGCCCCTCTCATTTAAATTTATAAGTAATCATCATCACAGGGTTTCCAGTGAGGCTTTACTCAATTTCCTCGCATGTATTCAACACTTGCTGAAACAGTTGCTATGAAGTTTATAAATTTAAGACAGGGCACCTGGGTGGCTCAGTCGGTTAAGCCACTGCCTTCAGCTCAGGTTATTATCTAAGAGTCTTGGGATCAAGTCCCACATCAGGCTCCAGCTCCATGGGGAATCTGCTTCTCCCTCTGACCTTCTCCCCTCTCATGCTCTCTCTTTGTCTCTCTCTCAAATAAATAAATAAAATATTTAAAAAATAAATTTAAGACAAAAAATTTTGCATATTTTCCAATAAGAACCTCGTTTCCAAGGCATATGAATACATGGATCAAAAACAACTTTGAAGAAGGTAGAGGACTAGGAGACTGAAATATCAGGTCCCAGGAGTTCATCTAGATAGTCAAACCATTCTAAACATCTACAAACCCAACAGGAGACAGAAAAAAAGAAGAGCAGCAATTCTAGGAACAGAAAATCGACCACTTTCCTGAATGTGGAGAAGTGAATCCAAAATGAGGGGAAGATAGACTGTGGGGAGAGGGGCCAGTTCCCAGCAAATGAGAGCAGCAGAGCACAAAATCAGAACTTTTAGAAATCTGATCCACTGAGAAATATTGTTCTACAGGCTAAGTAGGGAGTGGAGCTCTCATGGGGACAGTGTGGTCTCAGGACCCACAGGGACACAAAAAGACAGGGGGTGTCTGAGTGTGGCAGAACTCCCAGGTATTGGAACAGGGAAGCCAGCTGCAGAGACAGAGCTAAGGAGTGTGCTCTCAGATTGGGGTTACCTTAAACTGTGATCCAAGGCACAGTCGGACCACTGCTCTTTGAGCAGGGACTCCACAAGTGGCAGATCTGGGGAGACCACCACCCTCCTTCTCCAGGAGGAACAGTGCAGGAATGTGCTGCAGGAGTTGGCTAGGTTTGGAAAGTCCAAATGGGGCTGTGCACCGGGGATAGAAATGCTCAGTCACAGGCAGGGTGAGCACAGAGTGTGGCCGGGGACCAGGGAGATGGGAGGGATTGACTGCTTTTTTCTGAGGGCACATTGAAGAGGGGGGTCCCAAGCTCTTGGCTCCTATGGGGCTGGAGATAGTGAAGCCACCATCTTCATTCCCATCCTCCAAAGCTGTACAGAAAGCATTCATGGAACAGAAGCTACTGAGAAAAAACCCTAGCAGATTTCGTAGCCCGGCCCCTGGCAAGGATGATGCAATTCTACCTCAGGGATTTGAAAAGAAATTTGAGAATCACTGCAACAGGCCCCTCCCCCAGAAGATCAGCAAGAACATCCATCCAAGACCAAGTTCACCAATCAATGAGAACTGCAGAACTCCAGGGGGAAAGCAACACATAGAATTCATAGTTTTTTCCCCTTGATCCTTAAATCTTTCAAAGTTAAATTTTTTAAAATTTTATTTTCTTCCTATTCTATTTTTAAATTTTTTCCTTTTTCTTATTTCAACATTTTTAACTATTTTATCGTATCAATATCTTTTTAAAAATCTTTTAAATTTTTCATTGTTAAGTCATATTTTATCCCTTCATTGTATTTAACATTATTTTTTGTATACATATAGGTTGTTTTTCTTTCAAATTTGAGGATACAGCTTATTCTAATAAATCAAAATACAACCTAAACCTGGCACATGACTTTGTTCTAGTCTCCAGCCTGATCACATTCTTTCCTCCCTTTTTTTCTCTCTTTTCAATCAAGTTCTTATCAATTCCTTTTTTAAAATATTTTAAAAGTTGTATCTTTATAATCATATTCCATCCCTTCATCATGTTTAACCTTATTTTTGTGCATATACATTTTTTCTTTCTTTAAAATTTTGAGGGGAAGTTTCTTTTAACAGATCAAAATACACCCAAATCAAGTGTGTGGCTCTGTTCTATTCACCATCTAATATATATATATTCCCCCCCCTCCAATCTTCTCCTCCCAGTTTCAGGTCTCTTCTTATTTGGTTGGTATATATTTTTCTGGGGTCATTGTTACCATTTTAGTATTTTGCTCTCATTCATCTATTCTTTTTTTTTTTTAAAAAGATTTTATTTATTTATTTGACACAGAGAGAGATCACAAGTAGGCAGAGAGGCAAGAGGAAGCACGCTCCCCACTGAGCAGAGAGCCTGATGTGGGGCTCGATCCCCATGACCCGACCCGAAGGCAGAGGCTTAATCCACTGAGCCACCCAGGTGTGCCTCATTCATCAATTCTTATCTGGATAAAAAGACAAGGCAGAAACACTCACCACCAAAAAAGGAACAAGAGGCAGTACAAATAGCTAGGGACATAATCAATATGGATATCAGTAAAATCATTCTGGAGTTCAGAATGATGATTATCAAGGTGCTACCTGGACTCGAAAAAAGAGAATCCCTTTCTGGAGAACTAAAAGAACTAAAATCTAACCAAGTTGAAATAAAAAAAGCTATTAATGAGGTGCAATTAAAAAAATGGAGACTCTTACTGCTGGGATAAATGAGGCTGAAGAAAGAATTAGTGATACAGAAGACCAAATGAAGGAGAATAAAGAAGCTGAGAAAAAGACAACTACTGGACCATGAGGGGAGAATTCAAGAGATAAATGATACCATATGATGAAACAATATTAAAATAACTGGGATCCCAGAAGAAGAAGAAAGGGAGAGGGGGCAGAAGATATATTGGAGCAAATGATAGCAGAGAATTTCCCTGATTTGGGGAAGGGAACAAACATCAAAATCCAGGAAGCAAAGAGAAACCCCTCAGATCAATAAAAATAGATCCACACTCCATCATCTAATAGTAAAACTTACAAGTCTTAGTGACAAAGAGAAAAATCCTGAAAACAGCTCGGGACAAGAGGTCTGTAACATACAATGGTAGAAATATTAGATTGGTAGCAGACTTATCCACAGAGACCTGGCAGGCCAGAAAGAACAGGTATGGTGATATATTCAGAGGACTAAACAAGAAAAATATTCATCTAAGAATATTATATCCAGCTAGGGTGCCGCCAAAAATAGAAGGAGAGAGAAAATGCTTCCAGGACAAACAAAACTTAAAAGAATTTGCAAACATCAAGCAGTCCTGTAGGAAATATTGAAAGAGAGAGCCTCAGAGTAACAGACCAGAAAGGAACAGAGACAATGTATAGCAATAGTCACCTTACAGGCAATAATAATGGCACTAAATTAATATCTTTCAATAGTTACCCTGAATGTAAATGGGCCCCATCAAAGGAAACAGGGGATCAGAATGGATTAAAAAAAACCAAGACTCATCAATATGCTATCTACAAGAAACTCATTTTAAACCCAAAGACACCTCTAGATTGCTAGTGTGGGGGTGGAAAATAATTTACCATGCTAATGGATATCAAAAGAAAGCTGGGGTGGCAATCCTTATATCAGATAAATTAGATTTTAAGCCAAAGACCATAAGAGATGAGGAAGGACTGTTATAGCATATTAAAGGGTCTGTCCAACATGAAGATCTAACAGTTTTAAATATCTGTACTCCTAACATGGGAGCAGCCAATGCTATAAACCAATTAATAAAAAAAAAAAAAAATCAAAGAAACACATCAACAATAATACAATAATAATAGTAGAGGACTTTAACACCCCCTTACTGAAATGGACAGATCATTTAAGCAAAAGTGATCTTTTGGAAATAAAGGCCTTAAATGACACACTGGGACCAGATGGACATCATAGATATATTCAGAACATTACATCCTAAAGCAACAGAATACACATTCTTCTCTAGTGCACATGGAACATTCTCCAGAAGAGATCACATGCTGGTCACAAATCAGGTCTCAACTGGTAAAAATATTCCCTGCATATTTTTAGACCACAGTGCTCTGAAGCTAGAACTCAATCACAACAGGAAAGTTGGAAAGAACTCAAATACATGGAGGCTAAGGAGCATCCTACTAAAGAATAAATGGGTAAACAAGGAAATTAAAGAAGAATTTTTAAAAATTCATGGAAACAGTTTATTAAAGGGATTATTCACCATGACCATGTGGGCCTTATTCCTGGGCTACAAGATTGGTTCAACATCCACAAGTCAATCAATGTGATACAACACATTAATAAAAGAAAGAACAAGAACCATATGATACTCTCAATAGGTGCAGAGAAAGCATTTGACAAAGTACAGCATCCTTTCTTGATCAAAACTCTTCACAATGTAGGCACTGAGGGTACATACCTCAATATCATCAAAGCCATCTATGAAAAATTCAGAGCGAATATCATTCTCAATGGGGAAAAACTGAGAGCTATTCCCCTAAGGTCAGGAACATGGCAGGGCTGTCTACTATCACCACTGCTATTCAACATAGTACTAGAAGTTCCAGCCTCAGCAATCAGACTAAAAGAAATAAAGGGCTTTTGAATCAGCAAAGAAGTCAAACTCTCACTCTTTGCAGATGATATGATACTTTATGTGGAAAAACCCAAAAGACTCCACTCCAAAACTGCTAGGACTCATACAGGAATTCAGTAAAGTGTCAGAATATAAAATCAAGGCGCAGAAATCAGTTGCCTTTCTATACACCAATAGCAAGACAGAATAAAGAGAAATTGAGTCAATCCCATTTACAATTGCACCCAAAAACCATAAGATACCTAGGAATAAACTTAACCAAAGAGACAAAGAATATGTACTCAGAAAACTCTAAAGTACTCATGAAAGAAACTGAGGAAGATACAAAGAAATGGAAAAATGTTCCATGCTCATGGATTGGAAGAACAAATATTGTGAAAAAGTCTATGCTACCTAAAGCAATCTATACAGGTAATGTAATACCTATCAAAACAGCATCATTTTTTTTTTTAAACTGGAACAAATGATCCTAAATTTTATATGGAACCAGAAAAGACCCTGAAGAGCCAGAGGAATGTTGAAAAAGAAAACCAAAGTAGCTGGCATCACAATTCCAGACTTCAAGCTCTATTACAAAGCTGCCATTATCAAGACAGTATGGTACTGGCACAAAAACAGACACATAGATTAATGGAACAGAATAGAAAGCCCAGAAATAGACCCTCAACTCTATGGTCAACTAATCTTTGACAAAGGAGGAAAGAATACCCAGTGGAAAAAAGGCAGTCTCTTGAACAAATGGTGCTGGGAAAATTGGACAGCTACAAAGAGAAGAATGAAGCTGAACCATTTCCTTACACCACACACAAAAATAGACTCAAAATGGATGAAAGACCTCAATGTGAGAAAGGAATCCATCAAAATCCTTGAGAAGAACACAGGCAGCAACCTCTTTGACCTCAGCTGCAGCAACTTCTTCCTAGAAACATTGCCAAAGGCAAGGGAAGAAAGGGAAAAAATGAGCTATTGGGACTTTATCAAGATCAAAAGCTTTGCACTGCAAAGGAACCAGTCAACAAAACGAAAGATAGCTGACAGAATGCAAATAACATATCAAATAAAGGACTAGTATCCAAAATCTATAAAGAACTTATCAAACTTAACACCCAAAGAACAAATAATCCAATCAAGAAATGGGCAGAAGACATTAACAGACATTTCTGCAAAGGAGACATCCAAATGACCAACAGGCACATGGAAAAGTGTTCAACATCACTTGGCATCAGGGAAATACAAATCAAAACCATATGAGATACCACCTCACACCAGGCAGAATGGCAAAATTAACAAGTCAGGAAAAAACAGATGTTGGCAAGGATGGGGAGAAAGGGGAGCTCTCCTACACTGTTGGTGGGAATGCAAGCTGGTGCAGCTACTCTGGAAAACAATATGAAGGTTCCTCAAAAAGTTGAAAATAGAGCTTCCCTATGACCCAGCAATTGCACTACTGGGTATTTACCCTAAAGATACAAATGTAGGGATCCAAAGGGGCATGCACATTGGAATGTTTATAGCAGCAATGTCCACAATAGCCAAACTATGGAAAGAACCTAGACGTCCATCAACAGATGAATAGATAAAGAATATGTGGTATGGGGGCGCCTAGGTGGCTCAGTGGGTTAAGCCGCTGCCTTTGGCTCAGGTCATGATCTCAGGGTCCTGGGATCGAGTCCCACATCAGGCTCTCTGCTCAGCAGGGAGCCTGCTTCCTCCTCTCTCTGCCTGCCTCTCTGCCTACTTGTGATCTCTCTCTGTCAAATAAATAAATAAAATCTTAAAAAAAAAAAGAATATGTGGTATGTATTTACAATGAAATACTACGCAGCCATCAAAAGAAATAAAATCTTAACCATTTGCAATGATGTGGATGGACCTAGAAGGTATTATGCTCAGTGAAATATTATGCTAAGTGAAATAAGTCAATCAGAGAAAGACAATTATCATATTATCTCTCTGATATGAAGAATCTGAGAGGCAGTGAGGGGGGTTTGAGGGTTAGGGAGAAAAAAAAGAAACAAGATGGGATCGGGTAGGAGACAAATCATAAGAGACTCTTAATCTTACAGAACAAACTGAGGTTTGCTGGAGGGTGGGGGGTAAGGATAGGGTGGCTGGGTTATGGACATTGGGAGGGTATGTTGTGAAAAGTGTAAGCCTGGTGATTCACAGACTTGTACCTCTGGGGAAAATAATATATTGTATGTTAATTAAAAAAAAGAAAGAAAAAACAAAAAATAACTTCATATTCTGATTTGAAAACACTCTCTTAAATTGTTTTTCTTATAAAAAAAGGCATAAATGTATCTTTCTGATGTGGAAGTCAGGTTGGATTACTATAAATTTAAAAAGAAAAGTCTGCCTTCTCTTGACGAATCAACTGCATAATACTACTGTAACCTTGGGAATGTGAGTGACATTATATAAGACCTGCAAATTGGTAAGGAATAGGATTAATTGGGATTGCATATTAGGTATGCCTTTGAATGCCCAGGAATATTTGGTGAGGAAAATACTGAAATTTATACCACTATACCTACATAGATTAAGAGAATCAAGATTTGGAGCCCTCAATAGTGGTTGAAGCCAGGGACATACTAATATATACCTAATCTTTAATTATTCAATGGCATTAATTAAGTAGGGAAGTCAAGTAATTCCTATAAGGATTAATTATGTATCAACCACTGGGGGGTCAGTGAGGTTGAGAATGCATTAGAATTGATTCACACAGACCTAGTACTAATTTCACCTCTGCCACCTTTTCTGCCACCTTTTTCTGGTACTTGACCTTGAAAAACTACTTAATTCCTCAGTATTAGTTTCTTCTTCTGAAAAATAAGCAAAGTAATAACTACTTTACACAATTATTATAAATTTCCTTGCTCTAGATCTATATCTCATATCTGAGAATTAATCTGGCATAACATTCACTGGCAGTTGTTATGACTGTACTCTGCCCAACTCAACTGTAAACTAGGTACCACATCTACAGCTCTCATTTTTCTCCTTTGGTATGAGAACTGGACAATATAATTCATCTCATATGCTGCTATCATTTATCATGTCATTTTCACTCCCTATATGGTTAAGAGAAGCTGAGGGTATAGGACTAAAAATTTATAAAAATGCCTAATTTCAAAGCCAACAGTACCTGTGGGACAGGAAAAATTCCTATAATTGCCTATGTATTTCAGTTTGGGAAAGAAATTCTGGAAAAACTTACAAAACCCTCCTTTTAAAATTTCCCCTAGCATCTCCATCAAAACCTCCTGCAAATAACTGGCTCAGAAGCACAGGATCTTATTCAAAGATGAGTAATCACAAAGAAATCTGTAAAAGCTGCTAATTTTATACATAGATACTACGCAGAGTGAGAGGGGCATTGAACGGGGAAAAACTAATGAAAACAATAAACACTCAACAAAAAATATTACCATAGAGAAGATATAATTCTGACCAAGTTTTCACAGTGAGCACAGCCCAACAAAACCACCTTGTGAAGCAATAATCACTCAAATCCAGAGATCAAGTCAGAACCCTAAAGTCTAGAAAAGTATTGTAAGGATACAGAAAGAAAAAAAAAAAAGATAATGGAACTGGTTGGTATAAGAAAAGAAATGGAGAATAGAAGGGAAGGCAACAAAAGAAGAAACCTGACATCGGAAGGTACACAAGGAAGAACAAAAGCTAATATAAATGCAGTAGACTACAGAATGAAGGAATGGGAAAAGTTTAAAAAGATCCATGGGGGAAATTAACAATATCAGAGACAGATGGGGCTGTCCGTTATGTGTATAACTGAAGACTTTTATGAGGAAAATGGAAATAGGCAGCTAAAGCAGATATTAGGAATTATAATGAAAGAAAAAGTAGATGCAGAGAAAGAGTTGCATATATAGTTTGAAAGGGTAGTCTATGTTCTAGGGAAGAGGTGACCCCAAATTACCAATCCAATGACATACCCTCATGAAGTTATTACTATCAAAGATAAAGAGGGAATCCTTGGGGGCAGCCAAAGAAAAAACGATTTGAGTCCTGGGTAAGGAGGGAAAATAGCTTCAGCAAAAAAGATAGGCAGAAAGACAGGCAGCATTACCTTAAAAAACCCCCAGGGATAGATTATATAGCTTCAGAACCTTACACCCAGCCAAACTATCATTACATTTTTGAATATGCAGGAACTTAGGGAATATCATCCCCAAGAGTCTTCACTAAAAAATCTGTTGGAGGAAAAATTTCAGTCCACCTATTTAAGAATGTAAAAAAAATAGCAAAAAGACTGGTGGGGGAGGACTGAATGTATGTAACTACAGGACTGAGCCTGAATGTCATGTAGAGATTACGGTTTTAGAGGAGAGTATTACATTTTATTATCCTACAAAAGTTGAGAGAAGAGGGACAGATAAGGACAGGTGGTATTGATACAGTGATTTTCTTACATTTTATAACCCAGAATGATAAAGTGAACACTGAAGTATAATAGAACAGAAGAAAACACCAGCAAAGATAGTAGTAAACTGTAATTGGGTGATAGAATAACGGGGAAAAGAGGAGATATTTTAATTTTACCAATGCTTATAATAAAGTTGATAGATATTATTTAAATAAATTAGAGGGTTAATAGTCATTAGTAATGTTACAGTTAAAATAATTACTTATACATTAAGTATAAGCTTTCCAAATTACCAAAAATGGATACATACGAAAACAAAAAGAACATTAGAAGATAAAAAAAAATACTAACAAAAGCTCCAATGCTCTTTAAATTAAGCACATTAAAAAATTAGAGTACAGGGGCGCCTGGGTGGCTCAGTGGGTTAAAGCCTCTGCCTTCGGCTCAGGTCATGATCTCAGGGTCCTGGAATTGAGCCCCATGTAGGGCTCTCTACTCAGAAGGGAGCCTGCTTCCCTTCCTCTCTCTCTGCCTGCCTCTCTGCCTACTTGTGATCTATGTCTGTCAAATGAATAAATAAAATATTTTAAAAAATTAGAGTAGATATGACTACTTTTGTATGTTAGATCAGTAGGACTTCTATGGTCCAATAACCAATAAGCTAAATTTTCCCCTTGAAGCTCTATCAGAAAATCCCAGAAATTAAATGACAGATAAAGCTTTTTCTTGCCCCTTGAAATTACGTAAACTTTTTTATTAACAAATCAGCTAAATAACACCCAAATGTCAACTTCTTAAATAAGAGTTATTTGTTTTTCTTAGAAGTGCAGAAATTCTGCTGAGTCATGTGTACATCTGTGCCTGTGGTATTTTGAATGATAATTACAAGGCTTGTTATTTGAGTGAGGGACAGCAGTACTTAGAAAGTTCAGTGGTGCCAAGTCTCCAACCCTTCCCTCTTGCAGGGGTAGTGGTGAAGAGATATTAGTTTGCTAGGGCTGCTGAGACAAAGTACCACAAACTGGGTAGTACTTACAGATATTTATGGTCTTACAGTTCTAAAGGCTAGAAATCCCAGATCAAGGTATTGGCAGGGCTGGCTCCTTCTGAAGGTAGGAGAGAGACTCTGGTTCATACCTTCTCCCTGCTTCTGCTGTTTTGTTGGCAATCTTTTATGTGCCTTGGCTTAGAGACATATCCTCTTGATCCCTGTCCTCGTGTTTATCTAGTCTCTTAATGCCTGTTCTCATGTTCGCCTAGTGTCCTCCCTCTGTGCACATTATTTTTTATAAGGATACCAGTTTGTTTTTATAAGGATACCAGTCATTCTAGATTAGGAGCCTACCTACTTCAGTGGGACCCCCTCATAGCTTGACTAATTACATCTGTATGCCTCTATTTCTAACTGAAGTCATATTCTTAGGTAGGGGTTGAGACTTCACATATGAATTGGGGGGAGACAAAAGAAACCCATAGCAAGAGAGAAGAGAAAGTGGTTGTCCTGAACAGATAGAGTAGACCATCCAACCTGTCAAAGCAAACAAACTAGACCAAACTGGATGTCCATTGAAATCAGGTGCCATTGCTGGAATACATGTTAATCTTCACTGGACCCTCTTATAGGTTCTCTACTCCCTAAGTAGATAATTATGTTTATTGATATGCATTTTTGATGCAAAAGAAGCCAAATGAGTACATTAGAGTATGAGAAGAAATTAGGATCCAAATCTAAGCACTTTGAAACTAGGACATCTAATAGGTGAACAGAAATATTCTTGAATTTTTGAGACTTTTCAAATCAACAAATAGTCCCTTATGCTGTCTGGAATACTGTTGTTAAGCAACCTAATAACATTAAATGAGCATAATTTACTGCTGCTGGATCCAAGCAAGTCTTCCAAAATCTTATCTCAATTATTAACTCTTCAAAAAGACACATATTCTGTTTTGAGGCTAACCATACTACCGCCATTCTTTGTAGGTAACACAAGGTGGTAGAGGTGAGGGTACTTGATGTACTTGTTGGGATAAACCCAAATGTATATAAAGACCTTTCATATTTTCCAGATAGCACAGAAACTCTACCCCACAAGTTTCAGCTTCAGTTAATTGATCAGTACTTGCCAGGGTAGGGAGAGCCTATATAATAGGGCCCATGGGCAGTATGAGAAAATGTAGGATGCTACTGAAAAAAGAGTAATAGAATATCGATGTCTATAATGGGATTTTTCTTTTTTAGTTTCCTTTTGTATTGAAAGAATCTATCACAATTTGGTGCTAGCTTGATTTTAATCCTTAACACATCCTAATTTCCCTGGTAACACAAAGGAAAACATCAAAGCTCAGGTTTTTAGGTAGGAGCTATCTTTACTTGCAATGTGAGGTTCCTTTTAATTTATCATTACTTTTTAGTTATGGCAATTGCCATAAATTCTGTATTTATAGAAGGGACAAGTATTTTTAAAGTAAATTTAAAAGTTAATTTTTTTAACCTACAAAATAAATAACAGTCATGTAGTTAAGCAAACATTTGAAAAGTGGCATATGACTGACTAAAATTTGGAAACCACTGAATTAATTCTTTCATTTATTCTGAAGGCATCTGCATTATAAGAACAAAGCATTCCACTGGATGTTCAATAAATGTATTTAGCTGCAGAAAAAACTACACTCTGTACACAAATTTGCATGTTTTGTTGATCAGAATGCAAAAAACCCAAAGATCTGACAAATCTCTCTTTTGTTGGAATAGAACCAGAACTGAATTGCGACCATCTTTGTAGCAGGTGGCAAGGCCTCCTCTTTTCTTTCTGTTTTTATCCTTAGCTTCTTTGTTTTGCATTATGTTTGATTCTCCAAGCCACCTCTGATCCTTTTGGGAATAGGCAGGATATATAAAAAGGGAGGTGATTAATCAGTATTTGTTGAATAAATGAATACATAAGTGAATGAATAAGTAAAGAGAGAAAACATCAGATGAGCTGAGAGGGAATTACAACAATCTGGTTGTTCTCAACAACCCTGTTTTAGTAAGGGGGCTTAATGCAAAGAGCAAACTGTGACTCTAACAGGGAAGAGACACCCTGCATGGTCCAGATGCGGAATATGAAATCTGAACCAGCAGGACATTAGAGAAAACACTTAAGTGTTTGTCTTCCCTCCAGATGTGTTCTCAGGGCTGGCTGATAGCCCCATGAGAACAATGGACACCAAAATGACTTCTTAGGGAAGTCAGAGAAGATGGAGCTTATGGTCATCTTACCTAACTTCAGGATTAACTGTATTGATTTCTAATTCAGGGAGTCATGGAAACAAAAGACCTGGTTATTGGTGGAAGTTATAAAATCACATTTGAGTGTGAATCCAACCTGCATTAAGAGAAAGAGAGAAATGATATGTCTTTGTTGTCTGCTCAGAAAAGGCATCAGCACTATACTAAAAGCTCTTCTGGGGGACAAAAGAAAAATCCCAGGTGGTTTAATGAAAGTTGTTTTCATCCCAGTTGATGGGATGATTCGTAGACTGCTGGAGCGGCAAAGAGAAATACCAAAATGAATGTAACCTATTGTTCCTACTCTTCTAGCTTTTAGCACTCCTTACTCTGTAATGTAGTAATTTACAGATGTCTCACTTTCCTTCTAAGTTGGACTCTTCCAGAAAGCAGGATCTACTTCACTCATTTTTGTATTCTCCATCATACCCATTATTTGAATACAATAGGGGCTCAGTGTATAGCACCCTTTAATTAAATGTATGAATAAAAGTAGACATTTGAAAATTGTTATAGCTGCTGTATACATACTTTTCTGCCAGTGTGTGGGCACTTATCATGAACCAGACACTACTTTCAGCCATCAGGAGAAATTAAAAATCAGTGCAAGAGCCTCATCTCTTAAGTAGCTGATACAACCACAAGCACAAGTAACTTTTATACAATTGAGAACATGAGAAACAGAGTGAAAATGGAATAAGACAAAAAAAGATGAAGTACATGGAGAAAGAAGAGTCAGGTGTTGCCTAGAGTGGAGATGGAGGAAGGAGCATTTGATGAAAGCTTAGGCATAGATAACTCTGGAAAAGGACATCCCAATGGAATATTCCACCATAGAGAAAATCTAGAGATGGGATAGAATAGGGTGTGTTTGGGGGCACTGGGTAGTTTGGAGGGGCTACAGTAATATCCAAAATGTAGGGTGTGTATGTATGTGAGTGTGGGTAAGGCAGGGAGGGAGGATGTAGGAACAGGAACAGAATCAAGGAGTTAAAGACTACCAGGGCACAAATTTCACAGAGCCTTAAAAACCCAGTGAAGCCATTTGAATTTAACTAAATAATGAAAGTTGTTGAACAAGGGACGTGGCATTATCTTAGTTGCTTTCCAGGATCTGGACACAACAATCAGCTCATGTGATCAACAAATCTAGGGAAGAGTTATCAACACCCCCTCCTCCAGGGCCATTCTTAGCCTTCTAGGTATCAGGTGTACATCACCCAAAAGAAGTCTCCAAGAGATGTCAGCTAACTGAAGGAATGGCTCCCTGCTGGAAATTCATCCCAAGGACCAAGAAAGGATGCTGTAAGAAGGCAGTGGGAGAGTTCCTCTAAAGCACAAGGATCTTTGTGCTTCAGAGATCCACAATTTGTCTCTATTTGAAGTGGCTATTTAATGAAAAAAAGTTCTTGAGAATTTGCCATTAAAGACAATGACCTAAGCATTTATTTTTTACTTTCTAGCAGGAAATACATTCCTGGGCAATCAAATACCCAGAGTTGATGAGAGAAAGTTCTACTTCACAAAGGAATGGCAGCTGATGAGGGAGAATAAGTGATAGAATTAGAAAAAGTATTTTGCAAAGCTTTAATGTAATTGATTCAGGCACAAATTTTTAATCGGTTTTAAAGCTACTAGGTGAAAGGAAATATAAGCAAGTGATGAATAAAACAAAAATGAGATCTTATTGTTCCTCTGGTTAAAACTCAGCATGGACCATTTTACTAAAAGCCCTAGTCCTTTACAGAGGACCCAAAAGCCTCCCACAATCAGAACCCATTACTACTCTGACCTCAACCTTCTTATGATACCCTCCCCACCTGCCCTCTCACTTGAGCCACATTGACCTCCTTACTATTCTTTGGATGTAGCAGTTGTGCACCCTTTCTGAGGATCTTTCACTTACTGTCCCTGTCATCTGGCTAACTCTTTCCTGATACAACTTCTCAACATGGTATTTACAGACACCCTTCCTGCTACATGGGAAGGTACCCATTGCTACCCTCAAGCAATCCCAGCCTTATTCTTTGTTTTTCCTTATGAGGCATTTACTGACTCTTAACTTATGATATCATTTACTTGTGATGGGAGGCAGAGATTTTTGTGTTATGTTCTGTGCAAAAATCCCAGGCATCTAGGATAGCACCTGAAATGCAGTCATTGTTCAAATATTTGTTTAATGTATTGAATAAAAGGCTATGGTCAATGGAGCCTTTTGTGAATTACCCTTATAAATGGCTCCCGCACTGCCATGCATGCAATTGGAGCACAGATCACAAGTGTGGACTGGCCTGTGTGTTACATGAAGAGGGGCAAGCTTGGCCCATGGGCATTCACTCCCATAAATATGTGAGAAGTGGTGCCTAATTAGAGGATAAGGGAAATGTATTAATGTTGAGAAATTAATGAGCTTGGGGAAAAGAAAATCAGTGCCTCTGACAAAGAAATCTGTTTGAAAAATATAAATGCAGCAGAGGCCAAGAGAAAGGGCAATGCCAATTTCCAGACTTGGGTCTTTCTGCTTCAAAGATTCACAAGTTTTGCTTTTTCTGATAAACTTCATTAAGCAGCCAACAGAATTCTCTCCACGCCCAGGCAGGTTCTTTGAACTTTCATCATTTTGTGAACCATTCTAGAAACCAGCTCAGGGTCGACACACTGGCGATAGAATGTCAGAGAAGAAGGCAGTCTGCTCCTTGGTTCTGGGAGGACCTTTCTTCCTGGAGGAGGAGGTATTGGGGATCATCACCTGTTCGGAATCAGGAAACAGAGGGGAAGAAGCAGAAAAAAACCAGCCTCACCTCAAGGCAGCCCGTGAAGCTTTTCCATTTTCCCTCCTATAATCATCTTTTTTTTTTTTTGTTCCTCAGATTATGATCTTGTATGTTTTTCATTCCAGCAAATCCATGAGCACTAGACATTATCTCTAGATTAAATAAATATGAGTTTGTGTATACATATATGTTTTTGAGATGTAGGTATTAGCGGCATGATGAAATATGAATTCTATTAAAAGTGTTACTGAATTCATAGGATGCATTGTCATAAGGCTCAACATAGAACCCTTTTGTTCCAGTGGCTTAGATAAAGAAACAGGTTGCTCTCATCACAAATGACAAAATCTTCTGTGGAAAAGATAGAATAGGGATAAATTGACTTAGACAATTTCCTATTTACTTCATTAATATGATGGAAAAGCAGAGATATGGAGACGCTAAGGTCTCATGGTGAAATGGCATGGGATAGAAGCCAGGTATCTGGAAGCCAAGCCCAGTGCACTACCCTGCCATCAGACCCCAGCCTTCTGACATTCCTCACTGAGTGGATGCTCCCTTTTGATTGTTTAACCTCTTGCTAAGGCAGTCAGAGTGTTCAGCTGAGAGGTGGGTCTTAGTCTTCCAGGAAAGACCTGCCTGTTGCAGAGAAAGCAGCTGCTGCCCATGTCCAGACAGTGCAGCACATACACAGGTTCTCAGGAGAGGTAACCCAGCCACACAGCTCTTCCCTTCTACTACGGAATCAAGGAGCTGGTGGCACAGAGTCTCTTCTTAGCCCAAACCAATCCGTTTTTACCATACTGCAGTGTGAAAGATATTTTTCAAGATAGAAATCCATGAGTCAATTCAACAAGTCTTTGGGCACCTAGTAAGGGCTGTGCGCTGCAAACGTTATCAGTGGACAGTCCCTACCCTTATGCTGTTTATGCAGAAGTGGTATGAGACAGTCAACAGACATGTCAAGGGTGGTAAAAGGTGTCAGGATGGAAAGTGCAGGGCAGGGAATGGAGACATGAAGTGTGTTTGGTTCCAAAAACTTGGACCAAAATCTTGAATGTGACTTCCAGGGCGCTGTGTGATCTGACCTACTCGAGGCTCCAGGCTGCCTTTCTAGGCTCATCTTATACAGGCCTTCTCTTCTTTACAACCCAGCCACACAAGCTTTTATTCAGATCCTGAACTCTTCCCTGAAATTTCCCATCACGGGGCCTTTGCACATGCTGTTCCTTCTCCATCTCAAGCTGCCTGCCCTTCTCCTAGTAAATTCCTTCAGAAGATTCCTCAATTGCTACTTCATAAGGGAAGCATTCCCCTACTCCCCTTCTAGCACTATAACCTTCTTCTTCAGAGCATTCACCACATTCATAGTTTATATTCTTGTGGTTGTTTGATTAATGTCTTTTCTCCACTAGGCTATCTATGAACGCTACAAAGGCAGAGACCATGTAACATTTGGCTTAGCCTAAAACCTAACATAGTAGATGTTCAATGGATATAAATGGAATGAATAAAAATTATCTAAAGATTCTCTTTATGGATTGTGAAGTTTCCCTTAGCTAGTGATTTTGGATGCTCCCTCTGACTCTCTTGAATTTTTTCTTACTGAGAAAATATGTAATCATTTAAAATATACAAATAGTGCCATGTTGTACTCTCACAATGTAATAATTCACATCACAACTGGCAGTACCTATACCTATAACCTATACCCATTAAGCAGCCACTCCCCACTCTCTTGACCTCAGCCCATGGCAACCACAAATCTGCTTTCTATCTCTCTGGACTTGCCTATTCTAGATATTTAATGTAAGCAGAGTCACACAGTATGTAACCTTTTAGGTCTGGCATCTTTTCCTTATAAATATAATTTCCAAAGCTCATTTGCATTATAGCATGTATTGGAAATCCATTTTGTTTGTGACTGAGTCACATTCCATTGTATGGTACACCACGTTATATCCATCCATTCATCATCTGATGAACATTTGAATTGTTTTCACCTTTTGAGGATTCCAACTGGTATAGCTATGACCATTCATTTACAAAGTTTTTTGTTTTTGTTTTTGTTTTTGTTTTTGAATATTTGTTTTCATTTTGGATAAATGCATACTGAGAAGAGCAATTGTTGAGTCATATAGTAATTTTAATTTTTTGAGGCCTTTTGTATATGAGACTAGCAACACATGTGTGCATTTGCCAAGGTGTGCTCCTCCTTGCCCAACATTCCATGTTGCCAGAACCACATGATTGGTTGACTTGCCCCTTGTGTTACTTTGCAGGTAGAGAGTAACCTTACATATACTCTGGGTGACCATCATAGACACTCTGTCTCTTGTCCCAATATCCCACCAGTATGCGTCCTTCACCCCCACTGATTTTCTTCATCACTGCTTCCTTTCAGTGCATGACCTATTTTCTTTCTGAAAGCCATTAACCTCCATGGGGGTTAAGAAAGCAGGTTTAAATGTGCCTTTGCAGTAAAAGTAGCTGAGAAGTTCTGATAGAAAGAGACATTTCCCTCTGCTCTACTGATTTCCCTAACTAAGCTAGTCTCAAAGTTTTGTAAACTTGGGAAAATTATTTAATCTGATTCAATTTTCTCATCTGTAAAGTAGAAATAATACATGTTTTGTAGAGATAAATGAGGAATATAGGTAAAATGCCTGGAGCTATGTCTGGCAGATAGCACATTTTAATACAAAATAGTCATTTGTTATTTCTCTCTGAGCTCAGTAGCTATAGAGATTTATATTTATTGCTTTAATCCAGACATTAACATTTTCATATTTTCTACATCCATTAATGAGAAGCTATAATCTTTAAAGAATCAAATTGTACCACTTCTCTGAATGAGGCTTTGTTATTGCTTCTCATTTCATTTAGAATAAAATCCAAGCCTTTTCCAAGACCCACATGGGCTCTGACCTGCACCTTTGTTCTCAGCCATCTCTCTATGTCTCTCAGACTCCAACCATGAAGGATGGCTCTCTTGAGGTCTCAATTTCTTTTCTGCCTCAGGTCCTTGGCATCTGCTCATGACCCAGCCTAGAACCTTGCTCCCCAGGCTTTCTTTCTTTTCTTTTTTATTTTCTTTTCAGTGTTCCAGAAATCGTTTATGGACCACATCCAGTGCTCTATGCAATACGTGCCCTCCTTAATACCCATCATCAGGCTCTCTGAAGCTTTTCAGTAAGATGGAATCTGCTATCCACTTAGTTAACTGCTTTCATTCTGACGGCCCATTTCTTATACTTAACATATAAAAGAAAACAAATCCAGAATTTTTTTTAACTACATGCTTTTTGTTTTTCTTCCTAAATGATTGTTTGTTTACCTGGGTATGCTCAGCACTCCTTTTCTAAGCTGTGAGTTTTGTGAGGTAAGGAACCTGTTCTGTCTTACCCTTCCTTGCATATGAAAAGCTGCCTTCTAGGAGCTGCCTGCCTTTTGTTGAATGAATAAAGCCGTGATTTCTCTTCCATCTTGGTGCCAAAATCATCTCTAGCAAGGTCTACTTCCAATTCCATAGGGAAATCAAAAACAATATAAGAACATTTCCACTTGCAATAAGGAATATTAAAAGATGTAGTTATCTTTTCGGAAGTACTTTAGACATGAGGTTGGGGTGTGTGTGTCACAGTTTTTAGTGGAATATGGAGAAAAATACAATGAGAATCCACTCTCAGAAAAAAGAAACCACAGGAATATGATAACATCAAATTGTCTCATTACTGAAAATTAAATGGAAAAGGAATTTGAAAAATGCAGTCATGCAAAAAATTTTGGGGGCATGATTGGTGATGGGAGGGACCATGAAGGAACATGAGGAGATGGGAGGGGACAGAGATATTCATTAGGTAGGTTGTGGTGAGGGTTTTGCAGGTGTATTCATATGTTACAAACTAAATATGGGGTTTTAAATACATGCAATTTATTGCGTAGTAATTATGCCTCAATAAAGCTGTTAACATCAGTAAAGATTATATGGAAAAAAATAACCACCACTACAGTAAAATGGCAGTCATGGATTTTCTCTGGCAGGTGAGCTTAGAATGTAGGTGTCTGAAGGTAGAGATAATACATCTCATTTATACTACCCACTCTGGAATGGGACACCGGTGAGGTCCACATGCAGATGAGGGGCAGAGGATAGCCCATGCAGCAGCTGTGGCCTCCCATACCTACCTCTGGGCTCATGGGGACTCCCCTCCTGGGAGAGCAAAGGCAAAGATTCCCACTCCATCCCCCTCACTGCATCAGTCACCCTCAACAGAAAGCTTACCGTCCAGATGGGCAGCAGAAAATTGTGTTGCTATTG
This sequence comes from Mustela putorius furo, assembly GCF_011764305.1. Lineage (NCBI taxonomy): Eukaryota > Metazoa > Chordata > Mammalia > Carnivora > Mustelidae > Mustela > Mustela putorius. The sequence continues at coordinate 47,767,272 of NW_025421294.1, read as the reverse complement.
TATTTTGTTTTTACCTAAAGCAGCGAGGAGCTCAGACACATAGACCAGAAGCTCCTGTAGAAAATCTGCCATTTCCCATAGGGCATCGACTCCTCTTCTCCTTAGGTTGTCCTTAACTACTGCATACCTTCAGATTATGGAAACAGCATTTCTTTTCTTTCCCTGCCTTTTCTTCTGCTCACATTTTCTCTTTCCATCTTGCTCTATTTCCCCTTTGAATATGAAAAATAAATGAACATTTGTTGAATGCTGTGGGACCAACCACTTTCCTTACACTCTTTAATCCTTAAAAACACCACGGGGAACACTTACCATCACTCTTCCTATTTTACAGATAGGGAAAACACTGCTATCACAAGTTCAAAGGTGTGGGGATGTTCTGCTTCTTGGGAATGCATAGCCCAGATTAGAACATGGGACAACTCCAACATCTGTACTTTCAACTCCCAGCCACAGACAGCCCTTTCCATGAGTTCCCCAAATTTCCCTCTTCCCTTCACACAGGTACTGATGTATGTGCTGCCTCTATTGGGTGAAGGAGCATATTAAATGGTAAAGAAAATGGTCATTACATACCACAAAGCATAAAACACACAGCTAATAACTTTATGATTGGCATATACTACCCAGTAAATCAAAAGCATATGCATCAAAATGTGTTGATGGTAATCTGTATTATGAGATCATGAATAAGATTTACTTTTTTCCTTTGCTTATCTGTATTTTCTTAAATATTTGCGATGAGCACATATTACTCATGTTATTGAAAATAGTGCTGGAACATATTCTGAAAAGTATAAATGCTTTTTAAGGGGAGGGGTGTATTCTTTTTCTCCTTATAACCTTGGTTGTGACAAGAGAGTGGCATCTTTTCTCTCCCAAGAGAGCAACATAATATGGTTGTTCCAGGATCATAGGAAAATATCTGAGGTGCAAATCAAAACTTGTCTAAAGAAAAATTCAGTTCTTAGTTCAAAATGGGAACATTCTTCCTGAGAGTGACCACAAGCTTATCTGAAAAAAGTGCTCCATCCTGGGAATGCATTGCAAATGTTATGAAGTTTCATATGCCATCTTCTAGTAAAGATTTCCCACACCTGAGACCAGATACTTGGCTCCTGGACCTGTTCTGAAAGCATAAGCAGAACAATAGATGCATAATTGCATTATTAACTTAGCTCCAAGTTCTGTTTAGTTTCCTGATTAGGTTATATGTGCCTCTTAGCCTCATGCACAATGAATCATCAACTTTGCCTTTTTCACCCCTACACCCTGTTGACCCAGTGATTGTAGAAACCTAAAGGGACTGGATGGTAATATTTGTCTTGAAATTATCTGATGTATCTGATCGTACCAAGTACCAAATGGTGCCTCACTGTCCAGAAGAATGCATTGCTCCACATTGTTTCAAGTGCTACCCTTTCCCAAGTTTCAAGAAATGCCTCACCCTCTTCTTATGTCCTCACCTCCTTCCACAAACATATATAAGTTGTGCCTAGGCTCAGCAGGAGAAGGCCGCTTTAGGAATAATCTCTGCCTTCTTGTTGGACTGCCCTCCTGATAATAAAATATTCTTTGCTTTAAAACTAGTGTCTTAGATATTGGCTTATTGCACATCTGGGCATGAACAAATTTGGTAACACATTTTCCTCACCCCAGCTACCTTTTCGCTTCCTCTTTTGGGTATGGCACTTCCATTTATACCTACTTTGTAAAATCCATCATTGTCTGCTCTGAGGTAGAAAGTTAAGTCTTAGTAAAAGTAGGGAAGTTTTAAAAAGTTAGCTTGTAGGTTCTTATGTTTCCCCACTTGGTTGTGAATCAAATCCAAAGAAGACCTACACCTGCTTTCATACTCATGTACCCTCAGAGCCAGTATTAGTTCATTTAATTAAAAATAGTTGGGATGTCTACTTGGTTCCAAGCACTGGGCTGAGTACTGTCTGATTTCATAATGAAAAAGACACAAAGTCTCAGCTTCCTCCAGCTTATGGAGAAGGAAGAGCCAACGACCAACCAAACCTATAAAACATGGTTATACCGTGAAGGATCTATACAAGATGATGGGATGAAGGGCTGGTTTTAAATACTGTGGAAGAGAAGCCCTCTCTGTAGCAAGGATATTGGAGCTGATATTTAGAAGTGTGAGGATAGAATGGGAAGCACATGAGGTATATGTATCAAGGTTTGTTTGGGAATCATTGGGTCAACCTTGTGGCTTTTTCTGCATTCCCCAAAAGGTCCTTGTGCACTGAAGAAGACCAATACATTGTAGAACTTGGTTCAGACAGTAGGCTATTGAGCCCCTGTGATCTTCTAAGCATTACATTTTATAGATTCTATCTCACTTAATCTTTCCAACAACTACATGAGGCAGTCCTTTAAATAAAGGACCCACATTCTGCTGATGAAGAAAATGTTCAGTGAAGTTAACTTGCTCAAGGTCACATGACTGGTTATAGAACTAAGATCAGAGTCCACCTCTGTTGGGAGTCCTTCAGATGCACCTGCTTCTACTAATCCTTGAAGGAGTGAAGGTATAGGATCGTGTACAAAAGGGTTTAATTTTAGTTTAAGCTAACTAAAAATAAGTACATTACTGTCTACATAGTGGAAATTCAAAATCAAACATTAGTTTTACAGAAGTCATTTTCCTCTTTTAAGGGTAAGGTCAAATTCTAGAAAATAAAACCATAGTTTTTTTATTTTTGTTGTTTTGTTTGTTTGTTTTTGTTTTTTAACAAAAGAGAAGTCTCACTGCTTTGGTAACAATTCTGATAGATGCTAAGTTTTCCAAAATCTCTTCCTGTGGGGAGGACAGTTTAAGAACCCCGAATGAGTGAGCCTCAGCATCTTACTCCCTAGGCCAGCCTTGTGACGAGTTTGCTGTGTTATACTAAAGAAACGCACCGTTCTCCACTTCAGAATCCCTGATGTTGTCCTCACTATCATAATTCGAGAGACTGTGGAAAATGTGTAATTGAGAACACCTGGGGTCAAATTTTCCTGAAAATGGGGAAATGCCAAGCATTTAAGGAGATCTGCAAAATGGTAGAATAGAGTACAGTTTCAGAGTCTGTTCTGGGGGAAAGAATGGAGCTCAGGATGAAGAAAGCAAAGAGTATCAGGGCAAGAACCGAAGGTAACAGAAATAGGAGCATCTTTTCTTTTCCCCCCAAACCACAGCTTCCTTGATGGCAGTGCACAGTTTTTCCTAATTTTGGTTTTCCTCTAAAACATCCTTTAGAGGACTCTAGCACAGGTTAGACAATTCAATAATTGCTCAATAACTTGGAACATTCTGGCAGATGAGAAAGGTCATTGCTACTATAAAGGCATGTGGACTGGCAAGTGATAAAGGAAACAAGAGAGACACATGTTCCGATGACTAAAGGGATCCACTGTGTAAGCTTCAAAAGTGTCACCAGCAATTAATATGGACACCCTCTGGGAGTCTATTTTGATGAGTGCTTGTGAGTACTTGCTAGAAGTGTCCATGGAAGATAGTATTTAACTCAGAAGAGAAAGCAGAACCCATGCAACTACTGTTCATCTGACATTTACAAAGTATCCACTGTGTGTTAGGCACTAGAGAAAGAATCTTAAGCAAAACAGATCTGCTCTCTTGGATTCCAAAACCCCACCCATCAACTGCCTTGCCTCAAAAACTAATAAGTAACTATTAGCAACAGCAGCAAATGGCTGAGAATTTATTTGCTATGTAACATTCTAAAAGAAGAGTCAGAGACCATTCAATCAAAATGTTGTATCTTATAGGCAGGAAGGCAGAGACCCAGAAAGGCCAACTTGCTCAGGGCAATGTAGCTTGTTTGTGTTAAATTCAAGACCAGGACCCAGTAGGCTGACTCAAAGTTTCTAAGTTGCTAGGCTGGGTCTCAGAGAAGCCTGTCCCTGTTCTTAATGCAGTGAGGCTGCCTTGGCAGGCATGGGGACCTGAAGCCCTGCCACATGTGATCCTTTGTTTATCATCTCTCATAGAGAGAATAGAGAGAAAGACACGTGCTTCCAGTAGGCTTTGGCTTACAGGTTCTCAGAGGCCCAAATGCAGTTTATTCTCTCTGTAGTCAGGGGACTTCAAGAGCCACTGAAGGACCTGCACCATAGAGTATATTCCCCATAAATGGAAAACTTGTAATAACATGAATCTGTTCTTTCCAGTTGCATGAAATGCTAAATACCTGTTTGATGGTTGACTGAAAATGAAATATTATAGAAGCCTTGATACAATATTAATATCCCTTTTCTCATCCCATGTAGCTTCTTGCAGAACAAGTCCCATCATCGTTTAAGGACTTGGTCACACGCTTGCCAAGTTGCAGCCTGGCTGCTCCCAGCATGTTTCACACCACCAAAAGCAGCAGAATGGGAGCACAGCAATGCCCCCTGCCCACCCATCCAGCCTCATGTTGTTCTCTTTCAGAAGGAAGTGCCGGTGCACTGCTCAGTGGCAGTCAGTCACAGCTCTCCCCTCACCCCAGGTCAGCGAGGGCTGGAACAGGCCTTAGGCCTTAGATCTCTCCGGACCAGGAGATCATTCCTGGCTAGTGGCCCCACGAGTGTTTTCATAGTGACATGTGGAAGGTCAGAATATTCATGGGGTAGCTAGCCTCACCTGGAAGCCTCTGTGACCAAAGGCTTGAGGACTGAAGGCCTCTGCTTCCTGCTAAGGTTTCCACCTTGCACTTTTCCCAAGGACCAAGAAAGATCTCAGTGCCTTTAAAAAAAAAAAAAAAAAAAGCAAAAAACCAAAAAGAAACAAAACAAAACCCATGAAAGTATTCAGGTTGCTGGGCGTGGTTTCCTGCTTTTAAAAAATGAGCTTAAGTTCAGGGGCACCTGGGTGTCTTAGTTGGTTAAGCATCTGATTTTTGGCTCAGGTCATGATCTGAGGGTCCTGGGGTTGGGCTCTGTGCTCGGTAGGGGTTTGCTTGTCCCTCTGCCCCTCCTTCTGCTCATGCTCTCTATCTTAAATAAATAAATATTTCTTAAAGGGGCTTAAGTTCAGAAACCAAACTTAAGAGTGTGGTTAATAGTCTAGGGCTGCACAGTTAGACTGTTGGATGGGGTTCTAATCTCCTAGCTGATCAGATTGCTTAATCTCTCTAAGTCTCATACATATCTATAGGCAAAGATATTAATAATACCTACACAAAAGGGCAACTGTTAGGAGCACATGAGGCAGTCTGCATGCAATGTCCATAGCAAGACCTAGAATTTAGTTTTTACTCAGTATATGTGGGCTCTTCCTATATTCCTATATGTGTATATATGAGTTCTTCCTATTCTTGGCCTTCACAGTCTAAACAGATGCAAGATGGGCAGACATTCCAGTCCAGACAAAGCAATAATACTAACTCTCTATCTCTCAATTTACAGGGATGTGCGTGTGCGTGTGCGCACAGGTGTTCACACATGCATGAATGCACTTACATGCATCACTCATGTTTGCTGCAGCACCCATTTTAGCTAATATGATACCTTGCACTAACCTGGTCTGCCCAGATTATAACATACATTTTTAGGCAAAAATATGTATTTTGCCAGCATTAGCAAGGGAGAAGCGAAGGGTGAACAGATTTTTGAATTACCTACATTAATGTAACTGCCATGTTACATTAAGAGCAGTTGGTATGTAGCAAGCACTCTGCAAATGAAAGCTATTATAATCATTAAGAGTTTGGGGGCTATGGAATTTGTCCTGCCAACGTTAACCATGTGTTTATTTTCACAAAGACCTTACGCTTCCCTTAGGTGCCACAGAAGCCTGTGTGGCTTCACGTGGCATCTGACTGAATTATAAGGGTGGAATGACAGCTAGGGGAGTCAGAGGATATCAAGACAAATTCCTACTTTGTCTGAGGGGAAACTGAGGCCTAGAGAAAGAAGGAGATTCCTTAAAACTATACCGTCAACAAGCTGGAAGAAAAATAACTAACAGGTATTGAACAACAAACTCTGGACTGAATATTATTTCAAGTGCTTACAGCAAGCTTACAAAGCATGTACCATTAGTCCCATTTAACATATAGGTAAGCTGAGGCTCAGAGAACTTAAGAAACCACCCTAATGACAGAGAGCTGGTTTGGTTCTGGAGTCTGTGTTTTTGACTACTTACTGCACTGTGTATGTAACTCTTGATAGAGGAGTTATGAACAGGGGTTAATGCATTAGGTATCTTTAGTCTTTGGTAACAAGCCTTGTGGGATAGCCCAGCTTTGCATTTAAAATTCAGATGGGCCCGGGTTCAATCCCAGTTCTACCATTTAATAGCTCTGTTGTTAGCCTTGGGCAAGTCACCAACATCCCTGGGGCTGGGGTTCCTCAGGTATATGGTGAGACAGTCTCTGTTCCACAGGGCTGCCAAGAAAATTAAACAGCAACACAGCCTACTGAGTTGGAGAGCAAGTCTGACTCACAACTCTACCACCTGAAGCTATGATATTTGACATATTTCATAATTTGCCTGAGTCTTCAATTTCCTCCTATACAAAACAAGTGATAGTACCTTTTACATGGTAGGGTTTTTTTGCTGAGTAAAGATCATTCCTGTAAAGTACTAGCACAGAGCCTGAGGCTCAATGAGTGCTTCCTAAATATTAATTAAAATTCTTGTTATAATGTATATAAAATCCCAACTAAAGCACATAATGGCTGGCATTCAATTCAATCTGGCCAGTAAATAGATGAAACATTGAACTTTTTTGTAAAATATTAAAAGACCCAAATGTTTATGTTTAAGCTCTTGTCTCAAACCTAATTTCATTGAAATAAAAAAGTAATGTGAAGTGGTAAGGACAGGGTTAAGAAAGAAATGAGAAAATTTTGAAAGGGAAATAAAGAAAAGAATCCCTTTTGCAATAAAACACCTAGGGATAAATTTAACCAAAGAGGTGAAAAACCTGCACTCCAAAACCATAGGAAGCTAATGAAAGAAATAGATGACAAGAACAAATGGAAAGGTACTCTGCATTCATGGACTAGAATAAATAATACTACTAAAGTGTGCATACCATCCAAAGCCATCTATAGATTCAATGCACTCTGCATCAAAGAGCCCATGGCATTTTTCACAGAACAGGAACATACGATCTTAGAATTTGTAAGGAACTGAAATACAGCTTGATTAGCCAAAACAATCTTGAGAAAGAAGAGCAAACCTGGAGATATCATGCTTTCTGGTTTCAAACTGTATTACAAAGCCACAGTAGTCAAAACAGTATGGTACTACTATAAAAATAGACACATAGATTAATAGAATAGAATAAAAAGCCCAGAAATAAACCCATGCTTTATATGGTCAATTACTCTATGACAAAATATGAAAGAGTCTCTTTTCAATAGATGGTATTGAAAAACTGAATAACCACTTGCAAAAGAATGAAACTGGACCACTCTCTTATACCACAAAAATAAAGTCAAAGTGGATTAAAGACTTAAATTATATTTAAGTCTTTGAATGAAAGATCTGAAACCATACAACTTCTAAAAGAAACATAGGCAGTAAGCTCTTTGACATCAGTCTTAACAATATTTGGAACATTTTAGAACACTGTCTTTAAGCAAAGGCAACAAGAGCTAAAATAAACAAATGGCATTATATTAAACTGAAAAACTTCTGTATAGTGAAGAAAACCATTAACAAAGTAAAAAGGAAACTGATTAAATGGGGGAGATAATTTGCAAATCATACATCTGATAAAGGGTTGATATCCAAAATATATAAAGAATTTACACACACTGATACATTAAAAAAAAAAAACTCATTTAAAAATGGGCAGAAGATCTGAAAAGACATTTGTCCAAAAAAGATATACAGATGTCCAAAAGGCACATGTAAAGATGCTCATCACTAATTATCAGGAAAATGCAAATTAAAACAATAATGAGATACCACCTCACATTAGTCAGATTGGCTCCTATCAGAAAGACAACAAGTAAGTGTTGGTGGAAATGTGGAGAAAGAAGAGCCCTCGGATACTGTTGGTGGAAATGTAAATTGGTTCAGTCACTACGAATAAACAGTATGGAGGTTCTTCAAAAAATTAAAAATAGAATTACCATATGATCCAATTGGGAGAATTTATCTGAAGAAAATGAAAACACTAATTCAAAGAAATATACACACCCCTATAAGTTTATTGTAGTATTATTCAAATAGCTAAAATATGGAAGCAGCCTAAGTGTTAATTGATAGATGAATAAATAAAGATGTAATATATACAGGTACACACACACATACACACACACACACACACACACCATGGAATATTATTCAACCATAAATAAATTAAATCTTGCCATGAGCAATAACTGGATGGACCTAGCAGGTATTATGCTAAATGAAATAAGTCAGAGAAAGAAAAATAAATATGGTATACTTACATGTGGAACTGAAAAACAAAACAAATGAACAGAACAAAACAAAAACATACTCATAGATATAGGAAAGAAACTATTATCAGAGAAGGAGGGGGTTGAGGGGTTAGGCAAGATATGTGAAGGAGATTAAGGTTGCAAACTTCCAGTTATAAAATAAATCATGGGAATATAACATACAGCATAAGGGATATAGTTAATAATATGGTAATAACTTTGTAAGGTGACAGATAGTCACTAGAATTATTGTTGGGATCATTCTGCAATGCATAAAAATATCAAATCACCATCATGTACACCTGAGAGAAATATGATATTGTATACCAATTAGAGTTCAATGAAGCAAAACAAGACAAACTAAAAGAAATGCAACAATTTTGTTTACCTGAGGTCATGACTTTCTGTAGAGACTTATGTTCTTCTCCCACTTCCTCTGCACCCTCCTTTTTACTTTTATTACATGTGGAATCCTGCAGGTACTTGGTAACTGGAATTGCATGGCTTTTAGATTTAGACTTTAGATTTTGAATATCTAAAGCTGAGAAAGATAGATTCTGAAGGAACTTAGAAAATAGCTTCTGTTTATTGAGAATTTAGAATAAATTAGGTACTATACCTAATGTTAATGTAAAATATTCTTCTCCTACTTTTCTTTCTTTTTGTAAGACTTTATTTGAGAAAGAGAGAGAGAGAGAGAACATGTGAGCATGAGCAAGGGAAGAGCCAGTGGGAGAGAATCTCTAGCAGACTCCTGGCCGAGCAGTGAGTCTGAAGCAGATCTCAATCTCTCGAGCTGAGACTATGACTTGAGGCAAAACCAACAGCTGGATGCCTGACTGAATTATATAGTCACCTACCTCTCTTCCTTCCTTCCTTCCTTTCTTTCTTTCTTTCTTTCTTTCTTTCTTTCTTTCTTTCTTTCTTTCTTTCTAAGGATTTTATTTATTTGACATAGAGAGATCACAAGTAGGCAGGGAGGCAGGTAGAGAGGGGTGGCGGGGGGAGCAGGCTCCCTGCTGAGCAGAGAGCCCAATGCAGGGCTCCATCCCAGGACCCTGAGATCATGACCTGAGCTGAAGGCAGAGGCTTAACCCACTGAGCCACCCAGGTGTCCCCCTACCTTTCTTGATAATGTATGATGCTTAACTGAGCATCACACATTATCTGAGCCACCCAGGCACCACTGCCTTTTCTTTGGAGAGAAAGTACAAGTGTAGGCTAGATTTATAACTTGGTTCTAATGAAAAAAATATGGCAGAGGTGATGGATATCATTCCAAAATAATGTTACAAAAAGCCCGCAGCTTCACCTTAACATGCCTACTGCCCCCACGGGCCCTGGGCCGCTATCCCACAGCAGCTCCAGCCATCCCACCAAGGCTGACCAAGTGCGGTGCATACCCCCCCCCCACTGGAATTGTTAGCACTCATTACAGCTCCAGCTTTTACAACAATGTGACATAGGTGCAAAGCACCCCCGTACACTCTAGGCCCTCACCATTTTGGTTTTAGATGGCTTACAAGGGTGCCCCAGGTACAAAGTGCTCTGGGACCTCTTGGCTGATGCCAGCTTTGGCTCTAGCCACCCCATCAAAGTGCCCCCTATACAGAGAATCCCAGGATATTCTTGCCTGTGCTGACCCTGCACAGAGTCCTGGGACACCCCCATATGTCCCCACTTCAACTTCAGTTGTTGCTAGGGTACCCTCAGTGCAGAGAGTCCTGGAACACCCTGGCTTATACCCACTTCAGCTTTAGCTATCCTGCCAAGGTACGCTCTGTGCATAGAGCTCCAGGATTTTCTGGCTTGCACCCTCTTCAGCCTCAGTTGTCCTGCCAGGGCACCCTCTGTGTGGAGACTCCAGAGATGACACAGGCCGGTACCCACTTCGGCTGTAGCTATTCTGCCAAATGGTCTTCTGTGCATAGAGCCCCAGAGTTCCCTGGCTTGCACTCACTTCAGTTTCCGCTGTCCTTCCAGGGCATCCTATAGGCACAGGACCTTTGGACAGTTTGGTTTGCACCTACTTCAGCTTTGACCATCTGACAAGGCAGCCCCAGCATAGAGTGCCCTGTGATTCCCAGCCCACACCAGCCACAGCTCTAGTTGGCTGGTGAGAGTAACCAAGTGCACACAGACTACACAGGGGATGATCATATATCAGACCATTTCTTCAAGTTTAGAAGAATTAGGAACTGTTCTGCCTAACTCACAGAAACAAACAAAAAGTCAAGAAAAAGAGGAAATAGAGGAATATGATCCAAACGAAAGGACAAGACAAAAATGTCAGAAAAAGTACTAAATGAAATGGAGACAAGCAATATGCCTGATAAGGAGTTTAAAGTAATGATCATGAAGATACTCACTGGGCTGCAGAAAAGAGTGGAAAAACTAATAATCCAGGTAGTGGCAGGGATTATCATTTTATCATGTTCTCCCCTTCTACACCCACACTATGCTCATGCCTACCTAGCTGTTAATCCCCTAAACTGGAACACCGCCAACTCCTTTCTTGATTTTCCCTCATCCTGCCATGCTCAAGCCCCTTTACCCAAAGCCTTCTGGTTGCTTCAGTTTGTATTCCTCTCTCCTTTCTCTTTTCCTCCCAGGAACCTACACTCTGGTATTTAGAAATACAAAATCCTAAATCATATTCTAATTAGAAATCGTCCTTTGAAGTGTTAAACTCTTTAGGACAAAAAGATTATATTTCTTATAGACTTCATAATGTTTGGTACAAGGATGAATATCCCTAAATATTAATTAGCCGGATGTATGTGGTCAGTTCGAGTCACTCAGAAGGTGCTTATTAAGTAGTTTTGGACCCGCATATTATGAATGGAGCAAGAAAAGGCAGATTGATCTGGGATACAAAGAGCCCTTGATTCTAAGAGATGTCGTAAGAAGGGAAGGGACATTATGGAGCCAGATAATTTCACAGATAGTTTTGTTTACTTCGTATGAGAAATACTTACATTGCACGGATTAATTATAACAACCTGAGTTATCTTGATATCATAGTTGAAAGATAACATGGCATTGGAAAGTGATTCAAAATCAAATATGATATCAGAGCCTTGGTTTCCCCCACTGGGCATGCCAAGGGATGGTTTCTGATGATACATGTTCCAGTTACAGGCCAGTGGGTCACAAGGGATGAGCTGAAGAACCTGGAGCAGGGCTACCATTAGCTTTAGCAGACACTCTCTTGAGATAATCAGTGTTCTGAATCTAGGAGCAGGATCCTGTCAGATTTGGCGTGCTATTATATTTTCCCCAATGTACCAACAATAGAAATAACTTAGATTAGCTGCTTTGTAGAACCATCCATCAGATTGTGTGTGTGTGTGTGTGTTTGTTTGTTTTTGTTTTGTTTTGTTTTCCTATCTGGACTATTTTAGTATCTTAATAACTAATCTTGACTTAAATGGCTTGGAATCTCTTCTATTTTGGCTTTTGTTTATAAAGCAGCTAAGTGATGAGAATATAGTCATCTCTAATTAGGAGAAAAATGATTTATTAGGAAAATGTGGGGAAAACCACAATTGCAAAGAGTACAAAGGAATGTCAGGTTTTATCTTGAAGGCCTCAGCTGACCAACATGAAAAAAACCTGCTGTTTGCAAGTAGCTCAGTAAAGCAGAACAACTGTCAGGGAGTGAAAAGATCTAATTTCCAAAACCACAGAGTGTTTCCATGACCTTGCACAAGTCACTTCACCTTTGGGCTTTAGTTACTGAATTTGTGAAAAGCAGGGGCTTGATAAGTAAAATCCAAGCTCTTTTCATAGCCGAAGAGGCCAAATATGATCTGGCCTTTGCTCTGTTCTCTGCTTTCTTCCCCTTCTTCCTTATCCACTGTGTTCCAGCCATAATGTCCTCGGACTCTTGAAAGGATTGTCCCAGGACATTTGTTTGCTCTTTACTCGGTATGAAATGTCTTTCCATCCTTTCCCCTTCATTCCATTTTCCCTGATTCCGTTTTAACATTCAGATTTCAGCTCAGGCAGGCTTTTCCTGGTTCTCCCAGCCAAAATGGTGCTAGCCAGTATTTCTCCATTACCTTATTCATAGTATTTATCACTTTCTGAAATCTTATTTGTGTGCATATTTTTGACCTCTTCCTAGTAGAAAGAAAGCTACATGAGAATAGAGCCTTAATTTTTTTTTTTTTCAATGTTCTAGTCCTTATATGGAAAACAAAGTCTGGTACATAGTATATGCTCAGTAAATACTCAGCCAATTGAATAATAATTAGCTCTTCTATGGGTCTTTTTAATTTTCAAAATGCCCTAAATTTAGTCTCATTCAGACTTCACCATCCTATATATTGAGCAAGAATATAATTCAGTACCAAGAGCAATTAAAAAAAAATTGGTGGTAAGACAATTCAATAATTTTTAAAAGTGTTAAAAGGAGGGGGGAAAATACTACATTGAATGGGCTTATAATTTATAAAGGCTGAATCTCCTTAAGAAACACTGATGATAGGAACACATGGTTGGCTCTGTCGGTTAGGTGTCTGACTCTTGATTTAGGCTCAAGTCATGATTTCAGGGTCATAAGATCAAGCCCGGAGTCTAGCTCTGTGCTGGGCCTGGACCTGCTTAAGATTCTTTCTCTAGCGGCGCCTGGGTGGCTCAGTGGGTTAAGCTTCTGCCTTTGGCTTAGGTCATGATCCCAGAGTCCGGGGACTGAGCCCCACATCAGGCTCTCTGCTCGGCAGGGAACCTGCTTCCCCCTCTCTCTCTGCCTGCCTTTCTGCCTGCTTGTGATCTCTGTCTGTCAAATAAATAAATAAAATCTTTAAAAAAAAGAAAAAACCAAAAACCAAAACAAAGCCTAAAAACATTGATGACAAAAAAGTGTGTGATTTAGAATCAAGGAAATATCATTATAAGCTTTAAAAAGTATGGAAATTTTCTCAGTACTCTGAAGCTGGCCAGTGGAAGGGGCTGGTTTTCAAACTATTTTTTCTTCGTATGTCTTCTTCAGTCAGGGCTTAACATCCCTGACTAACATAATTTCCCTTATATGCCTTCCCAAGGCTCAGAGGACAAAGGAGATATAACTCAAAACTATCTCTCCTGCTACATCTTAGGAACTCTAAAAATTCTACAAACTTTCTCTGTCCTCTCCACTTCTACATGCCCCAGCTCTAAGGCTAAGGGGGTGCCTGGGTGGCTTAGTCAGTTGAGCAACTGAATCTTGGTTTTGGCTCAGATCATGATCTCAGAACTGTGAGACTCAGCCCTGCACTGGGCTCCATGCTCAGCTAGAGTCTGCTTGAGATTCTCTCTCTCCCTCTCCCTTCGCCATCCCACCCCTTGGCTTTCTAAATAAATAAATAGAATCTTAAAAAAAAAAAAAAAGAAAAAGAAAAAGACCATGACTGTGCATTAGAAAAGGAGGAATCTGAGTTCCAACTGACATAAAAAGAATTGGAGAGAGAAAAGGATGAACAGAAATAAATCACAAAGGAAGACCAAGAGTGTAGCTGAGGGGCATAGTCAGATGAGCATCTGACTTCTAGTTTTGGCTCCAGCTGTGATCTCAGGCTCATGAGATTGAGCCACGTGTCAGGCTCCATGCTCTCAGCATGGAGTCTGCTTGGGGTTCTCTCTCCCTCTCCCTCTGCCCCTCCTGCTCATGTACTCTCTCTCTCTTTTTCTTTGTCTCTCAAATAAGTAAGTAAGTAAGTAAGTAAATCTAAGGGAAGACTGAGGCTTCCTTTTGCCTAGTATGGTCAGGATGCTTACGTCCAGAGTCGACTAGAAGTAGAAGGCTGAACTAGATTTCTCTGAAGGTCATTTCTGATTTTAGCAGATGGTTCTGGGTGGGCAGAGGAATACACATGCTCAGATACATTGAAGCTTTGCCCAAATTATGTGAGAGTCCTATGCATCAATAGCCTGCGAGGTTGGTTAAACAGTTAAATCTTAAAAAGCAAACTGTGGGGAATATTCTTCCATTAACAGAACTTAGGACAAAAATGTTTCTCCTTAGGAAGTCAGAGAGGGGGGCATTTCAAAGGATTATACTCTCAGGGGAGCAATTCAGCTCAAAGCACCAACTGACCCAGCCTGGTTTTTTCAGACATAAAAAACACAGTAGTATTTCCACTTAACCTATGAGGAAACAGCAACTTGCAAATATGATGCACATAGAGTTCTCAGCCCAGTGTCTAGCAAATAGTAAGTGTGAAGACATCATGGTTAGTAACATGATTATTAATCTGTTCTAGCTGAAACATATTTAAATAGACCTACTATATGTAAAGACCCAAGAGCAAGACAAAAAAAAAAAAAAAATTAAGCACTGCCAAGAAGCTTTCACCCCAGTAGGGAGAGAGATTACTTCCACTGGTGTGGAAAGGGGCTGTGTGGGTACTGGCCAGAGACGGGAACAGGTAAGGCAGGGCCTGTGTACTCAGCATAACAAATAAATGTGAGTTGTCACAGAGTCGAATTGTATTAAAAAAAAAATTATGGTACAATAATGAAGAATAAATTACCCAAGGAAATAAGGAACTTTTGTGGGACAGGGATAATTCTTTGTAATTGTCTTTTAAAGATTCTAGATGGTGTTAAATATCTGTGCTTTCCCTATCTTTTGGACCTTAAGGACACCAGGTGGGGTGGTTTAGTGGGGGAATTTAATCTGGCATCCCACACTTCCTTGTGCTCTCTGTGACCTTGAAAAGTAAGGTTTGAATAATTCAGAAGGTACCTTCTCCTGCTTCTTTGATAAATGGGTCTTTAAAAAAGGTAGTGCTTTAGATGAGGGAGAAGGACTACAGAGGCCACCAGTTCAGTGGGGGCAAGAGAACAAGATGGTCCATGACTCAGTTCCAGGACAACATCTCAGTGTCCCTCATGCATTAGCTGTTCTGCAGATTAAAATAGAATCCTAGATTTGAATGAAATATTTAGCTTCATTTAAGGCAAAGAAGCCAAGATACAGAAGCAACATAAGTATCTATCTATGGATTAATGGATAAAGAAAATTGTGTGTGTGTGTGTGTGTGTACATACATACATACTCCCACCCACACACATATACAAACAATGGTATATTACTCAGCCATAATAAAGGAAATCTTGCCATTTGCTACAATATGGATAGGTCCTGAGAACATTATGTTAATTGAAATAAGTCAGAGAAAGACAGATACGCTATGGTCTCACATATAATTACTACTGTAATGTATATTTGAAAGATGCTCAGAGAATAGATCTTAAAAGTTGTCATCACAATTTAAAAAAGGTTTTTTTTAAACTCTTTATGTTGATGGATATTAACTAGACTTAGTCTGGTGATAATCATTTCATAATACACACAAATACCAAGTTATTATGTTGTACCCCTGAGATGAATACAGTGCTACATGTCCATTATATGTTAATTGCAGACACACACACATACCACACCAAGGAGAATTCCTTCAAATAGGTCTCCAGATAGATAAAAAGATAAGTGATCTTTTGCTCATTTTCCTATGACTCTATAACCAGTATGGGAATTAGGAGATCTAAGTTCAGCCTGAGGTCCATGTGTTTTTATACCCTGAGATAGGACCTTAACTACCCTATAAAACTCAATGGGATTTGCTGCTCCCTGGAAATCTACTTCTGAAACTCAAGGAGTTAAGATTGATGGAGAAAATGGGATGATAGAGGGATTCCCTTCTGGCCATATTTTATTTTCTCCCCTCTCTCAGAACTTTGTTGGATCCCAGAGGCAGAGTTGGCACTAGAGACATTTGCCATGGGACTGCAGCCTCATAAAACTGGCTTCCAGAAAATGAAAGCCGCATACACCTAGTGGCATGCTGACCACTGAGCTCGTTATCCTGGTCCATCCCTTATCTCCTTTACTTCAATCCACATGGCTCCAATCTTACATTCTAATTTGGTTGTGAAACTCACTGCTTTCATTTCTCCTAGCTAAAGTCCTATGAAGAGAGGGCTAGCAAAAACAAAACAAAACAAAAAGCCGAAGAAATTTAACAAACCTGAACGTTCTATCTTCTTTATGCATTCTTTATGCTTTGGACATTTTATAGGGTTGGACGCCTTGCACTGATAGTAATGAGTTATTCAGGCATGCAGTGTTACCAGGCCAGGGTGTAATGTAAATGGAATTATTTGCTGTGGAAATACCCAGTCCAATCTCTTAGCAAATTGCAATCCCTGAAACTAGGTCCCTTTGGAAGGTGCTTAAATAAATGTATACCTTGTTTGAAGAATTTGCAGCAATTCAAGGGACATATTGAGATCTTTCTAAGATGAATATAGATTGGCTCTGCTCTGTCATAAAATGTAATTAGCAGTCATTTATCAGAAGCTATTAATTGCCTGATTTTTCATTGTTTCACTGGTTAAATGACTTAATAACATACTTCTACAAATATGCAAGCTCTTTCCCCTTAAAGGTATGTGTGTTGTGTGTGTGTGTGTTTATGTGTGTATTTATTTATGTAAGAAAATTTACCAGGCTTTTGTGTTTTGCTTGGTTATGTTAAAAAAAATGTTAAACTAAGCCTTCTTCTATGTTCAGAACTGTGCAAGACCCAATGGCAAAAAGGTTATAAAACAGCACCCTACTCTCAAGACACTTTACAAATCTAACTGGGAAGATAAGACTTATGAACCTGAACCAACTAATGATAAATGTGAGGTTATATGTAATCATGACTATATGTCTAGATTCCAATTATACAGCTGTTCAGGGAAAGAAGTTGCCAGCATGGGCTTGAGGACAATAGACTTTCCATAATTTTAATAAAAGGCTGGTGAAATTACCCAGTTCTGTTTTTAAAGGACCATGAGAGAAAATTCCTTTCAGGGATTAGATCTAGGGAACAGCCAGCCTCTCTTCTTGGACACAGCATGGGACTGCTCTCAGGGAAGCCTGGTTAGAAGGAGCTCATAAAGCCTAGAAAAGAGCTCTGTTGAGGCAGATGCCCAAATATAAGCTTCAGACTGATGGAGAGCCTAGAAGTGGGAGATGCTGTAGGACCAGGGTGACTGCAAGTACAAAGGAAGCGTCCTTATTCAGAAGCAGGAGGCCTGAGTTCTTGTGCAAACCCTATAAGCAAGGGCCTCCTTGAACAAGTCACTGGACTTCCTTCAAATCGTATTGAATTATGACTTTAAAAGCTTTTCAAAGTATGATGAAATGACATTCAAAGGTGGAGAGGAAAACTCGATTGGAGGTGGTACCCTCTAGAAAGCCAATCCCTGAACATCTAGACAAGGGATATTACAAAAAGAGAACAAAGCACTTACTCTCCCCATGCTTTGGTTCAGGGCTATCTCTCAAGTATACCAATCTATTTTCTGGTGCCATTACACTTCTTGGAAAGAAAACCCTTTTCATTCCATTAGCCTGCCTTCTGTGTAGAAGAGAGTTGGACTTCCCAGAACAGCCCTTCTGTTACCATAGAGACAGAGGGTGGGAGGTGGGTGGTCCACCTAGTCTGTGTTCCCTGCTATGGGAACTTTATAACAACTCGTGAGGTACAGCATATCCCTGTTCTACAGACAAGCAAACTTGTCTGGTTTTGGTTCAGAGATGTTCAGAAACTTGCCGAGGTCCTACAGTTAGTAGACAGAAGCTAAGTCTTTGTGATGCCCTACAAGGTCTGCATTTGGGAGGCATGGTGTATGCACCAAGAAGAACACCAGACAGAACTGCAAATCCACACTCCAGTTTTAGCTTTACTTCTACTTCATTACGTGATCTTGGGCAAAGTCTTTCACACTTTGGGGTCTCAGTGATCCACTGAAGATGAGGAACTAATTGCTCTCTGAATTGAATGCACAGAATTTTTGGTATATAGCTTCCCAAGGCAAGAGTCCACAGCTTTAATCTATTTACAAAAGGATGGATGCATGATCCCCCAAAATGTTAAAAACCACTACTAATGTTAAACAATACAGTAACTTCTAATACTTAAGAATACTTTTTATGTTTAGCATTGTTCTATACATTTTACCTATTTAACTCATTTAATCCTCACAATAACTCCAAGAGGCAGGTGCTCCTTTGTGCCCATCTCAGCGATGGTGAAATGAAGGCACAGAAATGTTAAATAACTTTCCTAAAGACACACAGTATGTGGCAGCGGCCAGACTCAAACCTGTGCAGTCTGGCTCCAGAGCCCCTACTCCTTAACCACTGTCCTCTTGTTACTTTCTGGTACACGTCTGCAGCAGGACCGTGCATCCCAGTATTACAGCTGGAGTTTCAAGGGGCTGGTACAGTTCAGGGGCTATCTGGTTTAGTAGCTTCTAAATATTTTCATGCTCCGCTGGACCCCACTCTCTTATCACATGCAGTGTCATGTGCCCTTCACAGTATGCCAGGACATGAAACAGGGGCACAGAGAGCAGGTAGCTGGGTGTGGGGCCCAGGCTTCTGAGCTCAATGTGCTTTTCTCCTTTGTTTCTCCTTTGTTGTGATAACCAGGCTACTGCTCGACCCATGGCACAGGGCTGTTACTAGTGAAGGACAAACACTCATATATATACTTTCCAAGCCTCTCCCTGGGCTTCTTAGATGTTTGAAGGCTTCTAACCTTCAAGGTGCCTGGGGACAGGCACCGGAAGGCTTCCTAGGGCAGGACAAAAACAAGAAAAACTTGGTGGTGGTTTGGTGATGATAGGAATGTCAGGGTCCTCTCAATGTCAACGCCAGGGAAATGTTCAGCCTCAAGTGTTATACTTGGACTGGGGGTGTAATGTCAGCTGAAAGGGTATTCTACTCAAGTCCAAACACACCATTGGTCTGTTTTGAGAGGGGCAGCAGGAGGAGGAGAGTATCAGTTCTCCCCTTGCCAGTCCCAAGTCTGTTATGGCTAATTTTTCCAGACGGAACATGTCTGAGGATGTCATATCTACTTACAAGCCACAACTTTGCTTTCTTCCCTGCCACCTGCCTCTCCTTCTGGGTTTGTCACTCTGAACCTTTGCTGTCTCAGCAGTTGGCAGCTGGACCTGGTAGAGTGTTCCAAGAAACTAGTTCTCAGACAATTGTGGCCTAATTTAAGCAGGGAAAGGAGCACTGTGGGACAGGGTGGGGACCAGCAGCCACAATGCTTGCCTGCAGATGCCTGCCCTGTTGGAAGACTGGGGTGGGCTGAGGTGTTTCTATGCCTAGCCAACTGAGGAACAGGCTCACAGGACCACAAGAAGGGAGGGAAGCTAGGCATTCTTAATCTCTTTATCTTTTCCTACTTGGGAACTCAAAAGGGTTGTAGACGATCAATAATTCATTTCAATTCATCCTTCAGGATGCCAGGCACTATGCTAGATGCTGGGTCGGGGGCTAAGGGTGTAGGGTGGGAAATGAAGACAAAGCCAGTCCTCAGGAAATTGCCAGTATAATGACAGGCAAATGAAATTAAGAATACAGTTTGTATTTAGAAACAGTTTTCTGCTTCATAAAGGAAACACAAGGATCTAAAAATGGGTTTGATAGAGTCTAGTGTTAGGGCAGGAAAAATTTCCATGTGGCAGTGGTATAACTGAAGGTCTGAAGGATGAATAAAATGGCCAAGAGAAGGGATGGGGAAAGAATCCAGATGAAGGAAACATCACGTATGAAAGCATCAGGGTTGTAAGCCATACTTCTTTATTCACAGTGAAACACCGGTGACCTATTTTCTTGTTCTCTGTCACACAACTCACACACACACCCTATTTACTCATTACCTACCATACCACACACAGTTTACACTACCCCATTTCTTCTTTCTCAAAGTGCTGGAAAGATAGGCACAAACGTGGAACAGACTTAAATGAGAGATTATATATGGAGAGCAGTGAGGACATAAGGGTGGGCTGTGAGGGCTGAGAAGCCTAGAAGGTTGGTGAGTCAAGGTCAGTTTATTAGAGAAAACCCCCGTGTAAGAATAAGATTTCCTAGACAAGGTGAGTGAGGAGTAAGAGGCTAATCTTAGGCAGGAGGTCCAGTCAAGCAAAAGCTATAAGGTAGTCAAGCAAAAGTTAAAACAGAAAAAAATAAGAAGACTGGTACTTATTTAGGCAACTGCTAGCATTTCAGTGTTACTGGGAGACATATTGCAAGGCAGGGGTGGCAAATTAGGCAGGAACCCCTTGTATAACATCCTTGCCTGTGTTTATTCTTTCCATGAATATTTATTGAGCATCTGCTACAAACTAGGCCCTAAGGCTATGAGATTGCAAAAAATCAGACTTGGTCTATGGCCTGGGAAACGGGATTCACATAAAGCAAGAACCTAATCAAGTGAGAAGACATCCCAATGATCAGAAAAATTGGAGATGGGGACTTGACTGGGAAGTAGCTAGAAGCCGGACTTTGCAGACCCCATTAGGAAAGGTAGTCTTCATGCTCAAAGTAGTAACCTCTCAGAGGGTTTTAGGCAAAGGTTTCAACATGTGCCAATTTGCATTTTGTAAAGATGATTCTGGGTGCTGTGGGGAGAGACATCTATCTCCGACTTGGATACCCTATCCCCCTCCACCAGCTGTTACCTGTCACAGCAGTGGAAAGGAGCCATGGCGTGCGTGCACTCTGAAACATCATCTATCCACGCAGAAGCCTAGCCGCTTCCGCCAGCTCTCTGCACTTGCAGTCATCTCGGGGTGCTGACAACGACACCTCCCTGCCTGCCTCCGAGGCCAACTGCAATGTCTCGGCAACAATTATATTAATATCAGAGCTAGGAATGAGCTGATGGAAAGCTGTTCATCCATGTAATGAGGTTTCACTTGTATTTTAGAAATGTGTCAGATAATTTGGTAAGAGCCAGCAGAGTTTTTTTCTGTTTGTCAAGAGATGCGGGTGGTAGAAGGCAAGTTGCTTGGCTTCACTTGAAATGTGAGAAATGTCATCTGTACAAGAGATGCTTAAAGCAGATAAGCAAATGTGAAAGAACCAGTGACAAGGAGAGCAGCTCCGGACACGATGTGGCAGGGAGGAGCGAGTGGACATAAACATCCAATCGTGACTTCCCAGGGAGCAAGCGCAAAGGATGAATCAAGCATTATCTACACTATCTCATTTAAATAACACAGTTCCATATGGTAAGTGTGAACCCCATTTGGCAGGGGGCTCCGAAAGGTGAATTCAGATGCATATTTTTCTAACTCTCAAGTCTGACTTTATGATGACTTGGTGTTGTGCTATATTCCTGGATTTAAAAAAAAAAATCCTTAATCGGTATATGTTTGGTGTGGAACTCTGAAGTCTGTTTTATATAACATGAAAAATGTACTCAAAGCTAACAAAGAACATTTTCCCCATCGAGCTCAGGTGAAGCTCACGGTTATAGGTTCCTGTGATGTTTGCGAGATCTGAGACCAGTGCTCTCAAGTGTGGCATGTGTAACGATTTTTTTTTTTTGTCTTTTTTTTTATGTGTAACGATTTTTAAAAGGCACACAGAGACCCCACTGAATAAAACCAAATCACATAGTAGGGAAATCCAATCTCTTCATTTTTCTCAATTGCATTAAGTTAGTGGCTCTCGACATCAGCTGCCCCATGAAACCATCTGGGGGGCTTCAGTCAACTTCAGGCTCAAGCCCCTCAGGATTAAATCAGTCCTGTGCCAAAGCTTCTTATTTTTTCGTGCCTGACAAACCACTTGGTGATTTTGGTCAAAGGCAGATTCTGATTCCAAGGGTGTGGGTGGGGCTGGAGATCCTCATTTGTAACCAGGTGATGCTGATGTTGCTCATTAGGGGATTTTATCTGGAGCAGCTACAGTCTAGGGTGCAGCCAAGATTGAGAACCACTGTTTTAGGGAGACAATTTAATTGTGATGCTAGTCAGTCATTTTTATTAGGGTTTAAAATATTATTAATTAGAATAAGTTATAGGTGCATGGAACATACCTCAAAAGCAAGCAATGACCCTCCCTCCCTCTTTGTTCCCATCCCATAGAGCCCCTTCCCTCTATGGAATCAAATGTCATTCTTTCTAGAGGAACCCATGCATATGCAAGCATAGATGTGTGGGTGTGTCTCTTTTTTTAAACTACAAGTTGCAACATTTTAATCACACAGTTCAGTACTTTGTTTTCACTTAAGGTACCTTGAAGATTGTTTTGTAACTGTACACAAAGAGCTGCTTTATTCCTCCCCCCCCACTGATAAAATACATAAAACAACTTACATATTAACCACTTTTAAGTGCAGAGTTTCACGGTGTTGAGTACACTCACACTGCTGTGCAGTCTCCACTGCCCTCCATCTCCAGAACTTCCCAGACTGAAACTTCCTACCCACAAAGCAGTGCCAGTTAATATTTAACTCTCCTTTTAGACAAAGCAAGAACCAGTCTCAGGGCCAGAGCTTCCCATGGATAGCACTGTCTGGGTAGAGTTTACTCGTGGTGCTCTGTGATCACTGTATTTAATTTCACAGTTGCTGTTTGTGATAATGTGATTTTTCCACTTAGAGTAGTTGACTTTGAAAACAAATCTCATTTCTGTTGAAATAATGATGTCTAGTAAGTATTAGAGAAGGCTGCCCCTGGTGGAGCCTCAAGATGTGGTCATTGTATGTCATGAGGAATGGAAGAATAGGATCCCCACCCCTGCCAAACTCTCTATCTGAGCTCCCAAATGACCTTCATCCTCACACACTGAGCAGTGGAAATGGCCTTCCCTTAAGGCTTCATGACCTGGAGCCAACTGCAGCCTTTTCTAAGCGCTGGGGCCATATTCTCTCAGACCACACAACAGCCCCTCTGTCTTCCTTAACAGAATGGCAACCAAGAGTGAAGATGCAGGTCCTTTATGGGATTTTGTGTTTCCTAATAGATACAAGGAACTCAGCCGCAGGCTCTTCACAGTAAGTTACATCAGAAAGTGCCCTTTTGGTGGGTGGGGGGAGGGGGACACACCTTTTATATTGTGGGTATTTGGCTTGAGAAAGTAAGGAAAGGACTAGCGTCCCTCTCACATACGAGGTTATATAACAAGCCTCAGACATGGATTTGCTGTGCAGCCCCTGGTGGAAAGAGCTTGGGGTTGGGAACCCAAAGACTCAACATGGGAGGCCTGGGCTCACCATCTTGGGGACCTGTAGCATATCACTTTACCTTTCTGATTGTCAGAGTTTTGAAATTTGCAAAATGACAAGGTAAAGATCTTGGGATGATTAAATTTAGTAGTATATGGAGGTATTTAGCACTATGCCTAGTTGGTTGCTACTGGTAAATGGAAATCTTATAGTTTTGGAAGCAAAGAAAAAAGGAGGATGTGGCCATAAAGTGGGGTCCCGGGACACTCAGGTGGTCACCACCCAAACTTCCATCTGGGATGGAGAGAGTTAGAATGTGTGTCATAGGCCTCTCAGTGTGAGCTGTGACAGGAGAGATGGTGTTACTACATGGGAGAAAAAGAAGCTTCATCCTCAAAAAATAGTGGGGGGGGGGTGCCTGGGGGGCTCAGTGGGTTAAGCCTCTGCCTTCGGCTCAGGTCATGATCCCAGGGTCCTGGGATGGAGCCCCACATTGGGCTTTCTGCTCAGCAGGAAGCCTGCTTCCCTTCCTTTCTCTCTGCTTGCCTCTCTCTCTGCCTGCCTCTCGGCCTACTTGTGATCTCTCTCAGTCAAATAAATAAATAAAATTAAAAATAAAAATTAGTCGGGACTAATTCAAAGTGTAGCTGGGCGTGGAAACTGTCTGCTTTAATAAAAGAAACTGTTTGCAAATATACGAATTCCAGCGACCCAATAGCTACCCCCCTCAGCCACCGTTTTGTTGTTGTTGTTTACTTTTAAACAAAACAGAAACATATCTAGGAAACAAGTATGTAATAAACACACACTTTTTTTAGTGCTAATATACTGATTCAGTGAATAACATGTGAGCCTGTCCTCTGTGCCTGGTATTGATCTAGGTGTTGGGGAACAGTGATAAATGAGATGGAGTTGACCCTTGTACTCACAGGCTTAAGTCCTAATGGGTCCCCTCCAAGCCCCCAACTCCATGGCTTATTCAGCTCACCCATATACAGCCCCTGCTTTTCTGTCTTGGAGTGTCCTAGAAATGCAGCAGTGTCTGGTGATGCTTCTACCATGCAGACAAAGGAAATAGATGGTTGTATTGTCAGAAGGAAGCATAAGTATTTGTTTAGAAGATCTCTCAATTGCTAGAAAGAAAAAAAAATGTTTACTCTCATCGACGAGGTGTCTTTCTGTGACAGGGAGAGCAGACTGAACAGAAGAGATAATGAGTGATGATCTGGGCACTGGCTAGAGCTGCTTCGGTCATCGATTGGAAGGCTGGCAAATGAGGAGAAGCAGTACAGTTGGATGGGGCCTGGAAAAATGTCCTCAGCATGAGCTGCACGAGAGAAAGACTTGTATATGTTCTTGCGGTAGACAGGGGATGATTTAGCATTGAACCATCAGCCAGTATTATGCTGGCCTATGGAATGGATTTTGATTTTGAAAGAACTGGGTTGAAATCCCACCTTAACCTTATCAGCCTTAGTTTTCTCATCTGTAAAGTGATGATCACAGTATTTACCTCATTAGGTTGGTCTCAGACTTTAAGTGAAATGTATACATATTGGGGTCAGTGCCTGGGACACTGTAGAAATGTCAGTAATATTTGCAGAGCTATAGGAAATGAAACACTGTTATGCTACTGTGGAAAAGAATTGGTGCATGATCACACAGGCATTAAGAGGCATGGTATGGTATCTACGATGTAACTAGATTTCTCCAACTCCTTTGTGCATTCCTTACTGGTAAGAGTCCAGTTGCATAAGCAACAATTGATAGACAGCTACAATGAAGACCACCATTTCGTCTGCTTTTGTAAAAGACAGAATTCATGGGCCACTGCTCAGGCTAAGATACCAATTACTGGACTGTCTCACAGCATAGAGAATATGCTTTATGATCTGTGATCTAATCTGGTTTGCTCATAAACCAGGCTGAGAAGAGAACAAGAAAGGAAAGAAATTGGACAAACACAAAAGGATTACTTTTCCAAAGTGTAAGGAGTGGGCTGAGGGTGTCTTGGAAGGACAAAGACTTCACCCTCATGTTCATCTACTAGAATATTCCATTGGCTGAAGGATTAGGGAGGGAAGGCCAAGCTGAGTAATGAAGGAGCTCAACCATGTCTGGATAAGATGAGGCAACAGGAAAAAGAACCTCACCACCCAGGTCAGGGCAGGAAGGTCCAGGGAAACAGGTGAGACAGGTTTGTCCACATCCCCTATGGGGTGGCCCCATAGAACGAGTTTTTCCACAGCTAATCAGAAATGTGTTATCAAACCATCTAGGTGAGGGTGATTCAGGAGGAGGAGCTTGGGGTAGTTAAGCACAGAGGTGAAGAACAGGTAGTTAGTCACACAGGTTTGGGTTTATGTCCTGGTAGTGCCACTTTCAGCTGGTGGCCTCTGGCCAAATTTATGAACTCTCTACATGTTGTCTTCCTCTTCCCTAAAATAGGATAATAGTGGAACTTTCTTGAGAGAGGTATTGCATTAGGATTACATGAATAATTAAGTAAACTCACACACAGCAAGTACTCATAAAAGGAAGCTCTTGTTAATTATTAATTACTGCCATTACTTGAGAGATTTTTAAGACACAGGCCTACTCAGGGCAGGCAAAGGAAGGATGGCTGTTTTTCAGGAATCATGGTGCTCTTACACTGTGTGTTGGGATCCTGGCAGAGGCAGGTCCCCACGCAGGGGGAGAAGGACTTTGTAAAATGACTCCAATTTCCAACTGGGTACTATAACCAAAAGAGTACAAGAGCTGGCATCAGTCTTTGACTAGCCCAGGACAGATATCTAGATAATTTATTCTGGTTACATAGCCCAACATCAGTACTAACTCAAGAGAATTTAGGTCAACAGATTTAAGCCAGCACAGGATGGTGTTAGAGCTAAAAGAAGCCACCTACCTGGTTAGGTCAGTACTCTCTCTTGGGAAATAGTGCCATTGGTTGCTTTTAATAAGCAAATTTAGCACCCTAAGTCCAGCAGGGTTGCCTGTCCACAGAAAGAATCTTGAATAGACAAAAAAAAAAAAAAAAAATTCTGGCTGGTTTGATGATAACTTAGAAACACAACTTAGTCATTTTCAACAAGACACTTTACTCACCAGCCTAAAGAGGACAGGAGACCAAAATGTACCTTTAGGTACATGCATGGGGAGAAAGTAGGTTTGGTTTTAGAGTATAAATCCCATCAAACTGTGGGTTCCCAGAGATATTGGTGTTTCCTTGAGATTTTATTGAGGAAATAGAACATAGAAGAGGGAAGGCCCTGGATGAACACAGAAGTTCAAATGCTGGTTCTAGTCAGGTGAACTGACTCTTCATCAGTGTCAACATTTAGAAGATGAAGGTGAGAGGAAGTCACTTATAGAAGGGCTGAGGGGAAAGTTAGAATGGCAGCAAATATTTGAGAATCCACTACATACCAAGAACTGTTCCAGCACCTCTATAAATCTCCCAACACTGAGGGAAAGTTCAGTCATATCCCCACTCATAGACTCAGAAGCTGAAACACAGAGTGACTAAGAAACTTGTCCAGGGTTACAAGACTAGCAACTGACAGAGTCAGACACTCTAAACCATGAGGCCACATCTTTTACCATGACGATGAATGGCCTCTTGCACATGAAATAACAAGGAAAATGCTTCTCTCGCTGCTGAATATGAAAATGTTGTTGACCATCAGTCTCTAGTATAAAGATTTTAAGAATTTAAAGAAGTTTGGGTCTATCCTAGTATCCAATGTATGCTTGGCATTAGGGCGGATGATCTTCATACTCCTTCTTGTCAAGATGCACCATTTTGCTTTATGAAAATATTTGTCATTTACTTCAAAGGCCACTTAGAGAAAGGGAGTCCTTATAGAATATTTCTCTAAATCTTGGTAAACAAAAATGGTGAAGTAAAACTGCACAGTTCAGTGTATCTTTATAGGCATTATTTCATTGGATGACGACCTATGAAGAGGACAGACCCAGTAATGTCAAATTTTGTATAAAGTAAGTTCCCAGGATAGTGTATTAGAGTAGAAGGCAATAAGCCTGGGAGATAAGAGCACATGTTCTCAAGTCAACAAGCATGCATTCAAATCCAGGTTCCATGACCTATTACCTAATGACCTCATAAACTCCATGTCTTGTATTCCCTATTTCCAAACACAGAGGTCATCAGGATAAACATCACATGAGATTATTCAAGGAATCCTCTTAGCACTTAGTAAGTTCTCAAAAAAGTCATACTGCTTATATTGCTGTTATGCTCACCAAGGCCCCAGAAGCTGGATAAGGATTACTGAGAAGCAGGGCTAGGATTCAAGCTCATGTCTCCATAGAATGTAATTCTTTCCCCAGGATACAACTTTGCGTATGGGCCCCTTCTTCCCCAGAAAATCATTAGGGTTCTGGCGTGGCTTCTGATACAAAGACATATTTTCTTAAAAACAAACAAACAAACAAACAAAAAGGCATTTTTTAAAAATCTGCAAATCAAGAATAACACAAGATAGAACAAGATAAGGAGTACCTTGAAAAAATTATAGAACAACCTGAGGATCAGATATAAAAATCAGATGTCTCTTAAATCAAATAGGGCCAGGGTTGATGCCAGGAAGGCTTAACATACATTACAATGAAGAACCCGTAAGTGTAAGAAGGGACCCATAAAAACCATCAGCATGTGAAATACTGCCAAATGCTGTGCGCTTGCCAAAGAAACAGCATCACTAGGCTGGATTCTAAAGTTCCCCACTGCAAAGCAAATAGGCTGGGTGTTAATTAAAGTGTAGAAGTTGATTCTTGAGGTAGTTGTTTGGGAAAAGGAATCCTACAGAGGAGTCTCTTCCTCTCATAGATTTCTTTTGAAATTGTGGATTTTCCACAAGTGAAATTACCCACAAACACACCTGTGTGTTCTACACTCCTCTGGAAGCGTAGAGCTGTGTGCTTGTGAGCAAGAGATTTATGGTGCTAGTTTCGTGATATCACCATCACCTGCAATACCCAAAGAGCTGGCATCAGATCTGGCAACAACCTCATAAGCTATACAGGGCGGCTGTAATCATTCCATTTACCCAGGAGAAACATGACAAGTGGAGGCACTAAGGGACTTTCCCACAATTGCTCATAGAAACATTTTGACACCACCCCCCCGTACCAATTATAAACCTCTTCCCACCCTATAAATGACGCCCCAAATAGCAAAAGACACATGAGTGAAGCCTGATGAGAATTTAAGTGAGTGACCTGAAGAAGCAAGCCTGGAAAGGTGCACGCTCAGCTTTCTGAAGTCCTATTGGTACGGCAAGTACTCCGTCATGGCTCTCATCCATACCACATTTGGTCCAAAAGAGCATTCTGGGCTGAATCAGAGGCAGTGCTGTTTATCGACACTGGTCAGCAGAGCCAGCCTTACCATACTTTGCTATTCCTCAGGGAACTAAATCCGCTTAATGCCATTTAGCTTTTTTCCCCATGTTACTCCGGGAATGTAATCGGTTTCCCCTGAGCACTTGAAAATTCAGGAGCTTATTTCAGTTTCTAGACCAATGGCTTTGCCTTGTCAAGGGAGACCGAGAGGAGGTATTGAATGAGAAGGAGGCATTCTGGTGGTCAAGGTATCTCCTCATCCGTTCTATTTTTCATTCAACCTGTTAACCCAGTCCCTATTATTATTGGGAAATCTGCTAAGCCCTGGGGACCCAGGAGTGTCCAGCAAGTCGAAGACATGGAGCCTCCCTTTGCTCATGGAACTTGTGTCCTAGTGGGGAGATACACAATACACAAGAAGACAGAATTTCAGATGGTCATCAGCATTGCAAAAATAATGCTTTGAGTGAGTGTAATTGGGGGTGATAATGGTGGTGGTGGCGGGCCTATTTTAGCTTCTGTAGGCATTTTAGGAAGCCCTCTGGAACAGGAAACATCTGAACTGCAACCTGATTGAAGAGGGACAAATACAGGTAAAGCCCATGGGAAAATGTTCCAAGTGGAAGGAAGACTAGGCACACAAGTCCCAAGAAGGAAAAGCACAGGCAGCCAGTATTGCTGGCTCACCATGAATTAAGGGATCAATGTTAGTTAAGACTGGGGTGTAGGAAAGAGTTGAGGTCACAAGGGGTCTGTCAAACCATTTTGGGGGCACTGGGTTTAATTCTGAGTGACCATATTGCCCTGGCCTGGGGTCTGGCCTCTGAGGGTGTTCCCTTTCCCCTTCCACCATGGGTTCTAGTGCTTTAAAGACTAGCTCTATTGCTCAGCTGCACAGTCTCTGAATTCTTAATGGCACAAATCATGTGGATTACATACTGCTGACAGTGGGCTCCAAATAGTCTCCAAATTCACAAGAAGGGAACATTGAAGTCTGAGAAGTAGAAAGACAGTCTAAATTATTTCCTGAATATGGCCACAGGAAATGGAGGCCGACAGCTTTGTTCTGCTTGGAGAAAGCTTCCTTACAAAACCTCTTTACAGTTGGTTGTTTCTTACTATACCCCGGTACATTTCAAATCTGGAAAACCCAAGACTAATTATGACCTCATGATTTAATCCAGAGCATGGACTGGGACCTGCAAACATCGGTTTGGCTCAGTTAACCTGAGCCTCAGCATCTTCGTCAGTAACTGTAGATGATACCAACACCTGCCTTGGGGACTTGCAATAAGACAAAATATGGTTCACCCTCATGCTTTGCAAACCATAAGCTTGCAAGGAGCTCTCACTATTATTACTTTTAGTTGCCATCAAAGACCCAACTTTGTTCTACTCTCTTCCTCACACATGTGTACATATTTCAAAATCCTGCATAATGGTTTTGTAAGCTCTTGGGAGAGGCCCTAGAATAGTATAGGTAATGATCAATACCTGTGTATTTTGACTCTCCATACGAGTAATTCATTTCAATCTATAGGCAACATAGGCAGAGGCTACCTGCTCATCAGCATGTAGAAAAAGCCAAAACTACATAGATTAGTCACCATCTGCAACTGCCCTCACAACCCAGTCAACTACATGCACAGGGCTTTCCAGCCTGGGCAAAGAGCTCCCCAAATTGAGAGTTCCCCGGGAGGCTGGAACTGTTGGTGGCTAATGAGGGACATAGCTGCAGACCCCAGGACTCCGGATACTGAGGATGAGGCCAGAGACAAGCTCAAAGGTTCCCTTTGAAGTGACAACCTGTCCCAGGCCAGCAAGCAGTGCAGAAAGTGGAGGAAAAACAAACAAACAACCCCCAGTCTTAGCGTTAAGTAGGATGCTTACCTCCTCTTTCCTCCGTACAAGCTCCACAGCTATGACAGGGGGAGTCAGGATTCCTTCTGGTGGGACAGTAACTAGAGAGGCTAGGTTACAACCACCTCCAGTTATCCCTTCAAAGAGGAGTGAGTGCCAGTGAAAGTTTCCTTCTCAGCTCTGGCTGGAGCAGGCTACTTCAACCCCTTTCAGAAGCCCCGCCCAAGTGTTACACATCTGAAGACAGTTCCTCCACTAGGTTTCCTCCTCTCACGGCCTGCTGCTTAGCCCCACCCTCCCCAAGGCTTGAAGGCTCTTTCTCCAAGACCTGCATCTCCACCCTCCTCCTCCTCTTCCTTCAAGGCTCCCTGGCTGGGCTGGCCAAACCAGCTGAAGTAACCAGAGTTAACCCCAGGGAGGCTGCCTGTGCTTTTAGTTGGTGGGTGGTTGGCCTGGTCTCCACCAGTCTGGTTCTGGGCCCTCCAAGTTATTTTGAGAGGAAACCCCTAGGTTAGAGCTAGAACTCGGGCACTTGGCCTGAGAGCATCCATTTTCTGGTGATTGATTTATAAACTTGTAGCAATTCAAAGTCCACATCCCAGAAGATGGGGTTCTGTCTAGCTGCTCCACAGGGTAATTTCATTCCAGGCCAAGAAGCTGATCTCTACCAGAGGCTTGGCTATCCTGCACCCCTTCTTCACAGGCCCCAGCTTGTCTCATGACAGATGCAGCGGCCACCTTTATTTTCTGTAAAAAAGGTGAGGGGGAGAACTTGAGAGACAGGTTGAATTCTGACCACAGGCCTAAAGGAAATTCTGTTTCTTCTTTGTTGGGGAGATCAGCAAGGCAAGTACAGCAATGCAGTCCAGGTTTATTATTAACAAGTACTTAGTCATGCCCATTGATGGCTATTCCACTGATCCACAGGTGGTCTTAAAAGAGTCCAATTACTTGAAAAAAGTAATTAAAAAGAGAATAAAAAGTAATTTAAAAACGACCATCATTGGGGCACCTGGGTGGCTCAGTGGGTTAAAGTCTCTGCCTCCGGCAAGGTCATGATCCCAGGGTCCTGGAATTGAGCCCCTTGGGCTCTCTGCTCAGCAGGGAGCCTGCTCCCCCCCCCACCCCGCCTGCCTCTGCCTACTTGTGATCTCTCTCTGTGTCAAATAAGTAAATAAATTCTTAAAACAAAACGAAACAAAACAAAAATCATTGCTCAGATTTCAAATCTAAGCATTGGGGATTTTATTTGCTTGCCCAGGCACGTTAGTATTCCCTCTCTCCAGATAGGAGATTTACAGATATTTAGACTCATAGGAATTATCTCAGGTTTTAAGAAGGCAGATTTCTGCATGAAATTCTC
This sequence comes from Mustela putorius furo, assembly GCF_011764305.1. Taxonomy (NCBI): domain Eukaryota; kingdom Metazoa; phylum Chordata; class Mammalia; order Carnivora; family Mustelidae; genus Mustela; species Mustela putorius. Next base: position 47,735,271 of record NW_025421294.1, on the reverse strand, counting down.
AGATTCCAAGAGGACCCAGGAGTCTATTTTTAAAAATGTCCCTACAGGATTCACATGGCCTAGCCCCTGTGCTTCCAGGAATATTGCCCTAGAAGAGGTCTAAATATTCTCTTTCCAGCCTGACATTTCTTGATGCCTTTTAAACTCTGCAAGGACCAGTTGTTTCCATTGTTTCCAGTTCCTGCTTCTGCCCCTGCCCTCAGGAATGTCCCAGCTGGCTGCAGTGTGTGCCTCCTCCCTTTAACTTACAGATGAGTTTTGTCAGAGGACAGTGTTAGACTCACAGATATTCCAGCCATAAGAGACCTTAGATGTGACATCATTGAACCCTTTCTTATCCCACCAGAAAAGACCCTGAGCCCTAGTTCTGCCCTTTTCCCTTCTGACGCCTAGACCTTAAATTATTGCTGCCACTACTCTTCCTCTCCCAAAGCGGACCCCTCTCAGGCCAACCCTTCCCAGGCTCACTCCCTAGGGTACTATTACTTCTGGGGAAGAAGCCAGGTGCATGGGCCCCACAATCAGGTCCTCTCCCTACTCCACGGCTGAGGGAATGGGTTCAAGCTTCTTACTTTTTCAGTCAGGTTTAGCGTTAGAATGAAATTCTCACATCTCACTTGCTCCCTCAGAAGGAGTTGTCGTACAGGCAACTAGATCTCATATGATTGTCCATCTCAATCATTGAACTCATAGGGCAAGAATGACAGGACCCATTTGACTCAAAACACATTTACTAAGCACCTGATATGTGCAGGGCATTGTGCTAGGCACAGTAAGGGGTGTGAAGAGATGATGATGTCATTACCGTCATGGGCATCACTTTATCAGTGATTCAGGGAGAGGACACTGAGTAGGAAACGAATAATGAGGGTGGTGTGGGAAAATGTGTGTGCTTTTTATTTACCCAAGGGAGATGCTCTCCTGGAGGGGTGCACCCCACCCTATCAGTAACTCAGGTGATCCCATGTGACACAACAGGGAAACTAAAATTAAATGTTTTCTTGCCTTGTCAATGCAGTTCCCCAAGTTTTTTCCAGTACTCATAACCTTCAGACAAAATGAACGGCGACATAATCTAGTGGTTACAGACATAGACTTTGACACCAGAGTGCTTGGATTTAAACCCTTACTCCACCAGCTCCCAACCGCGTGGTTTGGGCATAGTGCCAAACGTCCCTGGGGGTGGTTGGGGGCAGATAGTAGTACTTATATATATACTTATATATATATGTGCATATATATATATATATATATATGGCCTTTAAAGTGAGAGTGCTTAAATATTATTAAATATTATTTAATTAATTGTTAATAATTTAATTATTAAATATTATTATTCAGGAAATCCTGAACATAGTTATCGTGTGTTTATTTGTACTATAAAAGACTTACAATGTCTTCTCACCAGAAGACCAATAGTATCTTCCAAATATTTGCTTCATTTGATTTATGCTTCTCACTTTTATGTTTAAGGTTCTTAGTTTATCCATGCTTTCCTCTATGTACTCATTTAAATATATATATATTTTTTATTGAGGATATACTATGTTCCAAGTACTGTGTAGGTCCTGGGGGGCCCATGGGTGAATGAAGAGCCACTATCCCTGATCTGAAGGAGTTCATAGTCCACTGGCATACCAGATATTGATTGGACAATCATGCAAAAGTTGTGATATTATGATTGTGCTAAATGTTATGAAGGAGCAGTACCCAGTACTGAGAAAACTCATGACACAGATTTGACCTGTTAGGGGGCTAGGGAAGAACTGAGATGTGAAGGAATTAACTCTATAGGGTAGAGGTGGCATGTCAGATTATTCTAGATAAAGAAACACAATGTGCCATGTGTATTAGTCTGTTTTGTTTTGTATGCTGTGGTGGCTTAACTGACATCTGCACCTCAATGGCTTATACCATAGAGTTTAATTACTTGCCTATTACTCACAGGTAGGCTATAGGTAGATGGTAGGGCCATCTGCTTGGGCCATGACTCCATGCCTCATTCAAGGACTCAAACTGAAGGAACAGCCCCAATGTGGGACATGCTATTCTCGTAGCGGAACAAAAGGTCAGGAGCACTGTTGGAAACCTTTAACACAACTCTGAAGGCTTCTGCTTGGATGTAGACTTGTCATGTTTGGTTTGCATTCCTTTTGATGACAGTGAGCTTTTAACAGTTTCAAAATCCACAAGAAGGGACCACGGAGGCCTGAGAAGTAGAGATCAAAGCCACACTCAAAGCCAACGGGACAGGGATGTACAGACCTTGACTCTCAGGACAGAGTACTGTGCATGGCAGTGAGCAGGAGCATAATCCTCTGACGGGAGGGGATGGGGATATATAATTGCAAAAATAATATAATCTACTACACTCAGGCTGTGTGGTAGGGAGCAAATCACAAAAACCCCAGAGATCTGTGTGGCTAAGGCTGAGTAAGCTGATGGGACTGTAATGAGAGGAGACTGGAGGAGCAGGTAGAGCCAAGCCTTGTAAGGGAATCTGACCTTTATACTGTGAGCAATGAGAAAACACTGACCTTTCCTCATTCAACCTCTTTCCTTAGTGGTTAAAAGAACACTTCTCATGTTCTTCTGGTTTCTAAGGCATACATGTTCATTATGGAAAATGTGGAAGTGACATAAATAAAAAGAAAGAAAAAAAACAACAAATCACCTCTAACTTTACAACTCAGAGAGAACCATCATTGATATTTTGATGAATATGATTTTAGATTTTTAGATGCTTCCTAGTATATAGGAAATGCTTTTAAAATGAAAATTGAACCACATTCTTCATTAGTTGCTATGAATAATTTTCAAGTTATTAAATATTCTTCCCATTATCATCATCATATGGATGTGTATTTTAACTAATTGCCACCTATGGGACATAGATATTTTTGTAATTTTTCAATTTTACAGAAATTCAACATTGATCTCATTTTATAGACATGGCATTTTTATCTTAAAATGTATGATAAATTTGAAGGCCGTTGATAGCAGATTGCTAGTTGTCCCTCAAGAAAAGTTGTAGCAAATCACATACAGCCCCAGAGTAGGGTTTATCAGCTCTAAAGATAATTATTTTATATTGTTAATTTAATCAGCAGAAGATATTGTTTTATTTTTATTTTGTATTTATTTCATGAGGAAGGGCACACTATTTTACATAATCCCCAGTGCTTTCATCAGGGAAAGATCTTCAGAAAATTGTGGCTACTTTATCCCCTTTAACTTATTATAAGCTTTTCTTTTGCTTCCTACCGAACATATTCTCTGATCATCCCTGCCCCTGAGCCAGTGGGAGATATGGACAGTTGGTTCTATGTATTTAGTGGGATGAGATGGTTTACATGTACTCTGTGTGCCCAGATGGAGATAGTACCTTCTTGTGATTGAATTTTGTGCCCTTCTGTAGTGTCTCACTCTGTGCTCTGCTTGTGTTATGACCCATATATATTTGTGAGTGAATATTAAGAAAAGGCATAATTGCTCATGGGTGGGTAATTTTTGACTTGGTGAGTCTCTCAGTTGTGGAGACATGCACTAGCTATATTAATAAGTGATAGTGGATCAAAGTAATTTCCAATGCCATTCAGAATCTCTTTTTGGACTGTAATGCAACACTAATTTTTTCAAATTTCATAATATAGATTAGCAACATAGGGCATTCTGATTTGACCGAAGCCTAATAACTTTATCTAAAATTTCTTTCCTCCCCAGCTGAAGAACTTCTGTCCATTTGATATGCATTGTGTTGTTTTCATTAATTTTTATTAAGTGTTTGAAGGATTTTTTCTTTCCCCATCTTTCTATTACAGGTTGTGCTAATGTCTTGTCAAGCTATTTTGGCAATGTACATTGTATCTTTATGCTCCCCTTCTCATGTTACCAGGAGGGAAAAAATGAAAAGACCATTATCAGAGCATTCCACTGTATCATTAGGGAATCTGGGGAAAGGGCAACCCTTGCTGGTATGGTCTTACTTCCTGTGGAGGTAGAGTAAGTGCTTGAAAGTCTCTTAGGTCTTAGGTAAATTGGCTTTATGATGATTTCTCTCTACATTGGCATCATTCTCCTATTGGCTCACTTTATCTATGGCCTGTTGCTCACTTGCACCCTTGTCTTGAAGGAGCAGGAACCAGAACCTCCTAAGCATTTGTCCCACCATGTGACACCTTCTTCATTCATTCTACGCCACTGAACCCAGAAGTAATTTTAGGATTTTTCTGTCACAAACCTCCCCATGGTCCCCTTCAGTGACTAGAAATGCCTACGTGAGATGAGACTGATTTGCATTTCCTACATGCATTAATATTATCAGGTGGTGCTTGAATCTAGTCTACATTTAAACATACATCATCACTGCTTTTTCCCATTTTACAAATATTATTTATGCCTCAAACAAATAGATACCCATTTCCTTCCAGGAACAGTGAGATTTTGGCTTATAATTATTGTTTTCCAAATGAAGCCAAGACACACCTGAACAGGTGTTCTCTCCATGAATTACTTAATTAGAATAGCTCCCTGAAGGCTATCAAAATACCAGAGGAAGAGAGTGAAGCACAGAGATTTAATTTTGAGTAACTCCTTTATTAAAATGGAAGGAAATACAGTCTGGCTTACTTCAATTGGGAGACTGCATTAAAAATCTATCAGCAAAGAATGATGTCTTTTAATAAAGCAGTGTTTCCAGAGTGTGGGGTGAAGACCACCTACATTAGGATGATTTGGGGAAATTATAACACATTCGGGTTCTTGGCTTCACCTTGGACTTACTGAACTCTCTGAGTGGAGCTTGGCACCTGCATTTGAACACCCACCACCACAGATAATTTCTATGTACACCAAAGTTTGAGAACCAGTACAGGGCTTAATGATATTCTGGGGTGGGGGGATCTGAATGTGGTGTTGTCTTCTGAAAACTCCATGTGTCTGAATATAGTTTAATGTCTGCCTCCTCCATTAAATTTTGGGATCTGTGAAGACAGGCACAGTGAGCCCCTCCTATATCCCCAGGACCCAGCACAGTGCCTCCCTTAACCCGTATCTGCTGGATCAGAAACTCAGGGGGTCAGGATCATTGACCTTTATTTTAACAAGTCTTGCAGGTGAGCCTGTTGCATGCTACAATTGCAATAGTATAAAAGAATCTTTTCAGAAAAGCTATTTGCTTTTAAAGAGTAGCAACCTACTGCCCCCCCCTTTTTTTCCTTTTCCCTTTCCACTTCAAATTGGAAATTCTTTGGCCTAAATGCTATCATCTGTCTTTTAAGATCAGGATATATTAAATCCCAGACATGGTTTTAAGAAAAGGAAATGTTACCCTTATTTTACCGCAGAGGAAAGTCAGACTCATAGCATATAAGTGACTTATGAGGTCATATAGCTGATAAGGGACAAATCCAGAGTTCAATTCAAGATCTCTTAGACACTAATGACCATGGTCTTCTTTATTCTTCTACTGGTTCCTCAGGTTCTGGCTTTTGTTTCCCTGGGCTGAATGAGGACTCTTTTGAGAGTTAAGGGGGGAATCACACAGTGTCAATCTCTTTTTGGATCACTAGCAGCATCACCTAGAGGACGTCTGTCCTGTGGACCTTGTGTCTAATTAGTTTCCTGAACATACTATGTAGAAGTGGTTTAGAGGGATTCGCTGGGACTTACAGGCTGGAGAGGCAGTCAGATTATCCCCCTTTGCATCCACCAAATAGTCTTTAAAAACAATGTGCTTTTCCTTATTCTATTCCAATAATCAAGATAAGTCATATTTCACGGACTAGAGGAAACCAGAATAGGCCTAATGGAAGGATATTCACTGGGAGTAAATCAACATTTATGCTGAAGGCAGATCTGGGCTTTTTCAAAAATCAGCGTTATGTGGGAGGTCATGCTTCTTTGGTCCAGAGCAAAGTAGTGCTCATCATTCATTCATTTCACCCTCTGTGACTATTTAGAACTCACAGTTGTATGAATCTAAATGAACAACAGGCAGGGCAAACATAGCAAGGTGAGTGCCGTGAAAAAAGCAAAGGCAAGATGCTGTAGAAACAGGTTAAGAAGGCAAGCAACCATGTTGGGAGTTGAGGAAGGCTTCCTGTAGGAAGTGGTATCTAAGATCCAAAGATTTTTATAGGCACTATCAGCTAGGGAGTGGGTAAGCAGAGAAAAATAGGGAGGAATAAGGAGTTTCTCAGAAGAAGGAACCTACTTGTGAGCAGTATATGCCAGAGTCAGTCATCTAGGTCTTGTAACTGTTGCCCAACCTATTCCTGCTCTTGAGGGAACCCAAACCAAGATAGAGATAGAATAGGACTTTAGTCCAGGCATTCAGAATCTTGGCATTCTCATTATTCTTATGCATCACCATCATCATTATCATCATCATTGTTATGCTAATATGAGAGCCACTGGGATCACAGGCTGCATTAATGTAACTTTGTATTCAGAAGAGGGAGAATGGAGAATCCTGTTCCCTTCTTCTTAAAATAGATCTTAAGTTCACTTCTGATGGCTCCACCTAAAGAGAATCCTGATCAAGTATAGTGTGTTCAGAGGTAAGAAATGAAAAACACCTCATTTAAGGTATCTAAAAGAACTGGAAGGCTTATTCAATTTTTCTTTGCTATTATTAATTGTTATTATTATTAAAGGAGGGTTTCCATGACATCTAATTGTAGGTGATCCATAAAACTGTCAGAGCACCCTTTAAAGTGTAAGTTTCATGGGGCACCCAGGTGGCTCAGTGGGTTAAGCCTCTGCCTTTGGCTCAGGTCATGATCTCAGGGTCCTGGGATCGAGACCCACATCAGACTCCTTGCTCAGCAGGGAATCTGCTTCCCCCTCTCTCTCTCTGCCTGCTTGTGATTTCTGTCTGTCAAATAAATAAATAAAATCTTAAAAAAATGTGTGAGTTTCATTGGGGTAAGGACCAAGTTTGTTTTGTTTACCAGGGGTTCCCCAGTGCCCACCACATAATAGGAACTCAATAGATATTTATCGAATGAATGGGACACAATTCCATGTTAACCGCAAGGCTTTTCCAGGCTCTGTATTATTTCCACTATTTCCAAAGGTGGTGGTTCTCCCTCTCAATTAGACATTCAAAGCACATTGCATCATTGTGGTTGGCTTCCATGGTATATCTGTAGACAAATGCTTTAAGAAACTTTACCTGCAAGTAAGACGCAGTGTCTAAGCTATGTCTGAGATACAGCTTGGGGAGTTTGTCTTTCACAATCGGTTTTATGCATCATGAACCAAAATATATCACTGGAATCAAAAATGAGAAAGTGACACCACATTTTTCAGATCCAAAGGCCTGGAAATTGACCCCTCTGCCTAATCTACTGTTAAGTGCCCTGAGCCTGCACAAGAGGAAAGTGGGTAAAAGTGAAGATTTTAATCATAGAGCTGATGGATTCAAAGTACCCCGAGGAGTTTTCTGAACTCCTTGAGCATCAGAGCATTCTCCCAAGGCACTTTGGAGATCATTTGGTCCAACATCTTCATTTTTTATATAGGTCAACTTGAATCCCAAAGAGTAAAGTGTCTATTTCCCATTAAAACATCCTATTAGTGACAGGCCAGGTATCTTTACTCAAAGACCTGCGTTTTTTCACCATGGTCTGCGATTTTTCTGCTATTCTTTCTTCCCCACCTGTGTTAAGCTAAATATTCACCGTCCTCTAAAAATCAAAGTTGGACAAAACCATTAAGCTGTCTTTTTTCAATTTTCTCTTCTAGAATCATGTCCTTTGCAGTCACTTCTTTCCATACACAGCTTACACCAGATTTTCTCCCCCGACCCCCCATTATCTCCACTTTGGATTTATTCTTGAGCCAAAATAGCCTGTTTAACTTGTAATGATCATTTATATCTTGGCTTTCTGACAGCCTACAGCAAAATAACAGATGCAGGAAAATCAAGTGGTGGAAGGCACGCTGAAAATCTGGACTTTCAAAGAATAAGAAAATACTCAGCTTCCATGACTTCTTGTTCATTTTTCTAATATTAATGCATTTAAATACATAAAATACAGTGCTCATCTCAAGCAGCTGCTCACTTATAAAGTTTCTGGCATCAGCCACCAAGACGAGTTTTTGAAAATGGAATGACTGGTGCTCTTCTTTTTAATCTCAATTTTTTTCTTAAAGATTTTATTTATTTATTTGACAGAGAGAGATCGCAAGTAGGCAGAGAGGCAGGCAGAGAGAGAGAGAGGAGGAAGCAGGCTCCCTGCCGAGCAGAGAGCCCGATGCGGGATTCGATCCCAGGACCCTGAGATCATGACCTGAGCTGAAGGCAGCAGCTTAACCCACTGAGCCACCCAGGTGCCCTTTAATCTCAATTTTTCATATTCATCATATGAATGCTTATTTATAACTAGGTCTAGGTTGCAGCCTGAATGATTTGAAGACTAAAAAGCTTCTCTACTTCATATTATATTTCTATTTGCCTCTTAAACAATCTAGAGTCAGACACATAATCTTTTTCATGAGGAGAGGTGTCCCAGGAGCCTCCTATAAAATAAATAAATACAGGAATAGCACATCTAAGATGCCAGGAATCATCAGTTGTTGAATGAACAGTTTAGTTTACCAAGAAACCAGTTTTTACCTTGAAAACTTGAAAATAAAATTCTTTTCATAAATGGAAAGTAAGAGAGGTAAGTTTTATTTTTCCGTCCACACTTCTGTTTATTTCTATTTGCTTACTTAATGAATATGTACATTTTTTTATTTTATTTTTTATAAACATATATTTTTATCCCCAGGGGTACAGGTCTGTGAATCACCAGATTTACACACTTCACAGCACTCACCATAGCACATACCCTCCCCAATGTTTATAACCCCACCCTCTTTCTCCCAACCCCCCTCCCCCCAGCAACCCTCAGTTTGTTTTGTGAGATTAAGTCACTTATGGTTTGTCTCCCTCCCAATACCATCTTGTTTCATTAATTCTTCTCCTACCCCCTTAACCCCTCCATGTTGCATCTCCACTTCCTCATATCAGGGAGATCATATGATCTCTTTCTCCGATTGACTTATTTCACTAAGCATGATACAGAGGTAAGTTTTGATACATGGACATTTGGAATACAAGTCATGTTTACAGTGAAGGAAGTGGGAAATCTGGGAGGAACACTGGTGGGGAGAGTGAGTGGTAAAAAGATACTAATAAGGTTAATTTAATAAGACCTACATTCTTCCTGATTTTTCATAGGGACAGGCTAGATAGAAAAAAAAAATAAAACCTCTGAATCTCTGAAATTTCCACTTCAATCATTTATTTTATTTTATCACCAAACACTTTATGAACACTTACTATGTACAGGCTTGGTGGGCAAGCACGGGAAGAAGAAAGAGAAGCACAGTGTTTGATTTCTACTTTGTTAAATTCATAATATAGAGATGGAGGAAACACATAACTAAAGGAGGCAAAATAGGGCAGAATTAATCTGCAGTAGAGGGACATGTTTAAAGTGAGGGCATGAAGAGGAAGACATGATAAATGTCAGCAGTGTAAACTTTGTTTCACCGGCATCTCTGTGTTACCTCTCAGACTCTATTTTTAAGGTTAGGGAGAAGGATATCCTTTCTTTCACGACAATGCAGACTGACAAATTAATCTCCCTCAAATGATCTTCAGGATGGAGGACAAATAGGTATTTCTGTGTCAGTACTGCTAGTACAGTTTCTCTCTTGAACATGAAAACCTTCTCAACTTATCTTCGTTGTACTACTTCATCACTGATTCCCTTCGCTGGATACCCCAAAGAAGCATTTGTGATCTCCATCTTTTCCTGTGTCCTCAAGTTGTTGGTCTCTCCTTTGAGTCCAACCTGTTGGCAGGAAGGGAAACTATGGCTTTTCTGTACCAGCCCCAAAATGCAAATATTGGGCAAATAAAAATTCTAGCACAACTAAGTTAAGATGGACTCCAAGATTCAGGTTTTTAACTGTTTCACTATACTCTCTTCCAAAGGAGCCTCAGAAATATCTGGTCTTAGAAGTCTTCAGCTGGATTTTTAATGAACGGCAACGTATTTTGAAGAAAACCTACAAAACAAACCCTTCCACTAATTCTTACCTTAAGAACCCACCGCTTTAGTTTTATTTTAGCATTTTGAGTCCTCAGTCAAATCATGCCAAGTGTCGAGGTTGAGCAAGGTTGAGAGGGAGTTTTTATCTTCTAAGATCCAGTATTAGGATTAAAAGTTCTCTGGAAAAGGCTGTTTCTAAGAAAAAGTACTTGGAGGGCACTTATGATGAGTACTGGTGTTATATGTAAGAGATGAATCACTAAATTCTACATCCACCATATGTGTTAACTTACTAGAATTTAAATACAAACTTGAAATAAAAAAAATAGAAGTAGTAATTGCTTATGCTGAGTTACAAAAATGTGGGGCAGGGTACAAGCATTGTCTCTATAGATTAATGCTTAGTGTTTCCTCTTGTTTTCTCTCTCTCATGTTATCTTTTGAGTTCTCATTTCATTTTATTTCATCCAAATATGTCTAAGAAATTGACATTGATTTTCTGAGCATTGGGCCAATAGTTTCTTGAGTGTGGTTTTCTATTCATAGGTAATTCCAGATATGACACTTGGAGATGAACACATTGGCTACTGTTCTATCCATTAGTGGGAAAATATATTTCAGTTCAGGAAGAGAGAACTTTAATTCTGGTGCCTCTGAGGATGGTAGGTGAGAAGGGCTGCCCCAAAAGTTGAGAGTGTTGTTATGCTTTATAGAAGATGCAACATAAAAATAAATCTTGCTGTATTGCCATGGAAGAGTTTGTTTCTCATATTTGCTTTGAAATAGAACTCTGTTTTAGTTTGAACTCATTTCAACCTTGATGCTTGAAATATTAATATTTTATCCTCAAATCTGCTTACAAATCACAAATCATACTGGTAAATATTCATGGATCATGCTCTTTTGCTTCCTAGGGAAGTATGAAGACTAGGAAAAAACCTGATGGGGTCAGGACTTGGGATATGGTGAGAGATAAGATTGAATATCAGCAGAGTTAAGCTGGCAATAAATTTGAGTTTCCATTTGTGGAGCTTGGTTACAAAATAACTTCAAAGCACTTTCAGAGATGAATGAAGCTGGGAAAAGGTGAAGCCAATCTTTCTGGCTTCAATCCAAGCACATGTAGACTGAGATACTGGAGAATCAATAGCAGTGGTATATCATATAACACCTTGCCTTGCATTTTGTAGAATGCTTTAGAATTTTCCAGTCACTTGCCCCCCTTTTTTGTTACCAGATCCTGTGAGATGTATTATGAACCCCATTTCCAAGAGAAATAAACTGATGTTATTTGATTTTAAAACACTTGCTCATGTTTCTAAGACTAATAACTCAAAACAATGAGACCTGGAGCTCAGATCCATTGACAACATGCTGGTCCAGGATTCATTTAGGAATCAGATAAAGATAACTCTTCCTCTGACAGGCCCTTCTGTCCATCTAAATCTGGGTTAGGTAAACATCTCTGGGCTCTAAAACATATCTTGTTCAGCCTAGCTCCCATTGCACTGGCTTATCATGAAGTATTTCTTTGACTTTATTTTCCACTGGACTATGAACTCCATGAGCGAAGTGACTTGTTTATCATCATAACATCGACACTTGGAGCCTAGAACACAGTAAATGTTCTTCTTCTTTTTTTTAATTAAGATTTTATTTATTTATTTGACAGACAGAGATCACAAGCGGGCAGAGAGGCAGGCAGAGAGAGGGTGGGGAAGCAGGCTCCCTGCTGAGCAGAGAGCCCGATGCGGGACTCGATCCCAGGACCCTGGGATCATGACCTAGCCAAAGGCAGAGGCTTAACCCGCTGAGCCACCCAGGTGCCCCAGATGTTCTTTAAGCGAACAGAATGCCAGCACTTATTTTGTTGAAGCAAGGACAGTAAGGCCTGACTCTTAGATCGACATATTCCAAATCTGGATAGAATGAGTTGTCCCCCAATAAGATCAAGTGACTGGTGCTATCCTCTTAGATATCTCATTGTAGGTGCTCAAGGGAGGAGACTTAAAAATTCTTTTTAACACAGACCATGGTTCCGCTTTGGGAACTGAGCCTGTTTCATTCTCGGCTGAAGGGCATTTATGTCCAGTTAGGACCTGGTAAGGAATGAGAGATCACCAAAGTTCTCTGAGCATGGAACTTTTCCTGCTTTCACTTACCAATGTTCAAAACTCTGCAGAAGAGGAAGGTGTATATGTAACTCCCTAGAAAAGCTATATCTGGTCCCCAAACCAGCCATTCTCTGCCAGGCGGATAATTGTGATGATGAGATTGGCAGAGGTGCCAGATGATGTCTTCTCATCCCAGATGGAAAAGGAGTGAACTTTGAGTGAAGATAAACAAGGAAAATGTCCATTTAAAACCCATAACCTCTGTGATTCAAAATTGGAAATGGGACTTAGGGCCCCACTCCCCTTTGGAAGTTTGTAAATTCTACCCCATTTCAGTGAGATTCTCCAATGTGACCAGCACAGCCAGAGTTGGCTAGAGTCCTAGCGGCAATGCATAGTCCATCTGTTCGGTGTGAGGTTGGAGAATGAGGTTTGTGCATGGGACAGGTTCCAGTTGAGTTAGAATTTTCTACAGATATTGAAGATGGGCTTGTAAGTTCTAAATTCAATGAACCTTAAGAAGTAGGGAGTCTCACAATGGGCCATCTCCACCCCAGGTTGTTCAGTTCATACACAACAGTGGTTGAGAAAGATAAGACTCTGCAATAAGGCTGGTAAATCTAGTTTAGCATAATTCCTGGTTTATAGTAGGTATTTTAACAACTATTTCTTTAATAATAATACTAATAGCATATCTTTAGTACTTCTACACCTCAGATGAAAGGCCAAGTAGTTTCCTTCCTTCCTTCCATTTTTTGTTCCTTCCCTCCCTTTCTTCTGCCCTTCCTGCCTTCCGTCCACCCTTCTCCCTTCTTCTCCTTCCCTCCCCCCCCCCTTCCCTTCCTTCTTTCCCACAGATAGTCACTGAGTTCCCTATACTGTCAGGTACTTTTCTAAGAACTCTGGCTACAGTAGTGAACAAGTACATTATGCACTTTAAATTATAGTTAGAGAGATAGTAATAATCAGGTAAACAAACAGCTTCAGATAATGACCCAGGAAGGAAGGACTACTTATCTTTGTGTGTACAGGGAAAACTCCTGTGTGGGAGAAACATATGAACTGACATTCTTTTACTGGGGAAAGTTTTCCAAGCAGATGAGTATTCCAAGATAAATGTCCCATATGAACCAAAATTTTTTGTAAAATAAAAAGAATTCAGCATCTGTGGAGTAAGATGCATAATGGGAGAGAGTATTTCATGCATGAGGTTGAAGAGGAAAGCAGATGGCAGATCATACAGAGATGTTGTAGGTTATGGTGAATAGGGTTTCTATGCATTATATTCTTTAAGCAACATAATAATCCTGGGATGTAGGTGCGATTTGTAGCTCTATTTGCAGAAAAGAAAAGTGAGATTTACAGAGGTGAGATGGCATCAGGAACACATCACTGGTAAGTCACAGAATTCAGATTTTGAATAGAGGCTGCCTGACTCCAGAACTCATTCCACTTTCTCAATGTAAATCCAGACATTATTAATAGCACCTTAGAATCACATCATTTTCACACATCCAACAATTCATCTTTCCATGTTCCCTTTCCCAACATGGAACATCAGGTACTAGTATAGATATGGGAATTAGAGTCAAACAACTTTAGCTTAAAATCTCAGCTCTGCCTTGACTGGCAGTGTGACTTGGTAAGTTATCATTCCTTGGGGCTTCAGTTTTCTCATCTGTAACATGGCACTCATATTATTACTTTCTTCCCACAATCCTAGGGTGTTGTGAGAATAAAGTGATAATTTTTTCATGGTAAATGTAATTTGCTCATGAATTCTTTACAGACTAAACCAAACCAAACCAAACCAAACCACTACTATATAGCCCCTTTTGCCACAAACTCTCTTTTCTCTTTCCTCCCACATAATGCTCAGTGTCACTATTACTGACACCGAAACCTTCTGAGTCAGACTCTGGAGACAGAGTCAGGAAGGTACATTTTAACACACTCCCCTGATCTGCACACACCAGATCACTGAAATGGACCATGAGCCAAGATTCAAGGGGATCTCTATAGATGTCTCTGTCAACCTTAGAAACTGAAATTATATTTGCAAATATACACAGTGTTGGTGTTAAGTGGTATTTTGCATCTTTACAATGCTATTTCAATGGTATTGCAGCCAGAGTTTGGAGAGCACATTAATCCTTCCCTGCTACTGCCCATCTTCCGTATTCTTGTGCCCTCACGACATTCCTGTCTAAATTTTATGCAAAGAATAATAGCCAAATTGTACTTAACATAATGCTCAGTACCCAATTATGCTAAAATCTAGTCTGATTCGCCTATTTACATTCAACTCCTAAAATTTAATTCAAATGTTGACATCTCAGTTTGAATCTTCAACAAACATTTCAAAATTTAATATATTTCAAAGCCAAACTCACTGTTGTTTCTCTAAATCTGCTCCTTCAATAACATTTCTCATTTGGGAAAAAATGCTTATCTATCCTTCCAACAGCTCAAACTTGGAGGGATCAGTTGCTCCTCTATTTTCCTCATGGCTGATAGCAACAAATAATGTTGATTTTATCTTCAAAATGTATCCAGCATGTGAATTCCCAACAACACTGCTGCCACCACTCTGAACTGAAACATCATCATCTTTTGCCTGAGGTTTTGCAAGCGCCACCTACCTGGTTCTCTTGTTCCTGCCCTTATAATTCCAAAATTGTTCTCAACAGAGCAGACAGAGAAACCTGAATCAAGTTAAGTTATAGTCTTGTCTCACTATCTAGAAGTAGAGTTTTCTAAGGCAAGAGAGCGTAAAGCAAAGAATATATCCCACTTTCTAAATGTTCATACTAGGGGACTTTGCTTTTAAGAAACGCCTGCATTCATTCATTATCAGCTTTTCTAATGAAAGCAAAAATTCTCTTTGGATTTCTTTGTAACTAAAATCAGGTACTAAGGTAGATCATTCCTAAAAGTTACTTGGCGTAACTCAGACTTTTGGAAAGCAGGGATATCTTCATCTGTGGTATGTCCTAACCCTCAAAGCCCATGAATGTTACTATATATGGCAAAAAGATGTTGCAGATATGAGTACATTAATGATTTTGAGCTGAGAAGAGATACTGTTGGATTTCGGTAGAGTGCTGATGTAACTATAACCATTTTTATAAGAGGGAGCTGGAATAATCAGAGTCAGGGGAAAAGGTGGTATAACAATGCAAACAGAAACTGGAGCCACGTGCACTGAAAATGAAGGCAGGGGCCACAAGCAAAGGCATACAGTGACCACTAACTCTGAAAAAAAAAAAAAAAAAAAAAAAGGTAACACATCTTCTCACAACCTCCAGAAGGAACCATCCCTGCCAATAGTGTGACCTCAGTCTAGTAAAACTGATTTTGGAATTCTGACTTCCAGAAGTATAAAAGAATAAATTTGTTGTTTAAAGCTGTTAAATTTGTAGTAATTTGTAATATCAGTAATAGGAATCTAACACAGCTCTTCATTGTTCCCCCTAATCTTGAGTAAAATCCAAAGTCATCATAATGACTGTAAGTACCTAAGCAATCTGCTCCCCACCATCCACATCATAACACGGACCTCTTCTCCTATCACTCTGCCCTTAGGTCACTCTGTTCTAGCCACATGGTCTCCTTATTAATCCTCAGACACCCAGTCATGCCCCCTGCTTTTTGCCCTTGCTCCTTTCCATATCTGTAGTGCTTTTCTCCCAAAATAGTCATAGGACTGGATTTTTGCTTCCTTGAGTGTTGTTCAATTGTCATCTTCTCATTGAGGACTTTCCTGACCTCTCTACTTGAAATCAGAACAGCTCTTTTCACCCCTATATTCCCTGTCCCACTTGTGTGTTTTAAGTTTTTCCGAAGCACTTACCATCTGAATAACTCTACATTTTACTTAGTCAAAGAATATAAGATCTATTTTCTGTGCTTTGTGCATGGCTAATGCCTACCACTCACCATGATGCTTGCACATAGTAGGTGCTCAAAATATTTTTGTTAATTGGAAGAAGCTGAAGTGAATAAAGTTCTAACCCAGCACAATGTCCAGCATGATTTGGCATGCAGCCAGAGAGTAATGGCTAGGTTCCAAGGAGAAATATGACTCAGCTAAGTGTAAGTTTTATGAAGTTCAAGAAGAGGGGAGGCAGCTGACATGTCCTGGCAAACAAAGTTCTCATCTGACTTACTAACCAAGCTGTGTATAGTGGAAGGAATGGAAAGAGGAGCATAATATGGGTTAAGGTGTCTAATCCATTAATATTCATGGCACAATTATTTCTTTATTTCTGGCCAGTTATGTTAGCAATTCTCCCTTCTCTTGAAAAGAGACCTGGAAAGGGGGTGCATAGAGATGGGAATTAAATTTTCTTTTCCCTGTATTGGGTTACTTTTAAGCCCTTCAGAAATTCTCAAGGAAATGATTTAAGAGACACCCACAAATTTCCAGATTTTCAATGACAAAGGATGATCCATGAGCAATGTTTGGCTTCTTTTTCAGCATAAGGATGTATTCTATGCAAATTAAAAGCTCCTCAGTGGTCACCCATTAGTAATGGTGTAATATACTACATTACACGCACACACATCACACTGTAAGGGAAATTGATGCCTTTGGGACCTAAACCATGGATAGGATCCAAAGCTGGTTAGAGCAGCTGCAGGGATGGCAGATAGTCGGGCTTATCTGTCAGTTCTCAAATAGTTGCCTGAAGCTCTCAGGCCTCATCTAGAAGCAGTAGGAGAAAATGTATGCTGAATCAGTGATGCTGGCTGTGAACGTAGGAAAGCCACACATGTCACAAACTTGTTTGCTTTGAGTTAGAGAAAGCATTTGGGAGATTAGGATTTGAAAATCAAACTAACGGGAACCACTGTGTATTTTACATCCCACTCTCTTCCATGGATTGCTACTCCTGCCTAATATCCTATTAGGACAGAGAAAGCAAGTCAGAATGAAGTTAACAGATCTGGTTGAACCTACACAGTAATCAAATGAAAGAGCAAAGTCCCAAGGTTTACAGCAACTCTGGTTATCATTAGTGACTGCATGTGACATATTGAAGGATGGGCACTTACAGAACAGTACTTTGTGTGGAGCTTCCATGAATGAACAAAAACCCATTTTCCTCATGCTGATCTATCATTTCTCACTACTTGTGCTATTTATCAGAAAATTGGCTCACCAATCACCAAATATGTGATGGTTATTGATAAGACAAGAAGACAAAACTGAAAGGAAAAAGGAAATCAAGCAGCCAGAAAAGCACCCTGCCACTAATCTTCTTCATTATTGTGGTGGATTACCCAATCCTTTCTGTTCTTGAAGTTGGCTTTGAGTCAGCTTCCTTTGGAGACCTGCTGAGTGTGTTACAAATATGGGTTTGACATGTAACAGACGGGGATTTTTCAAAACACATGTTCAGTGAAGAGGGAGGTCATAGCTTAAATGAGATCAACACAGGTTCTTGGCCAGGCTTAAATGGGAGGACCCAGTATGTAAAATTCTCTGGAGGGTCATGCAAATATACCTGGAAACAACCTTGCATCTTCTTATTGACCGCCAGATCTTGAGTCCTTTGTCATGGGGGCCTTTCCTCAGGTTCTCCTGTGATCTATCAGGGTTTTGGGCTCTTCTGGCAATTCTCAAGTATGTTTCTATCATCCTCCCTCATCATTTCTCCACCCTGAGACTATCTTGTGGATAGTCCTGGCAGCTGGTCTCATGCAATGCTGCTCTGGGTAGTCGCAGAGCTTCTGGTGGTAGAATCTTTCCCTGCAGCTTTTACTCCTGATGGTGGAGAGAGTGTATGCCAGGTGACCAGGCAGAACAGATGGCCTCATTTTTTGTCTGGTTCCTATTTAAAATCAGGTTCTTCTCTTCTTATGTCATGTATTTCAAAAGCTACTCGCTCTAAGCAATATTTACTTATATTAATATTTCTAGACTCAGATTTAGCCTGGAAGAAAATTTAGATGTTATAAGAATTTTTAAATATATTTATTTTATAAATTAAAAATGAATGTGGTAAAGTAAATTCTAAAAACACACAGAAAGGCATGAAATAGAAGATAAAAGTCTCTTCTCTCTACTTCTCTTAAAGGACACTGATAAATTTTCTTACATATCTCTCCAGAAATGCATTTCTAATTATATCTGTATCTTTCTATCTTTCTTCTAATTTTAAGAATTAGGATAACACTATGCATACTTGTCTACAATCAGTCTTTTATTTTTAATAATAATTTTTTACTATGGAAAAACTTTTTATATTGATGAAATCACAAAAGCTGATTTTTGCTTTTATTTCCCTTGCCTTAGGAAACATTTAGAAAGAAGTTACTATGGCCAATGTCAAAGAGGTTGCTGCCTGTGTTCTTCTCTAGGCTTTTGATGGTTTTAAGTCTCATATTTAGCTCTTTAATACATTTTTGAATTTATGTTTGTGTTTAGTGTAATTAAGTGGCCCAGTTTCATTCTTTTGCATGTTGCTGTGCAGTTTCCCCAACACCATTTGTTGAAGAGACTTTTCCCATTGGGTATTCTTTCCTACTTTTGAAGATTAATTGACCAGATACTGTGGGCTCATTTCTAGGTTTTCTATTCTGTGCTATTGATCTATGCATCTATTTTTATGTTAGTATCACACTGTTTTGATCACTATAGCTTTGTACTATAACTTGAAGTGTGAACTTTTGATGTCTCCATCTGCTTTTCTTTTTCAAGGTTGTTTTGGCTATTTGGAGACTTTTGTGGTTCCATACAAATTTTAGTACTGGGTGTTATATGCAACTAATAAATCATTCAAACACTGCATCAAAAATTAATGAGATATTATATGTTGGCTAATTAAACATAATAAAAGATTTAGGATTGTTTGTTCTTGCTCTGTGAAAAATGCTGGTGGTATTTTGACAGGGATTGCATTAAATGTGTCTGTTGCTTTGGTGGTAGAGACATTTTAACAATATTTGTTCTTCTAGTCATGAACATGGAATGTTTTTTCATTTCTCTGTGTTATCATCAATTTCTTTCATCAGTGTTTTATGGTTATCAGAGTACAGGTCTTTCACCTCTTTCGTTAGGTTTTTCCTAGGTAGCTTATTATTATTTTTAGTGTAATGGTAAGTGGGATTGATTCCTCAATTTCTCTTTCTGCTGGTTCATTATTGGTGTAGCTTCTGTGCAAACAATAAACAAAACTAGAAGGCAAACTATGGAATTGAAGAAAATATTTGCAAATGGCATATCTGATAAAGAGTTAGTCAAAATGTATAAAGAACTTAGAAAACTGAAAAATCCATAAAATGAATAGCCCAATTAAAAAGAGGCAGAAGACAGATACAGACATTTCTCCAAAGAAGACATACAGATGGCCAAGAGACACAAGTAAAGATGTTTAATATCACTCATCATCTGGGAAATACAAATAAAAACTATAATCAGATATCATCTTGTACATGTCAGAATGACTAAAATCAACAACACAAGAAACAAGAGGTATTGGAAAAGATGTAGAGAAAGGGGAACCCTCTTGCACTGTTGGTGGAAATGCAGATTGGTGCAGTCACTCTGGAAAACTGTATGGTAGTTCCTCAAAAAGTTAAAATAGATCATAACCCGATGATCCAGTGATCACACTACTAGATATTTACCCAAGGAATACAAAAATACTAACACAAAGGGAAACATGAATTATTATGTTTATAGCAGCATTATCTACAATAGCCAAATTAAGGAAATAGCACAAGTTTCCAGCAATTGATGAATGGATAAAAAATTAAATACTACTCAGACATAAAAAGGAATGAAAACTTGTCATTTACAATTACGTAAATGGAACTAGAGAATATTATGCGAAGAGAAATGTTAGAGAAAGACAAGTACCATATGATTTCACTCATATGTATCATTTGAGAAACAAAACAAATGAGCAAAAGGAATATAAAAGAGAGAGGCAAATCAAGAAACAGACTTGTAAGTATAGAGAACAAATTGATAGATATTGGAAGGAAAGTAGGTGGGAGGTTGGGTTAAATAGGTGATGGGGATTAAGGAGTACACTTGCTGTGATGAGCACTGGGGATTGTAGGTAAGTGCAGAATCACTATATTTACTATATTTACTGAAACTAATATTACATTGTGTGTTAACTAAGTAGAATTTAAATAAAAACTTAAGAAAGAAAACCAACACTGGGAATCCACAACATGTACACTTATATACCATTTTGAGTGCATTAATATAATACTTTTATATCATTCAATACTCTTAAAAAATTAAAATTAAAATTAAAAAATAATTTATATTGGAGAAGATGTCATATAAGTAATATAATCTTATTCTCTTTTCATTAACGACATGGTAGTCCATAACACAGACGTACCAAAATTTAACTCGTTAGGCTCTTAGAGGTGGACATCTGTGTTATTTGTAGTAACTATCATTAGGGTTTTGCTATTATAAACGTTTGCTACTACAAACATATGGGAACGGAGGTGTGAGGACCCTTGTCCTTGGCCCACTTTTGCACATATCTAATAGTCTTTAAAAGACTTTGCTGTCCTAAAATTCTTTAACATCTTACCCTGTTTTATTTCCTTCACAGCATACAGCATTTTCTTTCTTTCTTGAACATTTTTTTTAAATTTAAATTCAATTAGCCAACACATAGTACATCACTAATTTCAGATGTAGTGTTTAGTGTTCAACAATTCATCAGTTGTGTATAACCCCCAGTGCTCATCACATCATGTGCCCTCCTTAATGCCTATCACCCGGTTACTCCATCCTCCTCCCCGACCCCTTCCCTTTAGCAACCCTCTGTTAGGAGGGTTAGGAGTTAGGAGTCTTTCATGGCATTCAGTGTTTTCTAAGCTAACCCATTTGTTTCTATTTAGTTTCTCTCTCCCAAAATTAGAATATTGAGGTGCCATAAGAAGAGGTGGTATTATCTTATTCATTTCTGTATTACTACTACCCAAAACAGTGCATGTGACACAGTGGGTGCTCAATAAATGTCTGTCCAATTAAAAACAAAATTAACCACAACATCTCTCATAGAATGAATTTAACTGTGTATAACCAAAAACTTACAATGCAAACTGACTTAAACAAAAAGGAAATGGATTATCTCACAAAACTGGAAGCCTAGAAATATGATGTTCTAAGCATTTATTTATTTTTTTCCCTAGGCATTTTTGATTAGTGCCTTAATATAGTCACTGAGGACTTCCCATCTTTTTATCCTGTCATTTTCGGCATGATCTTTATTTTATGCATAGTTATGTGATCAAAGATGGCTGTAGGATCTGTGGGCCCCATCTCCAGATGTGATAATGCCTGGAGGAAGAAAGTAGACTATCCCTTTCTGTATTTCTTTCCTAGAAATAATACATTCTTTAGAAGTCTTATAACATTTAGCCAGACTAGTAACATGCACGTTTCAGAGTCAGCCAAAGCAAGGGATGTGGAATTACCTAGTTTGACTTACACTAATTGCCTTGAGTAGAACTGAGATTGTGGCTTCATCCATAGATGTCCACAATACTTGGGCTCTTGAGTCAAGTAAACAGTCCTGGTAGTCTGGGGCTCTAAGCCTGGGCATAGGTAAAGTGCAAGAAGTTAGTTAGACAGTGTAAATGGGACCAAAATAGGAGGTAGAAAGTTGGAACTACTGGGGATTTAAGGAGCTCAACTGCTCTGTAATCATGTAAGACATTTTCTATGATGGAGACAGAGATACATATTTCCAGACTACATTTTTCGGGGGCATAACTTTAATTTCTATGTCTGGGCTTAGACATACTGTGATGAAAATCAGTGGCTTGTTCTAAGGTGATGTGTGCATTTTTATTTGAACAGTAGCCCACACATATCAGAGGCTATCAGAAGACCTCAGGAAGGTTGTGTGGGTTTCCACTATAGACCAAAGCAGCTCACCTAAAAAACCAAAACTGCATTGATTCAAAACATATCACTATGACCCTGCCATTGCACTCCTGGGTATTTACCCCAAAGATATAGATGTAATGAAAAGAAGGGCCATCTGTACCCCAAGGTTTATAGCAGCAATGGCCATGGTCGCCAAACTGTGGAAAGAACCAAGATGCCCTTCAACGGATGAATGGATAAGGAAGATGTGGTCCATATACACTATGGAGTATTATGCCTCCATCAGAAAAGACGAATACCCAACTTTTGTAGCAACATGGACGGGACTGGAAGAGATTATGCTGAGTGAAATCAGTCAAGCAGAGAGAGTCAATTATCATATGGTTTCACTTATTTGTGGAGCATAACAAAAAGCATGGAGGACATGGGGAGTTAGAGAGAAGGGGGTTGGGGTAAATTGGAAGGGGAGGTGAATCATGAGAGACTATGGACTCTGAAAAACAATCTGAGGGGTTTGAAGTGGCGGGGGTTGGGAGGTCGGGGTACCAGGTGGTGGGTATTATAGAGGGCATGGATTGTATGGAGCACTGGGTATGGTGAAAAAATGATGATACTGTTATGCTGAAAATAAATAAATGAAAAAAACAAAACAAAACAAACAAACAAAAAAAAAACATATCACAGACCCAAACCATGTTTATCATTTCCAGCCCTACAAGTTTAGCTGAAGCTCCTTTCATTTCTTGCCTGGAACATTCCTGCCTGGTGGTGTCTTTGTGCCCTTCTCTTTTGCCTTCTATCAGTTTGTTTTCACAAAGCAGCCAAGCAAGCTTTTTTTTTAAGGAGAAATAAATTTATTTTGTTGGACAAATCAAGGAAATGCCTTGCAAATAGTGATTTGTATTTAATGTCTACCTATTGGTATCAGTCCATTAGTGAACACTAAATATGCTTCATTTCCACTTAATTTTTTAAAAATTTTTTATTTCTTTTCAGCATAACAGTATTCATTGTGTTTGCACCGCACCCAGTGCTCCATGCAATCCATGCCCTCTCTAATACCCACCACCTGGTTCCCCCAACTTCCCACCCCCCGCCCCTTCAAACCCCTCAGATTGTTTTTGAGATTCCATAGTCTCTCATAGTTCACCTCCCCTTTCAATTTCCCAAGCAAGCTTTTGAAAACAAAATCAGTCATCATTCCCTGATTCAAATTCTCATGTATCTTTTCACCCTCGCTAAGAGTAAAATACAGTTGCCTTGAATTCTCCACCATGAGATGATACTCACAATCCTCTCACCACTATACTGCAACCCCATGGATGTTGATCTTTCCCCTTGAACATGCCAAGCCATTTTACCATCTGAAGGTCTTGTACTGGACTTGCAGTTTCCCATCATTCAGGTCTCTCGTCCAGTATCACATCTTCCATAGGCCATCCCTGCACACTCTAGTTAAAGGAACTCTACCCCAAGTCCTAGTAACTCTATCACATGTTTTAATTTGTTCAGTGTTTTATCCCTATATAATATCTTACATATTTATTTGCTTACTAATTCAGTTTCTCCCACAAGAAGGTATATTCCCAGAGGATAGTGTTTTGTTTGGCACTTTATCCTCAGTGCCAAAAACAATGGCTGGATTAATTCATTTTTGAGGTTTAATTAATATTTGTTAACAAAAATGTCAACACCTGTTCTTTTAACCCCATCTACGTAGTACTTTCACATCACTATCACATATGAAGGCCCGGGGAAGGAACAACTTCATAGCAAGCATGTTTGATTCGAAGAACAGAAAAGAGTGTGGGTACAGGCTTAAAGACTTTTTGTCAAATATTTAAAGCACTGTCATACTGTCATGTGGAAGTGTGGCTCTAAGGTCGTCGCTTCAACAGGACCAGTAGGTAGGAATTAGCAGACATTGACTTAGACACATACAGTCCACAGAAGTTAATCCCTAAACTGCCAGATCAATTTCTTCCTCTTGTGGAAGGAATAATTCTTTCTTGCAGAGAGAGTTGCTAAGTCAATCTAGTCATAAAGGGCTGGGACAGAGAGGGCCGTGGAAGGGAGAAGGGAAGGAGTCTTCGTGGGAGCAGAGGAGGAAGTTTTGAAGGGGAGGATGGTGATTGAATAGCAGCAAACTGATAGAAAAGGGTGGGAGAAGAAAGGATTTTGTGATGTATTTGGGTCCCCTTTAGGGCAGATGGGTGAAGAATAGAATGCCTTTCTCTTTGTTTTTGAAAAGTGACTGTACTTCTTGAATATAAACTCCCTCTGAGACTGAACCAACTGGGTCCTTGGATCATACTGGTTGCATTATAAAATACACTTTAAAACAATTGACTGAAAGTACAAAAAGCTGCCTGAAAAATAAGTTAATCTTGCCATTTGGAATTTAAGCAGAATCTCAAAGACAATTTGCAGGAGGTGAAAATCTAGATTATCTTCGGAAGCCTGCTTCAATTCAGCAGACTATGGCTCTAGTCTAACTGACAGGTAGGAAGAGCTTCTGGGGGAGATAGAGCAGAGGGACCATTGCAGTTTCTTTTCCTACTGAGCAGAGAGCCCAATGCAGGGCTCGATCCCAGGACCCTGGGATCATGACCAGAGCTGAAGGCAAAGACTTTAACACACTGAGCTACCCAGATGCCCCACCATTGTTGTATTTTCTTAAAGTTGGCTCCTGGATGAAAGTTTGCTAGTGTGGCACTGAAGATGGGTATAATAATGGGACACTGATCGTTTCTGTTTTCCCATCTAGAATTTCATGCCAAAATCACTTGCAGGGGTAGGAAGTAGAGGTATTAGGGGACAGGACAGGAGAGGAGGAACTGGGTTCATTCTGGTCGGGGTTGGGTGGGTGGCCTTGGGTCATTCGCCAAACTCTCTGTGCACTCTCTCCTGTCACCTACCTACACACAGCAGAATGGTATTCTGTGTAGAGAAAACGTGTTCTGGTTTGGGGGCTGCCCTGATCTCAGCAAAAACTGGGCCCAGGTGGGCTAGTAAGCAGATGGTGGGCCAGGCACAGAAAACTGGGAAAAAAGGCACTGGATGGTGGTTGTGTGTATATGTGAACTTGGGAGTCCCCTTCCCTCTCTGGGCCTCGCTCTGCTTATTGGGAGTAAAGGGAACTAACCAAGACACTCTGACTCTAAACTCTCACAATCTATTTAGCAAAGGTTCAGGTCAGTATATTTTGCTGTTGCATAATCCTCAGAAAGCTAAAGTTCAGAATAAAATTGGGACATAAAAATAAGGTAGAGGATGGCATCAATAAAGAAATGAAAATAATTGGTCCAGAAAGGCACCCATTAGGGAATGGAAAATCATAAACTTGGTTAGACAGAGTAACTTTATAAGTAGCCATTGGAAAAAAAGTAAATTCTCAGCTGACTCTTCCACTACAAGTATTTCTGCAAGGTAGAGAACTATAGATGAGGAATATCTTTTTCCCTTCTTCCTTACTCTTCGTGACTGGTCTGAAAATTATATTTTCCTTAACACACACACACACACACACACACACACAGTTCTCCATTATCTGCTCCAGATGTCTTTCCTACTTTATCTCTCTACCATCCATCCTTTCTGATCTTTTGTGAAGGTGGACACATCAGACTCTTCCTCACAAAGACTGTACTTTGCTGTCTGTATTAGCTTGCTCAGGCTGCTATAACAAAATGCCACAGACTGGGTGGCTTTAGCAACTAAATTTTTTTCTCTCACAGCTCTGAAGTTACAAGCCCGGGATCAAGGGTGTTGGCAAATTTGTCTCCTCCTGAGGCCTCTTTCCTTGTCTTGCAGACATCTGCCTTCTCTCTGTGCTCTGGTTCTCTGCCTCTTCCTAACAGGACGAGTGCCCCACCTTAGTGCCCCACCTTAATGACCTCATTTTAACTTAATCCTCTCTTTAAAGTTCCTATCTCCTGATCCAGTCCTATTCAGAGCTACTGGGGGTTAGGGCTTCAACATGGGAATTTTGGGGACACAATTCAGCTCATAACACTATCTTGCACACTTTGTGCAAATGTTTGCCTTTGGAATGTCTTGTCCTATTTTCTATATTTCAAAATTCTACACATTCTTTAATTCTATCTTAAAAATACCCCTTTTCATTCCCTTTATTTATCGCCTGTCCCTCTGTGACTGGCTTTTCTTTTAACTGAGGAAGTAACACTTGTACATGGTATAATAATAAAAAGCACAAACGTGCTGTTACGTAAATGATAGTACTCTTTAATACCCACAACCCCACCCAGAGTGCTCCTGTGCCACCAAACGATTAATACTAGCTTTTGAAGACTCTTGTCTGACCCACAATACCATTAAGCCACACTGTCTAGGGAGTAGGGGTGATTCTAAGTGAGGGACGGATGATGACATCCTAGTCTATTGCATATGCTCTCACACAAGGACTCTCCCCATTCCTGATGATTAGGAGTGCTCCCTGCCTCGGCAGTGGGGCACAGGGAAGGCTTAGGGTTTATGAATCACACAGACTTGGATTTCAATCACAGCACTAGAATGTACTAATTGTGTACTTTGGACAAATTATTTCATCAAGTTGGGTCTCTGTTTACTTGTCCATTACACAGGAATAACAACTACCCCTTTTCCAGAGAGCTGTAAGATGAAAGAGGTTGCTTGTGAAGTGCCATGTGAATGGCACCCAATAGTGAGTGCTAAGGATGTGTTTTTCCTCTTTGTTGCTGTCTGGGTCCCTTTAGGACTCTGCAGTTACTTCCTCACTCATGGAGGTTACTTGGCTCTCAGCCTGTCCTCTGGCTCCTTTGACGTCAGGACCCATGTGGGGGCAGTTTTATACCTTTGAAGATCCGCTAATTCTAACTCAACACCTTTTTAGGTGATTAATAAACATTAAATGAAATTTAAAACTGGATTTCTCCGGCACACAAAAAGAAAAGCATCATGTTGCGTGGTAGAAAGACGTGGGTGAGTAACCCAGTTCTGTCACCTAATTGAAGTGTGGCCTCACGCAAGTCATTTAAGCCTCTCTCATCCCCAGGTTCTTTATCTGTAGAATGTGGGTGGCCATCTCTACCTCACAGGGCTGCCGAGAGGAGAACTGAGGGAAGCATCTGATCTGCTGCAGGAAACAGAGGTACATAGAACTATGATGATCTTTCTAAGTTTGTTTTTCATTCACATGAAATTCTCCTCCTGGGTACACAGTTTTCCTGTTCCTCCTATTAGTATCTCTTTCCTCATATTGATAGCCCACAATAATCAAGGGCTGGGGAGAAGATAAGAGACTGAGGTCTGTGCAAATGTTCTAAGTTCTTTTCCTAAATTCTGACAGTTTCAAACTGCATTGCTACAATTTTCTGCTCTTTTTTTGGTATGGTTCCACATTTTAAAAGGTAAATGTCAATGGAAATAATAATATACATAAACACCACTGTAATAGTGAAAGTTTGTTGAGATAAATGAAGTCTTACATTTTAACGAAAAAAAAAAATTTTCCATTCTACTGTCAAACTGACTTGAGTGAATCATCTCTATGATAATCATTAGAGAAAGCCTCACATGATAATTTACTTAATGATAGAATCCACATTGTTCCGCACATGCCCATCTTCCTAAAATACAGTCAGCAAGTGAGAGCAGGACATCTGTCACTTAGTGATCCATTTGGTGCTACACAGTGTAGTATCTTCTGTGCAAATTCTAATCATCCAGTTATCTGGTACCTCAGTTAATAGTCCAGAACCTTCCATCTGACCAACCCTAGGGGTAAAGCACGTTCTCTGACTTGATCCCATGTCCCCATCTCCAAGATCATAGCCTGAGTAGATCTTAATTAAAAACTGAGAGAGCAGCCTTGAAGTAGAGGTCAGGGAAGGCCATCATCAGACAGGCTTATGGTAGGAATGCAGAGCGGGCAGAGATTTGCCAAATTTGCTTAGGTCGGAAGTTCTCAAGCATTTTAGTCTCAGGACCCCTTTGCATTTATAGAAATTACTGAAGACCCTAAAAAGGTTTTGCTTATGTGGATTATATCTATCAATAGTTATCCCAATTAGAAATTAGAAGAAGTAAAAAAAAAAAAAAAAGAAATTAGAAGTTACATTTTGTAAATTTAAAAATAGCAATGATAATCTATTAACATCAGAGAGAGTATCAGTATGTGTCACATGTAGCCTCTGGAAAACTCTACTCACAAAAAAGAGTGAAGGTGAAAAAGGCAATGATGTCTTAGAACTACAGTAAAAATAATTCTGTTCTCATGGACCTCCAAAAAGGGTCTTGGGGAACCTTTCAGAGCTATTGGTTTAGGCAAGGACATTGGAAATTAGAACCTGAATATGTGTGTGTGTGTGTGCACGCACATGTGCATGTGTTTGTAATATGTAATGTATGTAATATATAATGTATTCATGTATGAATATGTAGTATTCATATGTGAATATATGAATACAAGAATATATATGAATATGTATGAATATACATTCTCTCTTTTTTGGTAATAAAAACACATTAAGTGTTTACTGTGAATTACCTATCATGTTAATTCCCATAGTACTCACAAGGGAATATTTAATTCCCATAGTACTCACAAGAGAAGATATTATTATTGTACCCATTTTATAGAGTAAGAAAAAAGGCACAGAAAGGTTGAAATGCAAAGAGACAAATTTCTAAGATAAATATCAGAAAAGGACAAATGAGATTTCTAATGCAAATCATTGTGAGGGTATTCCAAAGCATGCAGATAGAAAACAAAGAGACTTGAGGAACACTTTTCTGCAAACAAACTCCAGGCTATGGGTTTTTTGGCCTTGGAGGATGACAAGAGTCACTTTCCAGTTAGGTTCTAGAGAGACAGAGAAGGCTGTACCAGAGGCTGTTGTGTGCTGTCCTCATCTCTCTCAGAGCTGAGGGACTTAGAAACTCACTGCTGACTACTCTCAGTGAGTTCCTCTCTTGGAATTATTCTCAATGAGAGCATCTAATTCAAGTTCATATCTCTTCCCCTGGGGTAACCCCAAACCAGGATTCGTGAGCAGGTATAGACTAGCCCTTGCCTCAGGGCAGGACAACTCTTCGAAGCCATCCAATTCCAGACCTCCCTTAGGATCTGAGGAGGCCTTTCTTGCTTTTGTGGTATTGCTCAATGGTTCCCTTTGCCCAGCCCTGCTTTCTTCACTGGGGCATCATCTTACAATCAAATCTCCCTCTCTGAGCCTGTTTCCCAGGGCAACAACATAAGACAGATTCCTAAACCTCCACCACTCAACCGGGTTCACTCCAATTATTCGTAAGTAATAGGTCTCCATATAGTTAATATTAAGCCTCTTTAAAGTCAACCACCTGTGGGACCAGTGCTGACGTATGCTTGTTCAGCCTTCCAAGGACAGCCCTTTTGTTCCATGTTGGACACTTCTAATTTTGAGTTATTCCTCCTATTGAATGGAAATCAGCCTTCCTGGTGTTCATCCATTGTTTTCATTTTCCAAGTAGGGCTTTCAAGATTGACTCATTCATTCCTCCATGAGTTTTTACTTTTTAAAAAAATTTTTTTAAATTTATTTTTTTTTCCGTGTTCCAAAATTCATTGTTTGTGCACCACACCCAGTGTTCCATGCAGTACATGCCCTCCATAATATCCACCACTAGGCTCACCCAGCGCCCTACCCCATTCTCCTCCAAAATGCTCAGTTTGTTTCTCAGAGCCTACAGTCTCTCATGGCTGGGTGGAGTTTTAAAACTAGACCCATGAGGACCTCATCATAGTCAGAACTACACCAGACAACATTTTAGGTGCTTCCTAGTCCTGAGAGTTTCTGACTCCAGGAAGTTTTCTCTGGTAGGCTCTTCATGACAAAATGTTCTCCCTTTTCCAACCTTCACCTTCCATGCAGACTTAGATGCCCCAGACCATACGAGGCAGTAGCAAAACAAACTTCCTTCTAATTCTTCTTTTGTTTTCCACTATAGTAAAATGAGGGTGAAGATTTGGGGCCTCTTAGTTCCAGGTTTTCAGTTTGACCCCATATATCTCCTTTCTTACAAACCAACTTAGTTTTTTTTTTTTTTCAACTTAGTTTTGTGCAATCTCATCTTCCCTGCTGTGCTCTGGAAGTAGGACAATTGTCAGTGTTATTTTTAATCATGTAGCACTCAGGGAGATAATGATATTGATTAAAATGTAAGCCAAGGAAAGGTAATTCTCTTGGAGAAGAATACATGGAAGAAGTGTGTCTTGCCTCCGAGGCACCACTAGGTGGCATTTCATTAAAATGGTATTGCTATTGTGCTAGTGTGCAGATTAGTGGTAACTGCTTAAGCTATTATTCTTAAAGGGACAGTAGTAAATTCATTGAAAATTTAAGTGACCATATTTCCATAGGTAATTTAGTGATGATCCTAAAACAAGTTTGTCATATTTTCTAAGATAAAATATGCAGATGTGTGCCTGCCAAACCTAGCTTAATCTAAAAAGACAACATTTCTAAAAAGGAGAAGGGGATTAAGAGGTAAAAACTGCCAGTTATAAAATAAATAAGCTATAGAGATGAAAAATATAGCATAGGGAAAACAGTCAATGGTATTGTACTGTCTTGTGGTGACAGACTACACTTATCTTGGTGAGCATAATAAAATGTATAAATTTGTAGGATTGTCAATTTACTGTCATACATATTAAACTAATGCAACATTGTATGTAAACTATACTTCAATTACAATAAAAATAAAAAAAGATTTCTAACCTGGGTCCTGACTCTAATTTATTGTGTGGCTTTCTGAAGTCACTTTCCCTCTCTGGGCTGATTTCTTTGAAGTGAAAAAGGAAAGTCAAATAGTCTTCTAAGGTATCTTTACTTCTAATACTTATAATTCTATTTCTTTCATTAATGTGTTTAAATTGTAGGTTTTCTAAAATACCCTCATCACCTAATTTTTAATAAAGATAAAATGTGATAACTGGTTCGTTTATAAAATAGTTTATATGAAATATTATTGTGATTTTGACTATTCTAACTTTTTATTATTTTAGAGAGCCTATGAGAGGCATTTATTCTCTTACTGAGTCTTGGAATCTTTTATTTTGAGCCAAACAACTTTAGTGGCTGACAACCTCTTTTTTACCCTTTCAAGTTGTTGTGGAATGAGTTTCTTTGAAACCTAGAGGAACTCATCTGAGAGAGCAAGAGAGGTCTTTACAGATAATTATCAGCAGTAGACCAGTGACAGCCCTCCACTCTTGTCCAGTTCTATAAAAATAAAATAAAATAAAATAAAATAAAAAACCTCTTTTAAAGTTTCTATTTTCCAGATTGCTTTTACCTGAACTATAAAAGATCCTACTGAACAGAGGGTTATAATTCTTTACAATGTCACAGGATTGTTTTTTTCCCTATCTTTCTAGCTTGGTGACACAAAACAAAACAGGAGGGATTGTGCCTTCAGAGCCTAAACTCCTCTGGGCATATGAATTTGGGCTCAGGGGAAGGCAATGTTAACACTCGAGGAGAATTACTGCTCTAAGATGACACTGAATGAGGCCATATTAATTCTGTGGCTTGAAATCTCCCTCAGCTTCACTACTCTCCTCACCCCAAATTCACAGAACCTCAGTCTGTCAAAGTTAGAAAGGACTTTGCTGGTTGCCTGGCTCCATGTTTTTCAAAAGGTGTTCTGTGGATAAGGGCTACTGTGGTAAAAAGAAATTCTTTCATCAAAGAAGTTTTAGAAAGTTGTAAAGAATACTTCCCTCAAATTGTCACAGTGCACATTAACAATCTCTGGGAATTCCTACAAGAAGAGAGCCTATTTGTATAACCCATTGTTTTGCATACCTATGGAATGCTTTAGGGGGATATAGCTCTGGTTTGTTTTATTTTTTAGGTTATGAAGAAACAGAGATAAGTCAAGAGTGGAGGGCCGTATTTGGGATCAGAACGCTGTATCTCCTGTTCTTTCCCCCCACACATTCTAATTGCAGATCTAAATCTAGAACATCTTTTACAATTCTACTAAGTGTAATATGGATTATACACCTTTTAAAACAAAAATGGGCCTCATCAGTGTTGCTTAATATATTACTAATGAGCAAAGTAAGTATCAGTGATGTTAAGTGACCTTCTCAAGGTCGTATGACTAAGTAGGAACATAACTAGGGATAAGGGATGAATTTGCTCCATGTCTGTCAAAGGATAGATAATATCTATAATCATGTCATCTGTTCACTTTAACCCATACCTTTGAATTAGGAATGAAGATTATATCTAAATTATTCTATGCACATATCATTGTCAGCCATTAACAACTTCAGCTGAAGAGGATTGCTTCTTTCCCCTACCTGAGGAATGTGACAACAGGACAGACAAGTTTTGATGATACTGTTTTGACAAGGAAGAGCCAATAAAAACAAGGATAAAAAATGTCAAATACATAACTGTGAATATAAATTCATTGAAGTTTGGCTTAGACTAGTTTAGTAAGCAATTAGTACTTATTATTACTAATAACACTGTATTATTAATAGGTTTTTTAATACAATTCCAGGGGTGCCTGGGTGGCTCAGTCAGTTGCATCTGCCTTCAGCTCAGGTCATGATCTCAGGGTCCTGGGATCAGAGTCCCGCATCAGGCACCTTGCAGAGAGGGGAGTTAGCTTCTCCCTCTCCCTCTGCTCTTCCCTCTAGCTAATGCTTATTATCTCTCTCTAAAATAAAATAAAATTCAGTTCCAGCTGTGAGTAGTAGTGACAAGGGGCCCCAATACTAAAGATACTAACAATTATGGAAATAAAGATAGATATCAGTTACTAAGTGTTTTTGCAGTGCCAGGCACTGGGTTAAGGACTCACATACACTGAACCTCCCAGTGACTCTATGAGGTAGGTATGCCCGTTTTATGGATGATAAAGCTGAAGCTCAGAAAGGTTATGAGATTAGTAAAAGGTCACACAGTAGCAAGTGGTAGAATAAGGATTTGAACCTATAAAGTTAGTTTTTACAGATAGTGTCCTTAAATACTTCACAATACTAAGGAAATGCCACATTGAAAATCAAATCTGAGAATATGGTATTAGACATGTCTTCCTCCTCTGAATGCCCCCTTGCCCAGCAAGAAGAAAGGCAACCTCTATCTTCCGCTCATTGCTGACAGTGAGTTCACTGCTGGCCACTCCCTAGGTAAGGTTATGCTGCCTTATACCCTGAGGGCTCTTAGAGGGCGAACACAAACACTTCTGATTTCATGTGTAATGAGATTACGTGATTTGGAGAAGAACTGGGCTGTAGGCAACCTTCCAAACTCTGAAAAGAAAGAGTTTGCCAAAGAAAATGATGACGTGAGTAAGATGACCTGAAGCGTAGTCTGAGTAAGAAAACCGATTTGAAGTAAGTTGTAAGCATTCCAAAATGTGCTCATTGCCAAGATGCCACTCTATCTGAACAGACTCCGTAATAACCTTTGCTTTCCCCTATACCTGAGGTGATAGTAGTGTCATCCTTGGTTTTAGAGAATGGACAACTTTCACTTGAATGGCTGGTTCCCTGGTTCTGGGAAGACTGAAGTATCTCCCAGACTTCTAGGAGTTCCGGGGCCTAGCTTCCTCTTGCTGACTTGTGTCTTCCTCCCAAGCCATTGTTGTGTTGGACCATTCTCTTGGTTCCAGGGGAATAAAGCTACTCCTGTTTTGTGAGTTAGATCACTTCACTAAAATTTGAAGGGTCAAGGGGAGAACTTACATATGTTCTGAAAAGTTTTCTGCCATCTTTTCCCTCCTCTTCTCTCCCTCCCCTTTTGCTTCTCCTTATTCTGGCTTTCCCTGTTGGGAACAAATACCCCTTCCCATCACTAGCAGGAGGATTTGCCCTTTTCTGATTGCTCCATGTAAGCTGAAATGCATTTCCAACAGTCACTCAGTGACGTTAAGAGAGGAACTAAGGACACTGTTCCAAGAAATACGGTTTGCTCCTTAAGAGAAATTCTGTAACTTACCATCGAGAATAGAGTTTTCTCTAGTTGTTATGAACAATTGCATGTGCTTGAAAATAGCAAAATTGTGTTTCTTCTTTCAAATTTTGTACTTCTGACTTCTCATGAATGCAGTCAACCTTTCTTCCTGGTTATTTAGTACGAGCAGTTTACTAAGAAAAATGGTTTTTTTTGAAAATACTAGGCCTCTAAATCATCTCTTATCTCATGTCTCCTCACCTTTCTTATATAAGGAAAGTAGGGAGGTTGTTGCCAGATATACTCTAAAGACCAAAATTTGAGGCTTACGAAGGTGAAATAATCAGTCAGAACTCAACCTGTACATATCTGCACCAACACCTTTGTTCTTCCTCGATGTACTCCATAGCTTCTGATACATATCCTCCAAAATTTAGAAGATCACCGGTTTCACTGGTGGGCACACAGTATGGTAAGCTCTGCAGTTTAGTTCTGGGGCTGGAGGCTACCGCAAAGAGAGAGAAGAATAAAGTAATAAGGACAAGGAAAATTTCCATTATCTTCGGTCTTCCAAGAGCTTTGGTGAAGTCATCTGGGAGCAGTTTTTCTCTACCCTGCAGAAGGAATATGCTTTTATATTTAATTGGGTCATTATTAAAGTTTACATGCTTCCTTTTGCTCATAGGTCAAAAATCCAAACTCTTGACCAAGTTCCTGATTGATCTTTTTAAGTCTTTTTTTAATCCTCAGCTGATTTACCTGTTTCCTCCTTCACTCCGCTTCAGCTGTGTGGCCTCTTTGTAGTTCTTCAAATGAGCCATGCTATCTTCCATCTGAGAGTTCTCCCACCTTTTTTTTCTGGTTTTATGATTTCTGCTTGTTTCCTCTTTTGAAAATCCCTTCCTATTATCCCGTGTTGAAGAGCCTGCCCCCATTTTGTCCTATGCATTGATATTATTTTTTATGGTCTCTAGTTCCCACATACCTTCTTAGGCTCTGAGGGTTATGCTTAGTGTAGTTCCAGGCACATAATAGGCTTTCAATAAATAATGTTGAATGAATATTTGAATGGATGAATGAGCAAAGCAGCAAGGTTGAGTGTTCTTTTCTGTCTGGGCTCAGCTCATTTATTTGCCACTTCTACAAATGCCTATGGGGTCTCACCCACCTTGTGTGTGTATTAAGGGGACCAAGGGTTTGGTCTGTGATAGGCCCTGCCATCTGACACTTACAACAGAGTAAGAAGTTGTCTGGGAGGCAGTTGTGGAGAACAGTAACTGAGCTCAGACTTTGTCTTTGCCAAACCTGCTTATCTACAACCTTCCAGAATCGCCTTAAGGCTGCCCCACATGTTCCATACCCAATATATCCTGATGACCGCTTAAGCTGCCAGGTCAGCTGTATTAAAACAAGCATGGTTTCTCAGTCCTGCTATAGCTCCAGTGATTTCTAGGCTCTGGTTTTACAATTTCTGAAAGAACTGCAAGGATAGGATTAGTAGCTGAATTTAATCTGTTTGTTTATCACAAATTGAGAAAGGCAGTTTGTCTACTTCCTCCTAAAAGGAAAAACATTTTTAAATTACACATTAGAGTGCTCATCCCAATTCCCCTCAATTTTCAGAGCCCACACAAGCCTAACTCTTCTTTGAAAACTCCCTGAACTAACCTGGTGTATTGTTGATTTTCTGAATACATTCTCTCTCGCTCTCATTTTGTCACATAATCGTGTAAACTCACATATTTTTACATATATAATGTTGCATTATTTTTTAGCTTTTTTATGGGTATGTGTGTATTCTGTCTCCTTATGAACAAGAACATGTGTACTTCCTTTATGAACCCCATCATGTTTAGCATGGTCATTGGCATTCCTTAAGAGATCAAGTATGTAGGTCCCATTAACAGAATGCCACATATTGAGTTCCTCAGAAGCAGACATTGAAATGACGTTTGGCTTGCAGGAGATTTGTCAGGCATCAGTGTATGTGGAATGAAGGTGGGAGAGGACTGGGAAGATGGAAAAGTTCTACTGGAAGGCAGACCCAACAAAGGCTCAGCTCACCCCACAGAATTCTTCCACAAAGCACCAAAGTGACAGGATCTTTAGAACCTCCATCCCCTGTCTCAATCAGTCATTGTATGTAAGGCTTCCCCTTAAGGGCATGCACTTGGGTGGCTTTCTACCATTGGAGCAAGGCCTAGAGAAGCTGACAGCTGAGGCAGCCGGCTGACAACTGAGGTAAATGGTCCTTCCATCAGTGGGAATCTGGGTGGTACATTTTATCCACCATAAAGGAGGTGACACCACTCAACAAAAGCCTTATGAGATTAAAATTTGATAAATAACTTGTGAGACTAAATCTCATTGGCCAGACTTGTGGTTAAGCTGAAAGACCACCGTATGAACCTAGACTCTACCTAATAAGGAAAAAATAGTGAGGACATCTTGGTGTGGGGATGATATGGGGCAGATGATGCATCCCTCAAAAGTTAAAAGGGTGCCGAACACATAGGAAAAGTTGCATCTCTAAAATCTATCCAGGACTCTTCCTTTCCATAGATAGTTCCTGTTAAATGAGTGCAGAAGTGTTCCCCACCCAACCATATTGCCTTAACAATGCCTAAAATCTCTGTCATGACAATATGTTATCATCTGGATCATATAAAAGCCTAAAAAATGGACATAGCTGCTACTTATTGAAAGCCTACAATGTACTAGGCATTTTATTTTATTTTATTATTTTATTTATTTTATTACAACCCAAGATCAATACCTGAGCTAAAGATTTAAATACTTAACAGACTAAGATACCCAGGTACCCCAATGTACTAGCTGTTTTACATATCTATTTCTTAATTTGTGTGGGATTACAAACCAGGTCCTATGCTAAACACTCTTTGGGGATTATCTCATTTAATCATAACATTGTAATGTAAATTCTATTTACACTGTATATTCTACTATTCTTATTTTAGAGATAAGGAAATTGAAGTTTAACAAGGGGAAACAACTTGCCCAAGGTCACAAGCTAGTAAATTACAGAACCAGAGTTGAATCCAAGCAGTCTGACTCTATGGAGATTTTAAATTTTCTTTACAAAGGCACCGATTTCCCACTAAAGATAGCTGTTTACTTTTTGAAATTCTCATAAGTCCCTTAGGATTTCAGTGCCTCAGGGGGTAGCCTCCAAGGCTTTAGAGGGTAGGAACTATTCTTCTTAATAATAGCAAGGTAAGGAATTCAAATTCCTTAGGAAGGGAATGAGAGGGGCCAGGTTGACTTGTCCCTGTTGGAGGAAGAATCAGAAAGTAACCCTGCCTGCATCATAACTACAGCAGTTCAACTAAATGTCTTTAGAGAAACCAAAAAGAGGGATTAAATTAAAAAAAATAAATCATGTACATAATATAACCTTCCTCTTCATTCTTATAAAAGCTGTGGTAAAATTGACGTAGCTCATAAAGACACTTGTGTGGGTGGGTTCTTTACAAAACTTGAGGTGCTGAGATCAGCATCCAGATGGATGCTGGGTGATTATGGAGACAATCTATTGACACTAAAGATACCCAGGACAAGGAGGACAAGAGGATAACTTATTATTATTATTTTTTAAAGATTTTATTTATTCATTTGACACAGAGAGATCATAAGCAGGCAGAGCAGCAGGCAGAGAGAGGGGGAAGGAAGCAGGCTCCCAGCTGAGCAGAGAGCCCATGTGAGGCTCAATCCCAGGACGGAGACCTCAACCCCAGTTGAAGGCAGAGGCTCAACACCCCCAGTCGTCCCCAAGAGGATAATTTGTAAATGAGTTTCCCTTTCATTTAAAACAACCCATCAGATTAGTTGCTGTTTCCATTTTATGGTAGAAGAAATAGTGACTGTAAGACATTAACTTGCTAACTTGTCACACAGAGAATAATGACAGACTAGGTCCCATAGTCTTAACTCTTTTTTCCATGACCTTAAACTGGCATCCAAAGAGGTCAGGAGACATATTAAAACAAATAAACAAAAATCTGTTAATATTTTGATTCCTCTCTCCTCGGTTCTTAATTTTAATCTTTCTGACCTGAGCAGAAAAAGCTAAATGAAAAATGAAAGCTGATGAAGTCCCAGAACCTAAGTCAGGTTCGGTGGGGTGAGGAGGTTCGGAGCCGACGACTAAAGAAAGAATTCTTAAGACGTCGTTGGTGCAAAAGGTGATTTATTAGAGCATGGGGACAGGGCCCGTGGGCAGGCAGAGATGCGGCTGCCCCGGGGTTGTGAGGGGTGGTTGGTTATATACGCAGGAGTTGGGTAGGTGAGGACAAAGGGTTATTGGGGCAAAGAATACTATCAGGATATTGAAGGCTTAGTTACTATTATGTAAAGACAATTGAGAGTCTCCTGGTGGAATGTTACATTCCTGCCATCAAACATCCTTGTTAATGAGATTTAGGTTTAGAAGAAATTTAACTTTATTTGCTTTTCCTTCTACCTCCGCCTCCTTCCGTTTTTATGGAGGGGAGGATGACATTAGGCTTGAGAAACTGAGTTCTGTGTCTTTGGAATTTTGGCTATTGATAAGGTAACTTCTTTGTTTGTAAATCTCAAGGATATTTGCAAACCAAGGGAGACTCCTGTCTTGTAGGATTGTGATCTTAGCAAGTTAACTATTTATCATTTTATGGCAGTCAGGGGTGCCTAAGGAATGCTACACCTATGGAGGGGAGCGGGTGAAGGGGGGAGGGTGCAAGGCGCCAGCTTTTGCTTTGTCCTCAGCCAGCCTCCTGCTCCCTCATCAAAAGCCACAAATAAGAATCCTTCTGAGTGACGATGTGTATAATGAGCGAGAGCTCTGATCCCCTATCCTTCTTCGTGAGTGACAGTCATCACTGCATAATGAGGTTACAGCTCATGGAGGAGATGCAACGAAGCCAAGGGATTTTCAGCCTCAGAGAGCTACAGAAGCTACACATCATAACCTTTCAAAATGGGGGATCCTGTTCCTACCCATGACATCTCTGCAAAGCAATCATGAAATTTAAATCGACAGAGATTCGTGTGTTGATTCAGCATGCAAGGTCCTAGCCCTCCAAGGAGCAGCAGTGTTTATATAAAAAGGAAACGGAAACATGAACGCTTGCTATCAGTGTCACATCAAAAACCCAGCCAGAGCACTCTGCTCTAGTTGTTTCATTTTCACTGAAATAGGCATGCCTGCCAGAGGAATTGCAGACCAAAGTGTCCTGATCTGACCCACAGATGGGAGGATGGAAAGAAGAAAACCAACTCAGGCAAATGTTTGAACTGTGAACATTTACTTCGTGCGAGGCTCTGTTCCCTCTGTTCTCGGGGCAGGTAAGACAATAGAAAACGAGAGAGATGAGATCCTTGCCTTCATGGAGCTCACAAATAAATTGGCAAGATGGGTAGGAAGATTTAGAGCACAAGACAGAGGAGCAAGGGAGATTCTCAAACTTAGAAGACAAGCCACTCACTGATTTGAATTGAGCTGTAAGGAGGCTTTGAAGATAAGAAATATGCAAAAACTTAGAAATTAGAACCATTTTTTTCCAGGCTCATGATTCAGCAGAGGTATTGGGGCTGGAGTCAGGATGAACCCCACTGCCCCTGCCTCGCCCACTCATCTAGGCAAGAAGACCAACAGTGGTATATCACAGGTTCCTGGGACTATTGATAGGACTTCCCACAAAACTTCTGCCCATTTCTTAGGTGCCCCATACCTCTTTAAAAACTTTGTCAACAGTCATCACACCAAACTCTTCAATGCCTTTGTCCCATTGTGCATTATTGGGTAAACTAACAAGAAATGCAGACAGTAGATTAAAGTTCTATATTACTGTTCAATTTGCTGACACTGAGAATTGTAGTGTGGGTATAGAAGAAAATAGCCTTCTTAGGAAATACACACTGCCGTGTTTAGGCATAAAGGGAAATAATGAATGTAATTTACTTTCCAACATTCAGGAAAAAGTATATATATATGTTAAATATATATATATATATATATTTAATAGTGAAGAATATATATATATTCTTCACTATTTGTGAAACTTCTAAGTTTGAAATTTCAAATGAAAAGTTTTATACAATGGTCCATAACCCTGTCCCTTAAATTTTATCCTCACTTTGAGATTCTGTAAATTTTGTTTTCCATACTGCTACCATCACACAAGGCCCCAGAGATGTGATAATCCAGCTGTAAATCCTTTGTACTAGGTTCTATCTCAGGCAAATGCCCTGGGATACACTTATCTGAACAGAGGTTTGAACGTTTCAAGCACGGTTTTATAAAATACTGGAAAAGAGCAAAAAACAAATGGAATAAAAAACCTATACACATACAAAAATACAAAATATATTCAAAAATACAAGGAGGCAGCTGATAGACCTAGGGTCCAATCCTTGCTGATCCGCACCTGGGGCAGGACACTGCCTCACTTTGTTATCAGTTTTCTGATCTAGAGTATGGAGATAAACACAGTAGTTTTTGTTTGTTTGTTTGTTTGTTTTAAGCTTTTATTTATTTATTTGACACACAGAGAGAAAGATCACAAATAGGCAGAGAGGCAGGCAGAGAGAGAGGGGGAAGCAGGTTCCCTGCTGAGCAGAGAGCCTGATGTGGGGCTCCATCCCAGGACCCGGAGATCATGACCTGAGCCGAAGGCAGAGGCTTAACCCACTGAACCACCCAGGTGCCTCTAAACACAGTACTTTAAGTGGTTAAAAAAAAAAAAAAAAGATAAGACATAGAAAATAGATTAATGACAAAGGAGTATATGCCTGGGCAACTAGCCCTTTTATAGTAAATACAACATTAAGTGACTGTAGTTGAAATAGAGTGATACCAATACAGAACTGGACAGAAAAACAATGAAGCAATGTCAGTCTAGAAATCTATCTCAACTCCTGAAGAAATGTTATGTTTGAAAGAGAATGCATTTCACATTTGCGGGGAGAAAGTTACAGTCAATATGTTCTGTTGAGAAAAACAAAGGGCTGGAGAGAAAAGGATTTTCAGAATGATAGAAAACAGGAAGCTGAGATGTTCAGGAACATCTGGGTCCCACCCCCATTTTTCTATCTCAAATGTTAATGTGAAGTGTGGCAAAGAGCTTACTTATATAGGAGAAAACTGAGGACAGCTAGACACAAGATGCACAAGTAGAGAACTGAAGTTCTATTTTTGTTTGAGCAAACAGAAACAGCTCAAATTTTTGGGGGGGAATACACCTCCTCCCAGGCACACACATTCAGTCTACAAGAATCAGGATGGGCACAAGCAGCTGACATCATGTATTGAAGAAAATCAATTAATGCAGGAGGAGGCATACTTTGTTTGCAAAGGCCAGATAGTAAATATTTTAGACTTTAGGGAACAAGTGACAAAATTGAGGATACCATGTAGGAGGCAGGCAGAATTCTAGAAGGCCAAACTTCCTCACCTCCGGAATAAACCAGCAAAAAAGCCAGAGGTCATCTGCAGATGACCGCTGAAGAAAATTTACATACAAATGTTCCTTTCTTTTTGTAAAATCTTAAAATCCTAAATCTTAAAATCTTCCACTCTTTTTGTAAAATCTGAAGACCCAGCAACAGTAAGCCCACGTGACAATATTCCTATACGACAATAATTGGCTGCTTTAGATAGACCATGTTCTTTCCACCTAGCCTTCTTCTCTCATTTATACATTTGAAATTCATCTATATTGTTACATATATCAGTAGTTTATTCCTTTTTATTTCTGAATAGCATTTCATTGTGGGATATGACACATTTTATCCATTCATTAGATGATGGTCATTCAGATTTTTCTGACTACCATAAATAAGGCTACTGTAAACATTCACATACAGGAATTTGCATGGATATATGTTTTCATTTCTCTTGGTTAGATACTGAGAGCAGATTTGCAGGATCATATGGTAAATCTATATTTAGCAACTTCAGAAACTTTTTCAAGCAGGCTTTTCAAAAAGTTGTCTTATCTTATTTAGTTGTTTCTTACATATTTTGAATATAAGTCCCTTATTATATAGATGATTTGCAAATATTTTCTTTTAATTTATAACTTATTTTTCCATTAATGGTATTTTTTGAACTATAATGGTTTTTAATTTGATGGTCAATTTATCATTTTTTTATCAATGTGTTTTTTCTTTGTAACTAAGACATGTTTGGTTAATCTGCAGTCACAAAGATTTTTCTCTTATGCTTTCCTCTAGAGTTTCATAATTTTTGTGATTACATTTAGCTTTATGGTCCATTTGAATTAATTTTTCATATGGTGTGAGATTAACATCTAAATACATTTTTTTCAATGTGAATGTCAACTGTTCCAGTACCAATTTTTGAAAAGCTTATCCTTTCTAACAGAATTGTCTTGGCCCCTTTGTTGAAATTAATAGATCTAAATGTAAAAAAGTAGTTCTAGGTTCTCAATTCTGTTCCATTGATCTATACATTTACTTTTATGCCAATATCACACTTTTTAAAAAAATATTTTTATTTATTTACTTGACAGACAGAGATCACAAGTAGGCAGAGAGGTAGGCGGAGAGAGAGGTGCGGGGGCGGGGGGGGGGGGTGGGAAGCAGGCTCCCTGCTGAGCAGAGAGCCCGATGTGGGGCTGATCCCAGGACCCTGGGATCATGACCCAAGCTGAAGGCAGAGGCTTTAACCCACTGAGCCACCCAGGCACCCCATCCAATATCACACTATCTTGATTATTGTAGCCTTCTTGTATGTTTTTTGAAATTGGGAAATATGAGTCCTCTAATTTTATTCTTTGTCTTCAA
Organism: Mustela putorius furo; assembly: GCF_011764305.1. Lineage (NCBI taxonomy): Eukaryota > Metazoa > Chordata > Mammalia > Carnivora > Mustelidae > Mustela > Mustela putorius. Next base: position 47,692,490 of record NW_025421294.1, on the reverse strand, counting down.
AATTGTTTAGCTACTCTGAGTCATTTGCATGCACTTCCACATAATTTTAGATTGGCTGGTTAATTTCTTCAAAAAAAAAAAAAGCCTGCTGAAGTATTGATAAGACTCAATACCTTATCTACATATCAGTTTTGGGGGAAATTCATCTCAATAATAATGAATCTTTCATTCATGATCATAGAATCTCTCTCCATTTATTTAAGTCTTCTTAATCTATTTCTATAATGTTTTTTTAAGTTTAGTTCTTCTTTTATTAAACTTATTTATATATATTTTTATTCTTACAATGCTATCATAAATGGAATTAAAAAAATTATTTCTGAATTGTTCAGTGATTGCATATAGAATTATAATTGAATTTGTATGTTGATCTTCTATTCCATGATAGTGCTGAAATCCTTCATTAATTCTAGTAGTATATGTGTGTATTCCTTAGATTTTCTATATATGGATTATGTGTCCACAAATTAATATGGTTTTCTTTCTCTTTTTCTAGTTTGGATGCTCTGTAGTCTCTCTTATTACTTGATTCCACTAGCTGAAACTTTTATTATTGACTAGAAATGGCAAAGGTAGACACTTTTACCTTGTTCTTGATGTTGAGAGAAAGAATTCAGACTTTCATTATTTCATTTAATGTTAGCTATAGGTTTTTGTAAATGCTTTTTATTAGGCTGGGGAAATTTTGTTTTATGCTTAGTTTGTTGAGAGTTTATTTTTCCTTTTTAGTAATGAATGAGATTTGGATGTTTTAATTAGGATTTTTCTGCATCTATTAAGATGATCATGTAGTTTTTGCTTTTTTTTGGTACGTTAATATGGTATATTACATTAACTGATTTTGGAGGATAGTTTAACTTTGCATTCCTGGAATACATTCCACTTGTTAACAATGTATAAACATTTTAATTTGTTTTTGATGTGCTTGCTAGTATTTTTGGAAAAATTTTTGTATCTACATATGCAAAATATTAGCATGCAGTTTTTGGGTCTGTTTTTGGTAAGCGATATCTTTGTCTTTGGTATTGGGGTCTTAAAGGATAAGTTGTGTTCCCTCTTACTCTGTTTTCTGGAAGAGTTTATAGAGGATTACTAAAATCTCTTATCTAAATGTTTGAAAGAATTCACCAGTGAAGCCATCTGGCCTTGGACTTTACTTTGTGGGGATATTCTTAATCATTAATTCAGTCTCCTTGTGGATTTTAGGTCGATCAGATTTTCAATCTATTCTTGAGTCAGGTTTATTAATTTATATCTTTCTATTAATTTTTCCCTTTCATCCAAGCTGAAGAATTTATTGGCATGAAGTTATTCATAATGTTTTTGAATTCTTTTAACTTCTATCAATTTGCATATGATGTCTGCTTTTTTTTGGGTTATCTCTGTCTTCCTTTTCATTCTTTGTCAGTTCAGATAAAAGTTTGTTATTTGGTTATATTGATTTTTTTGTTCTGATTCCAGTTTCCTTGATTTCTGCTCTAATATTAACTTCTATTTTCTTGCTTTGGCTTTGGGGTTTAGTTTACATTTTTCTTCTAGTTTGTAAAGATCAAAGTTTATGTTATTGATTTATTTTTTTCTTTATCAATACAGGTCTTTAAAGCTGTATGTTTTCTTCTTAGTACTGCTTTACTGACATCTCATAAGTTTTTATATGTTGTGCTTTTGTTTTCATTTAGTTAAAAATATTTACTAATATCCTTGATGATTTTTTCTTTGACCTATGTGTTATATAGAAGTGTTTTTATATTTTCAAATACTTATGAATTTCCCCTATTTCCTTTTGTTGATTTCTAACTTAATTCCATTGTGAGAACATCTTTTGTATAATTGAATACTTTCAATGTATTGCTACTGCTTTATGGCCTAGCATATGGTCAATACTGGAAAATGATTCATATGCACTTAAAAAGAATGTATATTTCTCAGTTGTTGGATGAATTGTTCCCTAGATGTCAATTATATCATGTTGATTCATAGCTGATAATGTTGTTTAAGTCTTTTAAATGATTGCTAATTTTATGTCTAGTTTTTATATCAATTTTTGAGAGAAGAGTTCTCAAGTTTCCAGTTATTTTTGTTTGATGGTCTATTTATTTCTCTTTTCAGTTCTTTAAGGTTTTGCTTCATGTATTTTGGGACTCCGCTATTATGTACAAAAATGGTTATAATTGTTACATATTCCTACTTCTTTTACTATTATAAAATATCCCCATTGCTTCTACTAACATTTTCTATCTTAAAGTGTATTTTGTCTAGTATTAGTATAGCTCCTCCAGCTCTCTCATTTTTATTCTTTGCATAGTATACTTTTCTTATTCTTTTGCTTTAATTTTGTGTCTTTGTATCTAAAGTGTTTATATTGCAGTGTGTTGGTATCTCAAGCTTTGCAAGTAGCCTATTTTTGGGTCTCATGTTTGTTTTAGTCAGTCTGATAGCCTCTGGCTTTCCTTGGGAATTATTAATCTATTTATATTTAGTGTTTAATGTTGAATTTATTTATTTCTATCATCTTGCTAATTGTTTTCTATGTATTTTTCCTTTTTCTGTTTTTATGTTATTTTTTATACTGCCTTTTAAATTTGTGTGCATGTGTGTGTGTACCATTTATATTCCTTTGTTGATATTTTTCTTACATAAAGTTTTATTTATTTTAAGGTTGCTTCAGGGATTACAGCATGTTTCTTTATTTACCACACCTGACCAGATTAATACAAACTTAAATCCAGTAAAAAAATATAAATTTGTCTTCATTATAGCTATATTATATTATATTATATTATATTATTATATCTCGATTATAGCACCTCCCTACTTTGGGCATTTATTTTCAAATATATTATATAATCATATGTTATAAACTCAGTAATACAGTTTCTGAAAGTTTATAGTATAGTTGTCTTGAAGTTGAGAGAAGAAAGAAAAAATGTGTTTATATACTTTTTAATGCATATCTTGCAATTACCTCTACAAATGTATTTTTTTTTGTAAATTCATGTTATCATCTAGTTTCATTTAATTTTCTTTTTTTTTTTTTTAAAGATTTTATTTATTTATTTTTCAGAGGGAGAGCGAGAGCGAGCACAGGCAGACAGAGTGGAAGGCAGAGTCAGAGGGAGAAGCAGACTCCCCGTGGAGCAAGGAGTCCGATGTGGGACTCCATCCCAAGACGCTGGGATGATGACCTGAGCCGAAGGCAGCTGCCCAACCAACTGAGCCACCCAGGCGTCCCGAGTTTCATTTCATTTTAATGTGGAAGATTTCTTTTGGGATTTGTTTCAAAGGCCAATCTGCTAGGAATTAATACTTTTTATACTTGTGTTTCACCTTCACTTTTTAATGGTTCCCCTTCATTTTTTAAAGGATAATTTTGATAATTTACACATTGTCAATGTTTTTTCAGGATCTGCAATATGTTATCCCATTGCTTTATGGTTTCTGCTTTTTTTCTGATGATGCTTTTTTCCTGTGGTTCCTTTCAAGATATTATGTTTCTGAATTTCAACAGGTTATGATGTGACTAGAAGTTTATCTTTTTGTCTTTACCATACTTAGAATTTGTTGTGCTTTTTGGATGTGCACATTAAAATTTTTCAAACATATTGGGAGTTTGTAGCCATTACTTCTTTAAATATTTTCTTTGCTCCTTTTTTTTTTTTCTGGGATTCCCATTATGCATGTTAGTACTTTTGATATAATTTCATAGGTCTCTGAGGACCTGTTTATTTTCTTCATTTTTCCACTTTTTCAGACTGTACAGTCTCTATTTTATTCTTTTTTGCTGTTTCTTTCTTCTGCCAGCTCAAGTATATTGAATCCTTTCAATGTATTTTTTTATATAAGTTATTGTACCCTTAATTCAGAATTTCAGTTTTGTTTTCCTTTATATTTTCTATCTCTACTGATATTCTCCATTAGTGATTTGTGATATTTTCCTTTAATTCTTTAAACTTAATTTCCTTACTTCTTTGAGTGCATTGATTATCCTTCATATTCTCCCTTTGTTGCTGCTTTGTAGCATTTGTTAGAGTAAACATTTGGATACCCTCAACGATAATTTCTACTTTTATTTTTTCTATTTATGCTTTCTTTGTTTGTGGATTGGACAAACTTTCCTGTTATGTTTTATTTTTCTTTTCTTCTTTTCTTTTCTTTCTTTTTTTTTTTTCTTCTTCTTCTTCTTTTTTTTTTTTTTTGGTTGGGAATGGGCATTTTAGATATATTGTAGTACTCTGGATTCTGATTTCCCCATCCTAAGCGGTGTTGTTTTCGCTTTAGTTGTTTGTTTAGTGACTTGGTTGGATTCAGTCTATCAAATCCTTCTATTTTGCATTGTATGATCAGTGACATTTTACTCAGGTTATTTTTTGGAAAAAGAATTTTTTAACCTTAAAGACTGGCTTTCTTAGGTTTGCTCCTATAAGCAGAGCTTTGTGGTCAGCCAAAGATTGGTCAGAAGTTGTATTTAAACACTTTGAGATATTCCCTTTTTGCCAGTGGTTCTGTGTGTAGATTGCAGAATTCTTCAAAGCTCAAGAAGTTATCAAATATGGGCCAGATTTTATTTTCCATTGTGCAAAGATTCACATTCATCTAGGGATGAGTAGATAGCTAGAGAATTCTCTTTCTCTCTCTCTTTCTCTCTTTTTTTTAAGATTTTATTTATTTATTTGACAGACAGAGATCACAAGTAGGCAGAGAGGCAGGCAGAGAGAGAGAGGAGAAAGCAGGCTCCCCACGGAGCAGAGAGCCCGATGCAGGGCTCGATCCCAGGACCCTGGGATCATGACCTGACCTGAAGGCAGAGGCTTAACCCACTGAGCCACCCAGGTGCCCCTCTTTCTTTTTTAAAAAATAAGATTTATCTATTAGAGATAGAGAGAAAGTAAGTGGGGGTAGGGGCAGAGAGGGAAATAGACAAGCAGTGAGCAGGGAGCCTGAGTCAGGGCTCCAACACAGGAGCCAGAGATCACAACATGAGCTGTAGTCAGATGCTTAACCAACTGAACCAACCAGGTGCTCCACTAGGGCCTCCTCTTGACTCGCCCAAGCATGCAGACAGCCTTCTAGACTACCAGAAATGTTTGGATTATTATCAAAACTTTTCATGCCTACTTTGTTCATTGTATTTCCTTGCTATATTTCTGGCTAATGTGTTATTTGGCCCAGTCATTATCACAATCTCTGACAGATGTGAGGTTTGTCTCCCCTAGATTGGCACAAAGATCACTATTGTTTTCAATAAAGCCTTTAGACATGTGGCTCCTCTCCACTCTGTTCCAAATCAAGTTAACCCAACATGGTAGTAGAGCTCTCTGTTCTTACACTCTGCCCAGCCATAGTAGAGCCACCATGCCATGAGCTGGAAGGAAGAATGGGAACAGCCTATAAAGTCACAAACTTTCACTGTCCTTAGAGATGGTTAGTAGTTTTTCTTGAGTAAATACTTCTCAATTTATTTTATGCCTTTGATCAATTTTCAGAGTCCTACAGTGATTGCTATTAGCAATTCTGCTTTAATTTTTTTAAGATTTCATTTTATTTTACTTGAGAAAGCACAAGCAGAGGGGAAAGAGCAGAGGGAGAGGGAGATGCAAACTCCCTCCTGAGCAGAGACCCAGGTTTGATCCTAGGGCCCTGAGATGACCTAAACAAAGGTAGATGCTCAAGTGACTGAGCCACCTAGGTTCTCTCAATTCCGTCCAGTTTTATCATTGCTTTTTAGAGTATTTGCCAGATCTCTCCTCTAACATTGTGTGGTTCCTTCTATAAACATATAAATTTTATCAATCATATTCTCCTATACATTTATACTCTACATTTAAATGTAATCCAGCTTTAAAGCTGAATCCCCAAACCACCATGAGGTACCATACAGCATCCCACAACAACTCATAACCAAATGTTAATCTCCTTCTTATTCCCTCTGAAATTTCATGAAAATATATGATTTTAATAATATCAGGATTAAAAACCATAGAGTCTTTCTTTCTTTGGTCACTGGTAAGGAGAGAGAGGAGGGAGAAGTCTTAAACTTATTCTATAACCCAAGTAGCATCATTTCTGATGCGAGGAAGAAAGAACCTAGAAGGAATAGGATGGTAGTAACCACAGATATAAACATTATTTATTTGACACTCTCATTTTACAGATTAACAAACTGAGTCCCAGGGAGATTAGTTCTGGGAGCAAATTTTAGATTATTAGTTTTTAGAGACTCTGTTATGTGTATGTAGCTGTTATATTTTTTAGTGGCGACTGATAGAGTTGGAGGAGTTGAAAAGCTGTGTGGAAGACTGATGTTGGCTGTTTGGCAGGATAAAAGTACTCCCAGTAATTCCTTATACTTTCTTTCTAAGGAAAAGAATATGCTTTGTTGTGACAGCAAAGGGCTCTTTCTACAGGAAAAGAAAAATCAATTTCTACAGATGCCAGCTCTGCATTCTCTAGCTATGTGGCTAGAAATATAAAACTGAAATATAATGGCCAGGGATTTGTATTAGGATTCACTTGGGGATATGTGCTGGGAAGAGGATGTGACAAATTCATAGTGCATTTCTTCTACACTCAGTTTAGAGATCAGACATCTACTTGGATCACTGATAGCAACACACAAAGTTTCACCATTTCCTAGCTTCTATTATAAGATTCTGGGCTGAAATAAGACACCTGCTTCCAGAAATGGACTAGACATAAACAAATAGATCTCTTTAACATGGATAGCAGTTTCCTCTGGTTTGGCTAAAGTCTTTATCCTCCCCCATACCTAATGGCAGTGACTTTTACTTAATGCCTGCTCCATTGTATTAGAGGCTTGGTTTGGATTTTGCTACACTTGGGTCTTTATTTGCACTTTCTGTACCAAACAACCAGCATAGAAGTACATACATACTTCTATGTATGAAGATACATACCTCTGTGGAGATATGTATGTATGGAGGTGGTTTATATGTCAGACACTAGGACGGGATATTTTTTAGCCAAAATAACAGATAGTTTTCAAGAGAGTAGAGGGAAAATTAAGAAAATGATTATTTTGAGGTCTGTAGATGTTAGAATTTGAAGTTATCTGATACCGAATAGCATATGCCTGTTGGTCAGAAGTGTTTCATATAGGGATAAATCTTGCTGTCTTGACCTAACACTGACCACAAACCATGAAATTAGAAAAGACTGATGTCATGGGGAGGAAGAGAGAGGCAAAAGAATGGGAAAAGAAAGCATAGAGACAAGGAGGGGAAAAGGAAAAGAAACAAGGGGACTCAGATGACAAGGTAGCAGAAAAGGAAAGGAAGAAAGGAAATTCATGAAAGGAAAAGAAAAAAATGGAGGAAAAATAAGCAGAAAACCAGGACAGATGACAATGAATGCTCTGTTACACATCACAGGACCTGGGCACTATTCTACTATGGAGATGTCTATTAAGTTCTCTGGGATTGTGTTTTCCCACCTATAGAATGGATAGACTAGACTGAGTGATTACTTAGGTTCTTTGGTGACTTAACATCCTGTAAGAATAGTACCCCATTATAGACTGTTTTTCAACATGCTTCCATCTGTGTTATCTTATTTTCTTCAACCACTTTCTTTACTTGGCCACTCCATTGCAGTCATGTCCACTGCTATTCTCCAACATGTGGAGTACACTCATCCTATTGTGCCCACCTAGGCATTTTGCCTTGTAATTCCCTCTCCCTGGAGTTTCTCCTATTAGACCTTGCTGAGTCATGCTCATTCACATAATATAGATTTATACTTAAATATTAACTCCTTGGAGAGTCCTTCTACAACCTTCCCATGTAATGGGAGACCTTACCTGCACCCTCCTCTCTCTCATTCTCTATCTCATTACTCAGTTCTACTTAATTCCTGGGTAGTATAATATAGTATAATATAAATGTATGAATTTAAATTTGTTTTAATCTGTCTCTGAGGCAGGGATTTAGTCCTGTTCTCTGATGTACTCTTAGTACCAAGGACAGTACCTGCTACATTGCAGACACTCAATAAATATTCATAGAATAAATCTTACACCTGGCTCTAGAGGTAGACCAGCCAAGTTTTAATATCCCCTTTTTATAGATCAGGACACCACTGTACAAAACAAGTATCAGTTCAAAACATCCTGTGATTTGGCAGTTATTTTTGCCTTATTCCCCTGTCACTCTATGCATTTGCTCTGCATTTATACTAGACTTCATCACTGTGCTTCCCCACCCCCAAACTCTAACATCCTGTTCTGATTAATAAATTGCAATCAATTGCAATGCCTAATTACCTCCTTAGGAGGTCTGAAAAGAATGTAATAGATGGAGCATACTTACCTCTCAGCATGGGGGGTAGTTAACTCAGAAAAAAAATGCTTCAAGGAGAAAAAAATAATAAGCGGGCAAATGAAAAGTTGTTCTAAGTAGAAATGACTGAAATATGTTTGCTACTTCCAAATATAAAGTTTGAAAAAAGTTGTTTGGTTTGATGTCTGGAGGGTTTTGTTTTTTTTTTTTAAGATTTTTATTCATTTATTCATTTAGAAGCAGGGGGGAGCTGCAGTCAGAGAGAGTAGCAAGCTCCCTGCTGAGCAAAGAACCCAAAGTGGGACTTGATCCCAAGACCCCAGGATCATGACTTGAGCTGAAGGCAGACACTTAACCAACTGACCCATCCAGGTATCCCTGCCTGTAGTGTTGTTTAAAGCAGTATTTCTCCAACAGACCACCTGATTCAAATATACAGATGCTTGATACGAAGGCAAATGCTTAGAAAAATTCCAGATTGATGGAATCAGAGTCTCTAATGTAGCCCAGAAATCAACTTTGCTAAATGGCCCATGATGTTTTCTGATGTACACTAGAATTTGACATAAAATTAGCTGAAAGATTATTCAGTTTTATTTTGCTCTTTAAAGAGTAATATGCTTTGAAATAGATTTTTTCCATTTATTCATCACAAACATTAAACATTTATTTATCACAAAGTACCTGCTTTGAAAAGACACTATGCTGGGTAGATACAGAGATGAGTTAGATGTGAGGTTTGTGGTAAGAGAACTCTGTCTTTTAAAATTCCTGAAGGTCACAGAGAGAAGACAGTGCAGTGTAATGGAGGGACCCAATCCTGTAGTCTGGACTCTGTGTGGGAAAGCTACTATCAGGAGATTTGAAGGGATATCATGTGGAAGGGGCATAGGCCATATTCAATATGGTCCAGAGAACAGAAGTAAGGCCAACGGGTAGCTGTCTCAGGAAAGTTAATTTGGGCTCCATATGGAGAAGAATTTTCCTGCTATCAGAGTTTCCCAGTTAGGAAGCAAGTGGTCATTGGCCTCATCCAAGTGGGTATTGGAAGACCATCTGTTAGAAATTTGAAAGCAGGGATTCCCATACTTGGTGAGAAGTAAAGCTCCTTTGCTTTTGACTGAGAGTCACGATTCACCAAATATACTGCATTAATTGATATTCTACAACAATATGTAGTCCAAAATTCTTTTATGCCTAGACTCTGTGAAGGGTATAAAATAGGCAATATAGCTCATCATTGCTTGAAAACAAAAAGAAGAAGAAAACAAAACCAAAACCAAAAACAGTTACTAAGATTGAGAACCAGCCTTTCTGGCATGCTTCCTGTGTGCTGATGCTGGACCTATGTTAAACACCATCCATTTGTACTTTGTCCTTAGAGCAACCTTTGATCTGGGTACCATTATTATCTCCATGTTACTGACAGACTCAATGGTATTTAATCCAATGACCTCCTCAACCCAGGGAAAGGAATATCATTTTAGAATGACTCAGTATTGCAGATTTTAAAATGTTAAAACAAAGTTCTCAAGTGATTTTTGACTCTTTCCCTGGCTAATCTCTCTACTCAGCTCTCAGATCTTACCATCAATGTCACATCTTTGGGAAAACATTCTCAACTCCCCTAGATTAAGCCAGGTCTCCCATCCTGTGTTCCACTGGTATCCTTTAACTCTTCCTAGTTACTGTGAACTATTATAAAGGGAGGAAATAGCTGGATATCCATTTGACAGAGATTCAGTTTATTAATTTGAAATTATACTTCATTTTTTTTTAAGATTTTATTTATTTGACAGAGAGAGAGAGAGATCACAAGTAGGCAGAGAGGCAGGCAGAGAGAGAGGGGGAAGCAGGCTCCCCACCGAGCAGAGAGCCTGACGTGGGGCTTGATCCCAGGACCCTAAGATCATGACCTGAGTCAAAGGCAGAGGCCCAACCCACTGAGCAACCCAGGTGCCCCTATACCTCATCTTATGCTGTAATGGCATCATGGTGACTGAACACTAAATGTTCTTTGTGGGTTTCTCAGCCCAGAAGAGAATTATAGTATTCCATTTTTAATATAGCAGGCATCTGTCACATAAAAATCTCAACAATTCCTGGGTCTACATTCAGTGGCCTTAGGATTGCATATGAAACTCTTCAGAGGCGGTCCTTGACCACCACTCATTGCTGACTATTCCTCCTCCACCTGCAACCCTACCGTAAATGCCAGCTGTGCTGAGTTGCAGACAGTTTCCTCATCAGCCTTGTTGTTTCTTATTTCCATTATTTGTTCATATTATTACCTCTGCCTGAATTCCTGTACTCTATCTCTCTGCTTGGTTATCTTTCAAGATATCTTTTGAGAGGCCACCCCTTCCTCACAATATAACCCACAGAGAATTTTGTAATAACACCAGCACCACTTGATTTCACATAAGCCTACTTTTACTAGATTGGGGGGGTCAGCAAACTTCTGTAAAGACTCAGATGGTAAATACTTTCAGCTTTGTGGGGTGCAGTTTCTGTTAGCAACTACTCCATTCTGCTACTGTAGCACAAATATAGCTATAGATATACATAAACAAATGGCCCTGTGTGTGTTTCAATAAAAACTGATTTAGCAAATCAGGAATGGGGCCAAATTTGGCCCACAGTCTGTAGTTTGTTGATCTCTGTCACAGACTATAGACTTTTCGGATATCAACCATGATTCATTTATCTATTTCTAGGTACTAGCCTGATGCCTAACCCATGGTAGGTGCTCAGAAAACGTCTGTTGGCTGAATACATGATTCCAATCCTGATATAAACTATATAGTAAGCAGAGACAATTTTCCTTTAAGAAATATCTTAAAATTCTAACATTCTTTCCATTTGAGCACGAAACTGATCATCTGAATAATGATGGAAATACCAGCTACCTTGAATCAGTCAGGGTTTTCAAGAGGACCAAAGTGGCTCCACACTTGGATGTGGACTTCTACAAAGAAGGCCATGCATGTGAGGGATTTTAACTTCTATCACGTGTTAAGTGGATCTATAATCAGTGAGATCGTCACAAAAATTTATTGGAGAAGTACGCGTGCAAATGTGAGGTCTGATTTGGCAAATGAAACCAAAAAGAAGATCCCTTGTAATTGACATAAAGGTCTAAGGAGCAGTTAAACACATGGAGGAGGCAGGGGAAGCATTTGCACCCAGCAGCTGTCCTTTCTTGCCCTGAGTCAACCTCAGCACATGCTGGAGCTATTTTGCTGACTCATTACCAACTTATTTGGCTCTCAGATTCAGGGTGGCAAATTGGTTTGTCCTCCTAAGCACCAGTGCTGGTTGCTTCTCAGGGCCTGCCTATAGCTGAGAAGGACTCTGAGTCTACACCAGCCTCAGGGAGTTTTACAAGAGAGCAAGTATTGCTCAGGGGACCTCTGCCATTGAGGGGCAAACATATCATAGATCAGGTTGCCTCAAGGGCCTGACTGTGTCCACTGCAGTAGGGAGTGAAGGGAAATATGTTGGTCTCAGGTACCAGGTAAAGGCATATAAGCCAACTGAAAAAGAAAGGTGAGGGGATGCCAAAATCAATGTGCATCATTTCAAAATTTTAGTTAGAATTAAACCAGGATTTACTCTTTGTTTTGTTGACTGTTTCCTTTGCTGCACAGAAGGTTTTTATCTTGATGAAGTCCCAAAAATTTATTTTCACTTTTCCTTCCCTTGCCTTTGGGGATGTGTCTTGAAAGAAGTTTCTGTGGCTGATGTTAAGGAGGTTTCTGCCTATGTTCTTCTCTAGGATTTTGATGGATTCCTGTCTCACACTGAGGTCTTTCATCCATTTTGAGTTTATCTTAGTGTATGGTGTAAGAGAATGGTTGAGTTTCATTCTTCTGTACACAGCTGTCCAATTTTCCCAGCACCACTTATTGAAGAGACTATTTTTTCCCCCATTGGATATTTTTTCCTGCTTTGTCAAAGATTATTTGACCATAAAGTTGAAGTCCATATCTGGTCTCTCCACTCTATCGCATCGGTTAAAGCTTCTGCACACAAAAGGAAACAGTCAACAAAACAAAGAGGCAGCTCACAGAATGGGAGAAGATATTCACAAATGACACTACAGACAAAGGGCTGATATCCAAAATCTATAAAGGACTTCTCAAACTCAACATCCAAAAAGCAGATAATCATGTCAAAAAATGGGAAGAAGAAATGAACAGATGCTTGTCCAATGAAGACATACAAATGGGTAACAGACACATGAAAAAATGTTCATCATCATTAGCCATCAGGGAAATCCAAATCAAAACCACATTGAGATACCACCTTATACCATTTAAAAGGCCAAAATTAACAAGACAAGAAACAACAAATGTTGGAGAGGATGTGGAGAAAGGGGAACCCTCTTACACTATTGATGGGAATGCAAGTTGGTGCAGCCACTTTGAAAAACAGTGTGGAGATTCCTCAAAAAATTAAAAATAGACTTACCCTATGACCCAGCAATTGCACACTGGGTATTTACCCTCAAAGATACAGATGTAGTGAAAAGGAGGGCCATATGTACCCCCAATGTTCATAGCAACCATGTCCACAACAGCCAAACTGTGGACAAAGTTGAGATGTCCTTCAACACATGAATGGACAAAGAAGATGTGGCCCATATATAAAATGGAACATTACTCAACCATCAGAAAAGATGAATACCCAACTTATGCATCAACATGGATGGGACTGGAGGAGATTATGCTAAGTGAAATAAGTCAAGCAGAGAAAGTCAATTATCATATGGTTTCACTTCTGGAGCATGAGGAATAACACAGAAGACATTGGGAATAGGAGAGGAGAAGGGAATTGGGGGAAATCAGAGAGGGAGATGAACCATGAGAGTCTGTGGACTCTGAGAAACAAACTGAGGATTTTAGAGGGGAGGGGTGGAGGGATGGGTGAGCCTGGTGGTGGGTATTAAAGAGGGCACGTATTGCATGGAGCACTGGGTGTTATATGCAAACAATGAATCTTGGAGCACTACATCAAAAACTAAAGATCTATTGTAGGTGACTAACATAACACAATTAAAAAAATATCAGTATGAATGGGACTGGAAGAGATTATGCTGAGTGAAATAAATGAAGCAGAGAGAGTCAATTACTATATGGTTTCACTTACTTGTAGAGCATAAGGAATAACATGGAGGACATTGGGAGGTGGAAAGGAGAAGTGAGTTGGGGGAAATCGGATGGGGAGAAAAACCATGAGAGACTGTGGACTCTGAGAAACAAACTGAGGGTTTTGGAGGGGAGGGAGTTGGAGGGTTAGGTGGTAGTGGGTATTGTGGAGGGCATGTATTGTATGGAGCACTGGGTGTGATGCATAAACAATGAATTTTGGAACACTGGAAAGAAATAAAATGAAAAAAAATGCATACAATGTTGTAAAAATAAACAAATAAAGCCTTAAAAATAAATAAACTGATCTTTCTAGTTTCTACTAAGAAAAAAAATAATTATCTACGAAAGATCACGAAATCTGTCTTTTTACCTCCTACTTGGAAGAACCTAAATATAACCTTGTGTTATTGGTACTTTAGATTACTCGTTATATGGGTCTGTTATGCCCCTTGGTGCTAGTGGGCCATTGTAGAGATCTTTCTTTACTTAGAACATTGTCCTTATCAGTAAATTAGTTCTAAGCATTTCCTAAGTGATCTAAAAACTTATGAATATTCTTTTAGGCCAGTTTTACTTGATTTGCCTTCTGTCTGATTGGCCTGTTTTTTGTTCTTGTTTTTGTTTTTGTTTTTGTTTTTGTCCTGAATCCAGCTCCCCAACCTGCTTCAGATTTCAACCTTGTATAACTGTGGCTCTTAACACTGGCTGTACAGAAGAATCACATGGAAAGTTTTTAAGACAGTTTGGTACTTGGGACTTCATTAATATGATCAGGATTTGGACAACAGAAGTTTTTAGAAAATTAGATTTCCCTCCCTAGAGAACTATACATATTTTTTTTTACTAAATTTTTACTAAATGTTTTCACAGTTGGTTTGAGGTCAGGCTCTTGGGACAGACACTGATGGTTTTGTGTCCTACTTCCCCCACTTACCATGTGACCACGGGAAAGCGGAATAACTTCTCTGTTTCTTGATTATTTCAAATTATTTAATGAGGCAAATATTTGTACCTTTCTCATAGAATTATTATAAAGAAGAGGTAAACATATAACAATATCTAGCACATGATAGATGGGTAATAAATATTGACTCTAAGGGTATTGCAGTTTTTGTTTTTCTTTCTGTGGTTCTTATGATTATGATGATTGCCAGCATGATATACATACTTCATTTACCTACTCCTGGATCCTTGTGGTTACTCCTAAGCACAACAACAAGTTAATTTTCTATTTTTGTTTTTACATTCTATAGCTGACTATGTGAACAACTATACAACAGAGGTCTAGAACTAGTCAGGAATCCTAGGTTCTAGAACCCACTTCTGCTATGTACTAACTATGTGATCTTGGGTGTCATCTTGTTTTCTTGGTTACAAATAGGTCATACCAATACATACACACAAAAGAACACCAGCATTCCCTGAGAGGGAAAACATTTATACTTCTCTTTGTGCATGTTGTTCCACAAAGAGGACCTGGAATATCTTCCTTCTTGATTCTTCTTCTAGTGTACTCCTTTCAATGCTTTAAGAACCAGCCAAAATTCTACCTTCTTGCTAAAAAAATGCATGGATCACATCAGTTTTACTTTTATGTCCCTGCAGTATATTATTGATGCTTATTTTGACACTCTAACTTTGTCTTGAATTATAATTAGTTCTTTCTCTACTCTCTTACTATGAGGTCACTAAAGATAGAGATTCCTTTTTTCTCTTCTTGTGTAGCTAGACATTTTCTAGAATAGAACTTAGCATGTTATATTAATCAACTAGAGCTGCATAACAACAACCTCAAAATTTCGGAGGCATACAAAATAGGCTTTGATTTCTTGATCATGCTTTGTTGGTCAGCTGGGGAAATCCTACTTCTGATTGCAGGTCTGTGGGTTGGCTGGTGCCAGGGTTGGGGCTTTTGTGCTCCGTGTGCCTCTCTTCCTCCTTCTGGGACCACTGGGTTAGCTGGTACATGTTCTCATGATCATTGCAGAAGTTCAAGACAACAAGCTCAGTTATGCAAGTCCATTTTAAGCCATTGCTCATATTGTGTCTGGTTTATGCCATTGGCTAAAGCAAACCACATGGTCATAGGCTCAAATCATTTTTTATGAGAACTGAAAAGTTACAGGAGAAAGATTATTGGAAGAGACAAAGAATTATAACCAGTAATTCATTCTAGCATGGGTGTAGTAAAATTGAAAAAGGTGACAAAAACCAAATAAGCATTTACAACTAATAAAACACATCTTAGTGCTAGGAAAACATTTCCTAAAATATTCATCATAGAACACTAATTTCAGCAGGCATGACTAAGTGTTTCATGATAAAGGCGGGATGGGTTCTATAGTAGAATAAGTATGAAAAATACAATTAATTTAATTGGTTAAATTCCAATTTAAATGGTTTTTGTTCTGTTAACAGACATTTTCAGAGCTTTTAATTTGTTAACTTGTCTCATAAATATGCTAAAGAACTATATATTTATTAGCTTTAGGAACATTTATAGGAGCATGAAACTTTTATTTTTCTACTTTTTATTTTATTTATTTGAGAGAGAGAACACAATGGAGGTGGGGGGAGTGTGTGCAGGGAGGGGCAGAGGGAGAGGGAAAAGCAGACCCCCTGCTGAGTAGGGAGCCCAACATGGGGCTTGACCCTAGGACCCAGAAATCATGACCTGAGCTGAAAGCAGATGCTTAACTGACTGAGCCACCCAGGTGCCCCAGGAGCATGGAACTTTTAGATGCTTATTCTTGAACTAGTGATATGTGGGACCCATTTCAGAACATACTATGTTGGAATAATGGGAACACAGTTTTCTTGATCTTCCACTTAGAAGGGTTGCTTGAGGAAGGTGGAAAAAGATTATTAAGGTAATAAGTATAGAAGAATGGTCAATTAGAAAGTTTGATGAAGATTCCAATTGATGACAGAAAGTGCACATAATGGGGTAACTATTTAAGAAAATAGGCCCTCGGGAAATTGAGAATTTCATGGAGACCTTTTCATGCTGCAAATTACTATAATGTCAAAGCAGAATCTTGTTGATCAGTCAGAGGTATGACTTTGAATTGAAATTGCAAGTAATTAAGTGTGATGAGATTGATCAGGCCAGACAGTCCCCATCCTCTGAAGTTTCATGCTTCAGGCAGCAATGATATTCAGGGTTAGGGGCAGGTCCATAGAGGGGATGAATTATTGGCCCACACTGTGCTCTTCTATTCTCCAATCATTTCCATTCCTCCCTCAGTCCTTTGTCCTTGCTTTTGCACTTCTTTACTAAACTCTAATCTTGAAAACATGGAGTCAAAACTCTCTGGGCTCTGTTGACAGACAGATGACGCATCGATTAGATGGCCAGGAGTGATAGAAACAAAGCAATTGTTAGGACTAGAATTGGCCATTGTAGAGATCTTTCTTTACTTTCTTTACTTAGAACATTGTAGGGAACTAGAAAAAGAGACAGAAAACCAATGTTATGGAGTATGAGAGCTCTTCTATACTCACTGGAGCCAAGTTGCAGGGAAATTTATTTACAAAGCTTTGTGAATCAGGATTGAACAATAAACATGGGGTGAGAAATACTGGAGGGAAGCACAAAATTTGAAGAGATAGAAAGTGTTAAGTAATCTTTTTCTGACTGTTTTAAAAAGAAACATGTATTTTTTTTTCTCTTCATGATTATTACAAATTTGAGAGCAAAATGATGACACTTCCTGTCAAGAAATAAAATAAAGATATATTTTATAGCAGAAGTGATAGGTGTAAAAGCCTAGAAATCCAAGTAGATGATGTCAGTGTTTGGAGTTGGACAGAGATAAACTGGGGAGATAGGGAATAGTGGTGAGTGAACCGAAGGCACAGGTCCCATCAAAAGCATTGAAAGCAAGGGAATAATCTGCAAGCGATTGTTGCCTTGCTATAGTGGGGACCCAGAGTCACCAAATTTTCTAATTTATTAAAAAAAAAACAAAGGTCATAAATGCACATCCTTTGGACATCCTATGTGGGTCTAACTAAACCATCATTCAGTAGTCTGTGATCTCTGTCTCATAAAACTATAGGGAGGCAAGATTGGGAATGCCAACCTTAGAGTCAAAACCTAGACTTAGATCCTGGTGACCTGGGGTTTAATAACTAACTTAAAATTATCAGTAGGAATGGGGGGTGTGATAATATCCACATCACAGATTTAAGTGGCTTCATAATCAGTCAGTCACTACAGCAGAGTAAGGTTTTGCTGTCCTTCTTTGGGGTATAATCATTTCTGGGTAGTGATTTTCCTACAGTGACGACATTTTCTAGCTCCTGCTTATAACCAAATGTGGCATGGTGAGTAGTTCTCAAAGATGGAGTCAGAGCAGACGTGACACATATCAGTTCTGGACCAAGGCTGTCAGGAAGTAGGGACGTCTTCTTCTGCCTCTCTCTGTCATCTGAATGCATGTGATGCTGAGGGTGGCTGAGACACAAGATAGAAGAAGGCTGGGTCTCAGTATTACCACGTGGAGGTCAGGATGTTCCTGCCACCCGGAACATCCACTTGTACTGTTAGATGAATGGTAAATGAATTTCTATTTTGTTTTAAACTTCTAGACACTTTGAGACCAATTCGTCACTGTAGCCTGGCTTAGCTTAATAGTATTATCCTTGATACACAGCGGGCACTGTGTGAATGTGAATTCCTTTTCCCTGAATTACGCTCATAATTATGCTCCGTTACCTTCTCTTCTGCATGTATTATGTGTGCAACACGCTCTCAGTCTCTCTACCCACACAATGTCATTCCTCACTACCATTTTGCTAGGTGGATAATATCACTTAAGTTTTATAGATGCAGAATCAGCAACTTCAAGAGGTGAAGTTATGTACTCAAGGTGACCCAGCTAGTAAGTACTAGAGCCGTGTAAACTATGTCTGTCTAATTCCATACCTGAGCTCCTCCTTGTGAACCACACTGTTTTCCTGTGGCACTGGAGATGAATGACCCTAAAGATGAATGGAGTATAAGGGAGGAAAGATTCCACATGTCCCTGAATAGCATGCTCAGAGCTTTTAGTCCCTTTTCTTTCTTTACCAAGAATAGAGCATAGACAGCTTCAGGAAACATTTCAATAATTTAGACAGATCTGTGTGACTCCTTGCTGGACCTTAAAGAAAGTACTTTTGCTTATCCACATTAAACAAAGGATGTGACTTTCCAAAGAAACTTCACGCTGAATTACTCTATGACAATAGTATCAGACTGGACTTGCTCAGCTACATTTAAGATAAGTGAAAAGAAAAGACTTTTCAATGTACCAGAGAGAGTATGGTCTCATCTCAAGTTTATCTGTGTATCCCTGGGGCCTGCGCAGTCTCTAACATAACCAGGCACTCGATTATGATTTGGAAAGGAGGGCAGAGAGGAGGGAGAAAGTGATGAAAAGTGGCAAGAGAAGGAAGAGGTCAGAGAGATTAGGGAAGGAAGGAGAGGATGGAGGAATAGGAGAGAAAAAGTAGGAACAGGCATCATAGTGCTAAACTGCAGTCGTGTGTTCTATTTTTGGTTGAAGTCCCAGTGCTTTCAGTAACCAGCTTTATAAACTCCTAACATAAATTTAGTATTGAAAGTCACCTTGAGTGTCTTGTCTGAGCCTGTCTTTGAAGATTTGAGATTCAGAGGTTAGACAAACTTTACAAGGTTTTTCAGCTAGTTAATTGTAGAACCACTATTAAAACCTCATTTTCTTGACTCTCACTTACACCAATTTTTAAAAACCATCATCATACAATTGCTGTGATGATAAATGTGGTTGAAATGAAAGCACAGGGACTTTTGGGCAGAGAAATCAGGAAGAAAAAGTACATATGTTTATATAAGTAGTTTCGTTATTCCCAGTCAGTGATTTATAATAAGCAACCTGACTAAATTGCACAGGCAAATTCAGCGAAGTCCCAACAAACATTGAATTTTGACAATTTTAACTCCAGAAGCTCAGCAATGAAAGTCAGAAGCAAAGAGGGAGGTTAGAGTTTAAATAATGCAGGTGACTTGCCTATTACTCTACTCAAACATACAGCCCAGACAGCCTGACACAGGAGGTATGGATCTGCTGTTCTTCCCTTAATACTAAGTTCTGTCATGCTTCCCATGGAGTGAGCATCTCACTCTGCTGAGTGTTTAGTGTTTAAAGATACATATTTTTCATACAACATTGCCCCTGAATGCAAGCCAACTCACCACTTCATCTGGTGCTCAACTGAAGAAAGAGCAATCTGTTTCAAAATAGGAGCAAATGTAGTCTGTGTTGGATATGCTTTTAGTGTTATGATCGCCAAGGTAGTGCCTCTTGTGGGGTGTTGAAGGATAATTTTGACTATTTTTGGTATTTCCTCTGTTGAAATGGGATGTCCTTGTATTGATCTCTACAATGGGCATTCAGTGTCCATCTGCTTGCTACTCTGACTTTAACATGGACAAACATCATGTGTGTTTTAATTACAAAATTATTGACTTTTTAACATTGACTCAAACTGTATTATCAGAGTACATGTTTGGAAGATGGGAAATATTTAAGATTCCTAAAATACTGGGGATCCATAACACAAAACTGGGTAGGTTTTTTTTTTTTTTTTCTAATAGTAATATTTAAGATTTCTCTCATTGTAAGGACTAACAACACATATTACCTCCAAAGAAAGGAATTGTATAGACTTAAAAGAGCAATGGATAAGAGATCTAAGACCATGAGTTTGGATCTTAGTCTGCCATTAATAGATAGGTGGCACCAAGCATGTCATTTATACTGTCTGGGATTTGATTTTACCACTTAAAATATGTGCAGGTTCTTCTAAGAAATGGTGACCAAGAAGAGTTGATGTCTCTTCAAAATCAGAGAAAAAACCACTATGATCTTGAGCGTGTCTTTTCTTTTCCCTAGGCAAGAACAGTAATGAAAACCTCCTGTTCTAGCCAAAACACAATATAGAACCATAACATCATACCACCTTTTGAATTAAACAAGGAAAAAACCAGCAAGGAAAGGGCAAAGATGAGTGGACACAAAACTAAGGAATGGGGAGGAGAAATTAAAGATACCAATAGCTGAAAGATTAAAAAAGGAGAACAAAACTTCAGATGAATGAAATGGCCTCTCTTTTTTTGGGAAGACCTCCAAAGAGATGAGTGATCATCAAATGAAAGAGAATGGAAGCTCATGAAGGGAAAAAAAACCCTCAAAAACCAAAAACTAAAGTATAATTAATTCTAATAAGAAGACACATTTGCAGATCTCTGAACCTTGTTTGAGCTATTAATATGGAGGATGCCTCCCCTTAGGGCCAAGACACGGACATGCTTTCTCATGTCATAGTGGAATATGTTCTTTGTGTCTGTCCTCTTCACTTAACTGAGAGAACTTGAGGGCTCATACCAGGCACATAGTACATGTTTTCCTTTATTAAACATTATTCTAGAATATGTCTACTTTAACTGTCCTCATCTTAAGATAGTAAACTAGTTTTTCTTTTGTAGGCACAGAAACAGGATAGAAGAGAAGGTGAAGTTTAAGGTCCTCTGTTGGAAATGTATTTATAAAGAGTAACTTTAAGTGGAAAATCCAATACAGACAAGAGCAAAGATTATGGGCACAGCTGAGCAAACTAAACAGAATGATATTAAGTTAAAATACAAGCAAGAGTTAAGCAATTCCAAGTTAAAGAAGGAACATAATACGAATTCAGAGATAGGGAGCTTTGTGTGGCATTCAGCTGCCAGAGTCCTGTTGAGAAGAGAACATCCTACATAACAGTAGCTGTAGTGTGAGAAGCTGGGAGGCTCTTGGATTTGCACTGCCCTGATCTTAGGCTAGAAGAGCCAAAAGGGCCCAAATCTCCTTCCTCCATCAGGGGGAGCCATGTTGCCTCAACAGGCCACCTCTGGCCCCTGGAGTATGGAGGAGAAAATACAGGGACTTCAGAGATAAATGTACTCACTTGCTGTTTTTAAAAGCCCTGATGCTTCCTAATAATTAGTTTATCAGAAGTACCTCCACCATTTGTTTTATAACAAACAAGGGTAAGTGCAAGCAATATTCCAAGTGCAAGAAGGGGTACGGTGATTTAAAAAAAAAAAAAAAGATAGTGTATAATATATTTAATTTAATTTTTAAACGATTTTATTTATTTATTTTAGAGAGAGAGAGAGCGAGCGCACTTGTGAGTAGGGCAGGAGGGCGCTAGACAGAGGCAGAAGGGTGGAATCTCGAGCAGACTCTGTGTTCTGTGTGGAGCCTGACGCAGAGCTCCATCCCATGACCCGGAGATTGTGACCTGGAGATTGTGACCCGGAAATTGGAACCAAGAGTCACACATTCAACTGACTGAACCACACAGGCATCCCAATATTTAGTTAACTTTAAAAAGCCAAAATATATTTCTGAAAGACTGAGAAGATTCAGACGATCTATATTCTTTCCACTGGTATGAATTTTGCCTTGAATAAGAGGGCAATGGAGGATTTTGCTGAAGTTTTACTGTGGGCCAGACATACACTTTTCTAAGCACTTTTTAGGGCTTGTTACCCTCAAACCTCACAAAACTATACATTATAGACTGGACTATTGTCGGACTGATGTTTAAAGATGTAGAAATGATACAAAATGAAGTTATAAAAAACTGCCGATAAGTACAGGAGACAACACAAAAACCTGGATAGACTGAGTTCAGTGTCCGCATTTTCAGGAACTGTCCATGAGGAGAGCTATCTCTTATTGTGACAACTATTATGTTGGATGTTTTAAATGTATCTTATTTAAATAACTCCCTGCCAAAACGCTAAAACTGAGGGAAGTGATTGGCCTAATATCATGTAGCTAATTAGTAGATGAGACAAGTCATTTATGTCAAAGCCATATTTTTGATATAGGAACTGGGTTGGGGGAGGATATAGAAAAAGAACAGATCTTGATTCCTCCCCTCTAGAACTTTATAGTATCATAGAGGATACAAAAAGCAATGGATAGAAAACAGCAAAAATTAGGTTAAGATTCAAGTTGAAAATATGAGGTTTAGCAGTTGATTGTGAGGGTCAGGAGGAATGAGGGACAATAGGGCTTGGGGGGCCTAAAATCTCCTGGAAGAGAAAGGTTGGTTCTGGAACTACAGAAAGCCTTGTCAGTCTCATTCTAATCACCGCCACAATCTATCTGTTTCTTCTCTATGGATCTTGAAATAAACCTCTTGTCTATTTTCAGCTGAATGATGCCATGGAGACAGGCCTGGTGTCCAGGAAGTAGAGATCTAAGCAGTCTGTCCTGGAGTGCCTCATGACTCCCAATCCAGGGCCATGGGAAGAGCTGTCTGTGTTGCAGGGAGCCAACTTGTGTGTGGTTGGAGTTAGCAGTGCAGCTGTGAGATACGAGGCAGGTCTCAGGTGGGGGTTTTGGAAATTGGAAATAAAGGCTGCCAATTACTACCATTTTGTCTGAAGAGACTTTTGTAACAAACACTTGCAGAGAAATATATTCAGTGCAATTGTGTAGAAAGATGGGCCAAAAAGTTGATCATAAGACAGAAGAAAAAGACACGTCTATTACATATTTTCTCACATTTTTTTTAGTTTCATAGAAAACAATAAGAAGTACTTTGTGTTGAGTATGTACTATGTGCCAGGTGCTCTAAATACTTGATCTCTATAGAATTCCTATTTAACAAAGGGTACGGATGGAAAATTTAAAGAAGTTAAAGTAAACTCACATATCTTTGAGCCCATATTGGCCTGAATCCAAAGCCCATGCTTTTTGACCAGATGTTCAAATATCCTACACGTGTTCCCAGAATCCATTATCTCAGAACTTCTTCTTAAATCCAGGAGTAAGTCTGTGTTGTAATGTATATATACATATACATATACATATACATATATACATACACACATGCACACACACACATACATTATATATATTATATAATTATATATATATTATATAATGTGTGTGTGTGTCAGGGGGAGAAAATAAAAGGTGGTAGCTATGTACATTGAGATTGGATCTTCTTGCAGACACAATAGTGGAGGCTCTCCTGGAGCAGCTGGCTAACTTCTACTCTCTATCTCCATCATCATTGGTCTAAGTTGTGGTTGATATTTGCAGTAGAGTTTCCATAGTACAGCACATGGGATGACTGGACATTTCTCTTAATTGCATTTGATCCTGATTTAGTAGCATCCCAGGATGGTTCCCAGAAATCATGTAAGCTTATAATAAACCCTTTTCTGTTGGAACTAGCCAAAATGAACTCTGTGGTTTCCAAAGGACTCTACAACTTATTTTATAGTCCATTTGTTAACTGGGGAAATGAAGCCTCAAATGATACGATTTGCTAAACATTCCTTCCATCATATTCTTTTTGCATAGATATATGTTTCTCATACAAGTCCTCTATGAATTAGCCTGTCTACATGGCTTTTTACCCTCAGTGACTGTTACCATGTGGTATTATTTTAGGCAACATATGGAATTCTCTTTCTGACCTAACGTTAAAGGAATAAGAATCCTTAAAAATACTATATGACAGGAGGCAATATATGGTGCACTAAAAATGTAGGATGTAGGGATATGTGTTGTTTTGCCAAATCAGCAGACTTCTTTTTTTGGTAAGAGCTGCCTGCTCTTCCTTTAGATAACTCTTTTTTCTCCCTCTAAGTGATTTTGATAGGAATGAATCAAGAGACCCCTGCCAAAGGGCCAGCATGTTTCTCAGATTGGCCAACCAGGGTGCCAGCAGGGTCCACATGAGGGCATATGGCCCAGTTTTGTGGTTTGTTTCGACTTTTGAGAGAGAAGGTCTAAGAGGGAGGGAGAAAGAGGGATATTCCCAATACACTCTATGTTTCCCTAAGCTGGGAAACTTGAAACTTCAAGGAACCATCTTGCTACCATATGGAACAAACTAATCTGAGAATAAAGTTTAAAAAGATGGAAATAGAGATGATAACAGAAAGAGGAGACCTAGATGGGGCAAAACATCTAGAGAAAGAGAGGCAGAGACTGATAGATAGAAAAAGGCAGAAGGAGCCAAAGGAAGACAGAGAAAGAGGAATTACTTTACACATGTATACTTAGAGATCACACAGATACAAACACACAGAGACAGGGAGAAACACACACACACATGCAGAAATATATATACAGGGACTCCATGACACTATCACTTGATATCATTTAAAGTTCTGTGGCCATCTGTGCCGAAGACAATATCTGTTCTGTGAACTTCCTGGGTTTAACAGCCACCATTGCTTAAGCCAGCTGGGGTTGGAGTCTTGAAGAATACAAACTAGGAATCTGGTGTTTCTGTTTCCATTTTGGTCGCTTAGCCAGCTCTTGAGACCTTACTGTGTCTCAGATTCCTTCGTTTTCTCATCTTTAAAAATGGAGCAGTGATACAGCTTTGTCTTCCTCCAGTGTGGAGAGAGCTGATAGGATAAGGCTATGGAAGGGGTCTGAAAGCAAAAACAATGTTATATAGATACATGGTCATCATCATGGGATGTCTGTTCATGAAAAAATTGCCATGGTAGGAGTTTGAATGTTGTTTTTTGACGCTGCAGTTTTCATAGTGGACAAGGCTAGAAAAAAGCTAATTCACCCAGGTGATGCTTTTTGAGGTAACAGAAAGCAGCTATTAAAAGGTGTCAAACATTTGGGGAGCTGATGTATCTAATGGGAGAGAACTGCTTTGAACAGAGATGATTGCTACTTTTAAGGACACCTTGAGGAAATGACCCAGAAAATTAGCATGATCCCCTACTGCAAAGTGGTTCTCGCATCTCCATTTGCTTTCGGAAGATAAGAAAATAGAGGGAGGACACGTAATTCCATTTCAAATCCATTTTTTACAACTGATTTTGCAGAGAGTTAAAATCTTTGGTTAAAGATAAAAAAAAAAATTATCCTCACGCCTCTCTGATGAGAGATGTTTTCTTCATACTTTGTTGGGTTCCTATAGGAGCAATAATGATGTACTATTTTTTGTATTAAAGAAACAAAGGATACATGGTGGTTATGTTAAATAGGTTACCACCTAAAAGCAAGCTGAAATTTTCTGTAGAAAATCATCTCCAAAATACTAATCCAATTACTATATTGTACAGCTGCAATTAATATAAATACTGTATGTTAAAAAATAAAATTTATTAATTCAAAGAGGATATTTAGTATGTACTGAATGCAGTTCAGTAAAATACGTGTTTCATATCCTTTATATTCTTCAGTACTCATACATGAAATAGGAATTGGACCACATCTTACAGATGAGGACACTGAGGTGAAGAGAATATGGGGCAGAGGCTCTCAAACCTGGTAGCACATCAGCATCTGAGGTATTTGTTTAAAAACAGATTTTTTGGCTGAAGTGCAAGTGACTCTGATGTGTGAGATCAGGTTGGGAAAAAATCATGTTCAGTGATGGCTAACATTGTACTGATAGTTGATGGGGTCAGTATTTGATCTAAGTCTGTCTGTCTGACTCTAAATTCCACACTCTTTCTGTTTCACCATCTTTGTTAATGATCTTTCAGGGTGGCTTAAACCAACAAAAGGAATAGCAGGCATCCTTTGTGTTGTTCCCCTAATGTTTCCTAACACATTTCCCTAAAATGCTCCCTAAAACATTTCATCAAGACATAGGAATCACAAATCCTATTGAGTCTGCACTTCTGGAACAATTTTTCCTCTAGTGATGGTCTTGTCTATTTTAGACTCAACACAGGGCTAATTAAATGCTTGCTGTCTTTTGCCAGATTTGGCGAGTGACATTGGAGTGGCTATCTGCTTGCTGGTGAAATTAAGAGAACAAAAACACATTGACT
The DNA here is from genome assembly GCF_011764305.1 of Mustela putorius furo. Lineage (NCBI taxonomy): Eukaryota > Metazoa > Chordata > Mammalia > Carnivora > Mustelidae > Mustela > Mustela putorius. The sequence continues at coordinate 47,666,196 of NW_025421294.1, read as the reverse complement.
TGAGTGTGGAAGGTCAGTTCTCCTTAATAAAGGGTTTGCAGCTTTGTGAAATTGGAAAAGAAATGATGTATTCTGAAGCTGTTTTCATCCCATTAACTTAAGTCAAGAAGAATAAAGGCAAATGCAGTTTCAAAGATTAGCCTCCAAATCTGATGTGCACTTAAGAGGCATAACTGACTTTTTTCTCCTACTACCTCTACTTTCTCTGTTCCCCCCAGCTTAGAAACTTAAAACTGGAACATTCACAAATGCTGAGAGTATACTTGTACTTTTCATGTTTTTCTTTGACAAGACATAGATTTTCTGAGCTCAGGGTCTGTAAATCTACTGATCCTTAGGGAAGGAATGAATTCTGTTTCCTTCTCTAAGACCAGACAACCCCTGCACCATTTATCTTTAGGACAGAAACCAAATAAATATGGGACCCTGATGCCTTCTAACACTTAATTCAGAGTTGGTGGCAAACTTGTTTTAATTCACTGTAATCAGGCTAATCCAACTAGTCTATGATATGATTTGGGACATTCTTCCCTAGAGGTTCTGGCTTTCTGAGGGCACCAAAATAACAGAGAAGGGGATTTGAACTAGGAAAAGCATGACCATAGTCTCACAAGAGTAGAGACCATAATACCCTCTAGTTCCACAAGAGCTCACAAGGCACAAGGGAGGAGAGGCATTTCCAGAAAGTGATCTTATCCAAAATGGCATATACATACTTTATGTATACATAATCTTTCTGGTATTCACCGTGAACAGCAGCAATTTAAGATTTTTCCAACTACCCGATATTCTAAGATGAAGACTAGAATTTCACTTTTGAAGACCCTGTGTTGTCTAGTTTTTTGTTTTGTTTTATTTTGTGTTTTAAACTTGAGAAGTAAATCCGGATCCTCATCAGAGGAACAAAAAGGTCAAAGTAGAAGAATGGGAGAGAGAGGAAAGGGAAGCCTCAAAATGTGCAGATGGGATTTTTGACCCATCTGTCTTTAGCAGTGAAATTCCTAGTGGTACCTGGGACGGGGGTGAATGGGAAGAGTTCTGCATTATGAAGGATGCCATTTGTCTGAATGAATTATTCCTCTTGATTTTAGTAGTATGCCTCCATTACTCTTGTAAAGAGGAATCCAAAGCTATCTCTGATAACAATGGTGCTTTTAAACCAGCCCAATGAACCCTTCTTCTAGGCAGTCTACATTCCATAAAAATGGGTACCCCAATGGTATGGTCATGAAAACTCTATTCCTTGCTGGGCCTTCCCTGGCTTCTTTCTTTGTCTCAAGCTTGATGGGAATTTTCTCCCACCTCCAACCACCCAAGTTAGGCAGATTTGATTTTCTCAGGTTGTTCCTCTTTTCCATAGAATCTACACTTGATCTCTGACTTTTCTCACACTAAGACATTCTGGGAAATCACGTGGTTCACTCCAAACCCAGCCTCCAGGATGTTTCCAGATGTAACAGCTGATTTAGTTGGAATCCATTTATTCTTGAGATTTTTACGAGAGCCATCATTTCACTCCATTTTCTATCACTTAACCAGATAACCAGATCTCAAACTCCATCGGACTAATTTGCTTTGTTGGAAATGAATTTGCATTTGCATTTTCCTGTTGGAAATGAATCTGAGATAAAGGTTAATCGTGTTGGGTCTCTGATGGCAAAACCCCAAATCACCAAATATTTGATCATCTTAAAACCCTATCACCTTATCTCTCTTATTCATAGAGGGAGACATGCTGAAGTTAATTCAGGCAAATACTTTAAAAAAAAAATGTTTTTGAAGATAATGTTGCCTTTTTAAAAAATTAACATGTAATGTATTATTTGTTTCAGGGGCACAGGTCTGTGATTCATCAGTCTTAAACAATTCACAGCACTCCCCATAACACATACTCCCCTCAATGTTCATCCCCAGTTACCCCATCCCTCCTACCCGCTCCACTCTAGCAAGCAACCCTCAGTTTGTTTCCTGAGATTGAGAGTCTCATGGTTCGTCTCCCTCTCTGGTTTCATCTTTTTTCATTTCCCCCCTCCCTTCCCCTATGATGCTCTGCCTTGTTTCTCAAATTCCTCATATCAGTGAGATCACATGGTAATTGTCTTTGTCTGACTGACTTATTTTGCTTAGCATAATACCCTCTAGTTCCATCCATTTCTTTGCAAAAGGCAAGATTTCTTTTTTTTTTTTTTTTTTTTGGTGCCTGGATAATAGTCCATTGTGTATATATATACCATATCTTCCTTATCCATTCATCTGTTGATGGACATCTGGGCTCTTTCCATAGTTTGGCTATTATGGACATTGCTGTTATAAACTGGGGTTTATAACTACATTTGTATCTTTAGGGTAAATACCCAGTAGTGCAATTGCTGGGTCATAGGGTAGCTCTATTTTCAATTTTTGAGGAACCTCCATACTGTTTTCCAGAGTGTCTGCACCAGCTTGCATTCCCACCAATAGTGTAGGAGTACAGACAAATACTCTTCATTAGTAATTTTCAGTCTCTGATTCCAACTCCTTTGTATTCTATGTATCTTTTGAAAGGGCCTAAAACCAACCAGTGGATACATCTTTTACCTGAATCAGTGGCTGGCCTAAGTGTTTCCTTCAGTAGTATTCTGTTTTCTTCAGGTTGAGAGTAAAAGTCTTTTAGGCTTCTAGAAGGAGGAACTGGGTCTCTAACCTCACAGGACCAAAAAGAATTAAACAATACCAAGAGGGAAAATGTCAAGAGAGAATTCCATTCCCCCTTTAGATCTATTGACAATCTACTCCCTCTATTTTCTCCATCTTGTTCTTAAATCCTGTCATGGCACCACCTTTACCTTGATGGGGAAGAGAGGTGTGGGAGGCAGTGTGTGTGTGTGTGTGTGTGTTTGTGTTGGGGACTCTCCATTAGGGTTAGAATGGACAGCAAATAATGGCCCTGAGGGCATGCGGTGACAAAGAGAACTGGACAGTGAAGCTATAGGGAAATTGGTCATTATTGAACTCGGCTGGCTGAAGGCAAACTGATAAAACCCTGCTTGAGGAAAATCTGTTAGTATGTATCAATTATGTTTAAAATGTATATTCTGTTCTTTAGGAATCTATTTTTAAAGAAATAAGAAATGCAGAAAAGTATTTGTGCCCAAAAATCTGAATCTCAGCATCATTTACATCACTGAAAAAAACTCAAGAATTTATGTTATGATAAATTATGAGTTATGAACTATCCACACAATGGAAATCTGTCATTAAAAACACCATTTATGAAGAATATTTAATGATGGGGAAATTACTTCACTAAGTGAAAAGGATAAATATAAAACTGTGACTATAATAATGTTTTACCAAAAATGAAATATTGAAAAAGATTCTGTACAAAATGTTATTTGAATTCTAGGTGATTTTTTTTATCTTTATATTTTCTGTATTTAAACACACACACACACACACATCTCCAAACAATAGTCACTTGGTAACAAAAGACAGAAATAAGACAAAGGTTTAGTAAACCAAATGAAGGCCAACATTTGATTTGATGTCTGGGAGGTTCCCAATTGCAAGAAATAAAAGCTGATCCTGATTCAATAAGTAAAAAGAGATTGTTGAAAAGCACCCTGGGGCTTACAGAATTAATGAGGGGCCTGAAGATAAAGCTGGAGAAGGGCAAGTAGGCTATCCAGAACATTTGAGATGCCAGTGCAAGAGTACGAATGGAGGTCCATATACTTTATGTTTAAATATTTATGAGTTACAAATAAAACTAACAAACGATTATATGAAATATGTTCTATCTTTTGCTCTTGACAAATAAGTCTTCTTAAAAAAAAATATGTGCAAAGCAACAGCAACTTCTAAGTTACTGTGGATGGCCTGCACATTTTCTCTGAGGATATGCAGACACAGCAGAGGCCAGACAGGAATGGAGAGACATGACTGAAAAGAATTTTTCCCTGTCTTGCTGGCTCCATCCTCAGTTTCTACTTCTGATGGCTCAAGAAATCCCCTGAGATAAGCTTCTACATTTTTCTCCCTCTTTGAGCTGTTCTGTGGGGATAAGGAAGATCTTTTTGCTCAAATTTGGCTGCTTGTCCACTGAAAACCCTTTACCCCTGATTCTAAGCACTTCATAAGCCACAAGGTTTCTCTTCGCCATACTGAGTTCAAACTGGGCAACGTGTGTCCACAAAGTGCCCCAGCACCCCAGCGTCTGATTGCTCTTCAAGGTTTCTCTGAAGAATCTCCCTTTCTTCTCTTTGTACACATTTGCAGGCCATAGAAGGGCATTGCCAGTACACATATGGATACCTCACATCATTATATTCGCATCCTATCACCTTACAAAAATCATCCCATGACCAATCTTAGGTCCCAGGAATGTGTGTACCAGTGGCAGTATGGTCTACCCTCATGAGGAAGCACTGAATGCAGGCTGTAGCTTGTGAGCAGGGAATTTTGGACCCTGGACATGAAAAATAGGGTTGGTGGGCTCCAAGTGAGGACACCTCTTTGGTCCCACTGGAAGCAGGAACAGGGAAGAAAAAAAAGTTTTCAGGAAACCAAGGCTGTCTGGTCACAAGAAGAACGTAGTCAGGAAGGACTGATTATAGTCATTGCCATCTTTGCTATTGGCACTAGGTTAGGATTCAAGGTCCAGGCAGAGGTCTTCTGATTGGACACTCGTGGGTCTCCTAACAGGTTCTAAGTGAACTAGATAGCTATTGTGTTACCATAGTTGGAGGGTGATACTAGAAAATGTCCTTTTGCCAAGAAGAGGAATCCTCCACATGGATATAATGAGGCCACTCAGAAGGGCAATAAATGCTGCAGAATCACCTAGAAAACAGATATTTTATTTATAAAATTACTTACACAGGAGAAGGGTACAGCCACAGCTTTTTTCTGAGAATATTAATTAGGTTATAATACATGCCATGGTCTAAAGGTCTATGTCCTCCCAAATTAATATGCTGAAATCCTAACCCCCAAGATGATACTATTATGAGGTGAGGCCTCTAGGAGTTGTTTAAGTCATACAAGAGGAGTTCTCATGATTGAGATTTGTGTTTTATAGAAGAGACCCAGAGAAATCTCTTGCCCCTTTCAATATGTGAAGACTCTGAGAGGGTGCTGGCTAAGAAACAGGAAGAGGTCCCCTATGTTGGTGACTATGTTGGTGCCTAGATCTTGGACTTCCCCAGCCTTCCAAACTGTAGTATTTTGATATAGTAGCCTGAATGGACTAAGGCAGTGGAGAAGATAAATGGAGGTAGGAAGGTAAGTTAGGAATGCTCTCTACTTTGAAGTAAGTACTCATGGTTACTTCTGAGACCAGTGGTTATTTAAGACAATGGCCCTCACATTCCATTTGGGGCCTGGGATTCCAAGTAGTTCCTTACAATCCTCTGTGGGTTATGGAGTGACTGTCTTGATCATCTGGCTGGACTGTATATGATGTTGGGTGAGGTAGCTTTCTGCTTGCCTCCAGCCAAGAAATACATTTAGAGCCACCCGAGGTGGAGAGTGTTGTGTATAGAAGAACTACTCTTTGACAGAAGAAAGAACATTGGGCCCCTCTATATCTGGGAGTTTGCCGATGAAGGATTCAGTGGTTCCCTCTGAGAATAGGTCTGTCACACACACACACACACACACACACACTCTCACCCAGAGGAAGAAAGATAGAAAGAATATATATGCTGAGGGGACCTAGAACACATAACTACAATGAAAGAATTTATGTGTCTGACTCCTTTCACATCAACTATCTCAACACTTGTATGTGAATAAATGTAGGGAAATGGGATGAGGAAGAACACTTTATTTCACACATCTATTTGAGAGTATAATGCTTAGCTTCTGGTTAAGTCCTTCTGAAAATAAAAACAGCAGATCTGTGGGATAGGAATTACAAATTATTTCTTTCATGATCCATTATTTCAAAAGTTGTAACTTTTGTTATTGTAACTCAAGTGTGTAAATGTCTGTGTTTCTGGTTTGAATGAACATGGACTCTAGTATAGGTTTCTCTTTAGAAGGCTGAAGCAATGATGATGTCTTATACTTTATTAATCTCTTCTAGCTTCTCATTCTTTGTCTTTCCACAAGTCTTGCTCTTTTTTCTCTAGCTTCCCTCTTATTCCAAATTAACTACCTTCTCAGACTTTGCCATTTATGTCAATAGGGTAATTATTATCTTATTCAGAATCAATACATGGTTGACATAATCAATGCCTCCATTTTCCTCATATCTACTCAGTCACAATTCCTGTCAGTCCTGTCAGTGTGCCCATATGACATCTCTGACATACCTACCATTCACCCATTTTCTATCAACATGTAGCCTCCACAATTACTCATCCTTATCTATACTATGAGGTTAATTATCTCCCTTTTTTTGAATTTCTCTGAATTCACTCAATTTTGTATCTGTATTCTGTTAGGAGATTAATATGCTATTATTAAACACTATTTTAGAACTGCCAAGGAATTTCAAAGTCTTAATTATAAATTACAAATTCCTTAACCTGGCATTCAAGGCTTTCGCTCTGTCAGCTACCTATATATATATTTTTTTCATCTTACCTCCTACAGAATTCGTAGCTACAATGTCCCCTAAGTGTTTCTAAGAACATGAGGCACATTTTAAGCTGATTATCTTTGTTTCTGCTAATCAACCTGCCTAAAATTCTCTCCCTTACTCTAGTGCATTACTTAAAGATAGTCTCAAAACTGACCTTTGCTTTGGAATATTTTCTGAGTGCCCAATTTAGAATATTTTCTTTTCCTCTAATAACTTGTATGAACTTGCTCTCTTTACCATTCTCTCATTTTAACTTATTTCTAGCTAGCTATAATGTTATTTCTCTCTTAATAGAAATACCCTGTCTTCCAGCTAGGTTGTATATTCCTTGAGTGTATAACCTTTCTTTTATATATTTTTTGACTTGAAACTCTAACAACAACAATTAATAAAAAGAATAACAGCAACAATGATTAGGTGCTTACTACATGCCTGACACTGGGCTCGGAGTTTTATGCTTATGATCTCACTTAACTCCTTACATCACTGAATGAGGTAGGTACTGTTAATCTTTCCCCTTCACACATAAGGAAGCTGAAGCTTAGAGAAGGAAAGTCACTTGTCTGAAGTCACAAAACTAGGAAGTCATAAAGTCAGCATTTAAACCTAGATCTTTCTTGCAGCAAAGCCTAAACTCATAAACCTGTTTTCTACTGAACCCCTACTTTTTCATTCGGTGTGGTACATTCAAAGAAATTTCAAGGGTCAACCAAATACAAAGCATTGTATAAGTTTTTATAAGTTATAAGTTTTCCACTGATATGATAACTTATAAATAGCTAAAAGTAGCTCAAAGTAGCCTGCCCCAAAAGGCTCCTTTCTATGGAGGCATACAACATTCAGAAACCCAAATATTGCCAGCTACCATGCAGGATTAAGGATGGCTGCCAATTCCTTTCTACTCTTTTCATCAAGAGGTCAAATCTAATTTTTCACCTCTTGAAATTAAACTGCACTTAATGAATTGCTTTGGAATTAATGAATAGATTTGGGGTAGAAGAGAAAGTAGTGGTAGTTTTTAGCCTGGGACCTTAATGGATTTTCAGCTTTCACTTCCTCTCAGAATACTTTCTGGAGGGGAACTCTGAGTCACTCTGAAATGAGTCTGACTAGGAGTGCTGTGCTGCAGAGGTAACCTGGAGAGGGTCAGGCTGACAGGTTCAGTTGAGCCCAGGCTTCCTGTCAGCTTCACCAAGGCACCACATATATGAGTGAAGACCATCATGGGCACTCTAGACTGGTCTGTCTGCTGGCTGAAGTAACTTCAGTCAATGGCATATAAAGCAGGAGACCCACTCACCCAAGCCCTGCCTTAATTCCTAACCAGCAAAATCATGAAGTGTACTAAAATCACTGTTGTTTAAAGCCCTAAGTTTTGAGTGAGTCTGCGGAGCAAGTGGTAACTGGAGCTAACTAAAACTGGGGGCTGTTAACCATAAATTGCTCTATGGGCCTACCAGGGCTTCCATCCCTTTTCCTTGCTAAGTACTTATGCCATTCTTCTCCCTTTCTGTGGAATGACTTCCTGTTTTCCTGTACATATTGCTGGAACCAGTCATAGCATAGTTCCCTAGTTTATATATCCTTCTGGTTCAAGAGATAATGAAAATTGGATAGTATTTGTATTCAGCTATGAGTATTATTAGTATGAGAAGTGAGGGCACAGGGCAAATTGCTGCCCCCCAGATTGGAGAGACAGGTAAATACAGGGACACACAGATTACCAGAGCAGAGAATCAGGAGTGGAAACTGCCTTGGAAACCAGTAGTAGGGTAGGAAAACCTGAACTGCAATTGACAAATTTCTGGATGCTCAATGTGGCCAATTCTATGAGCTAAAACCAGGAGCCTAAGTCATGGTAGGAGGCACCTTTTTGTGGGTTTTTCCTCCTGGAAAATCTTTGATTTTCTGTAGTTTGAAAATGATATGGTTAGGTATAGCCTTTTTATTTCCTTTTGTTTTTGTTGTTGTTTGGTATTTATATTGCTCAGTGTTCTCTCAGCCTCCTGTGGTTTGATGTCTGACATTAATTTGGGCAAAATTTCTGTTGTTATCTTTTCAAATAGTTCTTCTGTTCTCTCTTCTTCTTCTGGTATTCTTATTATACAAATATTATGCATTTTGCAGTTGTTACACTGCAGTTGTCACACATTTCTATTTTGTTTTCCAGTCTTGATTCTCTTTGCTTTTCAGTTTTTGAGGTAACAATAAAAAAAAAAATCCTCAAGCTAAAAGATTCTTGCCTTGGATATGTCCAGTCTACCAGTAAGCCCACTGAAGGAAGACAGTCTTCATATTTGTTGGTGTTTTTTTTCTGAAGCAGTTCTTTTCTTTCTTGGGATTTTAATCTCTCTGTTTACTTTTCCTATCTGTTCTTACATGCTTCCTACTTAATGAAAGCCCTACTATATTGCACTCATTTAATTTCCTAGTCTGAAAATCCAATATCCCTGCCATAACTAGTTCTGATATTTGCTCTGTCTTTTCAAACTGTGGTTTTGCCTTTTGGTATGACTTGTAACATTTTCTTTTTTCTTTTTTTTTTAGATTTTTTTAAGTTTATTTTATTTGACAGACAGAGATTACAAGTAGGCAGAGGCAGACAGAGAGAGGGGAGGAAGCAGGCTCCCCGCTGAGCAAAGAGCCCAATGCAGGGCTCGATCCCAGGACCCTGGGATCGTGACCCGAGCCAAAGGCAGAGGCTTTAACCCACTGAGCCACCCAGGCGCCCCGTAACATTTTCTTGATAGTCAGATATGATGTACCAGGTAAAATAAAGTACTATGAGTAGGACTTTAATGATGTGGATAGGTATATGTGTGTGAGTCACATGTTCTACAGTCCTATGAATAGGTCTTAGCCTTTTAGTAAGTCTGTGCCTCTGAACTGAACTTCACATATGTTTTTTCACTTTTTTCCCCTCTTCAGTGGGACAGGATAACTACAGTGAGCTGGAGTTGGTATTTCCCTCCTCACACATGGATCACTAGAGTAGATAGGAATTTAATATTTCCTTTATCCTATAGGAAGGTAGAGCTGGCTATAGTTAGTTATTTCCCTTTCCTTTTGCCTAGGTCAGGTGGGGCTCTGATAATACTCGAGCACGTTCTAGGCTCTGGTTGACTCATTTCTTCTGAGGGTAAATGGAGCACTATGGTGTAATTGATTCCTTCCTCCCCCTGTGGGAATCTTGAGGAGATTTTTGTTTCATATTTACTGTGAGAACATGGAAAATCTAAAAGAAGTGCATAAATTCCTAGAAACATAAATCTTCCAAAACAAAATGAGAAAGAAGTAGAAAATTTGCACAGACCAATTACTAGTAACAAAATTTGAACTGGTAATCAAAACTTTCAAAAAACATAAATACATAACCAGATGATTTCATGAATGGACTTTACCAAACATTTAAAAGAGTTGATACCACATCTTCTTTCTCCATGAACATAGGATGATGTATGGAACTGCTGAATTACTATATTATATGCCTGAAACTAATATAACATTGTGTGTTAACTAACTGGAATTAAAATAAAAACTTAAAAAAAGAGTTATTGCCTAGTTTTCCTAAACTATTCTTAAAAAAGAGGAAGAAAGACTTCCAATTTATTGTCTGAGGGCAGCATTATCCTGATACAAAAACCAGACAAAACACTACAAACAAAGTACAGGACAATATTCCTCCTGAATATAGATGCAAAAATCTTCAACAAAATATTAGCAAACCAAACTCAACAATAAACTAAAAGGATCATTCATCATGACTAAATGGAGTGTAGTTCAGGGATGCAACGGTGATTCAATATTCACAAATCAGTGTAATACATCACATTGACAAGAGGAAGGATAAGACACCATATGATAATTTCGAAATATACAGAAAAAGTATTTGACAAAGTACAGCATCTTTTCATGATAAAAACTATCAACAAAATGGATTTAGTGGGAATATAGCTCAACAAAATAAAAGCTATATATGCAAAACCCACAGCTAACATATTACTCAATAGTGAAAACTGAAAGTTTCTTCTCTAAGATCAGATAGGATGCCCAATCTCAACACTTTCATTCAGAACTAGAATTCTTGGCTATGCAATCAGACAAGAAAAAGAAACAAAAGTCATCCAAATTGATAAAAAAGAAGCAAAACTGCCATTATTTGCAGAAGACATGATGCTATATATAGAAATCCCTAAAGAATGTACCAAAAAACCCCACAAAAAACTGTTAGAATAAATGATTTCCACGAAGTTACAAGATACAAAATTAATATTCAGAAATCTGTTTCTATACACTAATAACAAAGTAGTGGAAAGAGAAATTAAGAAAACAATCCCATTTAGAATTGTACCAAAGAGAATAAAATAACCAAAAAATTTAACTAAGGAGGTGAAAAATCCATACTCTGAAAACTATAAGACATTAATAAAAGAAATAGAAGATAATACAATGAATGCAAAGATATAGCATGTTTACAAATTGGATGAATATTGTTAAAATGTCCACACTACTCAAAGGAATTTACACACTCAATGTAATTTCTATCAAAATGCAATTTTTTTTTCTAAACAGAACAAGAAAAATCTTAAAATTCGCATGGAACCATAAAAGATGTAAAATAGCTGAAGCAATCTTGAGGAAAAACTGGAGGTATTACAATACCAGATTTCAAGCTATACTACAAAGATAAAGTATTCAAAACAGCAAGATCCTGGCAGAAAAATAGACACACCCATCAATGGAACAGGATAGACAGGCCCAAATAGTCCCATGTTTAAATGACCAATCTACAACAAAGGAAACAAGAATATACAACAAGGAAAAGACTGTCTTTTCAATAAATGGTATTGGGAAAGCTAAGCAGCTCTATACAAAAGAATGAAACTGAACTGCTTTCTTATACTGCACACAAAAATATTCTTAAGCCAGATTAAGGACCTAAATGGGACACCTGAAACCATAAAATTCCTAAAAGAAAATATAGGGAGTAATCTCTTAGGCACAAACAACATATTTATGGATATTCCTTCTCAGGGAAGGGAAACAAAAGCAAGAAAAGAAAACAACTATTGGGACTCTACCAAAATAAAAAGCTTTTGCATAGCAAAGAAAATCAACAAAACAAAAAGGCAATTGTGATAAGGTAAATGGGAGAGAATATTTGCAAAGTGGTAGATATCCAAAATATATAACAAGTTTCTACAACTCAACACCAAAAGGAGAAAAAAAAAAAGCCAAGTAAAATGAGAAAAATAGACATTTTTCCAAAGAAGACACACAGTTGGCCAATAAACACATGGAAAAATGCTCAGTACCACTAGTTATCAGGGAACTGCAAATCAAAACCATAATGAGCTATTACCCCACACCTGTGAGAATGGTTGGCATAGAAAAGATAGGAAATAACAAGTACTGGTGAGGATGTGGAGAAAAGGAAACCCTCATGCACTATTAGTGGGAATCTAAATTGGTACACCACTGTGGAAGATAATAGGAAGATTTCTCAAAATATTAAAAATAGAAATAACAGTAACTCTACTACTCTAGTCTAATCTAATACAATAATAACTCTAATACAATCCAGTAGCTCTACTACCAGATATTTACCCCCAAAAAACCCAAAAATGCTAATTAGAAAAGATCTATGCACTCTTACGTTTATTGTAGCATTACTTACAATAGCCAAGATATATAAGCACCCTAAGTCTAATTATCCATCAGCAGATGAATGGATAAAGATGTGGGATGTGGTGTGTGTATATACATATATATGTGTATATTTATATATGTTTAGAATAAGTGTATGTTTATATATGTGTGTGTATAGGAATATTACTCAGCCATAAAAAAGAATGATATTTTGCTATTTGCAAAGACATAGATGGACCTATGCAATATTATGCTAAGTTAAATAAGTCAAAGAAAGACAACTACTGTATCATTTCACTTATATGTAGAATCTAAAAACCAAAACAAATGGACAAAGAAAAACAAAAGACCCATAAATACAGACAACTAGTAGTTGCCGGAGGGAATGAAATGGGTGAAGGGGAGTGGGAAGTACAGGCTTCTAGTTATGGAGTGAGTAAGTCACAGAAATGAAAAGCATAGAGAATATAGTCAGTAGTATTGTAACAGCATTGTATTGTGATAGATGGTAGCTACACTGGTGGTGAGCCTAGCATAATATATAGAGTTGTTGAATCACGATGTTGTATGTCTGAAACTCATGCAATATTGTATGTATCTACATTAGAAAGTAAAACAAAAACAAAAACAAAAATAAAACCCACAAAAACTCAAGGAAAAAAATTATTATTATTTTTTTTTGCTTTTTAATGAGAAATCTGCTCATTGTCAAATCATATGAGGGATACAGAGAGTAATTTCTGGGAGAGATGATTATTTTGAGCCAAAAAGTCAAATGCTGTTAAAAGTATGTTCTATTTGAATTTTCTGCTAACATTCCATGTGAAAGTACATTGTGCTGAAAAATTGGTGGGTAATTTTTCCACTGGAACAAAAAAATTCCAAGCCAAAGGTTGGTTTCTGGTTAAAAATAAAGAAGGAAAGTGGCACCTGGGTGGGTCAGTGGGTTAAAGCCTCTGCTTTCAGCTCAGGTCATGATCTCAGGGTCCTGGGATTGAGCCCCACATCAGGCTCTCTGCTCAGTGGGGAGCCTGCTTCCTCCCCCACCACCTCTGCCTGCCTCTCTAGCTACTTGTGAGCTCTTTCTGTCAAATAAATAAATAAATAAATAAATAAAAATAAAGAAGAAAATAACTAGTTTAAATAAAATTTCCAGTTTAACAAAAAATTATGAGATATGCCAAGAAACAAGAATGTATGAGCCATACTCAAGAAAAAAGCAATCAATATAGTCAATGGCAAATATGCTCCTAAACTGAATTTAGCAAAGACCTCACAGCAGTTATTACAAATATATTCAAAGAACTAAAGGGAAGCATTTTTAAAGAATTAAATAAAAGTATGTTGATCAATAATAAAAATAAAAATTTCAGTAAGAAAAATTATAAAAGAGACCAAACAGAAAGTCTTGATTTAAAAAGTACAGCAAGAAAGAAAAATTCACTAGAACATTCAATGGAACATTTGAACTGGCAGAAGAAATCAGTTGAATTTAAAGCAAGATCAGCAGAAATTATCTAAAGGAGATAGAAAAAAATACTATAAAGAAGAAATGGACAAAACCTCTGAACTCTGAGATAATATCATGAGTACTAACCTCCATGTAATAAGAATGCAAAGAAAACTAGAACTTGGAGAATTTAAAGAAATCATGGGTAATTTTCCCTAAATTGATGAAAATCAGTAATCTACATACCTAATATGCTAAGTGAATCCCAAGTAGGATAAACACAAAGAGATTCATATCAAGACACAGCATAGTCAAGTTGATGAAAACCAAAGACAAATGAAAAAAGAGGCAATTGATATCTGAAGGTTTCATAATCTTTATCAAAATGCTGGACAAAACCATGTCTGTGATCTTTACTCTTCAGTTGGCATATGATTAAGTCTCTTATCCAAGTAATTTGAAATGAAATTCTCTTGTGCAGAAGAACCCTATGAGCATTTGTACATGGTGTTTCATCTCTGAATGTGCAACAGAGTAATACTACTGGAACACGGAAGTTTAATTATGAAAACTACACAACTTGGTCATATTCAGAGCAGCCTCCCCAACTGGATAGAATATGTCTAGAATGGACGTTTTGTCTCAGCGGAAAATGTCAGTTGCCTCTTGACTTTTTAGGCATATTAGTTTCCCCATGGAAGGTGAGGAGGATTTTCTAGCTTTTCTAAAAATGGTGACAGGAACATTTATAACTGGGGCCTGTTAAAAGACATAACTAGTAAGAGCTCATCAAGACCTGACTGTTGATGCCTGGTTTCTTTTCCCAGACTCCCCAGTTGCTCATTCTCTCTCCTCAGAGAGTCTCTAGATTAAGGGTGATTTTTTTTTTTTTAAGATTTTATCCATTTATTTGACAGACAGAGATTACAAGGAGGCAAAGAAGCAGGCAGAGAGAGAGAAATGAGGAAGCAGGCTCCCTGCAGAGCAGAGAGCCCAATGCAGAACTCAATCCAAGGACCCTGGGATCATGACCTGAGCGGAAGGCAGAGGCTTAACCCACAGAGCCACCCAGGCACCCCAGGGTGATATCTTTAGGCAGAAATTCCCTAACAGCACGTTTGAGAACTTAATGTTCAAATCAAAGCATGGATCATTCAGGAAAAAATAAGACTCCAGCTCCAATGCCATCCATTCAGTCCCATGTCCCTAACTTCTTGGAACAATAAATCTGTTTTCATTGTGTATCTGCAGTCCAGACAATGATTTCTTGGAAGTTATGAAGCCTCACCTCAACTTATCTGCCAGTATCTCATGAATTGTGGGTCTTGCTCTGCCTTGGCACATGAAGATAATAAAATTTTTTCTACTCTAATCTTTTTGCTTCCTTTATCCTCAAAGTGTATTTCATTTGCAAGATTAAAAAGGCTTCTTACTGGGCACCTGGGGCTCAATTGGTTAAGCAACTACTTTCCACTCAGGTCATGGTCCCAGAGTCCCGGGATGAAGTCCCACATCATGCTGCCAGCTCCACGGGGAGTCTGCTTCTCCCTCTGACCTTCTCCCCACTCACCCTTTCTCTCTCTCTCTCTCAAATAAGTAAATAAAATCTTAAAATAAATAAATAAACAAACAAACAAACAAATAAATAAATAAAAGGGCCTCTTACTGTTCACCACGCTCTGGGAGGTAGAAAGAAAAATAAGTAGCAAACCCAAGACTGAACTCAGCTCATAGGGGAAATTTAAGTCATCTAATTTCCAGCAGTGATATTGCAACATCCTTACTAGATTTAAGGAGTTACTTAAAGGTAGGAAACAGGTCTTGTCTTTTAATAACAATACATAATAGGTTCTCAACCTCAATGTTGAAAGTTGCAGAATAGCTATTTTGAGATATAATAATCTGGCATCATCTTTTTTTTTTTTTTTTTTTTTTTTTTTCTTTGGCTTGTGATTTAAACCAATTCACTGGTCTCTGGGCAGTATTGGTTATAGAATTGTGGAACCTCTTAAATATATATTTACTTAACCTCACTGGATCTTGAAGCTTCATTAATGTTTAGAATCTATTCAGTTTCTTTTTTATGATTCCCTAATGAAAGATCTATTTGTAGTGCAGTCAGGACATTTCACAGTGCATTCACATATATTGGTGCATTTTTTTCCAACACTACTTTATTTAAAGTACAGTACAAATAGCACAATTTAAATGTACATATTGACAATTAGTTTCACTTTGCCAAAGTGAAAATTTTAATAAATGCTTAATTTCTTTAATGTCTTATAATCCAAATTCATTAAATGTTTACTTTTCTGTTCTTTCCTGTTTTCTTACCCATTTTGTGTTAGTCTTTCTAGCTGGTTTTTCTCCTCCAGCTGGAAGATGAGAGAGATAGGTAGGGAGCGATACACAAGTATTTTCCTTGAAGTTTCTTTTGTAGTGACTGCCTCTGGTCCCAGGATGATGTATTAGCTTTTGCTATCAATTTGAGTTATAAGAGTATTTACAATTTTTATTTTCCTCCAGTCTTTTAAAGATATTTTCTAGGGTCTTTATTCCACAAGCCATAGATGGGCAACATCAGTGTCATCGGGAACTTGTTGAAACTATGCTATGTGGAGTCCCATTACAGACAGAGTTTTCATCTTATCAAGAACAAAAGGGATTCTTATAAACATTAAGGTTTGAAAAGCACTGCTCTAACTCACTGGTTCGCAAATTTGGCTTCATATTGGAAACATCTGAGGGGTTTTCAAAAATATTGATTTTAGGTCTAATCCTCAGAATTCTGTTTAAATAGGGACATTGTTATTCAAAAAAACCCCACAGAAACCACAGGTGATTTTTAGTATGCAACAATGTTTGAGAACTACTGCTATCACATATATGTTACATTTACAGATATACAATGATACTATAAATAAACTTTCGGTCATATGTCTATGTTCTCTCAGTACACTGGGAGATCAGCAGGTAGGTTATTAATATGCCCATCTTACAGCTGGAAACAATAAGATTCAGGATGAATAAGTGATACATGAGGGATAATTATGATGGAATCTACAATGCACTCTTCTGATGCTTTTTCTATACCGTCACATTGTGTTTCAGATTAGTGAAACATAAAGTACTATTTTCAAAATCTAAACAATGTGTGCTTCATCTGTGATTGTTTCTGACCCTACCATCAAAAGCCAATTTTGTTAAAATAACTTGCTTTTTCTGTATAGGTTATTATAGAAAGCTTGTTAAGTTGCAATAAAAGGAATACCAACATGATCTTATCATTATTTAAGCAGTTTACTTGTTATTTTTAAAATTGGAGATCAGGGGCACCTGGGTGGCTCAGTGGGTTACGCTGCTGCCTTTGGCTCAGGTCATGATCTCAGGGTCCAGGGATCGAGTCCCGCATCGGACTCTCTGCTTGGCAGGGAGCCTGCTTCCCTTCCTCTCTCTCTGCCTGCCTCTCTGCTTACTTGTGATCTCTCTCTGTCAAATACATACATAAAATCTTTAAAAAAAAAAATGTTAAAAAAAAAAAAGAAGCCACCCCAGAGGCTCAGTCTTTAAAAAATAAAAAATTGGAGATCAAAGTTATTGAAGTCCTCTGGCCAAAACCTACTAGGAAAACCCAGCAAAAAAGTTTGATTTATTTCACTTGCATAGAGCACCTTCCAGATAAACCATGCGGGTGTGTTTGGGGAAGGAGGCTAGGAAGACTCGTTCAGGCTTGTGCTGGATGAGTCGCAGGAGAGATGAAGGAAGAAGGGACAAGTTTTATTGAGGAGGTGGGAGGATTATGGGGGCTATTGTTGTCACTGTAAAGAAGCATCAGCATCACGTATGTCAGTCAGAAGTTGTGGTATCTAGTCAATTGTGGTTGCAGAGTGGGCTTATCTCTATTGTATTCCAAATATGATCCTAACGTGGTCTTATTTGAGCCTTATTCATATTCTGTGACATGTCACAATCTGGCTGCCAGGCTATTATCTTTTACTTTGTAAAAGTTTTATTTCATATGCTGTTAAGTTCTGATAACTCTTGAAAATTCTAATAAGGAAAAGAAAAGGAATACAAATTCTCATGTCCTATTACTACTGAGTTCTGAAAACTAGACATAGTAAGGATTTCCTTTGGAAGTAGGTTATAAAATATTATAAATCAAACAGATTAAGCATTTATAATCCATCAGCTTTTTAAAAAATTACCAACAGCTTTTTAAAAAGAGTGCATTTGATAGTTGAGAAAGTTTTTTGCTATTGTTTTGTTGGGTTTTTGTTATTGTTGTTGTTCTGTTGATTCAATTCTAGGTGTATTTATGGTAAAATGTTATGGATAAGAGAATAAAAACAGAGTATTTAATTACCAACAAATTAAAGGAGGGAGTGGAATTGGAAAACAAATATATCTCTCAGTCAGTAAAAAAAAAAAAATCAACAGTAAAGGAGATAGATTAAAAGGAGAGAAAAAAATAGAAAGCACCAAATAAAATGGTAGAAATCTATATTTTATAGATTAATAATATATTAATAATCACAATGAATTAAAACGGATTATGCCTGTCAATAAGGAAATAGATTGTAATATAAAATTTTAAAAAATCCAATTCTCTTATATTTAAAAGAAACTAGACTGTGGGAAGCTTGAAAGAAAAATGATGGAAACAAGCATAACTGCCAAGTACAAACCAAGAGAAACCCAAGTGATAAGATGGATTGTACTTTATGATCAATAAAGAACATGATTAGGTATAAAGTAAATTAATATGAAATGCTGATATGATGGGTTCAACTTAACAGGAAGTCATAATAATTATAAAATTACATATATATATATGGCATTATATATATATTACCTGTAATATATATAGCATATATAAAACATATATATAAGCATATAATATATATAAGCATATATATAGCATTATATCTATAGCATAAGAACTACATGGCACACTGATAGATCCACCATTATGATGGAAATTTTCAATATATCTTTCTCAATTTTAAGACCAACAGGTGAAAAATTAGTAAGATACAGAAATTTGAATACACCTGTAACAAGCCTGATAAGGTAAATGTAAACAACACTGCCTCTAACAACTAGAGAATTTTTTTTTTTAAGGCACATATGGCAATTTATAAAGCATACCTAAAACTAGCTCATAAAACAATTATTAATAAATTTTAGAACGTGTGTATTACTAGAACACATTTTATAATGACAATACACCTAGAAATACCTTTTTATTTATTTACTTAAAGATTATTTATTTTTAGAGCAAGAGAAAGCATAAGTCGGGGGATGGACAGTGGGAGAAGGAGAGACTCTCAAGCAGACTCTATGCTGAGCGTGATTCTTGATGTGGGACTCGATCATGACACTGAGCTGAAATCAAGAGTCAGACACTTGACCAACTGAACCCCCAGGTGCCCATACCTTTTTAAAGATAAATTGAAAGAAATCACTAACACTCAAAGAAAATTTAAAACAAAAGCCCTCCAGAGTTTTTATCTTGAGACAAAATTATAATGGAAATAAAAACTACAACTCAATTAAAATATTAAAAATACTATGTTATAATCACATAATGGTATACCATAGAGTAATGAAATTGACAAATAATGGTGATATGGAACCAGGTGGATGAGTCTCACCAACATAAAACTGAGTAAAGAAGCCAAATATAGAAGTTTATACAATGTTTCCTTTTTCATAAAGATAAAAAAGGCAAAACTAATAGATGGTAACAGATATCAGAATCATCCATCCTTTCGTGAAAGGACAGTGACCGGGGGAGGGTGGATTCCGAGGTCCTGACAGCGTTCTGGAGTGTGATCTGGGTAGTGATCACATGGGGACAAAACCTCTGCTACTACCACAACCTTGCAAAACTACTTTCACTTTGGAAATATCCTGCATGCTGCAGACTTAAGGCTTGTGCATTTCTCTGTGTCTTTCAGTAGAGAACTTCCTTTGAAAAGGCAAACAAATCTGTGTAAAATACTATAAATACTTATGTGTTCAAACTTCTCTCTTTAAATAAACAAGATAATGCTACCCCCAAATTCAGAAGAGCAGTTACCTCCGAGGAGCGGTGGGAGGTTGACATGTGCCTGGAGAGGGATGAAGGACATCAGTGGTTCTGGTGGTGCTCCAGGCTGGGCCTGGAAAACTCTGTCAAGAGACAGATAGTAAATGTTTTTTGCTTCTGCAGGACATACAGTACATACAGTCACTGTTGCAACTATTCATCTGTGTTATTGTTACAGAGGTAGCCACAGACAACACATGAATAAATGGGCTTGACTGTATTTCAACAACCTTATTTACAAAAATAAATGGTGAACTGAATTTGGTCCACAGGGTGAAGTTTGCTGATACTTATTCTCATTCTTCACAGAAGATCAAATGGCCTTATTCACAGTTCACATTGTTCTCTGACTTTTTATGCTTTATAATTTATATCTGCTTTATTTATATGATTTTGAACATTTCAGAAAATATGCATCCACAGAACTCACGTAGAATAGTATGAGGGCTTTTTTTTTTTTTTGGTGACAATGCTTTTAAGATGGAGTTGATACTTAAGATTTCAGTTGTATACACTGTGCAAATATGTTAGTGTCATAACCTCTTAGGTAATTGACCTTGAACAAATTATCCAACCTCTGTTTCTTCACCTATAAAATGAAGATGAAAATTCAGTGTTTGTTGCTGCCACCACTGCCACAGCCATCAATGCTTCTACTACTACTCTACTGCTACTATTAACCTCTAGCGCCCAGTTCTGTTTGATAGAAAATAAGACAAAGTAAACGCTAAAGGTACTTCTAGCTCAGTGTCACAGACAGATAGGAACGGAGTTAGGATTCCCCTGTGTTTGTCCAGTTGAGGTGACCTGATATAATGGATAAATAAGAACAAGGAGGGGCGCCTGGGTGGCTCAGTGGGTTAAGCCGCTGCCTTCAGCTCAGGTCATGATCTCAGGGTCCTGGGATCGAGTCCCGCATCGGGCTCTCTGCTCGGCAGGGAGCCTGCTTCCTCCTCTCTCTCTCTGTCTGCCTTTCTGTCTACTTGTGATCTCTCTCTGTCAAGTAAATAAATAAAATCTTTAAAAAAAAAATAAGAACAAGGATATTCAGCCTATGTGTGTGACTGAGTATTTTATAACGCCCTTGGGAATGCCTGAGGCAGTTTGGTTCCTTAAGTAGTTCAAACACATTCTTGCACCATTCATTTTATGAAGAAGATATTTGCTGAGTCTGTGTACTGTTAGCCTCTACATCAGAATGTTGATAAATCCCTAATGAGTTAGGCTTTACTGTAAAAAAGATACTAAAAAGAGGTCAAGAGTGGGTGTGGGAGCAGGATAAATGAGGCTATGCAGCCAAGAATTTAGTGTTGCTGAGAAGTGCCACCATTGAGTGTATTGGCTCTCCTGGTAGACCTGGATTCTATCCTGAATCTGCCACTTCCTAACTAGGTCACTGATGGAGCTACTTAAAGCTAGAGCCTCAGTCTCTTAATCTGTAAAAAGGAAGTGGTCATGAAAAGTACCTTTTAATGTTGAATGCATGTCAATCACTTTCCTTCATGCCTGCATTAGTAAGTGCTCAACAAAGGGTTTTAGGATCAATAAATACTAGACTGAGTGTTTCTTTCAAACATGGAGAGCAGAGGAAAAATTTTAAAATCTCCAACGCATTAAAAGAATGGTGTTTTCCCCACAAGGTTTTAAGAATTGAAGAAGTTACCATGCATTTGTTCATGCTCTGTACCAAAAATCAGTCTAGGGATTTTATGTGTATTATTCACTTAATCCTCACAAAATCCTGCTGAGGTGGACAGTACTATCCCCTTTCACAGAAAAATAAGGTCATGTTGAGAAAGGTTGATAATTTATTCCAGGTCACATAACTAGGAGCTTAATGAAGGTCTCTGACTTTAAACCCAGTACTTTCATCAGCTCATCACGTTGTCTCTTTTTCACCAGATCCCTTTGTTCTGCAATGTTTTTAGTGGTTCAAATTGCATGCACATTTTTGCATCTGTCACTTGGGTATTGGCCTCTGACCTACTAGGCTCTCTTGTGCCAGGGGTCTGAGGTTACCACCTTCCTCTCAGTCCAGAAGTTAACTTTTAAGAATAAAATATCTCCCTGTTTCTAGTTCCCTCATATGTGCAGATACCTCATGGAGGAAAGAGTCATTTGTGTATTTATTCAGGATACACTTCTGAGTACAACCAAAGACTGCATGTGTTCTGCAAAATTGATCCCTCTTTTCCCAAGGGTCATTACAACTATATTTTTATATAAATCTAGCATGAAACATTTTTGATATTTTGAATAATATAAATTATTATTATTAATTAAATTATTAATAAATTATTAATTATTATTAAACCATATTTAAATGCACATACATTTTCATAATCTCATGCTTCCTCTCACCTATAAATTTTGCATTTGCATCTTCATATGAGCTTTTGAGGTAAGTACCTCAAAATATTATTATTATTATGTCATTATTCATGATAATGAATGACAATTATCTATTACCAATTGAAAAATTATGTCAAATAACTTTATACTTAAAGGAGAATAAAAGAACTGAAAATAGTGGGAAATATTTTGTCAACTATAGGACCTTGAGGTCCTGGTACAAGAGCCCCAGTTTAGGAAGGGTAGATACAGCAGGGCACTACTTGCCCCCAGCAAATGTCCCATCTCCTCAAAATAGACTTGGCTTTGAAGTGACCCTTATTCCAGCTAAGTAGAGTCAAGAGAAAAATCCCACTACTCTGTACATATAGGATCAACATGTTGTGCTGTTATCCTCTCCTCAGCACTCATTAGCTGTTTTTGTGACTGCAGGTTTATATCTTTCCAGTGCACCATTTTGCTCAGTCCTACTTCTGACCCATATGCTTTGTGTGGCTGGAGTTGCAGCACCTAACTTCAAGAGTTGAGAGAAACTAACTGGTCTGCAAAGATATCAGACCCACTAAGTGACTTTTATCTTCAACAACCTAATTAATGAATATTCCCTTCTCTACTGACTTGGTAAGTCATCTAGTGTATATGTGTGTGAAAAAAATTAAGAAGTTAAAATATGAATGCTTGTCAACAGAGGAAACTATACTGACTGAGCAAGTATTCTGTGCCAAATGTTGCATGAGATGATATATATATATATATATATACACACACACACACACACACACATACATACATATAATGTCATTTAGGTTTTTTAATTAAAGATTTTCTTTCTTTATTTATTTGAGAGAGAGAGGAACAGAGAGAGAGGGACAAGCCGATTCCATGTTGAGTGTGGAGCTGGATTCGATCCTGAGATCATGACCTGAACTGAAATCAAGAGTTGGCTACTTAACCTAGTGAGCTACTCAGGTGTCCTTATCATTTAGTTCTTAACACAACCCTTACAGCAGTGTTATTATTCCCATTTAAAGGCAAAGAACAGGGTGCCCTGGATAGCGCAGTCCGTTAAGCAGCTGCCTTCCGCTCAGGTCATGATCCCAAGGTCGTGGGATTGAGCCCCACTTCGGGCTCCCTGCTCAACAGAGAACCTGCTTCTCTTTCTCCCTCTGCCTGCTGCTCTGCCTACTTGTACTTTCTAGCGCTATGTCAAATAAATAAATAAAATTAAAAAAAAAATAAAGGCAAAGAACCTGGACCCACAGACACAGGGTGACTTCTTCCAATGTCTTGAAGTCTCAGAAACCAGATTTATTTTTATTTTTATTTATTTTTAAGATTATTTATTTATTTATTTGAGAGAGAGACAGTGAGAGAGAGCATAAGCGAGGAGAAGGTCAGAGAGCGAAGCAGACTCCCCATGGAGCTGGGAGCCTGATGCGGGACTCGATCCCAGGACTCCGGGATCATGACCTGGGCCGAAGGCAGTCGTCCAACCAACTGAGCCACCCAGGCATCCCAGAAACCAGATTTAAATGCACATACATTTTCATAATCTCGTGCTTCCTCTCCCCTATAAATTTTACATTTTCATCTTCATATGAGCTTTTGAGGTGAGAACTAGTATTATCTCCATTTTACCAATGAGGATACTGATGCTGAAAAAACTTAGTAAATTGTTCAAGATGACAGTCTGTATATACAAAAAATAGTATTCTCATTCATGTATGTCTGAGTGCAACAAATTATAAACATTAGCAGTGGCACTTAGTTTTTCGTGTTTGTTTTTTTTAATAAAATACTATGTCCAACTAAGACAGCTGACCATTGACTTGCAAATTTCAGAAAGAAAGACTGGGACTGAATCAAACTGGAATTATTCTGCATGGATGGAGAAGACAGTAGTCTGAAAAGTCTCCTTTGATTAGCCACTCAGCAAACTCTTTTCCTATTTTGCCTAATCAAGGAGTCACTGACTTCTTCACAGCTTGGGTAAGAACTACTGTGTTTTAATTGAGCAGTGGAAAGAAACTGCAAAGAAAAAACACGGCAGAAAGTGTTTGGCTTGCTAACTCATTACTACTTCTCAGAAAGCAGAGTGATGCCTGGGGTGTGGAGAACAGGGCTCTGGGAAGGGACTGTGAAACCTGATGGTAAATTCTCAGGTTGAGCAGAGATTTGAGGGGGTAAATCCAGTTCTGCTCAACTGCTCACCTGCTGAATGACCAGCCAGGGTGTGGGGTGGGGAGGGGAGTTAGTTAAGCTCCTGAGATGTTGAAAAGATTAAATAAGTTTGTGCAGGTGATGTATTTGGCATAGATCCTGGTACATAGTAATAAGAATACCATAATTGTCCATTATTATCATAGCGTCAGCTAGAGCAAAGGCTTAACCATATGAGTCCAGACTAGAGTCTATCTTGGTTCATTCATGGGCTTATCCTTTCTTCTTGTTTCTGAAAAGCAGAGGGGGTGGTGAGGGGCATGATGAGGGCACACAGGATCCTCTTGAGATGCTGCCTGCAGCTTTTCAGAGTAGTTGCTCTGCAGACCAGGTGTTCCAGTCACCAAATCTTTTGCAGGTACTTAGCAAATCAAAGCTGACAGCAGGAGGCTGTCAGCCTGACATATGATAAACACACTCTGTAATTTAGCACTTTAACACAAGGAATGTGCTCGCAGGATGAGTTAATTGCCAAGCTATCAACAACTGAGCACCCTGGAAGCCAGCTGAGAAAGGTCTAAGAAACTTGGGGGTAGTGCGAGGTTTCTAAGCCTGAAGAGAAAGTTGGGTGGGTATGGCCAGGGAGGGGTTTGGCTGGTGGTAATACAATCTAAATCAACTTCTAACAATAGGATTATCTACATGCATATTAAAAAAGAAAAAAAAAAAAAAACCCAAACCAAAAAAAACACAAAAAACCTAACCAAAAGAATAGGAATCAGAAAGAGCCCTAGAAATAAGGCAATAAAAGGCATTCATTTTACAGGTAGAGAGTGAGACCAGGGGAGATGCAGGGTTTGAGGGGCCAGGAATGGCCTGGAAGCTAGAGAGTCAGAGACAAAACTGGCTGATCTTTTGGGTCTGAATTCAGTTTTCATGCAATCATATGGTTGTTTTCTATGCAATTAGATTTTTATGCTGTGTTTTATTTATTTATTTATTTATTGCTATTAAAATTTTCTTCTGGAGTTGACAATGGGCAGCATAGTGTAGACTCTGGCATATCCTGGCCTGGCCATTACTAGTTCTGTCATCTCGGGCAAATTATTTAGTCTTTATTGTGCTTCATTTTCCTCAACTCTAAAATGGGTTAATATTAATACCCATTCCAAAGGATTATTATGACAATTAAATGAGATAATACATGTTAAAGGTTTGAGTTTTTGAAGGTGTGAGTAAACTTCATCTAATGCTATTATTATTGTCCCAGATTATTGGTTTAATTTCTTGGTGATGGGTTTGGCTGGGATTTTTATAGTGACTGAGGACATGGCAGGGACACAAGCTTTCTGATAATTTCCACCAAAGTCTTCTCTTGTAATTCTCAAATTCATATTGAGGGAATAAAGCTATCAAGAGAAAAAAAGAAAAAAAGCCCTGGACCAGTATTGCAGAATTTGGTTCTGGTCTCAGCTGTGGGTTAATTATTGGGTCTACAATGGACCATCCACTTGATTCCTTTGAGTCTTTTTATCTGTAAGGGGATAAAATGTCAATCCCATTGTGTTATTGTAAGATTCAAAATAATATAATACATGTTAAAGTATTTTGTGTGAAATCTGTATAAACAAAATATAAGCTTTGTATTTTTTAACCCAAAATTCTGATACTTCCTTTTCTCTCAGATCCCTGTTTGTTCTACCACTAAGTCCTACCCATTCTACCTTTAAAACAGATCTCAAATCCAACCAGTTATCTACCTCCACAGCTACCACCTTAATCCAAGTCCTTGTCATTCTTTACATGATCATTTTCAATAGCCTCCTAATCCATCCCCCTGTGTTCAGTTTTTCTCTTCCAACTCAGCCTCCACAAAGCAAATTGGCACTTCACTGAGTCACCTGGCCTCCTACACTAGTCTCCTTTCATGACATACTCCTCACTCAGGCTTGCATGTTTTCAAATACTTGATGAAAACATCTTTCTGTATGAGAAAAAGTCCATCTTCCATATCTTGCATTTCCCTTACTGCTCACACAAAACACTTCTGGCCACCAAATACATAGGTGGGTCCCCCACCCTCATACCACATAGTGCTTCCTGACTCCAGCTAGGTGTCCTACAATTTAACTCAGGGCTGACACTATTTACCTGGAGGTAGCATCAGTTCCCCGCAATCTAAGGACTCATTCTCAACAGACCTCCCCCAACCTCCTTCCGATGCCCAGCACGGGCCCAGTTTATCACCTGACCTTCTGACCAACCAGCCCTAGATTAAAGGTTCCACAATACTCTGAGAAACATTATACTTACTTGATTACTCGTTTGTTATGAAAGTATATACTCAAAGATAGCCAGGTGGAAGAGATGCATAAGGCAAAGTATGAGAAAGGTCATGGACCATCTATGCCTCTTTGAATGCACCACTCTCCCCAGACTTCATGGTTCACCAACCTGGAATTTCTCCCAGCCCTCTCCTTTTGAGTCTTTATGGAGGCTTCATTACACAGGCATGATTGATTAACTTGTTAGGCATACATGCCTGAACTCAATTGCCAGTTGTCTCCCCATCCTGGAGGTCAAGGGATAGGGTTGAAAGTTGCAACCTCTAATCATTTGTTGGTTATCCAGCACCCATCCTTAGGTGCCTTCTATAAATCACCTCATTAACACAACAAAAAAACACTTTGACCACTCCCATCACAGGAAATCCAAGGGTTTTGGTAGCTCTGTACCAGAAACAGGAAGACAAAATACATGCATATATATTCATGTGCATATACATATGAATATATAAGATATATATATATGTATCTCACTACAAATCATAATGTCATACTTTCCCACTTCACAATATTACATACAATGTTTCTTTGCCTTGAAATGATCTTGTTTCCATTCTTTTCTGGAATAATTTCTTATTTTTGAAGTCTCAATTTAATTGTTGCTTTAGGGAGGATTAACATGACCCTGCAATCTAAATCAACTGCCTTTAAGGGGCACCTGGGTGGCTCAGTGGGTTAAAGTCTCTGCCTTTGGTCAGGTAATGATCCCAGGGTCCTGGGATCCAGCCAGCTTCAGGCTCTCTGCTCAGCAGGGAGCCTGCTTCCCCACCCCGCCTCTGCCTGCCTCTCTGCCTATTTGTGGTCTTTGTCTGTCAAAATAAATAAATAAATAATCTTTATTAAAAAAAAAAAATGAACCGCCTTTTTTTTTTAACCTTATGCACTTTTTACCTTATTCTTTTCCTTTGTAGCACTTACTTTTGTATGCTGATTTTTTTAAAATGTAATTCTCCCACTCAATTTTAAGCTCTATAATGGCAAGGACCATCTATGTATCACACATGTTTGTATCACTTGAAGCTAGTACAGTATCTGGTATGAAGTTAAGGACTCACTGTGATTTTCAAGATGGAGAGCTGGTGAAAGGATGAGAGGAAGGTTGTCGAGAAATTTCCCAACTCAAATTCATCCCCGAAACTCTATTTCCAAGTAGGATAATGTAAGTACCAAGAAGCTCTTGCTTCTACCTAGCAACCACATATAACAGAATCAAAATTTAGAAATATTGGAAAAAAATACATTGCAAAAAGTATGGTAGCATCAATAGATAATTAATATTCCTGAGAGGGAACATACCCTTCTAGGTGGGCTTTTTTTAGAGACATTTGCCAAATCTGAGAGGAGGGTGTCAGTCTGGCTTGCTATTGCCAACAGGACACTTCTAAGAGAAAGAGAAACCCATGGAGTTTCAGAAGGTTATGGTAGCTGCTGTGGCAATGTGAAATCTAGAACACTTCTCTAATTCCATGCTTGGTATTGACACCAGCATAGTTCTGTACCAACGCAACCACCCCCACCCCCCCAGCTTTATTGAGGAATAGTGAACAAATAAAATATTTTTTTTTTGAGATTTCATTTATTTATTTGAAAGAGAGAGTGTTAGTGCATGAGCAGGGGGAGGGGGAAACAGAGAGGGAGATCATCTCAAGCAGACTCTCCCCTGCGCACCCAGCCCATCACAGACTCGATCCCACAATCCTGAGATGAAGACCTGAGCTGAAATCAAGTTGGATGCTTAACCAACTAAGCCACCCAGGTGCCCATGAACAAATAAAAATTTTATATATTTAAAGGGTGCAAAATAATGTTTTGATATACATTTATGCTATGAAATGACTACCACACTCAGGCTAATTAACATATTCATCACCTCACAAAGTTAGTTTCTTTCTCCCCACCCTTTTTTTTTTTTTTTTTTTTTGGTGGTGATAATAGTTGAGATCTACTTTTATAGAAAATTTCAAGTATTATTCTAGAAAATTTCAATACAGTAATATTAACTATACTCACCACGCTTTACTTGAATCTCTAGGTTTTATTCATATAATAACCAAAAGTTTGTACCACTTGACCAACATCTTTCCAACCCTCCTTCTGCCCCCACTCACTGGTAACCACTATTCTAATCTCTGTTGCTATTACTTTGACATTTGTAGATTCCACATATAGAAGAAATCATGCAGTGTTTATCTTTCTGTGCCTGGCTTATTTCACTAAGCATAATGTCCTCTGGGTTAATCCAAGTTGTTACAAGGATTTTCTCCTTTTTTAAAAGGCTGGATAATATTCCAGTGTGTGTATGTATTTGATATTTTCTTTATCCATTCATACAACTGTGGACACTTAGGGTGTTTTCAGATTTTGGCTATTATGAATAATGATTTGATGAACATAGGAATGCAGATATCTCTTCAATATACTGATTTCATTTTTCCAGGATATATACCCCAAAGTGGGATTGCTGGATTATATAATACTTTGATTTCTTTTTTAAAGATTTCTTTATTGGGAACCTAGGTGGCTCAGTCGTTAAGCATTTGCCTTTGGCTCAGGTTATGATTCCAGGGTCCTGGGATCAGGCCCCACATCGGGCTCCCTGCTCAGCGGGAAGCCTGCTTCTCCCACTCCCACTCTCCCTGCTTGTCTTCCCTCTCTCGCTGTCTATCTGTGAAATAAATAAAAATCTTTAAAGATTTTTTTAATTTATTTTAGAAAGAGAAGAGAGACCATGCAAGTAGGGGGAAAGGTAAAGGAAGAGAGAGAGATAATCTCAAGAAGACTCCTTGCTGAGCAAGGCGCCTGACATGGGACTCAGTCTCACAAACCTGAGGTCATGATCTGAGCCAAAAGCAAGAGTTGGAAGCTTAACAAACTGAGCCACCCAGGCACCCTGATACTTTGATATTTAATTCTTTGAGGGCACTTCTGGGTGTGCCAATTTACATTTTGGGTGTGCCAATTTACATTTCCACCAACTATAAACACGGTTCCATTTTCGCCACATCCTCAACATTTGTTATCTCTTTTTGAGGATAGCCATTCTCACAAATATGAGCTTATATTTGTTTCACTGTGGTTTTGATTTTGATTTGGTTTTGATTTCCCTGATGATTAGCAATATTGGGCATCTTTTTCCATGTATCTGTTGGCCATTTATATGCCTTCTTTGGAAAAATTTCTATTTTCTGCCTATGTTTAAATTGTACTTCATATTTATTTTATTTTTTGGCATAGAGTTTTATGAGTACTTTATATATTTTAGACATTAACCTCTTTTCAGATATATGATTTGAAAATAGTTTTTCCCACTCAATAGATTGCCTTTTTATTTTGTTGATGGTTTCTTTTACTATGCAGAGCTTTTTAGTTTAATACAGTCAGACTTAATTAATATTTACTTTTATTGATTGTACTTTTAGTGTCAGATCCAGAAAATGGTTACCAAGATCAGTGTCAAGGAGCCTTTTCACTGTTTTCCTCTAGGAGGTTTCCGATTTCAGATTTTATGTTTCCTCTGTAAAGCACTTTGGGTTAATTTCTGGGAGTGGTATAAGATGGGGGTCCAGATTTTTTTGCATGTGGATATTCAGTTGTCCCAGTTCCATTTAAGAGATTATTCTTTCCCCATTGTGTATTATTAGTGCCCTTGGAAAAGATTAGTTGACAATATACGCATGGCTTATTTGGGGGCTCCATTCTGTTCCATTGGTCAGTGTGTATATTTTCATCCCAGTACCATATTGTTTTGTTCTATTTTGTTTTAGAAAGAGAGAGAGCACAAGCGGTGGGAGGGGAGGGGCAGAGAGAGAGGGAGGGAGAGAATCTTAAGCAGGCTCCAAACTCAGTGTAGGTTCCATCATGGGTTCAATCTCATGACTCTGATATCATTACCTGATACAAAATCAAGAGTTAAGGGGCGCCTGGGTGGCTCAGTTGTTAAGTGTCTGTCTTCGGCTCAGGTCATGATCCCAGGATCCAGGGATCAAGCCCAGCATTGGACTCCCTGCTCAATGGGAAGCCTGCTTCTTCCTCTCCAACTCCCCCTACTTGTATCCCCTCTCTCACTGTGTCTCTCTCTGTCAAATAAATAAATAAAATCTTAAAATCTTAAAAAAAACAAAAAAAAACAAAATCAAGAGTTAGAAGCCTACCTTGCTGAGCCACCCAAGTACCTCAGTACCAGGGTGCCTCGGTGGCTCAGTTTGTTAAGCTTCCAACTCTTGCTTTTGGCTCAGATCATGACCTCAGGTTTGTGAGACTGAGTCCCATGTCAGGCGCTTTGTTCACCAAGGAGTCTTCTTGAGATTATCTCTCTCTCTTCCTTTACCCCTCCCTCTACTCGCACAGTCTCTCTCCCTCTTTCTAAAATAAATAAATAAATCTTTAAAGATCTTTATTTATTTCACAGATAGAGAGACAGGGAGAGAGGGAACACAAGCAGGGAGAGTTGAATTTTGACAGATATCTTTTTGAATCTATAGAGATAATCATGCGATTTTTATCTTTCTATTAATATGGCATATCATATTTATTGATTTGTGTATATTGAATCAAGCTTCCTTCCCAGGGACAAGTCCCTCTTGATCATGGTTTAAGATCCTTTTAATGTGCTGTTGAATTCAGTTTGCTTATTATTTTGTTAAGGATTTTTGCATCCAGGATGATCAGAAATATGAGGTGCAATTTTCTTTTTTTCTTTCTACAGTGTCCTTACCTCACTTAAGGTAATGTGGTCTCCTAAAATGAGTTTGGAAGAATACCTTTCTCTTTCATTTTTTGGAAGAATTTGAAAAGCATTGGTGTTAATTCTATTTTAAATGTTTGTTAGAATTCACCAGTGAAATCATCTGGTCCTGGGATTTTTCCTTTCTAGCATTTTTTTTCTTTCTTTCTTTAAAAAAAAAAAATATTGATTCGGGGGTGCCTGGGTGGCTCAGTGGGTTTAAGCCTCTGCCTTCCGCTCAGGTCATGATCTCAGGGTCCTGGGATCGAGCCCCGCATCAGGCTCTCTGCTCAGCAGGGTGCCTGCTTCCCTCTGTCTCTCTCTGCCTGCCTCTCTGCCTACTTGCAATCTCTGTCAAATAAATAAATAAATAATCTGTAAAAAAAATTACTGATTCAATCATACTACTTGTTATTGGTCTGTTTAGGTCTTCTTTTTCTTTGTGATTCAAACTTGGTAGGTTATTTGTTTCCAGATGTTTATCCATTTTATCTAGATTATTCAATTTTTTGGTCTATAATTGTTTATAGCAATCTCATGATTTTTAGTATGCCTACAGTATTAGTGGTAATGTCTCCTCTTCCATTTCTGATTTTATTTGAATTTTCCTTTGTATTTTTCTTGGTTAGTCTACCTAAAGAGTTGTCAATTTTGCTTGTATTTTAAAAATCCAGCTTAGCTTGATCTTCTATATTGTTTTCCTGATATCTGTTTTCTTTATTTAAATTCTTAACTTTGTTATTTCCTTTGTTCTGCTAACTTTGAGGTTAGTTTGTTCTTTTTCTAGTTCTTTAAGGTCTTCATTTGAGATAAGTTGTTTACTTGAGGTATTTCTTTTTTCTTCAAATAAGTAGTTACCACTATAAACTTTACTCTTAGAAATGCTTTGTTGCATCTCATAAGAGGTTCAGGAAAACAAAGTCTTATTGCATCTCTTATACTGTGTTTTCATTTTCATTTGTCTCAAGATATTTTAAATTTTCTATTTCTTTTTTGACTGAGTATTTAAGAGTGTGATGTTTAATTTCCATCTATTTGTGACTTTTCCAGTTTTTCTTCTAACACTGATTTCTAGTTTTATATTATTGTGGTTGGAAAAGATACTTGATACAGTTTTAATCTTTTTTAATTTGTTAATACTTGTTTTGTTACCTAACAAATGATTTATTCCTTAGAATGTTCCACATGCACTTAGATGGACTCTTCTGTGTGTATTCTGCCACTTAGATGGACTCTTCTGTGTGTCTGTTAGGTTCTTTTGGTCTAAAATTTAGTTCAAATCCAATAATTCCTTATTAATTTTGTCTACATAATTTATCCATTGTTGAAAGTGGTACATTAAAGTTCTCTAATATTACTGTATTTTGTCTATTTCTCCCTTTAGATTTGTTAATATTAGCTTTCTATCTTTAGTTACTCTAATATTGGGTGCATACCTACTTACAATCTTTTTATCCTCTTGATGATTTTTCATCCCTTTGCTCATCCTATATGTGTTGTTAAATCTGAAGTGAGTCTTGTATAGGCAACATGTAGTGGAGTCTTGCTTCTCATACATTTAAGCATTGTATGTTTTTTGATTGGAGAATTTAATTCATTTACATTTAAAGGAATTGCTAATAGGTAAGTCCTTATTGACATTTTGTTAATTGTTTCTGCCATTTTGTAGTTCTTTTATTTATTCTCTCTCTATTGTCTTCTTGTGTGCTGTAACTGTCCCTCAGAACAATGTACTGACCAAACATCCTTGAACACATACCAGCAACAGGCCTCTGGAGGAGAGGATGTTATACATCCTTGAAGCCCAGCAGCTGAGAAGGCCCAGCCAGCTCAAAGTGGAATACCACCTGCTTCTTTTTTCTGTTATCTCCCTTTCTCCAGAGATCACCTGTAGTTAATTAGGTGATTTCCTTTAAATGTGTTTACTCAACCACAAATCCTATATTACTTGATCAGACATATCTTGGTTTACCTATAATCTCTTTTAACTCCTTTGTTGACTGTTATCTGTATCTAATAAATCCAGACTGAGAAGTTGTTCTGAGCAGTGGTCTCAATTGCCAACCCCTGCTTCCATTTTCTTGAAGGTGACTTGTTTGTGCCTCATGCTCCTGTGCAGCGGTTGGAAAGTGGCAAGTGGTCATTGAAAAGTGGCAGTGTGCTTTGATGACTTTCTATAATGATATGCTTTAATTTCTCTCTCTTTTTTTCCTTTTGTATATTCAGTAAGATATTTGTAGTAGAAATAAAATACATAAAATAATAGCTCAGAGGTTGAAAAGAGGTAAAAACAAAAACAAAAACTGTGATAAGGTTCCTATAATACTTGAGAAGTACCAACAATTTAAGGTAGAATATTTAAGTTCAGGATACCTATTGTAATCTCCAGGGTGACCACTAAAATAGTAAGGCAAAACAGTTTACCCAAGAAGTTAATGGAAGAAATAAAATCATGTGAAATGTTAAAATAATATGGAATAATAAACACACTTCATAAAAAAAGAATGTAGAACAGAAGGAATAAAAAAATAAGAAACATGGAACAGAAAAAAAATGAATAAAAGAAAATGAATACCAAGATAGTGGGCTTAAATCAAATTATACCAATAATTATATTATATGTGATTGGACTTAGCAGTCCAAGTAAATGACAAAGGTTGTTGACTTACTAAGACAAACAAACAACAAAAACAAACCAACAAGTATATCTGTTTATAAGAGCCATATTGTAAAAATAAGGTCTTTGAATGCTTGGCATTAAATATGTGAGAAGATATATCTCTTTTAGTATGTTATAAAAAAAAGCAGACAAAAAAAGCAGAATATAGAATTAATGTTTACAAAACCATAACACTCAGCAAGTACAGAATACAAGTTATTTTTTAGCGCAAATGGACCACTTACTAAAATAGACGTTTGTCTAAGCCAAAAACAATACATTTCAAAATATTGAAATTGTAGAGTATATGTTCTCTTACCACAGTAGAATTATAGAAGTCAACAACAGAAAGATAATTAGATTCTTCCCAAATGTCCAGATATTAAGTAGTATACTACTTAATAGCCTATTGGTCAAAGAAGCCACAATGAAAATTAGAAAATATTTTGAAATTGAGTAAAATAGAAAAAATTACATAAATTCATTTAAAATTACTTATGGCCAGGGCCCTTGAAACTGAAGATTTTAGAAGCAAAATAAAATCGAAAAATCTTATGGTCAGATGGTATATTTATTTGTCAGTGCTGCCATAAAAAAGTACGAAAGACTGGGTGGCTTAAACAACAGAAACTTATTTTCTCACAGTTCTGGAGGCTAGAAGTCCAAGATCAAGGTTTCAGCAATTTTGGTTCTTTTGAGGCCTCTCTCTCTGGCTTGCAGATGGCCACTTTTTTGCTGTGGCTCCACATGGTCTTTCATCTGTGCGCACACATACCCCTGATGTCTTTTCTTATAGGGACATCTCATATTGAATGAGGACCCAATCATACAATCTCAGTTAACCTTAATCGCCACCTCTTTAAAGTCCTGGTCTCTAAATACAGGCACACTGGAGGTTAATACTTAAACATATATCCTTTGACAGGGGACATAATTTAGTCCATAAAAGATGAAAACAGCTTGGCCAGGCTTCTCTACATCATTAGGGCTGGAAAAAGAGAAGAGGCAGAGATGAAGATAAAAGGGAAACACCTGGGGCGCCTGGGTGGCTCAGTGAGTTAAAGCCTCTGCCTTCAGCTCAGGTCATGATCCTAGCGTCCTGGGATCGAGTCCCACATCGGGCTCTCTGTTTAGCGGGGAGCCTGCTTCCTCTTCTCTCTCTCTGCCTACTTGTGATCTCTGTCTGTCAAATAAATAAAATCTTAAAAAAAAATTAAAAAAGAAACACTTCTTAGAAAAACAGAGCTTCAGGAAAGGAAAACCTTTAATAAATGAGCTATTGTCTGCAGTCAAAAGGCTACAAAGAATGACAACTATAATATCACTAGCCATTAACACTTGTTACTTGCTTATTGTTAGAATTTTCTTGATGATTAAATAAAATAATCTATAACACTCCAACAAAATTCAGAGCATATACTAAGCATTCAATAAATGCCACACATTTGTTATTATTTCTGAGCTTTGTTCTTGCCAGTGGAAGAAAGGGGCATGCAGTGTCTCAGGAGCTGAATTGTGTTTAAAATGTAGCTATTAAAATGTATGGGGAAGTGTTATCAAGTTTTTTTCAAGAAGCATAATGGCAAATGGAGGTTAAAAGAAGTCTGCTGATGCATAATAGAAAGTATTGGTTGTCATGGTGAATCAAACCTTGAAGCATGCAGAACATGTTTCATTTTATTTTAATTCTTATCCAAATGTCTATAAAAGTATTCTCTCATTTGGAAAAGAAAAAATAAGTAACAAAAAATTGATTTCTCACTAAGAAGATATTTGGTAAATATGATGTAAATATGTATAAGTAGGAGAGCAAAAATTGGTTTTGTTTTATTTTAGTTGAGAGAAAAGGAGACAGGATAGAATTATACAGTGGACAGGTTTCTGTATTTTGTCCTCCAAAGTCTCCACCACCCTTTCCATTTCAAGGGAAAGCCTGTTATACAGTTAACAATAAGCCCCCTTTATTGAACACTTACTGTATGCCACTGTAAAGAAGTGCACTGCTGAGTGCTGCTGACCTGCAGTTTTCAGAACTGTTGCTTTGTCCTCTGCAGGAGGAGGCCAGCTTGGGTACCCGACCCTTAACCCTCCCATCCATTCCTCTTTCCCCACCCTCTAGTGCCATTCCCATTATTCAAACCTCTAGATCCAATCTCATGACTTCAGCAAAAACATCCTAAATAATGTCCCTATTTCTGGTCAGTCCCCCATCAAAGTTATCCTCGATATACACTGCTGCCATACGTTGGTTTTCTGAAACACAGCCTGGAATTTGTTACTTCTTCGCTAAAACTGCAGCAACAACAAAATCATGCCTCTGGATCATATTCAGAATGAAATCTTAATTCACCCTAAGAAAGGGGCATGCAGTATAGGGGTAGAGTAATTGGGAAGAAACCTACTCTACCTTCCCTTCCAATTTACTCTCACAGTTATTGGTGTCCAGCCCTTGGAGATCACTACCTTACATTATGTAAGTGTGTCCTATAATTCCTCACATCCATGCCTTTTCTCATCTGCTCTTTGGACTATCCTCCCATATGATATATCCCCATCTATCAAAATTCCTCTATATACTTTGAGGCCAATATCAGTGCAGCTCCTCTTTCCAGAAGTGTCGAAATCTTTCCAGGGATGCAGAGTCCCATTTTTCCCAGAGCACTCTTTGTCTTTACTCTCACATTTGACATGGCTACCTTATTGGTTTTCCAGAAGATGAGCAGTTTAAAGACACTGACCATGGACTATTTCTATTTCCACTGCTTTATAGTAGCCTCTCCTCAAAAAGTATTTGCTTTGGTTGAAGAGGTAATTCTGTGATACATGCAGTCATACTATTTACTAAATATGGCTACTATGGAATTTGGGCAGAAAGGAAGGGAAGTAGCTTAGTTTTAAAATCTTATTTGGTCAAAGTATGTGTAACTTTAGAGTCAGAATTCCTCTCTCTTATTGAAAGAATATTGGAATGATTTACTTGGAAAGTTTGTGTTGTGAAAAGTGAAGTGAAGATTACAGAGGTGTTTTTTTTTTTTTTCCTCTCTAATAAAAAACTACCTCACAAATCATAGCTGAAACAAACAAAAAATGGGGCAAGGGCAGGCAAGTGTGGAAAACAGAAGGTTAGAATTCCCATTTATTTTATACACAGGGAAACTAAGGCAAGAGGTATTTTTAGGGCATATTCTTTATGATATTGTAATAGTGGATGCATGACAGTATGAATTTGGTTAAGTACCCAAAACTTTAGAGCACAAAAAGTGAACCTTAATACGTATAAATTATACACAATTTAGAAGATTGGGGGATCTCAGAATGGAATACAGAGTAAGACAAAATACTTTCATTATTACAAATATATGAAATAATCTTACTTAAGGGGAAGGGGGCAAAAGGTCCTGACCTAACTAACTTTGGACATGAGTATAATCTGTTAGGACCAAAGGCAAAAGAAATAGGGTATAGGCACTGTATTCTAGATGATCAGATTTCTTCCCAAGGGAACATAGTTAACAGTTCTGACAACACTTTACATGTCTACTGAAACTGAACAGACCAACTAAATGGTGGGTGGTGAGAGCCAGGTTTCTCACTACTGGAATAAGAAGTTAGAGATGAACAAGGTAGAAAGGCTAAAATAATCCATGTGGTAATGGATTATAGTTGGAAACATAAGTATGAACTCATAGATTTAATGTAGGTACTAATGGTGTCATATAGAAATATTTGTAGATATGTGAGTGCATATATAATATATATATATATTATGCACACTTATATTTCCTTATTCAGCCAGCTGAGAGGTCCTACATGCAAGCAACCCTCATGGAAACCAGAATAACTAATGCTAAAAAGAAATGGAGCTCCATGGAGAAATGGCTGATTTTAGAATTGTGGTAGGAGAGGTACAAGATGGGCCTAGAGCATTTTGTGCCAGAAAGTAGTGCAAAAAAACCAAACCAAAACAAAACAAGAACAACAAAAAAATCCACAATGATTATGTCAAAGGAACACAGGAACCAGCTGAAAGGACCCTTAATAGCCAAAGCCAGAATAGTTTTGTTACAGGATTTCTTCTCGGGTCTTCAAAGAATGAAGAGGTGGACCAGGGTGGTGTGCCGCAAAGCAAGGTTTATTGATTGATAGCAAAGTAATCTTACAAAGCTCCTGAAGAGAATGGGGACCCAACAGGGTTGCCGCTGGGATTTTTAAGTCTAGGGGTTTTCCTGGGCTTGTTGGCAGGCTGTTTTAATCTGATCAACCCTCCCTGTACCTCATCCAGTCAGTTTTGGTCACATGGAAAGGGTGGAGGGCTCCTTTCAAGGTGGGGTAAAATCCTTTTAAAGGTGATTTCCTCTTAGGGTGGGGGGCACCTTGCCCCTGCCTGCCTGCCTTCCAAATATCTTTCATCAGTTCCAACAAAAAATAAATAAATTGGTATTTGATTATAATTCAAAGTATAAAACTAAATATCCATGAGTCCATACTGACACAAGCAAATGAACAATGATATAAATGATAAATAAAAAGTGCTTAAATAAATAACTGAAGGTAGAGAGACAAGTCTCTTGGCCAGAAGAATTTCAATGAGTTTATTTATACACTCTACCCTCAAAATTATCAATATTGGTTTATCAGTTGTAACAAATATAGTAATTAACATAAGATGTTTGTGATAGGGGCAACTGGATGTGTGGCGTATGGACCCTCTCTGTACTATTTTAGCAATTTTCTGTAAATCTAAAACTACTGTAAAATTAAAAGTTTATTTAAAATAGGATGTAAAAATATTCCTAACTGAAGTGAAAATCTGGTTTTATACTGCTCTTGCTTCGGAGACATCTGTTAGCGTATTTGGACTTGCTCGTGTTCAGATATGCACTCGGTGCCAAGAAAATGCTTCCAAAATAATGGCCCCTGAACAAAAAGTCAGCTTTAGTAAAACAGTTTCGTGGTTCACAGTTTAATGGGCTGGAGCCAGCTCCTGTAGTTGGTAACTAGAATCCCTCTCCTATTTAACTTGTCCAATTACAGCAAAAACAGCTCACCAACATAGGAATGGTTTTGTAAGAAAAGAAAAAAATGAGGATTGTGTAACTTAGTACCTGTCTCAGCTGTATTGGCTTTAAGGTTTTAAGTTTTTCACTGAGGAGAGAGGAAAAACACTTTGGAATACTGAGCTGCTTGTATATTTTTGTACCTCGTATATCACCTTTACCTTATGTTTCACTATATTACTAGGGTTTGTATTTATTGGAAAGGGGACATACCAACTGTGTTTAGAGATCTGATTTAGAGTCTTTTTCATATGATGTGTATTGTAAAAGACAGTGCCCATTAATCCTTTGGCTTATGGGTTTGTGTGTATATTTAAAATGCATCTTTCCTGTTTCTGTAATTTAATCTTGAAATGACTGTTTCTAATAAATATAATGTTTAAATGCATCTAATACTTAAATAAGTTACTGGAAGCATGAGACTTGGAGCTTTAATATAATAAGTAAACATTTAATACAGGATTATTGGGGTACTTGTCTTTGTAATTAATGCCTTGATTGAATCAGTAATTATAATCTCTCTGCAAATTAGTGTATTAACATGTGCATTTAAACAGAAAAATTTATGCTTTAAAATAACTAAATATTTATTTAGCATATCAGGATTATTTGAATAATTTAAAATTGGTATTTTCTCCCGTTAATTTAGACAGGAATTTCATACGCTTGGTTAAAGTGTTCTATTTTACTTTAGATAGAGGGGAGTGGGGTGAGGGGAAAAAAAAGATACAAAAATTATAAAATAAAAACTTACATTTTTGTCCAGTTTTGGAATTTTATCTTTTTTGGAATTACCATTCTCAATTCTGCATATCAAAATCTTATTCATCTTTAAAGTTCAGTCTGTTGGGGTGCCTGGGTGACTCAATCCACTAAGTGTCTGCCTTTGGCTCAGGTCATGATCCCCAGGGTCGTGGGATTGAACCCCAAGGGTTCTAGGATCCAACTGAGCATCTGATTCCCTGCTTATCAGAGTCTACTTCTCCTGCCCTTCCCTCCTGCTTGTGCATGCCCTCTCTCTCTCCAATTTAAAAATCAAATATTTTTAAAAAGCCCATTAACTATATTTTCTCAAAGGTCTTATATTTATCCAGACAGACATGTAATGTCTCCCTCTTCAGAAACTCTGTTAACCTCTTAGATAAACTGCTTATAAACATGTGAAGAAGACTTATATCCAGCTAACCTCAAGGGAAGAGACTCCAGATAAAACTAAGTCAAATATTTTTCTCTTATAGGCAAATATAGAAAATAATGTAAAATAATGGAAAGGAATGTCTAGTTAAAGATTATTATCTGAGTCAGAAGTCTGACTGCATGATATCATTGTATCATTAAAGTTCTGGTTTGAGACTGTTAGATAGTATATACAAAGGGAGTGGATGGATAGCTTTCACTTTCCTTAGGGAGTTTTTGATTAGATCATTGTTCAGGAATTTCATCAGGAATTCTTGTTACTTTGTAAGAGGGGTTGTAGATTTTGTCATGCAAAAAAAACTTTCTCAGATGGGGTTTAGGAAAATTTCCTTTCTCTGCACTGGATGACTCATCCCAAACCAGACTATATAAAACAGGAAGCAGAGAAATAAACATAGAAGCTTTCTTACCCTGTAAGTTTTATTAGAAGAATATTTAAAGGGAACAAAATTTCTTTTTCTCTTTTAAAGGGATTTACCATAGATATGGACAGGTAAAACAACAATTTTTTTTTTTTCCACTGACCATTATTCTTTTCACCCTTGGGTTCCATGCAAGCCCAAGGAACAGAACACTTACTGCATACTTAACTAGAGAATTTTATTCTTGTGTGCTTTCAGAAACATTGTGTTGTTTGTGCTACATTAAATCAAAGTGAGAGAATGAAGGAGATCAAAGTTCTAGTCATAAAAAAGCATTCCAGTGTCACAACTAGTGCAATAGATGAGCGAAGACTGCTGTTTTCACAAACTTTCTTTGTCGTCTTAGAAATTTGGGTTGCTTTTTGCCCTCCAGTACTAATTACACACACAAAAAAAGCACAGGCTTTCACAAATCAATTCAACTTCCTGGATATACTTTCAAATGTTTCATTCACAAACAAGGGACTATATTTAATTTCAGTTCCTACGTAACAAAAGAACGCTCAAATTTCTGGGTATTGATGTTTTCATTTTCTTCTCTCTTTGTCTGAAATGAAGACAATTTCACTTGCAACAAGGAACACAAGAAAGTTCATTAAGAGAATGAATTTGTTCATTAAGAGAATATTTGAAGCATATGCTTACGGCCAGTGAAATTATGCAAGGCAATGAGAGGAATTCAGAATAATCTCGAGTCACTAATGCTTTTGATGAAAACAATATTGATGTTGAAGATACCACAATGAACTTAACAGAGAAAAAGACGATAGCAATCTCAACTACAATTATCACTCTGTGCACTCCACTCTGAGTAATTGGTATACTGAGCAGCAAAAGTCAGAAAGGATACTGAAGATTTAAGAGCAAAAAAATGATGTTTGTATAAATTGTAATTATACCCAGAATTTGAGATTATGTATTTTTCTCAAGCACATAACCAGCATTGAAAATAAACATATGCTATACCACAAGTATCAACAAACTTCAAAGAATTTATATTATCCAGATCACATTCTTTGAACATAATCCAATTTATTAGGAAACAAATAGTAAGAAAAGTAGGAACAATCCTTTATGATTAAATTAAAAACAAAATATGTACTTTTTAACAATGGATGGGGTCACAAAAGAAATCTTAAAGGAAAATAGCATATGCTTATAATTGAACTGTAATAAAAGTACTACATATCAACCTATAAAGTATAGATAATTAAAGTTTAATTTGCACAATTGAATTTTTAATTTTGAGAAACAAAGGAAAGCCAAATATCAATAAACAAATAATCTAACTAAAACATTACAAAAATAAAAAGGAATAAACACAAAGAAATTTAATACTGAAATCAGTAATATAGAGAGAACAGAATGTAGTGAAATAAAAGATACAAAATACAAAATACAAAACTAAAGTTTGGTTGTTGGGAAATTAATAAAATTGACACATTTCTCTTGGGACACATACAGAGAAGAGGACAAATAAACAAAATAAAAATGTGAAAAAGAACATAATCATAAATCCTACAGATGTTAAAAATATATTATTTAAGGGGCACCTGGGTAGCTCAGTGGGTTAAGGCCTCTACCTTTGGATCAGGTCATGATCCCAGGGTCCTGGGGCGAGTCCTGCATCAGGCTCTCTGCTCAGCGGGGAGCCTGCTTCCCCACTCTCTCTACCTACTTGTGATCTCTCTCTGTCAAATAAATAAATACAATCTTAAAATAGATACATATATATATATAAAATTTAAGGATTATAGGAATAACTTTATGTAAACAAATTTGAAATGAACAAATTCCTAGAAAAAGCTCACTTAGTCAAACTGACTAAAGAGAGAGGATATTTGCTTAGTTCTATAACCAACAAATAAATATGTAATGAAAAATTTTCCCTCAAAAAAAAAAAAAAAAGACGAAGAAAACCTCAGGTGATCTTCTAGGCAAGTTCTAAAGTTCTATCTAAAGTTCCCAATCCCATGCAACTAACTCCAATTAATAGAAAAGAAGGACCTCAACTATAGGTCTATTTATTTAAAGCTGATAAAGAAGTGAGAGAAAGGAAACTTACAGTCCAGTTTCACCCTTGAACACTGATGCAAAAATCCTAAACTAGGGGTGCCTGAATTGTTCAGTTGGTTAAGCGACTGATCTCCAAGTCCTGGGATTGAGCCCCACATCGGGCTCCCTGATCAGCAGGGAGTCTGCTTCTCCCTCTGCTTCCTGCTCATTTCCTGCTCATGCTCTCTCTCACTATCTCCCTCTCTCCAATAAATAAAATCTTTAAAAAGAAAAATTCCTAAACTAAATAGTAGTAACGGAATCCATCAGAGCACAAGAAAAGATAATACAATGTTAAAAAGTTAGGTCCACCACACCTCTATAGTTAACTAATGTTCAACAAAGCAGGAAAGAATATCCAGTGGGAAAAAAGACAGTCTCTTCAACAAATAATGTTGGGAAAACTGGGCCACTTTCTTACATCATACACAAAAGTACATTCAAAATGGATGAAAGGAATCCATCAAAATTCTAGAGGAGAACATGGGTGGCAGTTTCTTTGACCTCAGCTGTAGCAACTTCTTACTAGACACATCACCAGAAGCAAGGGAAACAAAAGCAAAAATGAACTATTGGGACATTATCAAGAGATTAAAAGCTTCTGTGCTATGCAGGAAACAATCAATAAAACTAAAATTCAGCTGATGGAATAGAAGAATATATTGCAAATGACATATCTGATAAAGGGTTAGTATCCAAAATCTACAAGGAACTAATCAAACTCAACACCCATAAACCAAATAATCCAGTTAAGAAAAGGGCAGAAGACATGAATAGACATTTTTCCAAAGAAGACATCCAGAAGCTCAACAGCATTCATCATCAGGGAAATACAAATCAAAACCACAATGAGATATCACCTTGTACCTGTCAGAATGGCTAAAATTAACAACACAGGAAACATTAGGTGTTGGTGAGGATGTGAGAAAGGGGAACCCTCTAACACTGTTGGTGAGAATGCAAATTGGAGGAGGCACTCTGGAACACAGTATAGAGGTTCCTTAAAAAGTTAAAAATAGAACTACCTTATGAGTCAGCAATTGTATTACTAAATATTTTTCTACAGGTTATAAAAATACAGATTTGAAGGGGTACAGGCCCCCCAATATTTATAACAGCATTATCAATAATAGTCAAACTATGGAAAGACCCCAAATGTCCATTGGTTGATGAATGGATAAAGAAAGTATGATACACACACATACACACACATGCATGTGCACACATACACACGTAAGCATGTGCTGGAATATTACTCAGCCACCAAAAAGAACGAAATCTTGCCATTTGCAATGATGTGGACACAACATTGATGGAGCTAGAGTGTATTATGCTATGTGAAATAATTCAGTCAGAGAAAGGCAAATAGCATATGATTTCACTCATATGGGGAATTTAAGAAACAAAACAAATGAACATATGGGAAGGAAAAAATAAGAGAGGGAAGCAAACCATAAGAGACTCAACTATAGAGAATAAACTGAGGGTTGTTGGACGGATATGGGCAGAGGATGGGTGTTAAGGAACAAATTGTGATGAGCACTGGCTGGGTATTAAGTGATCAATCACTAAATTCTACATCTGAAACCAATTTTACCATATATGCTAACCAACTAGAATTTAAATAAAAAATTGAAATATTGCCATTTACAACAACATGGATGGAACTAGAGCGTATCATGCTTAGCGAAATAAGTCAAGCAGAGAAAGACAACTATCATATGATCTCCCTGATATGAGGAAGTGGTG
Organism: Mustela putorius furo; assembly: GCF_011764305.1. Lineage (NCBI taxonomy): Eukaryota > Metazoa > Chordata > Mammalia > Carnivora > Mustelidae > Mustela > Mustela putorius. The sequence continues at coordinate 47,621,716 of NW_025421294.1, read as the reverse complement.
ATGCAACATGGGGGCTTAAGTGGGTAGGAGAAGAATCAATGAAACAAGATGGGATTGGGAGGAAGACAAACCATAAGTGACTCTTAATCATAAATCCTACAGATGGGGTGGGGTTATGGACATTGGGGAGGGTGTGTGCTTTGGTGAGTGCTGTGAAGTGTGTAAACCTGGCGATTCACAGACCTGTACCCTTGGGGATAAAAATATAGGTTTATAAAAAATAAAAAATTGTAAAAAAATTGAAAAAACGTTAGGTCAACCAAAGATGCAAGATTAATTTAATAACTTTAAAATCCAATTGCTATAAACACATAAAATATTAAGGAGAAAAAATTATCATCTTATGAAGAAAATATGTTTAATAAAATTCAACTTCCATAGATAAGTAAAAAATGTAGCAACTAAAAGTACATGAGGACTTTTAACCAGATAAATTTATCTACACAAATATCTATAACAAGAACTATTTATAATAATGAGATACTTAAAACACTATTTTAAGATTAGGGAAAAATACAAAGATACTGCAAGATTTTCTGTTGAACATTGTATGGTAGCTCAAGCTCTAGAAGTAAGGCAGGGGAAAAAAGATACAAATATTGGGGAAAAATAAAAAATTCTATCATTATATGAAGATGATAAATTATCTACATAGAAACCCCAAAAGAATGTACAGACATATTATTAGAACTTATAAAAGCACTTAGTAGTTGCTGGATTAAAAAAATTAATGAACAAATTTCGAATAAATTTCCTTACATCTCCTACAAACAGGAAATATAATTAAAAAGTGTGTCACTTACTTGGATATTACCTAGAGATAATATATTTAAATTAGAAATATAAAAATATATAAAGTCCATAATGCAGAAAAAAAAGTAAAAACTTCATTCAAAGACATTAAAAAAGACATAAGTAGATGGAGAATTATACCATGTCCATGAATTAGAAGCCAGATATCACAAAGACATTAATGCTTCTCAGATTGACCTAATCCAATGTAATTCTAATAAAGATCCCAGTAACATGTTTTGTGGAACTGGATGAGTTGATTATGAGATTTATATGTAAGAACAAAGGATCCGAATATAGCCAAGGTATTTCTGAAGATGACTAAGATAGGACAACTATGCTATCTGAAATGAAGACTTATAATCAAACTCTACGTCTTAACACTGTTATAGTGGAACATGAGAAATGGATCAATCAAACATAATAAAAACCCAGACATAAGACTGCATATAAGGAAATTTGATTTTGACAATCATGGAGTAGCACTTCATGGGGGAAAGAATACGGTATTTAAGAAAAAAATGGTGGAACAATTTGTTATCCATAAGGAAACAGTTAAACTCTCAAACCACATCTTACAAAAATTCAATTCTAAAGACAAACGTTAATGTTTACAGGAGAAAATACAGAAGAATATCTTATAATATAAGGCTAAGTAAGGATCTTAAAAATAAAAACACAAAAATGAAATTGTAAAAGATTGACAAATTTAACTTCATTAACAATAAAATGTGTATTTAGCAAAAATATGATAAGGATACGGAAATACAAATTACCTGTTGCAAGGAGAGAGTTAATAAAGTAGTTTTTTTCTGGATATGCTATGAAATTCTACAAATTAACAAGGAAAGGCAAATAATGTAATCAAAATTGATAAAAGATTTAAGAGACACTTTAGAGAAGGAATAAAAATGACTAATAAAGGGAGCCTGGCTGGATCAGTGGGTTAAGCCTCTGCCTTCAGCTCAGGTTATGGTCTCAGGGTCCTGGGATCGAGCCCCGCATCGGGCTCTGCTTCGTGGGAAGCCTGCTTCCCTCTCTCTCTCTCTCTGCCTGCCTCTCTGCCTGCTTGTGATCTCTGTCTCTGTCAAATAAACAAATAAAATTTTAAAAAATGACTAATAAGTATATGAAAATATGTTCAACATCATTAGTGGTCTTCAAAATACAAATGCAAATGACAATGAACTTATGTTTTACACCCATCAGATAGGCATACTGAAAGCTGGACAATAACAAGTATTGGCAATATTGTGATCAATAGGAAGGCTTACATCCTGATGGCATTATTAATAATATAAATTAGTACAACTATTTTGGAAACAATTTGGTAATGCTTATGAAGATGAAATGTCTATTCACCACAAACCAGTAATTTTTGGAGAAATCTTGCGTATGTGTTTTAGGAGTTATGCCTAAGTATGTTCACTGGGACAGCAGAGAAAGGTGGAACCACCTAAACATGGATTGAAAGGAAAATGGAAAAATAAAATGGTGTCTATTAAAGTAATTCTAGATAGAACTGAAAACAAGTGAATTAAAGCTGTATCCATCAACATGAATGACTCTCAAGAGTATACTATTGAGAGAAGAGAAGTTACCGAAGAATCCCTACACTACTATTCCATATACATCAATTTCAAAAACATGAAAATGAAATGATCTGTTTGGTGATGTACATACATGGCAAAAGCTCAAAACATAAAGTCATAGAGTAGCAGAAGTGAAATTCAGGACAATGGTTAACTTAGGTGGTTGTGCAAGGGGAAAATAGGATAGGGCTTATATGTGGTTATCAAGTTTTGACCCTTAAGCTGGTGATGGGTATATAGGTGTTTGAATTATTGTTATTCCAAATAATTTGCACATATTATAAATACTATTTTGTGTACATATCCAATCTTTAACATTAAAAAACAACAAAGAAAGAAGATTCATTCATATAATATTAGATCTTACCAGAAGCCTTGCCTGAAAACAATATAAAAGTAATATATTGTATGTTAGTAAAAAAATAAGTTAATTAAAAAAGTAACTCAGAATTTAAAAAATATTAATCATCCATTTTATAATCATTTGAAAATGTGATAAGGACCAGATAAGACAAAATTCAGCAATGTTCTGCTTGATAGAAGTTTGGAGTTGAAAGGTGTTAGTCAATCTTGAAAAGTTTCCCTTACTCCAACTATTAAATGGCACATTTCAACATATATGCAATATATAATATACTTCACCAACTGTTTGGGAGGCTAAAGTTTATTTAATTTTTTCCTTAACTATTATTTAAAAACAAGAAAATAAATGCCTTCATGATTGTGTCATTTTGTCACTTTATAAAGGTGTCTTAAGCAGCCTCAGAGTGATGAAGTCTGAAATTATGTTAAAGTGCAAAGCGATTCATGATAAGAGAATTATTGAAAATATTTCAGCCCAAATATAAATGTTTTAGTGCACAGGTGATTGACTGGAAAGCTGACTAGACATGAGTAAATGAGGCCACGCTGTTGTTAACAGGCTACACAAGAAGAATGGGGAACTTGATCATGGCTTAGAGGCTTTCTGAGCTCACCCATGGACGTCATTGCTTGAGTTTCTTTTCTGATATTTTAGAGAGTACAATGGTTTACTTTGAAATAGTTTTGAACCATAAGAGACTATGGACTCCAGGAAACAAACTGAGTGTTTTAGAGGGAAGTGGATGGGAGATGTGTTAGCCTGGTGATAGGTATTAAGGAAGGTGTGTATTGTATGGAGCACTGGGTGTTATAACCAAACAATGAATCATGGAACATTACATCAACAAAACAAAACAAAACAGAAACTACCCTCACGGGGGAAAGAAATGTAGTCTTTCTAGAAAAATTTATAACCAAAGACCTCATTTTCCACTCCATTATTTTCTGCCTTAGCCAGTAGAAGGAGCTGATGAGGGTAAGCATAGTTAGGGATTGAATTTGTTTTACTCTAGGAGAAGAAATAAAATGGATCATAAAACAAAGAGAAAGGAATTGGACTGGGTGAATTTTTTCAGTTTAAAAATCAAGAGAGACTTACAGTATTGGTTTATGAAATAGGTGTTTTCTCAAGCCTGCACACTTTTAACAATAATTGCAAGGCAAAGAGTGTAAATGATTTTTACTAAAGCATAAAATGATTACTGCAATATAAAACAAATTTGAGCAGTGGAAGAAGCAGACTGGCCATGGAGAGAGAGAGACTGCAAGAAATTTTAGACTCATGACTTATTAAGGTGTGATGAAAATAAAAAACCCACCCCTCAGAAGTAACTTTTAATCAATTTCTCTCTCTCTCTCACACACACACACACACACACACACACACACACACACACACACACACCCCTTTTGGTAGCTACTCTGCTGAGAAAGTAAAATCAACTACTTCAGCCCCAGATATGGCATGATATTTAATCTATGAGAAAAGAAGGTGTTCGTGGAAACTTTCATCAAACTTTGCTGATTCTTTAGCAGCATTCTAATCACACTGGTATAGCTCCTGAAAGAGTCAATATACCATTTTGATTTGTATCCACAGGCCTATTTCTGCACCTGCTAAAATGTTTGCCCAAGTCCAGCAGTGACACTATCTTGTCTCAAACATTTCAGAGAGTAGAACTTATAATTTTGGACCAACTTTAACAATTTTCTTCAGAGAATGTTAGAAATGAAAGAGAATTTAGGACTTCCTTCCCTCATTTTATGTAAGTGGAAGGTCCAGAGAAGTGAAGATGAGCTCAAGGCAACATACTCTCATTTCAGGTTCAATCACGGGTTTATCAACTTCCTTTATATAGAGAGAGAATGGGGGAGGGAGAGGAAGTTTTATAAAGCAGAAATAGGATATCAAAACAACTCAAACCTCAGCATATTCTGAGAGCTGGGGATTTGAGTAATGATGGGGAGGAAGTAAGGAAAAAATACCAGATGGGAACCACCCTTTTTCTTTACATATTCTGTGTACATTTCCTGCCCTGATGTCAGCACAAGGGACATTGATTTCTAATGTGTGCTGTCTTGTGGCTCTCTCTAATGTCTGAATCTGCCAAATCATTACCCATTCCTACAGTTGCTATCTCTTAAGTAGTATAGATACATCACTGATGAAAGAAAGAAGAGGGAAGGAAGGAAGGAAGGAAGGAAGGCAGGCAAAGAAAGATATGTGGAAATATTTGAAATATATTGGGAAATTCACTGTCTATATTTAGATCCTGGAAGAAGCCCACAATCAGGGTACAGATCATTTTTTTTTAATTTTTTATTTTTTATAAACATATATTTTTATCCCCAGGGGTACAGGTCTGTGAATCACCAGGTTTACACACTTCACAGCACTCACCAAAGCACATACCCTCCCCAATGTCCATAATCCCACCCCCTTCTCCCAAACCCCCTCCCCCCAGCAACCCTCAGTTTGTTTCATATGATCTCCCTGATATGAGGAAGTGGTGATGCAACATGGGGGCTTAAGTGGGTAGGAGAAGAATAAATGAAACAAGATGGGATTGGGAGGGAGACAAACCATAAGTGACTCTTAATCTCACAAGGGTACAGATCATTTAACTTAAATTTTAAGAAACATAGAGCCACAGCAGTATTCTCTCTGGAGCTGCTGGAAGTGACTCCCTTATTCACAATACACTGATGGAACTCCAGGTACTTGCCACCTTACTCACTGGGCAGGGACAAAACAGGAACCCAATTTTAGAATGAAGATGATAAGGCACTTTTCAGATCATGGCAGCTTTTCAGTCATTGGAAATTCCCTCACATGGAAACCACTGCAGTTGTTATGGATATTTTGACAATAGATTGAATGTGCTAGCATAAATAGAATCAAATCAAAATGAAATCTGACATAGAAATTATTAACTGTTTTGGTCATTTTCAAGAATAGGATTTTTAAAAAGATGTATAAAAATTTTGAATTTTAAATATAATAACTCAGATTTTTAAAAAATCTAATAAATTAGAGATCTCACATTCTTCTATAGCTACACTATTAATTTTAATAACATTTTATCCATGTTTGGATGAGTCCTTAATTGCAATAATTTGGTTTCAGAAGATAGCATTAAAAAAAAAACAGGTGAAAATAGTTGTGAACATTCTTATAAAGATACTTCATTTACCTTATTTATAGATTGTAATAGATTATTTCTAACCAACTCCCTGGGTACTGAAGAGGACATTTTGTTATCTCTATGGTATGTATATTAAAATTCTATTTCAAGTTTCATTTTTGATGGCAGGCCCTCAGGGTGACGAATGCACATGCTTGATATAGTTTTCTAACTTCCTGATAATGAGGATGTATGAAGATCTTCATGTTCATAGTAGAATATTCTTTGTATCATAAAACTTCAGTACAAGGTACAGAGCTAGCAAGTCTCCAAATGATAACTGAAATTTCGTTGGAATGAAAACCACTGGATATGGTATTGAAAGGCTATCAAGATTGAACAAAAATCACCAAAAATATGTCTTAGGTTTAAAACCAAGTTTCTCTTCCTTTGGAAGTTACACGCGGGGTTTTTGATTAGTAGATCTGCAATAATGTTTCCTCATATTTGATAGCACAACCTTTATGTTGTGCATTAGGTTATATTAATGTGCATGGATTTGCCAAAACAAAAGCAAAACAAAAACTGTAGCACAACCTTTCCTTCCATTATTAAGCATTTGTACTAAAGGGAGCGGGAAGCAAGAGAAGTAAATTTGCTTTTATTGTCTCAGATCTTATGTGACTCTTTGGATAGCCCCTTCCCTCACTGAGTGTAAGTCTTTTGAAGGTGAATTTTTTTTAAAGATTTTATTTATTTATTTGACAGACAGACATCACAAGTAGGCAGAAAGGCAGGCAGAGAGAAAGGAGGAAGCAGGCTCCCTGCTGAGCAGAGAGCCTGATGTGGGGCTTGATCCCAGGACCCTGGGATCATGACCTGAGCTGAAGGCAGAGGCTTTGACCCACTGAGCCACCCAGGTGCCCCGAAGGTGAATTTTTTATACAATCGACTCTTAGGCTAATTTTCTCTGCCTGGTTCTTCAATGAAGAAACAGATTTGTTCCAAGACTGGAGAAAAGCCAGCTATATTGGACTGAGAGATGATCTTATTAGCTCTCTTAGGGTAAGTGAGTGTGGCCATGAATTAGGGGTATCAGGTAAAATGCAAGACACCCAATTAAAATTGAAATCTGGAGTAATAGAAAAAAAATTTTTAGTGTAAATTTGTTTGTTTTACTAATTTGTCAATGCTATCATAAATCCTATATTTTAAGGACATTTTTCTCCCCACAAGTGATTTTGATTAAAACTGATTTTCATTTCCTGTATTGATATTTTAACCTAACCCTCTTGTAAAATGATACCATGCTACTGTTTTATCAAATTCCTTTATAGCTATTGTCTCATTTAGATCTCCATGATGATCCTCATGGAGACCTGAAGTCTCTCTCATGAAAGCCCATTTTCCAGATGAGAATGTTGATATTCAGGGTAATTCTGTTAATCAACTGCCTTTGGCTTAGATCATGATCCTGGAGTCCTGGGGTCAAGTCCCACTTGAGCTCCCTGCTTAGCAGGGAATCTGCTTCTCCCTCTGACCCTCGTGCTTCTCATGCTCTCTCTCATGTTCACCCTCTCAAATAAATAAATAAATGAATAAAATCTTTAAAAAGTCTTATGAGTATATTTCAGTTACTTCATTATATTTACTCCTACCCCCTCTTTCTCTCTCTATAATGTACTATGGTATATAAATATAATACCATATAATAAAATTACATAATACTGCCTCATTCATGGCATTGTGTTTTAACCTAATAAAAATGTTTGCTTTCCTTGAAGATTCTAAATATACGTGATTTGGGACAGTATTGTCTTCCACTAAGAGATTGAACAGGCCTATCCGAACACCTTAACATTTTTATTTTTACCGCATAGCTTACCACCTCCTGAAACTGTTCAATGGCATAAAAAATAGTGCATAAACTATAGAAATAAGATTTTATAGAAATAGTTCTTTAAATGGTTAAGTCCTCTGAGGCACTCCTGCCCCTGAGTCCACACATAATAAGCATTCACTGTTTATGCCTTTGTTTGAAACATATCTCTAAACCTTCTCTCTTGAAATCACTTTCATATAGTCTGTCGAATTGAGTTTTATGTTTTTAATGGTATAACCTTCTTTCCTTTCATGGTCTGTTTCCATTTCTGGAACTAGAAGAAGTTGCACAGTGACAATATAAAGCAATAATTATGTTGTTACACACTAAAATGTTCTAGATGGTTAATAACGCATACCAAGGCATGTAGTCATAACCAGACCAGTTTTCATCTTTGCCACATCTCTGGTATAATTTCCTCCCTCAATCATTTCAGATCTTCTTGGTAGAAGTGGAGAGTTAATAGTATCAGGAGGAGGAAATTTTGAGTGAATAGTTTCTTCAATGTTTAAAATGCCCTGAGCATAATCTTCACAGTATTGTCAATTACTGTAACAATGTAACAAACATGTGTCAACCTAAATGTAGCTCGTCATGGCATAGTGGAGTGGGGAAATTAGTAAGGGATTAATATATATGAAAAATGTGGCTGAAGCTTTCCTATCCCCATGCATTTGTTGGTGGGTGAGTTCATTTTCTGGATTCTTTATTGTTCTCAAGGTAATCTCACCAAATCTATTTTCAGTTAAATCCTCAGTACTTTATCTAGTAGACAAATTTATCTTCTTCACTGAGGGTAGAGGGTAACACACAGGTGCACAGTGACTTTAATGAAGAAATCTGAGGAATATGGGAATAGAAAAAGCTAAGAAAGAGAGGAGAAGCTGGGTGGTGGTGGGGAAACCGTCAAAGTGGGGGAGAGCACTTAGAAGGAAAATATGGAAATTGAGACTTTAAGTCCTTTTGAATAGTAGAAAATCATGCCCTTCTTTGTTCAAAGGAAACTAAAGGCTTTATGAGTTCTTTGGACATCAAATATACTTCAGTGAGGGAGAAACATGCCACTTAAAGTCCCTTTGAAATTCACATTTGATATAAATCTCAAGTCTAAAAATGGTTTTAGCATAAATAAATTTATAGAAGGACAGCTTGGGAAGAACATGCAAATAGATTAAAATACAACCCTATGGCTTTCCAGTTTTCTCTCTCTCTGGTACTGGCATGGAGAAGATATTTTGATTTTTCTTATTTAAATAAAGGAACAGTGGCTAAAAAGAAGCATTGAGTATAGATTCAAATGAACAGAACTGATGAAGTGGAAATGAATATGCTTGAATTAATCATAATGCTTTAATCAGGGTTTTCTAATGCTAGTTAATTGCATCCACAAAATATAGCACCAAATGAGCTTGGTGAGTTGTAAAAGGGAGACTCAGAGACTCTGAATAGGATCCTGTTTTGAACGAGAGGTGTGGAAAAATTGACCAATTGCCACTGAAGCTGTTATGTGCCCAAGTGGCTGAATAAACTTGGTATCAGTCAACTCAATTAAATTATAGGCCTAAATTAAACTTATATCATAGGGCTACCATATTTAATTTCATTTGTTTTTCTAAGTCATCCCATTCCCAAGAGACACTAGACATCTCTCATGACTGAAAACAAATTATCTTTCTTTCCCAGTGTGGTTCCATTAATTTAATTATGCTGCATAATAATTAAAACAGTTTGGCCTCTGTGGCATTGAAATATCTATGTATTCAGAATGACTGTTGTTCCCAACAACATCAGAGCAGGAGACTCTACAAACTCTGCCCCCACCCTCTTCAGAAACATCACTCTGGTCTCTCTGACAGGACCAAAAGTTTTTATCACTAATTCTCTTCTTTGGCTTAGGACATAAATGATTTTAATTTCATCCTGCCTGTGTGACTTAAAGGACCATATCTTAAATACTGTTTTTGTTTTTGCCAACAGACCATTTCAATAATTAAAACCAATCTATTTTTTCCCCTTCAGCAGCATATTCATTCAACTATCTGGTAAAGACTCTCTGATGGAATGTGTTATTAGAATTTATAAACTCTAAAATTTCTGCAACTTCTCTGTCTCTCTTGCCTCAACATCTGAATCCACGAGAGCCAGCTTATTCTGGGAAAAGCCAGTTCTTAATGAGAACACAAAGTTTTGAATCAACAAACATCTACTAATCTTTCAGTATTCCTTACAAGCCTATGCCTTCAGATCTTTGAGGCTAGTAGTAATGGCTTTATAACCCACATTTCTAATATGTTGCTTTTTCTTTTTTTAAGTCTCTGAAGGGAAATCCTTCATTTATAAACTTCTCTGGGTTGATAAGTTGGATGATGTCAGACTCTGGGGGTGAATAGACAAGTAAGAAAGTTAATTTATGGTGAAGTTTGTGTGGGGTGGGGAAATGCATAGTTGGCACGGAGAGTGGAAATTATCCAGTGAAGATGAATTATGCAAACCAAAGCAATTCTTTCCCTAACTACATTCCTGGGCCACTGAGATTTATCATTCCACACATATCTACCTACCTAACTTATCTAAAAAATAATCTAAACTGCTTTGTTTGCTTTTTTGTTTATAATATCTGCTGTTTCTGTGCATTCTTTCTTCAAAGTCAGGACACCAGCAGGTAAGTGTTTGTTGGTCACTTGTATTGAGCAACTTACTCAACAAATTTATCTGTGTTCCATTAACTTATTAATTGGTCTCAAAAGCCTAGGCTTTGTGTTCTAGTAGATGTCTGGTTTCCTCTTGATCAATACTCCTTTAAGCTAAAAAACATAGTGGGTTCTAGTGTAATCATGAAGTGGGAAGACTGTTTCCCTAATCATCCATCTGCTTGCTCTTATCTTTTCAATAAGCTTTTTTGGTCACCTTAATTCTAATCAACTAAGAATGTCTCACTGAGGTGCCCAGCAGGTTAGGACAGAATTCTATGAAGGGACATTTTCTATTAAGTGACAAGGAGTGTCAACAGGTTAACCACAGTCTCCTCATCTGTAAATTCACACTTAATGTATCTTTTCAGAGAGTCACAAGATCAAAATAAAAAAAATTTCATAATATATAAAAAAAGAACAGAGCAAACCAACCTCCTCTTTTTCATTTCACTCATTCACAGTATTATTAATAGCAACAGGTAACAATGGAGTATCAGACAGATCATTTGCAAACACAGCTGCTACAATTACCCCTATGTTTTGCAACATAAATTGGAAGGTAATCCCGTTGAGGGGTGAAGCCTAGTTTTCCCAGCCGTACGTAGGCGGACTTGTGATTTGCTTTGACCAAAAGAATGTGGAGGATGACTTCTGAAGCCAGAGCATATGAAGATTTGCAGGTTTTGTTTTTATCTTCTTAGAACGATGTCCCGAGATCATTGTGCCATAATGAAAGCTGGAAGGATGATCACGTGGAGAAAGGAATCTAGATGCCTCAGTTATCTCAGCTGAGTCCAGCCCTCAGTTGATTCTCCAGCAGAGCGCATTCATGAGTGAGCCCAGGGGAGACTGCTCAACCAACAGCCAGAATTATAGACAATAATAAACTGTTTCTTAAAGCTATTAAGCTTTAGAATAGTTTGTTTTACAGCAATAGATAATAGAATTATTGTGGTAAAGATTATCAGTGAACAACAGAGAAGATCCTTGCTTCATAAATGTATATTCTAGATTCAAAGGTTACAAAAATTGTATTGTAATTGAAACATATGTTATGCACTTCTTATTTATGTTACATAAAGGGATGGTATGTAAAAGTATGAGCTTAATATTTTGCTGAGGGTTGTCTGTGATGCTTAGTAGGAAACATACTGGAGTTAATGGCTAAATTTTTTAATGCTTACTATATAATAGGTTTACAGGTATTTTTACAAGTGTTAACTCACTAAATATGTACAATAATCCTATGTGATATATACCATATATATGTGTGTATATACACTTTGCATTAAAGGAAGCTGAGGCACAGAGGATGATAGCATTAGCTAAGTTCACATAGATAGTAAGTATTGGAATTGGGATTCCAATTCAAGCAATCTAGCTCCAGAGTCTACACCCTTAACTTATGCACACTGTTAGACTAAGCCAACTATTGCATTTACATAGAAATTCTCCCACTTGGGGCGCCTGGGTGGCTCAGTGGGTTAAGCCACTGCCTTCGGCTCAGGTCATGATCTCAGGGTCCTGGGATCGAGTCCCGCATCGGGCTCTCTGCTCAGCAGGGAGCCCGCTTCCTCCTCTCTCTCTCTGCCCGCCTCTCTGCCTACTTGTGATCTCTGTCTGTCAAATAAATAAATAAAATCTTAAAAAAAAAAAAAGAAAAAAAAAGAAAAAAAAAAGAAATTCTCCCACTTAATTTGGGGAAGGCTAATTTTTATTATAATGTATGAGATAAAAGATAAGGCTGATTAGAGCGTAAATCTCTCAGAAATCCACATTGAATTGTCCCAAGGATGGATATAGGGATTTTTAGTTTAAATACCACTCAGACTTATCTTCAAGGTGGCAAATAAAGTAGAAATTATATTTATTTAAAGCAGACAAATGACACTGGACATTATTTTTTTAATTAATTAATTAATTTTTAAAAATAAACATATAACATATTTTTATCCCCAGGGGTACAGGTCTGTGAATTGCCAGTTTACACATTTCACAGCACTCATAATAGCACATATCCTCCCCAATGTCCATATACCCAGCACTCTCTCCTGTCCCTCCTCCCCCCAGCAACCCTCAGTCTGTTTTTTGAGATTGAGTCTTTTATGGTTTGTCTCCCTCCCAATAGCATCTTCTTTCATTTTTTCTTTTCCTACCCCCACGGCCCCCACATTGCATGGAGTGTGGAGACTTCCTCATATCAGGGAGATCATATGATAGTTGTCTTTCTCTACTCGACTTATTTCGCTAAGCACGATACCCTCTAGTTCCATCCACGTCATAGCAAATAGCAAGATTTCATTTCTTTTGATGGCTGCATAGTATTCCATTGTGTATATATACCACCTCTTCTTTATTCATTCATCTGTTGATGGACATCTAGGTTCTTTCCATAGTTTGGCTATTATGGACATTGCTGCTATAAACATTTGGGTGCACGTGCTCCTTCACAGCACCATGTTTGTATCTTTAGGGTAAATACCCAGTAGTGCAATTGCTTGATCATAGGATAATTCTATTTGCAACTTTTTGAGGAACCTCCATGCTGTTTTCCAGAGTGGTTGCACCAGCTTGCATTCCCACCAACAGTGTAGGAGGGTTCCCTTTTCTCCGCATCCTCGCCAGCATCTGTCATTTCCTGACTTGTTGATTTTAGCCATTCTGACTGGTGTGAGGTGATATCTCATTGTGGTTTTGATTTGTATTTCCCTGATGCCGAGTGATGTGGAGCATTTTTTCATGTGTCTGTTGGCCATCTGGATGTCTTCTTTGCAGAAATGTCTGTTCATGTCCTCTGCCCATTTCTTGATTGGATTATTTGTTCTTTGGGTGTTGAGTTTGCTAAGTTCTTTATAGATTCTGGACACTAGCCCTTTATCTGATATGTCATTTACAAATATCTCCTCCCATTCTGTCAGTTGTCTTTTGGTTTTGTTAACTGTTTCCTTTGCTGTGCAAAAGCTTTTGATCTTGATGAAATCCCAATAGTTCATTTTTGCCCTTGCTTCTGCTGTCTTTGGCGATGTTCCTAGGAAGACGTTGCTGCGGTTGAGGTCAAAGAGGTTGCTGCCTGTGTTCTCCTCAAGGATTTTGATGGATTCCTTTCTCACATTGAGGTCCTTCATCCATTTTGAGTCTATTTTTGTGTGTGGTGTAAGGAAATGGTCCAGTTTCATTTTTCTGCATGTGGCTGTCCAATTTTCCCAGCACCATTTGTTGAAGAGGCTGTCTTTTTTCCATTGGACATTCCTTCCTGCTTTGTCAAAGATTAGTTGACCATAGAGTTGAGGGTCTATTTCTGGGTTCTCTATTCTGTTCCATTGATCTACGTGTCTGTTTCTGTGCCAGTACCATACTGTCTTGATGATGACAGCTTTGTAATAGAGCTTGAAGTCTGGAATATTGATACCACCAACTTTGGCTTTCTTTTTCAATATTGCTTTGGCTATTCGAGGTCTTTTCTTCCATATAAATTTTAGGATTGTTTGTTCTATTTTTTTGAAAAAAAAATGGATGGGATTTTGATAGGGATTGCATTAAATGTGTAGATTGCCTTAGGTAGAATAGACATTTTCACAATATTTGTTCTTCCAATCCAGGAGCGTGGAACGTTTTTCCATTTCTTTGTGTCTTCCTCAATTTCTTTTTGAGTATTTTATAGTTTTCTGAGTATAGATTCGTTGCCTCTTTGGTTAGGTTTATTCCTAGGTATCTTATGGTTTTGGGTGCAGTTGTAAATGGGACTGACTCCTTAATTTCTCTTTCTTCTGTCTTGTTGTTAGTGTAAAATAATGCAACTGATTTCTGTGCATTGACTTTATATCCTGACACTTTACTGAATTCCTGTACAAGTTCTAGCAGTTTTGGAGTGGAGTCTTTTGGGTTTTCCACATATTGTATCATATCATCTGCGAAGCGTGATAGTTTGACTTCTTTTTTGCCGATTTGGATGCCTTTAATTTCTTTTTGTTGTCTGATTGCTGAGGCTAGGATTTCTAGTACTATGTTGAATAGCAGTGGTGATAACAGACATCCTTGCCATGTTCCTGACCTTAGAGGAAAAGCTTTCAAATATTCTGCATTCAGAATGATATTTGCAGTCGGTTTTTTGTAGACAGCTTTGATAATATTGAGGTATGTGCCCTCTATCCCTACACTTTGAAGAGTTTTAAACAGAAGGGATGCTGCACTTTGTCAAATGCTTTTTCAGCATCTATTGAGAGTATCATATGGTTCTTGTTCTTTCTTTTATTGATGTGTTGTATCACATTGGTTGCTTTGTGGATGTTGAACCAACCTTGCAGCCCTGGAATAAATCCCACTTGGTCGTGATGAATAATCCTTTTAATGTACTGTTGGATCCTATTGTCCAGTATTTTGGTGAGAATTTTCACATCTGTGTTTATCAAGGATATTGCTCTGTAATTCTCTTTTTTGATAGGATCCTTGTCTGGTTTTGGGATCAAGGTGATGCTGGCCTCATAAAATGAGTTTGGAAGTTTTCCTTCCATTTCTATTTTTGGAACAGTTTCAGGAGAATAGGAATTAATTCTTCTTTCAGTGTTTGGTAGCTTCCCCTGGGAAGCTGTCAGGCCCGGGACTTTTGTTTGTTTGGAGATTTTTGATGACTGTTTCAATCTCCTTACTGGTTATGGGCCTGTTCAGGTTTTCTATTTCTTCCTGGTTCAGTTGTGGTAGTTTATATGTCTCTAGAAGTGTATCCATTTCTTCCAGATTGTCGAATTTGTTGGCGTAGAGTTGCTCATAGTATGTTCTTATAATTGTTTGTATTTCTTTGATGTTGGTTGTGATCTCTCCTCTTTCATTCATGATTTTATTTATTTGGGTCCTTTCTCTTTTCTTTTTGATAAGTCTGGCCAGGGTTTGTTAATCTTATTAATGTCAATCTTATTGTCAATCTTAATATCAATATTATTAATTTTAAGTTTGTCAATCTTATTAATTCTTTCAAAGAACCAGCTCCTAGTTTCATTGATTTGTTCTATTATTTTTTTTAGTTTCTATTTAATTGATTTCTGCTCTGATCTTTATGATTTCTCTTCTCCTGCTGGGTTTAGGCTTTCTTTGTTGTTCTCCAGCTCCTTTAGTTGTAGGGTCAGGTTATATATTTGAGACCTTTCTTGTTTCTTGAGAATGGCTTGTCCCACTATATTTTTTCCTCTCAGGACTGCCTTTGTTGTGCCCCACAGATTTTGAACCATGGTGTTTTCATTATCATTTGTTTCCATGAATTTTTTTCAATTCCTCTTTAATTTCCTGGTTGACCCATTCATTTTTTAGAAGGATGCTGTTTAGTTTCCATGTTTTTGGGTTCTTTCCAAATTTCCTCTTGTGATTGAGTTCTAGCTTCAGAGCATTGTGGTCTGAAAACATGCAGGGAATGATCTCAATCTTTTGATACCAGTTGAGACCTAATTTATGACCCAGGATGTGGTCTTTTCTGGAGAATGTCCCATGTGCACTAGAGAAGAATGTATATTCTGTTGCTTTGAGATAGAATGTTCTGAATATATCTGTGATGTCCATCTGGTCCAGTGTGTCATTTAAGGCTTTTATTTCCTCGTTGATCTTTTGCTTGGATGATCTGCCCATTTCAGTGAGGGGTGTGGTGTTAAAGTCCTCTATTATTATTGTATTTCTTTGATTTTGTTATTAATTGGTTTATATAGTTGGCTGCTCCCATGTTAGGGACATAGATATTTAAAATTGTTAGGTCTTCTTGTTGGACAGACCCTTTGAGTATGATATAGTGTCCTTCCTCGTCTCTTATTATAGTCTTTGGCTTAAAATTTAATTGATCTGATATAAGGATTGCCATCCCAGCTTTCTTCTGATGTTCATTAACATGGTACATTGTTTTCCACCCCCTCATTTTAAATCTGGTGTCGTCTTTGGGTCTAAAATGAGTTTCTTGTAGGCAGCATGTTGATTTTTTTTTTTAAGATTTTATTTATTTATTTGACAGAGAGAGATCAGAAGTAGACAGAGAGGCAGGCAGAGAGAGAGGAAGGGAAGCAGGCCCCCCACTGAGCAGAGAGCCCGACGTGGGACTCGATCCCAGGACCCTGAGATCAGATGGGTTTTGTTTTTTTTTATACATTCTGATACAATGTGTCTTTTGATTGGGGGCATTTAGCCCATTAACATTCAGGGTAACTATTGAGAGATATGAATTTAGTGCCATTGTATTGCTTATAAGGTGACTGTTACTGTATATTGTCTTTATTTCTTTCTGATCTACTACTTTTAGGGCCTCTCTTTGATTAGAGAGACCCTAAAAGTAGTAGATATTTCCTGTAGAGCTGGTTTGGTGTTTGCAAATTCTTTCAGTTTTTGTTTGTACTGGAAGCATTTTATCTCTCCTATTTTCAATGATAGCCTAGCTGGATATTGTATTCTTGGCTGCGTGTTTTTCTCCTTTAGTGCCAGTTCTTTCTGGCCTGCCAGGTCTCTGTGGATAGGTCTGCTGCCAATCTAGTGTTTTTACCCTTGTATGTTACAGACTTCTTTTCCCGGGCTGCTTCCAGGATTTTCTCTTTGTCGCTAATACTTGTAAATTTTACGATTAGGTGATGAGGTGTGGACCTATTTTTATTGATTTTGAGGGCATTCTTAGCATCTCCTGGATCTTGATGTTTGTTCCCTTTGCCATATTAGGGAAATTATCTCCAATAATTCTCTCCAAAATACCTTCTGCTCCCCTCTCTCTTTCTTCTTCTTCTGGAATCCCAATTATTTTAATGTTGTGCTTTCTTATGGTGTCACTTATCTCTCAAATTCTCTCCTCGTGGTCCAATATTTGTTTGTCTCTCTTTTGCTCAGCTTCTTTATTCTCTGTCATTTGGTCTTCTATGTCACTAATTCTTTTTTCTGCTTCATTTATCCTAACAGTAAGAGCTTCCATTTTTTTTAAAGATTTTATTCGATATATATAGAGAGAGATCATAAACAGGCAGAGAGGCAGGCAGAGAGAGAGGGGTAAGCAGGCTCCCCACTGAGCAGAAAGCCAGACACGGGGCTTGATCCCAGGACCCTGAGATCATGACCTGAGCCAAAGGCAGAGGTTTAACCCACTGAGCCACCCAGGTGCCCCAAGAGCTTCCATTTTTTATTGCACCTCATTAATAGCTATTTTTATTTCAACTTAGGTAGATTTTAGTTCTTTAATTTCTCCAGAAAGGGCTTTTATCTCTCTGGAGAGGGTTTCTCTAATATTTTCTATGCCTTTTTCGAGCCCAACTAGAACCTTGAGAATTGTCATTCTGAACTCTAGATCTGTCATATTACCAATGTCTGCAGCCTTTGGTACTGCCTCTTGCTCTTTTTTTATGGTGAGTTTTTCCACTTTGTCATTTTGTCCAGATAAGATTTGGTTTCTCCTCCTCTGGAATTCCACTGTTCTCCTTGGTGAGTGAGGTTGGTCTTGGCTGGGTTTCTTGTTGATCTTCTGGGGGAGGGGCCTGTTATAGTGATTTTGCAAAGTGTTTTTGCCCCAGTCGGAATTGCACCACCCTTACCGGGGGCCAGGCTTAGTAATCCGCTCAGGTTTGCTTTTGGGAGCTTTTGTTCCCTGAGTGCTTTCTGTAGGGTTCCGGAGGATGGGAATGAAGATGACAGCCTCCCAATCTCCAGCCTGGAGGGGCCAAGAGCTCGGGGTCCCACTCCTCGGTGTGCCCTCAGAAAAAAGTGCCCAACCACCCCTGTCTCCCTGGCCTCTGGTTGCACTCGGAGGAAAGTGCTCAATTGCTCGCACTTGGAGAAAAGTGCCCGGTCGCTTCCATCTCCGTTACCTCTGGTCACACTCTGAGCTCACCCAACTTGCGACCGGTTGAAGGTAAGCCCGAGTTGAGAGCTCACTCCTCAGCTTTGTCGTTGTAGCCGGCTTCCCTTCTCTAATACCTGCGAGGTCTGTGATGCTCAGACACCCCCTGGTCCTTCTGTGACCCCGGGCGACCTGGGGTTATGCTGGCCCCGTGTGGGCTTCCCCCCAGTTTAGCCTCTGAAGCGATGTCCCTCCATGGAGCAGACTTTTAAAAGTCCTGATTTTGTGCTCATTTGCTCCGCTGCTTGCCAGGATCCGGCCCCTCACCCCGCCATCTATCTTCCCATCCTTTGGATTCACTTCTCTGCAGGTCCTACCTTTCAGAAAGTGATCGATTTTCTGTTTCTAGAATTGTGGCTCTTCTTCTCTTCAATTTCCCATTGGATTTGTAGATGTTTGCAATGGTTAGATAAGCTATCTAGCTGATCTCTTGTTAACCGATGTAGTCTCAGCCTGCTATTTCTCCACCATCTTGAATCCTCCTGTTGACACTGGACATTATTATGCCAGAGATCAAATTAATCAATATTTTTTCTGAATAGAGTAATATTTAATGCACTTTTTTTGCTTACTCAAAGTCAGTAAACTTGTAAAATGTACAGTTTTCTACACTATAGTGACTATTTTGATTAAAGCACAATACTTACTTCTATCTTAAAGTGAGTTTTGTTGGAACTTAGCTCCCTTGAACGGTTTTTGTTTTTTTTTTTTTTTTAAATGAGTTTGTTTTCAGCACCATGGACAGAAACCATCTAGGGGGATGATTTGCCAGCACCAACCTTAAAGAGCCTACTAAATAGTTCAATTAACTATGGCCCTGCTAGGGGAGGCAAAATATCTACTGAATTGTAATCTCCAAAAATGGGGATCAGGAACACTAAGCATGTGAATATGTTCCTTAGGTAATTCTGAACATCAACCAAGTATGGAACTCCTGACCTAGCTATTGGTTTTATCAAAAGATCTTAGAATACTGCATTACTCATACACTCCCTTTCAACTCTTTGAGGTTATGGAGTTATGCAGAAAAGTTACTACTTTTTTTTTAATGTAGTGATAGACTTACAAAAAGGAAGTTCTTAAGGTTTGTATTTAGTGTCTTGTCTTCCAGTTTATGGTTCTTCCTGTTTGGTTATCCTTTTCTCTTAATTCAGGGACTTATCTGCATGTTATACTCATTTATTTTAACCCATTCCTGAATACACTAAGATAAGCTATTCATGAACAATTGACATAAACTATAAATTCACAGAAGAAGATTACAAATGGCCAAAAACATAAATAAATAAATAAATATGCTCAACCAGTTAGATTATAAGGTAAATGAAAAAAAAAAATCAGTTATGTCTTTTTGTAACATATCAGATGGGTAAGAAGCCTGAATTTTCTAGTGTTAGCAAGAAATTGACATTTCCAGTCACTTCTGGGCATTTAACAAACACTGATTATTTTGCTAGCCTACACTCATTTCCTATCACTACCTCAACTTAGAGACTAGAAATGTAAATACTTGTTTCCCTAGCCTTCTTTGTAGCTGTGGTGGTCATATAACACAGTTCTAATTGATAAACATATATTAAAAAGTCTGTTGTGGAGGTATATGAGAAAGTGAGTATTTACTGATAAGAAAATAGAATTGCAGTAAATTCCTCCTTTTCTGCCTCATTATGTTTTGAAAGTAGACATGATACCTGGAGGAATGGTTTTCATCTTGTTATCATAAGGGAAAGGCCAAGGAACTCACAGATAACAGCTATAATATTTTTAGGTTCTTGAACAAATGCCAGCAGCTTTCCACATACTACTTTTTGAGACAGATAAATCCCCATCTATGTAGATTTCTTTAATTTGATTTTTTTTTATTTAAAGAATTCCTAATTGATACAATGGGATTATAAAGTGATGAAATGTTTTTGGAAGGCAATTGGACATATTCTATCAAATTTTAAATACACCAAGTATTATTATTGCAGTTTAATGTCTACAGTATACAACTTTGTCCTGAAGATCTATTCACCCATGTATGCAAAGATTAAAGATACACACACACACACACACACACACACATATATATATATATAAGCATTCATTCAAGCATTCTTACAATAGCAAATAATTATAAATTGTAAATAACTTGGATGTTTACCATTAAGAAGAATGATTAAATAAAACATGGGTACTATGCAGCTATTAAAATAAAGAATACACAAACACAGAAAGACCATCAAAATTCAGCATTAGTTTAAAAAATACATTTAAGAACAATAGGTATAATATAGATACCACTTTATACCAGTTAGAATGGCTAAAATTAACAAAGCAGGAAACAACAAATGTTGGTGAGGTTGTGGAGAAAGGGGAATCCTCTTTCAGTGTTGATGGGAATGCAAGGTGGTACAGCCACTCTGGAAACAGCATGGAGAGTCCTCAAGAAGTTAAAAATAGAACTACACAGTGACTCAGCAATTGTACTACTGGATATTTACCCCAAAGATAGAGATGTAGTGAAAAAAAGGGGTATCTGCACCCCAATGTTCTCAGTAGCAATGTCTACAATACCCGAACTGTGGAAGGAGCTGAGAGGTCCTTCAATAGGTAAATGGATAAATAAGATATGCTTCATATATACAATGGAATATTAGTCAGTTATCAGAAAGGATAAATACTTAACATTTACATCAGTGTGGATGGAACTGGTGGGTATTATGCTAGGTAAAATAAGTCAATTAGAGAAAGACAATTATCATATAGTTTCAATCATATGTGGGATGTAAGAAAAAGCACAGAGGGTTATGGGGGAAGGGAGGAAAACTGAATGGGAAGAAATCAGAGTGGGAGACAAATGCTGAGGGACTCTGGATTCTGGGAAACAAACTGAGGGTTGTGGAAAGGGAGGTGGGTGGGGGGATGTGGTAACTGGGGGATGGCCATTAAAGAAGACATGTGATGAGATGAGCCTGGATGTTATACACATCTAATGAATCATTGAACATTACATCAAAAACTATATGTGGCAGGGGGGCAAGATGGCAGAGGAGTAGGAGACCTAAATTTCACCAGGAATTAAGCTAGATAGTTATCAAACCATTCTGGACACCTACAAACTGAACAGAAGATAGAAAAGAATAGCAGCATTCCAGGAATAGAAAAGTGACTACTTTACAGAAGGTAGGACATGTGGAGAAGTGAATCTGAGGTGATATATGGGAAGACAGACAGCAGGGGGAGGGGACAGCTCCCAGCATGTGATATAGCAGTGGAGTACAAAGTTGAAACTTTCAGAAGTCTGCTCCATGGAGGAAACTCACTCCAGTGACTAAGGGGGTGGAAGGATGCTCATTGGGTCAGTGTGGTATCAGGACCCTTGGGGTCCCAGAATGACCAGGGGTGCCTGAGTATTGCAACGCTCCTATGTATCAGAGGAGGGAAGCCAGCTGCAAAGATGGAGCTGAGGAGAGGGCTTTCAGCTCAGGGTTATCATAAACCAATTCAAGGCAAAGTCAGACCACTACTCTTCGAGCAGGGACCCCATAAGTGGCAGATCCAGGGAGACTCCCCCTTCCTCCACTGGGAGGAATAGCACAGGAGTTTTCTGCAAGATTCTGCTGGATTTGGAGACTCCAAATGGGGTTGTGTGCCAGAGATAGAAATGCTCAGTCACAGACTGGGGGAGCTTTGGGTGTAGCTAGAGACCAGGGAGACAGGGATGATTGCTTTTCTCTGAAGGCTCACTGAAGAGGTGGGACTCTGAGCTCTCAGCTCCTCTGGGGCCAGTTTGGGAGGCCACCACTTTCATTCTCATCCTCCAAAGTTGTACAGAAAGTTGCAGGGAACAAAAGCTACTGAGAGCAAACTGGAGCAGATTACTTAGCCTGGCCCCTGGCAAGGGCAGTGCAACTCCACTTCAGGCAAAGAAATTTGAGAATAACTGCAACAAGCCCCTCCCCCAGAAAGTCAGCAAGAACATCCATCCAAGACCAAGTTTACTAATCAATAAGAACTGCAAAACATCAGTGCTAGGGGAATACAGCACATAGAATTCACAGCTTTTGTCCCGTGATTCTTTAGTATTTCAAAGTTAATTTTTTTTAAATTTTTGTCATTTTTTTCTATTTCTTTTGAATTTTCCCTCTTTCCTATTTTATCCTGTTTTAACTATTTTAACTTATCAATACCTTTCTAAAAATCTTTTTACATTTTCATTGTTATAGTCATATTCTATCTCTTCATTGTATTTGACCTTATTTTTTGTATATATAAGTTTTTCTTTCTTTAAAATTTTGGGAAGCAGTTTCTTTAAACAGATCAAAATATACTCTAAATCTAGCATATGGCTTTGTTCTAGTCTAGTTTTCAGCCTGATCATATTGTCTCTCTCTCTCTCTTTTTTTAAACCAACTTCTTATCAATTCCTTTTTTTTTTTTTAGTATATTTTGAGAGAGAGAGAGATCACAAGTAGGCAGAGAAGCAGGCAGAGAGAGAGAGAAGCAGGCTCCCTGCTGAGCAGAGAGCCCGACGTTTGGCTCGATCCCAGGACTCTGAGTCCACGACCTGAGCTGAAGGCAGAGGCTTTAACCTACTGAGGCACCCAGGAGTTGCATCAATTCCTTTTTTAAAATCTTTTTTAATTTTCATCTTTACAGTCATATTCTATCCCTTCATCATGTTTAACCTTATATTTGTATATATGTAAGTTTTTCTTTCTTTAAAATTTTGGGAGGCAATTTCTTCTAACAGACCAAATACACCCAAAATCAAGTGTGTGGTTCTGTTCTAGTCACCAGCTTAAAAAAAAATTATATATATATATATAATTTTATAATATAAAATTATAATATAATAATAATAATATATATTATTATTATATAATATACAATATATTATATATAATTATATACATACATATATAATATGTATATATACACATATACATATACAAATACATATACATGTATATGTGTATATATACATATTATATATATTTATATATATATAAATATATATGTGTGTATACCTATATATATATTTTTTTAAAGCTGGTGACTAGAACAGAACCACACACTTGATTTTGGGTATGTATATGTATATATACATATTATATATATATATATAATATGTACATATGTATATGTATATATACATATTATTTATAAATATATATAAATAATATGCATATATTTTTTAAAGCTGGTGACTAGAATATATATTTATATATATATTTATTTATATATGTATATATATTAATACATATATACATATGTATATGTGTATATATACATATTTATTAATAATATATATATATTTTTTAAAGCTGGTGACTAGAACAGAACCATATATATAAATAATATGTATATATATCATATATATAAATATATGATATATATTTATATATATAATTATATATGTATATAAATATATATTCATATATTATGTATATATATTATTTATATATACACACGTAAATAATATGTGTATATATAAATATGTATATGTATATATTATTGATATTTATATAATATATACATGTATATATTATATATATATATATTTTTAAAGCTGGTGACTAGAACAACCCCTTTCAGGTCTCTTCTGATTTGGTTAGTGTATATTTCTCTGGGGTCATTGTTATCCTTTTAGCATTTTGTTTTCTCATTCATCTATTCTTCTCTGGATAAAATGACAAGGCAGAAAAAAAGAACAAGAGGTAGTATCAACGGCTGGAGATTTAATCAATACAGACATTAGTAAGATGTCAGAACTAGAGTTCAGAATGACAATTATAAAGATGCTAGCTGTTCTTGAAAAAACATAGAAGATACTAGAAGATCCCTTTCTGGAGAAATAAGATCCCTTTCTGAAGAAATAAAAGAACTAAAATCTAACTAAGTTGAAATTAAAAAAGCTATTAATGAGGTACAATAATAAATGGAGGCTCTTACTGCTAGGATGAATGAGGCAGAAGAGAGAATTATTGATACAGAAGACCAAATGATGGGCAATAAAGAAGTTGAGCAAAAGAGAGACAAACAACTACTGGACCACAAGGGGAGAATTCAAGAGATAAGTGATGTCATAAGATGGAACACTATTACATCAATTATGGAATAACAATTATTATGGGATATTTGGGGATCCCAGAAGAAGAAGAAAGAGAGAGAGAGATCAGAAAGGATATTGGAGCAAATTATAGTAGAGAAGTTTCCTAATTTGGTGAAGGGAACAAACATCAAAATCCAAGAAGCACAGAGAACTCCCCTCAAAATCAATAAAAATAGGCCCACACTCATTCATCTAATAGTAAAAGTTACTAGTCTTAGTGACAAAGAAAATTCTGAAAGCAGCTTGGGACAAGAGGTTCTAACATACAATGGTAGAAATATGAGATTGGCAGCACACCTATCCACAGAGACCTGGCATGTCAGAAAGGCATGATATATTCAGAGCACTAAATGAGAAAAATATGCGGCCAAGAATACTATACCCAGCTAGGCTGTCACTGAAAATAGGAGGAGAGATAAAAAGCTTCCAGGACAAACAAAACTTAAAAGAATTTGCAAACACCAAACCAGCCCTATAGGAAATATTGAAAGGGCTCCTCTAAGCAAAGATAGAACCTCAAAGTAACAAACCAGAAAGAAACAGGGACAATATACAGTAATAGTCACCTTATAGACACAGCACTGAATACACATTTTCCAAAGTTAACTTGAATGTATATAGGCTAAAT
Organism: Mustela putorius furo; assembly: GCF_011764305.1. NCBI lineage: Eukaryota > Metazoa > Chordata > Mammalia > Carnivora > Mustelidae > Mustela > Mustela putorius. Next base: position 47,596,698 of record NW_025421294.1, on the reverse strand, counting down.
GCCCCAATCAAAAGACACAGTGTATCAGAATGGATTAAAAAAACCAAGACCCATCGATATGCTGTCTACAAGAAACTCTTTTTAGACCCAATGACACCTCCAGATTTAAAATGAGAGGGTGGAAAACAATTTACCATACTAACGGACATGAAAAGAAAGCTAGGGTAGCAATCCTTATATCAGATCAATTAGATTTTAAGTCAAAGACTATAATAAGAGATGAGGAAGACACTATATCATACTTAAAGTGTCTGTCCAACAACAATATCTAAAAACTTTAAATATCTAAGCTTTTAACATGGGAGCAGCCAATTTATATGAACCAATTAATAACAAAATCAAAGAACATATTGACAGTAATATAAAGATAGTAGGGGACTTTAATAGCACCCTAATTGAAATGGGAAGATCATCTAAACAAAAGATTAACAAAGAATTAAAGGCCTTAAATGACACACTGGACCAGATAGACATCACAGGTATATTTAGAACATTCCATCCCAAAACAACAGAATACACATTCTTCTCTAGTACACATGGAACATTTTCCAGAATAGATCACATCCTGGGTCACAAATCACATCTCAACTGGTACCAAAAGAGCAGGATCATTCTCTGCACCTGTGCTCATCTCAACATGTGCCTCCTTAATACCCATCACCTAGTTACCCTACCTGCCAACACCCCTCCCTTCTGTAACCCTCAATTTGTTTCTTGGAGTCCAGAGTCTCTCCTGGTTTTTCTCCCTTTCTGATTTCTTCCTATTCAGTTTTCCCTCCCTTTCCCTGTGCTCTTTCTTACATTCCACATATGAATGAAACTATATGATAATTGTCTTTCTCTGCTTGACTTATTTCAGTTAGCATAATACCCTCCAGTTTCATTATTTTTTGTTTATGGCCAGATAAGTTTAAAGTTAATACAACTATATCAAAAACTAATGTTGTACTGTATGGTATCTAACATAACATAATTAAAAAATAAAATAAAAAGATAAAAATAAAAATAATGAGTAAATTTTAAAAAAGCTAATGCAACCAATGTTTGTATAGGAACAGATAATTGGGAGTAAGGATGAAATCTATTACTAGAATGAGTCATTACTGAAAAATTGAGGATGTGTGATAGTGGATCTTTACAATTGTCACAATGTTTTTCATAATACTTAACACATATTGTGCACTTACAAGGTCACTGATGTGAGGTACTCTCTTTACATACACTACCTCACTAAATTCTTAAAACAAGATATAATGTAGATTTCTATTATTTCTCTATTTTACTGATGAAGTAGTTAGCTGTCACTCAGAAAAATTAAGTAATTTCGCCAATTGAGTAATATACCTAGCATGGAATTCTATCCCAGGTCTTTGTGACTCTGGAATTCAAACTGTTCATTATTATCCTTGCAGTTCCCAAAGGCATTAAACATGCACTTGCATATGGCATAGAGGTTGGGTCAATATATAAGTCCCATATTGACAAGTATATTTTTTGTCTTGTTCAACACTATATTACTAGGACCAGGAATAAAGTAGATACTTGGCTTATATTTGCTAAATGGATGAATAAACATATACATAAACGAAAGGTTAATGATCTGAATATAAAATAAAAATAACTCCTTTTTAAAAAATGTTTATAGATTTTATTTTACTTTTTTATTTGACAGAGAGAGAGAGAGAGAGAGAGAGTGAGAAAGCACAAGCAGGGGGAGAGGGAGAAGCAGACTTCCTGCTAAGCAGGGAGCCTAAGCTGTGACTCTATCCCAGGGCTCTGAGATTATCACCTCAGCCAAAGGCAGATGCTTAACCAACTGAGCCACCCAGGTGCCCCAAAATAACTCCTTCACAAAATCAGATCACCTCTTAGGATGATATTAAGTGGTTTCTTTCCTTGACTATTTGGCTAGAAATATTTTTTAAGATACCTCTTGGTTAATAATTTTAACACTCTAGGAAATGTTTATTAGTTCTAGAGAAATAGCCCAAACTGAAGGTTAAGTGAATTTTCCACTGGTGGATGGAGAGAGTCCAAGTAGAACAGTGCTTAAAAAAGCCTCAAAACAGTATGTCCTCCTTTGCATCCGTCTATCAATGGGTCATAAAGAAACAAGCTGAGAATGTTGACTTTGAAGAGCTCCCAAGATAGCTTTCCAGATGACCTCTTGGTCACAAGGGCCTGTTATTTTAAAAGGCATAAGTACCATAGAGAGCAAAGGGAGTGGCTGGAATGTCCTTTGATTGGTGCATTATTTTGAGAAAAGCTGATATAGATCATTTTGCCTCAGAGGGAGGGAGCCCAGGTTCCTGGCTTTGCCTAGTTTACAAATCCTGAAACCAATTAATCTTTTAGAACTCCAACAAACTTGCCAAACTGAAGAAAATAAGAATTTCTGTATATATGAGACAAGAAAATAACAATGGAAAATCTAGCATTTATGTGTCAGTACATATTGAGACCATGGGTAGTACTGGCTGCCAACAGATCATTTTTCTAATACATAGTTGGACAAAGATTAAACCGTTTCTCTGCTTAAGCACACTGCTAATGTGTCTCCCTGCTTAGACTCTTTAGAATTGAGTTCTGGGCCCTCTACTTAGCTCCATCTAGCATTATCTCCTGCTGCTGTCATATATGGATTCTTTTCTCCAGACAAAACAAGTTCTCAGCCTCTTTCTAAAATAAACTGCAAGATCCAACATTAACATCTAGCATTTATCAAGCACATACCATGTGCTAAATATTCTGATAAATGCTTATGTGGATTATCTCATTTAACCTCATGACTCTGAGGTAAATTCCGTTTTACAGATAAAGATGTTGAGATATGGAGAGGGTAAGTAGCCTGTCCCTCACACAGCTGTCAGTGGTAAATTTGAACTTTAACTCCAGCAGTTTAACCCTCATTGCTTTAATTATTACCTCTCTCTTATAGAAATAAAATGGTTTAGATCCTTAGTTTTACCCTTTGGCCAACATATAGCATCACAATCATGAAATGAGTAGAATATCTCTTTCCTACCTCAAGAAGTTTGAAGATCTGTAGATATCATTTAAATTTGGTTCATTCAGGCATTTAACAAGTGTTCGTTGAGTACCTCCTATGTATAGACATTGTTTTAAGCACGGAAGATACATTAGTGAAGAAAACAGAAATCCTCACATTCATGGAACTTATATTTTAGTATGTTCTAGTCCTGAAATTTATCAAAGGGACCTAAGTCCTAAATCTAAATACAGAAAAGTTTTTGTCCCTGGCAAGGGATAAGCTGGCATGTAACTACTTTGCTTTCCCTTAGAGGCTGATTACCTAGAAAAAGAGACTTTTTCTGGAGGTGAAAATGATGTTTAGTAATCAAGAGATATCAAACTTTTGGGGCACCTGGGTGGCTCAGTGGGTTAAAGCCTCTGCCTTCGGCTCAGGTCATGATCCCAGGGTCCTGGGATCCAGCCCTGCATCGGGCTCTCTGCTCAGCAGGGAGCCTGCTTCCTCCTCTCTCTCTGCCTGCCTGTCCGCCTACTTGTGATCTCTGTCAAATAAATAAATAAAATCTTTAAAAAAAAAAGATATCAAACTTTCATACTACACGGGCCATCTGGGATATGTAGCAGACCCACTTCCTGGGTCAGGAGGTGACTGAGGTACACTAAAGAGAACTTATCCAGTCTATACAGGCTGGCCCTTCTCAGCTGCTATGGGCTGTCACCATCCCAGAATGTAGGCTAGTGTTATAAAGCTACCAGATTTCAAGAGAAGACAGAAATCTGATTATTTTTGTCTGTGAGTAAAATATTCAATTTTGTAAATTTTGGAAAATGAATTCAAAGTAAAAACAACAAAATACAAATACCAAAACTCTGCGCCAATTAAAAAAAAAAGCATCTATTTTAAGGCCAAATAAATGTTTCACAAGGACTGCAAGATCCCCCTTACATGAGGTTTCTAAATTAGTCAAACTCATAGAATCAGAGAGTAGAATTGCAGTTTTCAGGGGTAAGGCAACAGGGAGTGGGAGATTTATAATCAATGGGAACAGTCTCAACTATGCAAGGAAAATAATTTCTAGAGCTCTGCTCTACAATGTCTCTAAAGTTAGCAATTTGTATTATACACTTAAAAGATTGTTAAGAAGGTAGATATAATAGTGTTTTTACCACAATAACAAAAAATTGTATACTCTGTGCGTTTGTGTGTGTGTTTGTGTGTTGACGTGAGGCAATTAGGTATGCTCCAGCAGTTAGCCCTATGATTGCACTAAAGTAATATATCACCAGAGGCCTCTATCCTAAGCTAGTAGAATACAGAATGAAGGAGGCCAGGGATCTTGCAACAGATCCTATAAAAAAAAAAATGAAAGAAGCAATTAAATCACTAACAAAAAAAGGTACAAGGAGTGTTTGACAAAAGAATCAGGAGCAATGTCAGTATCAGCAAGTATCTTTCTCCAGAAACATCACGTAAAGTTTATTTCAGCTAATGCCACTTCCCTTCAGGCTCTCTGCAGCTTGCTGTCTTGCTCTGATGTAGAGACAGGGCAGGTCATTTCTCCTTTGTCCTGGAGCTCTGGTGGTGATAAACTTTTCCTCTGAAACTTCAGAGACAGGGATAGAGAAAGCCTAAGGCTCCTAGAGGATTTCTTGCAAAGGAGAAGTTCTACCTTACCCACATTGGTTCTCTTGCAGGATCTGGGAATTTCTCTAGGCAAGATTTATTTTATCCATCATCTATCTATCTATCTATCTATCTATCTATCATCATCATCATCATCTATCATCTATGTATTTATTGTGGTAAGAACATTTAACATGAGATCAATGTCTTAAGAAATTTTAAATGCATAATATCATCCTGTTAACTATAGGCACTATGCTGTACAGATCTCTGAAACTAATTCATCTTGCATAAGTAGGCTTTATTTATATGTGGCAGGTCTAAGCTTGCAATATAGATGTGATATATAATTTCAACTTTTTTTAGGCAGATATGTTAAAAAGTTATTAATTTAAACTCTAAAGATGCTTGTCTCAGAACATTTCCTTTACAATAACTGAAGTGTCTCCATCTATTTCTATTTCTTCTACCCACCCCAGCTCCCCCCACCCACCTTTCATGCAGATAAATTATGCTGACTCTAGGAAGGGCTCAAGCTGCATGTCTGAGGATTTATTGGCTGATAATAGTTGGATTCACGAAAGACTGCTGCTCTGCCCCAAGCTTGTACTCAGTCTTTTTTTTTTTTTTTTTTCCTTAGCTCATTTATTTTGGAGAGAAACTGAGGTTAAAGAAGCTGTAGGCAATCTGCCTATATCCTCACAGCAAGTAACTGAAGAGTGAGAGTCAAACCTAAATCCATCTTCAAGCACCTCCTGTTAGAACCAACAGGATGGTCTATAGCATTTTGTAAAGCTAATAGCATTTTTTGATGGCATAACAATTTATGACATAGCATTATATCTCAATATGTGGAGTCTAAACCAGGAGTGGAGATAAAAACAAGTGTGGTTATCTTAGAAAATGTATTTACCATTCTCTGTCAAAATATTTAACATGTTTTTTGGAGTAAATAGACAATTCCACAACTTTAAAAAATATCTAAAATATGTTAGTGCTGTCATGTAGAACACAGTCTTAGTTTATGCTATTGTAATTTTTAAAATTGGATTTTCATTGTTAGTTCTTTGGAATTAGTCCAAGAATGAAGCAAAGCATGAGACTTCATATATGGACATTTAAACAATTCATATCCATACTAAGAATGCATTTACAGCAATTGACAGTTGTCACTGAAATGACAGCTAATCAGAAGGGCAAAATTTTTTTTTAAATTAATGGAATTAAAAATGTTTTATTTTAACTTAATATATCTAAAATATTACCCTTACAATATATACACAACATAAAAATTATTAATTTTATATTTTTACCTTCTTTTTCTAGTACTAAGTGTTTGAAATCCAGTGTGCATTTTAAATTTAATAGCACATCTTAATTCAGATGCTAATTTTTTTTTTTTTTTTTTTTATAATTTAGGAATTAGAACAATCCAGATTTCTGTTCTATAAGAGGACTCGGCTTCGTATCTCAATTGTGATATACTAGTTCTTTAGTGGCATAAAAAATATGGATTTTCCAGTTAAACAACAAGCAATTATTTTTATGGCATTTAAAAATTCAATTTATTTAAACTAAAACAACAATAGTTCAATCATGTCTCCCATCCCCCATCCCTTAGCTCTGGCAATCACCAATTTGTTCTCTGTATCCATGAATGTGGTTTTGTTTTTGTTGTTTTTTTCTTTTTTAAGATTCCACATATAAGAGGGATAGATCATACAATATTATTCTTTCCACTTATCTCACTTAGCAAATGCCCTTGAGGTCCATCCATGTTGTTGTAAATGTCAGGATTTCTTTCTTTTTTTATAGCTGAATAATATTCCATGTATATAAATACCACATCTTCTTTATCCATTCTTCCATAGATGCACTCTTGGGTTGTTCGAATACCTTAGCTATTGAAAATAATGCTGCAGTGAACGTGGCGGTGCATGTATCTTTTCGAGTTAGTGTTTTCATTTTCTTTGGATAAATACCAGGAATGGAAGTGTTGGATCATACGGTCATTCTAGTTTTAATTAAAAAAAAAAAAAAAAAAGCAACCTCCATACTGCTTTCTGTAGTGGCTGCACCAGTTTATATTCCCACTGACAGTGTACAAGTGTCCCCTTTTCTCTACACCCTTGCCAATGCTTATCATTTCTTGTCTTTTTGATATTAGCCATTATAACAAGTATCAGGTGATATCTCATTTGAATTTGATTTTTATTTTCCTGATGATCAATGATGTTGAGCATCTTTCCATATACCTGTTAACTTTTTGTATGTCTTAGGGAAAATGTCTATTCAGATTATCCCATTTTTTAAATGGATTTCTTGTTGTTTTTTTTTTTTTTTTGCAACTGAATTGTATAAGTTCTTTATATATTTTGAGTACTAGCCCCTTTTTAGATATACGAACGGCAAAATTTTTCTCCTGTTCAGTAGGTTGCCTTTTCATTTTGTTGATGATTTCCTTTCCTGCATAGAAGCTTTTTAGTTTGATATAATCTTACTTGCTTTTTATTACTTTGTTTTGGGGTCAGATTAAAAAAATCACTGCCAAAACCTATGCCAAGGCACTCACTGCCTATGCAGTAAGCTATTTTTAAATATTGTAAATGATAGCAGGTTTTAACTACTATTTGAATAAAAAAAAGATAGCAATAAAGATGAAAGGTCAGAAATCTAAGTTGACAAAATAGTGTTATTGTATCTTTAATAGACAGTACCTTCAACCCACATTGAACTGATGTACTGCCAGATCAAAAGTAGGCACAACTGGGATGGGAGTCTATAGCTGATTTTAGATAAACATTAAGTTCAGCCATGGAAAAGAGAATATGTAGGCAAATGAAGAACACAGCATAGTGCTCTTTTGACATTTGCCATTTGGTCTTTGAAGTGGAGGAAAAATAAGATAACAATTACATGACATTTGAGGTTAGATTTGAACTGAAAATTTGAATGAGCTCCAAATCTCAGAAAAACAGCAGAATTAGTGAGTAGCAGGATTATATTGCATTGTGACCAGCACAAGAAAAGGGGGGTGGGAGTAAATGTCTTCTTGAAAAAGAAGATCTGAATGTAAAGTGGAACACTAATCAGTGGAGGATAAATTGGTTTGAAGAATACAGAGATATGGATAATATTTTTCTTGAATTACAAGATTTTCATACCACTATGCCCTCTTAGAAATTATCCAAGAAATAATCTTTACTGTTCCGAGATTGGATTTTGAGACTTGGTCTCTGTTACGTCAACTAAAATCAGTATGAATTCAACTATTCATTTATTTATTCAACAAATAGAAATCTTTAGTTTGTTGCCTTTTTTTCTTGGCAGAACTTTAAAATTTTATTTTACTACACATATCTTCTTTAGTGAACATCAGGTGGCATGGGTTAGGTTCCAGCACCATCTTCTAACTTTAAGAGTGTCCTAGCTCAGTTTAAGCCAATCAACATAATCTGTAATCCTTGACATTAAAGTTGAGGTTAGGGATGGGCACAGGACAGGCAATTAAAGACATGAGAAGCTACTGGGCATCTTAGAAATGGGATTTTCCTTTCTCTTCCATAGGAGTAACTAGGAAGAGATTCTTTCTGTGATATGAAGATGTGGAGCCTGGAAACACTAAAGTCACTATGCTGGCAAGAGAAGACCCCTGGTGATAGGTGGATACTACGTAACCTGTAGTTCATAGGAAGACCTTTGTCATAGAAATACAACTTCTGAGCTATAGGTTGATGAAAACCCAGATGCTTTCAGGTAAGAGACTGAAGCACTAGAAGAAATTGAGTGAGTTATATTTTTAAAGGGAAATTTTAAGAAAAAAGAAAAATAAATATTTCTTGGGAGGGGAGCATGATATAGAAATAAATAACAAAAGCTTGTGCTACCCCATGCATAGATTGAAAAATAAACCAAAAAAATTACTGTAAGTCTGAAAGGTTTATCTGATTGTGGATCAAACCAGTTTCATTTGAAAACATTTATATATCCTGAAGCCCTTTTGTGCAGAACAGAGGAATTTGGGGTAGTGTCCACAGCTTCTGAGAGCAAAAGCATGCTCTTTCGTCCTACAAATAACTGAGAACAAGATGTTTGTACAGAAATAATCAGATTGGTGTCAAGGATGAGTTACAAAGCAAGCAACATCTAAGAGATCAACTGTGCTATCTTTATCCTTAAGAACAATTTAAATCATTAAAAGTAGATTGGTTGTATTTTGAGCTCATAGCTATATTCAATTACATCCACTGTCACAGAAAACGCGGCTGAGATTGTTAACCTTTCTTTTTCAAAAGAGTAAAAGCAGCCTCCTGGCAAGACCAGGCATGGTTCTTTTTACTTAACATAGAATTGAGATTTATGGTTATGGGTTATGTAAAAGAAAAAGGAAAATAAATGTACTTGTCTTCTGGCTATAAAGAATGATCTCGTGGATTTGGCTTTGGACTTCTAAATACAAAACAGGGATGTGTGATACAGAACATAAGACAAACTCTAATGTACATAGAAATCATGTAGGACTCGTTTTGAAATGCAGATTCAGATGCAGGAGATCTAAGTGGGACCTTAGATCTGAATTTTTGACAAGATCCTCCATAATCCTGGTGCTTCCAGGTCCGTGGACCACACTTTGTAAAAGAAAGATATAGAGCAAAGAGCTGGGCTATAGAGGATGCAAGAAGTCTGGGCCCACTTCCAGATCTATCATTAACCAGTTGTGAAAACTTGCTAATGTCACTTAAACTTTAAGTGCTTCTCATATATAAAATGATGGAGCTGGATTTAGTCATTTCAAAATCAATGACAAAGCTAATCCAACAGGAAAAAGAGGCTCTCTATCTTAATCACTGCATTTTAAATCTTCTCGATTCACTTTCCATTGCTCCTTTCCTTTAAGGAGGGTATCTACCATACTAGCAACATGACTCTTGTCTTTGGCTCTTCTCTCTCCACTGCCTCCCTATATATAGTCAATCTTCAACTATCATCCAATTCCTTATAAGATAATTGTAGGCTCTTTTACTTGTTTGTTTCTACTTCCACTGGTGCAACTAAAATTCAAGTAATTATCATCTTCCTCTTGAACCCCCTATAACAGTCTTCTAAAAAGTTTCTATTCCTCTGTCTCCATTCCAATCTATTCTTCACTCATTTAGTCAGGAAATGAATATTTTTAATAATCTGCTTCATGACATTTCCTGTCTTCTGGCCATAGTGCTTTTCATGTACTGCAGCACATTTCTCCTCTTATCTTCTCAGCCATGTGATTAGGTGGGTTCTACTTACCTTCCCATTCCAATACTCAATTTGTATCTAATTACCTCCTGCCCCCATATGAAATCTTTCAGTGACTTCCCACTTTTTGTAAGGATATGGACTACAGTGTCTATTATGAAGCAGGCCATGCAAGAGCTCACTCTTGTCCTCTCTTTCTCTTCCCTCTCATTCCCACGGTTTAGTCATATTGGACTCTTCTAAGTTCTTTAAAAGTCTCGTGCTCTTTTTCATCTCAGCTTCTTTGTGCCTGTTATTCCTGCAGCCTGGCATATTCACGCACCTCCTCCCGGATTCACCAAGTGCCTGCTGGTGAATTATTTTGCTGAGCTCTGCTAAAAATGTCACTTTCTGATTCCCAAGGTTAATTTAGGTCAGGACTCTGATATTAAATGTGCTGGAAGTACTGTACACTTGACCTTCACAATGCTTAGTAATACACATTTAAATATTTGTTCAATGTCTATTTTTGCCAGCAGACTATATGCTTGATGAGGACAGGTAACCCATCTGCCTTATACAGAGCTGGATTTGAGAATATTTTCAACAATTACTAACAGAATTCAAACAGAGAAATTACAGATAGTAATTTGGCTTTCCATCTCTCTAAAGACTAAGTTTTATAGAATATTGGACATTGCTTAGGTACTTTGATCTTCCTGACTCCAATTTCTCTTTATGTCAATCTTTTCTTTATTACTAGCAATTATTTCAAACCAGAGCTCTAATCATCTTAATCCTCTGCCTCAAAACTTATTTTATGGTTTCTCATTGTCTATGGAGAAATCCCCAAACTCATGCTCTTTATTCAAGTTTCTTCATTAACTATTCTGTGCAATAGAAATAAAATGCAAGCTGCATATAGAGTTTTAAATTTTTTAGTAACTATGTAAAAATCCCAAAGAACAAAATTAGTTTTAATAACATATTTAATTCCATCAAATATACCCAAAGTATTATCAGGTAACCAATATAAAAATACTGATGAAATATTTTGCCTTTTTTTGGTCATGATAAATATGGTATGCATTTTATACTTGAAAGACATCTAAGTGCTCAGTAGCCACATGTAGCTAATGGCTATTCTATAGCATAGCCTGAGAGAAATATATAGGCCACAAGTGTCTTTTTAAAATAAATTTTTATTTTGAACTAATAGATTCAGAAGATGTTGCAAAGAAATGAAGAGTAAGTTTCTATGAATCCTTCAGCTCACACCCTTTAATGTCAATTTCTTTTATAATTACAGTAGAGTAGGACAACCAGGAAATTATGTTGGTCCACCATTGCCTTTTAAAAACAGTGACCTTAGGAAAACACAAACAAACAGTGACCTTAAAGACATTGTGCAGAAGACATGAAGCAATATGGTTTTTCAAAGAAGATATCCAGAAGGCCAACAGACAAATGAAAAGATGCTCAACATCACTGATCATCAGAGAAATGCAAATGAAAACTATAATGAGATATTAACTCACATCTGTTAGAATGGCTAAAATCAACAAAAGAAACCACAAGTGTTGGTGAGGATGTGAAGAAAGAGGAACTCTTGAGCACTATTGATGGGAACTAGTGCAGCCAATCTGGAAAATAGTACGGGGCTTGCACAAAAACTTAAAAATAGAGCTACCTTAAGATCCAGGAATTGCACTAGTAGACATTTATTCAAAGAACACAAAAATACTAATTCAAGAAGATACCTGCATCCCAATGTTTACAGCAGCATTATCTACAATAGCCAAATTATGGAAACAGTCCAAATGTCCATCAACTGATGAATGGATAAAGATGTGGTATATATACATAATGGAATATTACTCCATCATAAAAAAAAGAATGAAATCTTCCCACTTGCAAGGGCATGGATGGAGCTATCGATTATTATGTTAAGTGAAACAAGTCAGAGAAAGAAAGATACCATATGATTTCACTCATATGTGGAATTTAGAAAAGAAAGCAAATGAGCAAAGGGAACAACAACAAACAAGAGAGGCAAAGCAGGAGTCTTAACCATAGAGAACAAACTGATGGTTACCAGAGGGGAGGTGGGAGGAGTGACCAGTTTAAATAGGACATGGGAATTAAGGAGAGTTCTTGTTGTGATGAGTAGTGGATGTTGGATGGAAGGGTTGAACCACTGCATTGCACACATCACACTGATATTACACTGTATGTCAACTAATAGGAATTTAAATAAAAAATTAAAAAAAAACCCAAATAATAATAAAAGCAGCGGCCTTTTTCTCTCTACCCAGATTTCTCTGAGATCAGCAATGGATAAGTTCTTTTTCCTACAAGGAACGGTGAATAATAAGATGGAGAGATGGGATCAAGTTGTCAGTTCCAATACTGCTTTCTTCTAGAGAGTGGATCAGATGTCACCTTCCACCTGTGAAAGTGAGAACTCTTTCCCCTACCCACACCAGTATGTCATATTCTGCCTTATTTTAAAGTTAACTATTTTCTCATTGTACCTTTAGTGAAGAGGTGATAAGATTCTGGGATATAGGGAAACTTATTATTTTCAATACCTTCCACATGTACATTGGTTTGCATAGAGGAGATGCTCAGTGAGTATGTATTGAGGTGGTTTCTTGAAATGATCCAATTGTTACATGAAAGGCATCCATTATTCACATTTTCAAGCTATTCAACAGTTGTACTCCTAAAAGGGAAATGACATAACCTTTGAATAAGTTGGAGGGATGGCTTTTCTTAGGCAATAAAGATTTACAGGGCTCTGAGTAAATTAGCCAGTAGGGAATATTCTATCGATCTAGACATACAAGCCCTTTTCCTTACTTGGTTTTAATTAGAAGTAAGTCTTTGAGGACTTGTCATCCTTTCTGTAGGTAGTTTTTTAAATTGAGTTTATCATCTCCATACTTCAAAAAGACAAAAGCAGAGATGCAGGGACCTCCCAGCCATACTAGCCTACAAGACTTCAGCTAATAATTGGTGCATAAATATAAACCATTGTTTTTTCTGTCTAATTTTTACTATCTAGATGTGTTAATTTAAATCAGCTCCAGGAGCTACTGACTTCAAATAGATTAAAACCCAAATACCTCAGCCATGTGATTAGCTTAATTTTTAGATTCAGACAGGGCTAGGAACATGGCAGAGACCAAAAAATATATGTTTAATGAATGAATAAATGAATGAATGAATGATGTTCTCCTTCAGTGTCACTTTTGAATGTATGTAGGGTAGACTTTGAATTGGAAGGGTACTGGGTAATTTAAAAAAGTGATCTTATAACTCACCAGGAAATGTCACTAGCTTCTCAGTATCTCTTGGCAACAGCCCTCCAAGGGTCTATGCCAAGAAACCTGAGCCTCTGTAGGGCCAATGATGATCACTTTCCCTACTTTTATCCAGGGATATCTGTATGTTAGAGCTTGGAGTTCTGGTTATCACAGTCTTCTAGGAGTGCTCAAAGTCTGCACAATAAACAGCAGTGTGTCTTCAGATCTTTGATTACCATTTATTTAGATTTTTCCTTCACCTGGCAACCCTCCTCTAGTCTTTGACAGAAACCAAGGCATCATCTTTGCTTTTCCCTTTTTATGTAATGCTTCCACATCCAATTTAAAACCAAGTCTTATTGATTTTGACTTTAACTTACCCTGGAATCTGTCCATTTCTTCTTAATGTGGCCACAACCCATTTCTAATTTAGATAACTGCAACAGTGCCCAGGGAACCCCCCATTTTTCCACTTTGGCAGCTGTTCACCTAAAGGGTGCAGGTTGTATCATGTTAGCTTCTCTGTTTCAAACCCTTCAGTGTCTTCTCACTGGTAATGAGCTATACCTCTAATATGGCTTCAAGGGTCTTGAATGATTTGACCCCATCTGCTTTTTTAGGCACAGCTTTGCCACTCTCCCCTCATGTACAATACCTGAGCTACACTGGGCTTCCTTCAGATGTCTAAAAGTAATGAGATTTTCTTCTTCATGTCCTTTACACATGCTCATCCCTCTGACTGAAAGCATCCTTTGCTCCGCTGCCCCACCCTCTTTCATCAGTGGTTGCCCATTTATCCTTCAAGATTTCTTTTAAGTATTACTTCTCTGGATCCCTTAATTCAGGTTGGATCTCATTCATGATTCCATTCACAAGTCACATCTCTTCTTTATGACATTGATGGTAATTATAACTTTTGTTTAGTATCATTTTTCCTAGTTCTACTATAATTTCCATGAGGCCAGGATCTGTGAGCATTTTATGAACTATTATTACACAATGCCAACCTGACACAGTGCCTGATAGACTGTAGGTGCTCAGTAATTATTTATAAAAGAAATAGTATACATTCTCATCATTTTCACTGATCATTTTCCTTTTTCTTTCACAGACCACACTTTTCCTCATCCCAAAACTTTTCTGTCTTCAAAAATAAGTTATTAATGATCCTTACCTTTACATGCAGTACAGTGGGAAATATGCCATTGTCAGAAGGTGGAGGGTTTGCCTGGGGAAGCATGTTTGTCTGGTGTAACAAAAAGGGGCTCAACAGGGAGTTACAACTCCAAGTTTTAATGCCAGGGTCTACCATTAAGTAGCTACATAAACTTCACCTAGTTCCTTCTTTGCTCCAGGTCTTAATTTACTTTTGTGTAAACTGTACAGTAGAGGAACTTTAAATGACTACCTAGGGCTAATGTTCTATGTTTAAGGGCTTCCCCAAAGAAAACTGAGATAGCTGGCCCTTCAGTTACAAAGAGCAGATGCCACAGAAGTTTTAAAAATAAAGTATAACCACCTTTTGGAAAATCTAAGGAAAAATACTGATATTCTTTCCAGAAAAAAGGAATGTGTGTATGTGTATGACCATTACAAATTTGCTTAGAATTTCAAGTTAAGAAGTATTACTCCAAATCAATTTTATAGATAAGACCATCTCTAGGCAAAGTTTTGAAGTCACTGAAGTTTGACTTTTTTTTATCTTTCACCATTCTATTTGCTCTCTCTCTCACCATTCTATTTGCTCAGTCACTTATAGGCACCTGGGACTACTTTCCATTTCGGTGTAAAAATCTCAATTTTCTTTTTTTCAATTGCCATGAAATGTTACTTATCCAGCAGATAGAAAAATCCAAAAAGGAATTAAAAAGCCTACTAATTATGTAATAATATGAATAATGGTTAACACATATTGAACACTTACTAAATGTCCGGCATTATTATAAATACTTTACTTAACTTCACCGATCCCCTTGATTAGCATTTACTCCAGCCAAACCATTTTTTCTTATTCCTTAAACACCCATACACATTCCTACAGCTGAGCCTTTTCTAACATGGTGTCCTCTCTCTGATTCGTATGTGAGTGAATTATTTGTTCCTTTTTTAAAAATAAATCATTAACTTTATTTTTTTTAAGTATGTTTAGGTTCACAGCAAAACTGAGTAGATAGTAAAGAGAGCTCACATATATCAACCACCACCCCCAACACATGCACAGTCTCCCCCACTATCAACACCCCACCTACAATGACACAGAGTGGCTCATTTGTTACCATTGATGAACCTACACTGACACATTATTACCATCTAAAGTACATAGCTTACATTAGTATTCACCCTAGGTGATACACATTTCATGTTTTTTGACAAATGAAAAATGATATGTATTCTGTAGCCTACAGAATAGTTTCAGTGCCCTAAAACTCCTCTGTGCCCTATTTATTCAACTTCCTGCTTTCACTGAACCACTGCAACCACTAATATTTTTACTGTATTGCCTTTTCCAGAAGGTCATATTGTTGGAATCATAGAGTATGGAGTCTTTTTCAGGTTGACTGCTTTCACTTAGAAATCTGCACTTTAGTTTCTTCCATGTTTTTTCCTGTCTTGATTATTCATTTCTCTTTAGCCCTGAATAATAATATCCTACTGTTTGGATGTACCACAGTTTATTTATCTACTCACCTACAGATGAGTAGATCTTGATTGATTTCAAGTTTTGGCAATTATAAATAAAACACAGACACATTTGTGTTTAATCTATTTATTGCTTCCTCATTTGCTGTCTATTTTCTCACTGGATTGTAAGGGGAGGGCAGAGATCTTGTTTGCCATGTCTTATATTATACCCCCTGATATAGTACACTGACTGGTTAACACCTGGTGTTCTGTGGCTATTTGTGGAATGCATGCATGAATGAAATGGTTCCATTTTTTCAACACATGTATTCCAATTAGTTTTCAACACACAGCCATAACTACCTAGATGTCATAAGAGTGAGGTGAGGAAACAACATCAGTACATTCTTTGGGTGGGGGAATGTGTCTGGGCCACCAATTCCTAGTGTTTTTTTTCTCATTTTCCATTTTGCCCTTGGCATCTTTCAATTTTTAGCACTTGCGGATAAACCCTGAAGGATCGGGCTTGCCTGGACATCTTGATTCCTAAATCATAGATTGGATCTTTCTTTATGTTCAGCTTTACTATGTCATCCGAATACCCAAGTTATATAGATTCTATATATGAGGGAGGGGTAAGGCTAAAACCATTCTAAGATCAGAATAGAGGAGCGGCTACTTCTAGGTAGCCCAGGCAAGACTAACAGGTAAGACAGAAGACTGAAGTATCACTTACAGCAATGCCTTAGTCCTGAAGAACAAAGAAAAGAGAATTTTCATCAGAGCAGATTTGTCTTTACTTAAAAATGGGAGCCTATTATAGCATCCCAATTCTGATAGAACCTTATCTTTCTGTTATTTAAACTCTCCTAAAACTCCTCTCTTCCTCTGTTTCTAAATCATGGTAGCTGAACTAAATATTCTCTGATTCTGCTAATATTCTATGAAGTTTTCATCCAGGTCAAAGAGTCAGTAGTTCTTGATCGTCCCAATCTCTCATGCACAATATATCATAGTAGTTTGTTTACTTTTACCTCACTAGTACAAGAGCTCCCTAAAGTCACTCACCAGACTTTATTTTTTTCTCCCCATTAATGTATTCCTGGTACCTATTATAGTGACTGGCATATAGACTGTGAATATTTGTTGAATTATTGAAACATCTATTTATATGGAGCCTCTAGTCCTCATACACATAACTAATCAGTTCTTAGGGCCATAGGACATTACCACTGAAAAGGATTTCTCAAGAAATTCTAGTTGAATTCCTTAACTATATACATGAGAAAATTGAGCTACAGTTAACTAAGACTCTTGAAGAATAGTCTCACACACCCAAGTGGTTAACTTATGCTGGTATTCTATTCATAAACATGAAAACTTAAGAGAATGTACTTAACAATACAATCATAGTGCACGCAGTAGAACATTTTCTCATATTTCTCCAACCCTGCAAGTTCTTGCAGTTTTTCTGGGTCCTGGATAGGCATGATGATTCTCATGGAGAAATGTGCCAGTTAGTAGAGGTCTGAGGTTTTTTCCCCAGTGTCAGATAATAGGGAGCTTGATTTGTTTCTCTGGGTCAGCAAAATAAAACAAAACAAAATAAAACAAAACAAAACAAAAACCCACCTCTGGGTCAAGCTAAACATTTAATAGCTGTTAATATTTACTTTGTACTTACTTTGTGCCAGATACTTTTCAAAGTGCTTTTGTGAATTAACTCATGGAGTCTATTCTGTTCTTATCATTTTCATTTTGCTGGTAAAGAAACTGAGACACAGAAAAGTTACTTTTCTGTAACTTTTCTTTTATAGAAAAGTAACTTCCCCAAGGCCACACAGTTAGGTAGTGGAAGAGTCAAGATTTGAAACCAAGCAAGGTATTTAAAATGGTAGAGAAAACAAAGTATTATCATTCTAGGTGGAGGTTATATCTGGCTCCCTCCCCAAATTGCTTGCAAAATTGAGATTCAGCTTTGTCATACCCAAGATGTGTTTTTGGACTATTGAGTTACATGAATCCATCAGTTCTCTATTGCAATTAAATCTCTCAGAGCTGGATTTTCTGTTGCTCTTCCAAACTGATTTGTAAGAGTTTGCAAATCAGTTAAATGAGTCAATGTGTACATGGAACTATGCCTAATAACCTGGGGCTTACTAAGCATTCAGTAACTTGTATCAGTATTATTCTAACCAGAAGTTGCTCTCTGGTTTTTGGCATTTTCTGCCTTCATTGGCATGTCCAAGGCTCTTCTCAGGTTCTTAAAGCCTCTTGACCTATTGAAATCTCATCTACTTTAGAGTCCACCTCACTCTTTTCTCTTCTTTGCCCAGGTCCCTGGTATTTGTCTGTAACCAGCTTCAATGAGATGCTCAAGGCCTTGTTCTCTGTGAATACAGAATAGCATATTCTTCCTCTATCATTTAACAGAGCATTGTAATTATTTGTCTCTCCTCCTTGAAAGCAAAGACTGTTTCCTATGGCTGTATTCCTTATAGACTGACAGATAGTAAGTGCAAACTAAATGTAAAAATAATCAAATGAAGTTTCCTTAGGTAAGGTCATCTCAACATGATGCCCCTGGAGTAGAAGCAGGAAAATGTCAGGAACACTCCTTAGTATATCAGAGTCACATTAGTAATTTATCACTAACAAGCAAAGGAACAACAAAGCAGAGAAAGTTTTCCTAACTATATACTCCTGAAAACAAAGAGGGATTAGTTGACTGGAGTTACTTACAAATGTAGAGCTTCTTGGAGTCTCTGTTAATTATTTGTAAACATCTTTGATTTTTATTTGTCAGAGAAGTATTTCCTCATTCCTTCATCCTAATGCACCATATTTAAAACTCATTTCCTAAATATTGTCAAACTGAAAATTAAGCAGAGGCTCCCAACACACTTATTAAGTCTTTTTTCTTATCATTTCTACCAGTAATCAGTTAAAAAGCTTTAGTTAAGGATGGGGGTGGGTCAGGAAACTCATTGTCTTACCCGCCTCAGTGGGGATAACGTTAGTTCAAAGTTTTCCTTTAAAATCCTCACGTTGAAAGGCGTTTCCACATTCTGTGAAAGGCCTGGAGATGAGATTGAAGCAGGGTACTGAGCGGAGAAAACGTCCCCCAACAGGGCTTTCCAAGGAGACTGAGTGGGTCTCTTATTGTTCAAGAGGAAAAAGAGAACAGAGTGTTTGATGCGGAACTTGAGCAGAGTCTCTCTGGGAATGAAAATGCTTCTAGCAGTCTACTTGGCTCTTGAGGTTAACTTCAAAACTTTGCTTCCTGACAGAATCTTGAGTAAAGGGGGCTCCTCTCCCCTGTGTCCTGCCTCAAAGCTGGACAGCCTGGAGCTGCCTTGTTTCACTGAATAAATATATTTTCTGAGTTAAGCTAGGGATCAGGGTTAGGAAGCCAGAGCAATGCCACTCTCCAAATCCACGGACTGATGGGACACCTGCGTGGCTCAGTCAGTTGTGTCTGCCTTCAGCTCCTGTCATGATCCCAGTATCCCGGGATCAAGACTTTGAGCTCCTTGCTCAGCGGGGAACCTGTTTCTTCCTCTGCCTGCTGCTCTTCCTGCTTGGGCTCTCTTTCTCTCTCTGACAAAAAAAAAAAAAAAAAAAAAAAAAAAAAAAAATCATTTTTTTTTTTTTAAAGTACCAAGTCTAAGGAGTGTGAGAAAGTCATCAGATATAGCTATTTAGTCCCAGATGATAATCATTTAGTTATGAACCTGTATGTCAATGCTCCTAATCACTATATGGTATTGGTGGTCTTAGTAAGGCAGGGTTTTTGTTTATTTCTTTAATGGTAGTTGCTCTTTTGCTTTTTAAACCATTTATTCTGTCTCTCTTTCTCTTTCGGTGTATGTGTGTCTGTGCTCTCCAATGCATTATCACATGAATGCTTGTCATATAAATGCCTGGAGAGGCAAACACAAAGGACTATATTCTTTGTCCTCAAGAAAAAAGGAAATGTAGTACAACTGTAAGGAGTTTCAACTCCAGAGTCATCATCTGAGCCAGAATTTGGACTCTGTTTCTGTCTCAATGTCTATATGGCCTTAGTCAGTTTACTGTGAAGATCAAATGACATAATGTTTTATGTACATTATTATAATAAAATTATACATTTATTGTACATTGTTCTACATAAAATTGAATTGTTATGTGTCAGAAACTGCTTATTCTATACACATTATTATATATATTATATACATTGTTGCATATTAAAAAAAGAGTTTCTGACACAAAATAGTTACTCACAAGTAAATGGTGTTCCTGGTGGTGATTTCCATGAAATGAAGTTTTAGACTACATTTTTTCTAGAAAAAAAAAAAAATCACTACACTTACTACTTAGGTACCATAATGTCACCATACTTTTTTTTTTTTTAATTTATTTGACAGAGAGAGATCACAAGTAGGCAGAGAGGCAGGCAGAGAGAGAGGAAGAAGCAGGCTCCCCACTGAGCAGAGAGCCCGATGCGGGGCTCGATCCCAGGACCTGAGACGAAGGCAGAGGTTTTAACCCACTGAGCCACCCAGGCACCCTGTCACCATACTTTTTATCCCTCAGTTACCAAGCTTTATAGTAATTTCTACCTATTGACATTCTTCTTTCCATTGTGGAGTCAGAAAATTGTGTAATGTGGAGAGTGACTGTTTAGTGAGTGAGACTGTAAAAGAGAAAAAAGTAAAAAGCCCAGATCCTCTTTACTGGGCCTAGTTGTAACTGTTGGCTGTGAATGAATGACTCATAGCTGCAAACTTTTCTTCAGAAATTTGCCCTAGGGCAATAGAAACCACTGTCCTCAGGGACACCTGGGAGGATATGCCAACATCCCTCCACCCTTCCCCAGCCAAAGGTGTTAGGGAATAAAACTTGCTCTCTTGCTCCAAGGTGGGGTTTTGGTAGTGCCATTGTGGCTGTGGAGTTCCCTGTGGGATCAGGCTGAGTTTTTGTTTGTCATCTTCCTCTGCTTGATCTTGCTTCTTAACTTCCAAACTGATTTTGTCTGAAAGCCTTCCCTCAATGGCTTACTTGTATACAAATCACTATCTTAGGCTCTGATTCTAGGGGATTGGATCTAAGATAACAAGCAGTCATGGCAAATTTCAGAGAAAAACTCCCTTTCCATGTCCTGCCCCTGTCTTAGAGAGGTAGTCCAAAATGAACATTTGTTTGGCTTCTAGCTGGCAGACAGGAGAATGAATTTCCAAGAACATAGAAGTGAGCTTGGTGAAGCATGCCTATAGTATCTTTGTGAGGTAAGAGTTGGGCAAATAGAAATGAGGAGACAAATCATTATTCAGTAGCAAACACTGTGTTGACACCTTATGTATGCTTTACCTTTTTAAAATTCTAACAATCCTAACATAATGTCTCCTAGGTTCATCCATGTCATTGCATATGATAAGATTTTCTTCTTTTTTAAGGCTGAATAATATTCCATTGTATGTATATACCACATTTTCTTTATCTATTTATCTGTTGATGGACATTTGGGTTGTTTCCATATCTCAACTATTGTGAATAATGCTAGGTGAACTTGAAGGACATTATGCTAAGTGAAATAAGACAGTAAAAGAAGGAAAACTATTATATGATCCCATTTACATGAAATATCTAAAATAGTCAAACTCATAGAAACAGAAATTAAATGGTGGTTGCCAGGGATAGCAGGAAAGGAGAAATGAGGAATTGCAGTTCAATGTGTACACAGTTTCAGTTATGCTAGATTAGTAAATTCTAGAAATATGCTATACATCATTGTGTCTATAGTTAACAATACTGTATTGTGCATTTAAAAATGTGTTAAGAGAGTAGATTTCATATTAAATGTTCTTAGCACAATAAAAATACATTCCAATAGGCCTAAAAGGTGGTTTAATATTTTCATGCTCATTTTGTAGATGAGCAAGGGATGTGCCCAGGGTTGTATACGTTTGTATATGGCAGAAGAGGAAATAAAATATATTTGATATGTAGTTAATAGAATTCTTTCTAAATATTGGCATAGTCCTCTTTCAAAACTAATTTTTGGTGAACAGGGGATCATTTTTCTCTGCACTGCTTGTTATCACTCAAAACCAATAATGTGGTGGTAAGTTGAGGAGAAAATAAGGGCAGTAAACCTAGTTAAGAGTCTCTGCTTATCTGGGACTTTCTTATCTGAAATGCAGGGTTCTCAGCAATGTTATTTTCAAATCCAGCCTGCATGGTTTCAGGGAAGCCTTGTGGTTTGGAATAATTTTATGATCTCACCATAGCAACTTATGTGATTGTGCAGATACTGAGAATATAAATCCACAACAAAATTGGTAGGAAGGTAATTTTTAAACACATATATAGTTAGAACTAAATAAAAACGTAAGTGTTTTCATATGGTGATGGTGCACAAAGTGTTAAAAATGAATCTGTTTTTAATACGGGGGAACTCTGTAAGTAAAATTCAATGCTAATGACAGGTATAAAAACGTTCTGAATAAAACAGTGCTTGTATAGCAATGAAAGACCAAGGGCTGCAGGAAGAGCTTGCATGTTAGAAGAAGGTTGAAAATGTACTGAATAGGAGTAGCTGATGAATATTTCAAGAGATTGATGAAAATAATCAGTATAGTGATTATTGGATCATTGCCTTCCCCAGCCTAATGTGCTCAGTTTGGGAGTTTCAAAACTAGGGAATCAAAAACATTAGTATTGAAAGAGTTCTTAGAGGTCATCTATGATGCTTGACACCCACCCCTACCACACACTGCAAATTTTCCAGTAAATGATACACCAGTAATATATAGTGGTGGGTGGTGGTTGTTTTGCCTGCATAATCTGTATTCCTTCTTTATATAGTAGCAGGTACTATAATTTTCATTGGGAAGCTAGCCTTCCTCATCATATCCTTCTGTTTGAATGGGTCTGAATCCACCCCAAACTCTGGCTCCTGGGAGGACAGATGGCCCAGCTAAGCAGAGCACAGCATCCCCAACAACCACAACAATGAGATCAAGCCTGAGCAAAGGCTGAAGTGCAGTAGAAGAGAACTCACTCAGAATACTACTGAACTCTTGGGAAAGAGGCTTTTTCTTTCCATGGGATTTGCTAAGGTGTTAGGATGTAAGCTAAGAGGAGCGGGTATCCATTTTGGTTTAAACAGATTAAATTTGCTGGAGAATGAAGGCAAAATACAGAAATAGGACCATAAACCTTGTGAGCCCTTGGCAATGCTGACAATGTACTTTATCATTTTCTGAGAGGTCCACTTCAAATCTTTCTCTTCAAGCTTCCAGTACACTCCCCTCACCATTCACTTACATCCGATGATCCTGCTTTTAATTTCAGGGAGAGAATAGAAGCAATCTGCAGAGAATTTCCACTGGCACATCTATCAGACTACCAGCTTTTGTAGCCATGTTTTATTACAATAGTGATCTGTCCCTGCTTCTGATATCAACCCTCTCTTATGGGCACTTGTTCCCAAATCTGAGTACATACTAATCAAGGAGCTTGTTCCTTTGTTTACCCCTTACTCCCCTTCATTATCAGAGTTCTTCTCTTTATAGTGTTATTGCCACCAATTTATAAATTTCCTAACTTTCCCCAATTTAAGAAATATACACATGAATGAAAAACATCCCTTCCCTGTCACATCTTTCTTCAACTTCTGCCCTATTTCTCTATTATCCATTACTCTAAAGAGTACCCTGTCTCTTCTTTCTCCTCTCATCTCCTTTGGACCTTTACCAATCAGAATCTCATCATCCCACTGAAATCACTCTTGTCATGTCCTGACCTTACTCAACATCTTAGTAGCATTTGGCACTATTAAATCACTTCTGTCTCTTGACCTATTGACTTCAGTTGACTTTGAGAGTATCTGCTTTTCCCTTACTGTTCCTTTCTCATTTTTGTGGCTGGATCTTCTTCCTCTTTCGGCACAGAGCTGAGTCCTATGCTAAACCATTGTCTATGTACACCCATTGTCTATGGTTTTAAATATTACCTTTTCACTCATAGATAACTCCCATCTTTTTATGTTCAGTCTTTATTTCTCCCTTGAAATTTTTTATTTTTATTTTTATCTTTATGTGCACCTCTGAGTCTCACAATATACATGTAAAATTATTTTGTCCTTAGACCCTAAAATATCAGTCAATCTTCACTCTTCTCTTTCTCTTATACCACAATCTGATCCATCATAAAGTTCTGTCTATCACAAACCTGACCACCTCTCTCCATCTTTACATCTTCCCTTAGTCTAAGTCACTACTATCTCTCACTTGGATTATAAGCATAGTCCCCTAACTGGTTCCCTGATGCTTGGAGTATCTTGCCTCTTTCAGACAAGAGTTTACTCAGCAGGTAGATGTATTCCTCAAAAGAGAAACCAGATCATGGTGCTTTGTGGCTCAAAACACCCAACTGCTTTGCCTAAAGCATGAAAGCAGGAAGACCAATTGGAAGAAGTCTGAGAAACAAATATAATATGCTGTATTTTGAAGGTGACATTTTGAAAGCTGAGTCTATAGGGCTTGAGGATGGATTGAATGTAAGTATTGAGGAAGAGAGCATGTCAAAAAGGGAGTCCTTGGTTGAGGACTAGTGCCATTAGAGAGATGATTATGACATTTACCAAAATTAGAAGACATAGTGCATAATTGATTGGAGAAGGACCTGGGTCTCTAGCATCCAAGAAATGGGACAACAAATCCAACAAGATCAATTCACTGAGCACGAGAACACATTTTTACACCTGTGAGTAATCCCAGGCATTCTCCCTAAACATGCCCAAAGAAGTCTTTACATTTTTCATTCTTTATGTGATTGTTTTAGTCTAGATTGTTCCTAGGTTTCTCCCCAACTCTTCACTTGTTTGATTTATAGCAACACCTGCTTCTCCACAACCTGACACT
The DNA here is from genome assembly GCF_011764305.1 of Mustela putorius furo. Taxonomy (NCBI): domain Eukaryota; kingdom Metazoa; phylum Chordata; class Mammalia; order Carnivora; family Mustelidae; genus Mustela; species Mustela putorius. The sequence continues at coordinate 47,572,030 of NW_025421294.1, read as the reverse complement.
CATAGGTTCCTGTTTTCACATGGGAAGAGAAGTTCTGGTTCCCAAAGTCAAGTGTAGGTGTTCTATTCTTTGTCCTCTTTCTTTCACTTAATTATTTTGCATTTTCCTGCCTTTTCCAGGCAACAGGCCAAATATCAGCTCATATGTATTAAAGTTGTGGCTTTTCAGGATACCTAAATTCATCTTTTTGAAACACAGACTTGAAATAGCTTGCTTTATTCAAGTTGGGTCTCCCAACTGGAGTATGTTATGAATATATATGTGTGTGTGTATGTGTATATATATATATACATATATATATATATACACACATATATATTCATAACATACTCCAGTTGGGAGTATGTATATATGTATATATATATGTATATATGTATATATATATATATATATGGGAGTATGTATATATACATATATATATACATTATATATATATATATATATATATATATATTAGATGTACTTTTTATTGTAGATCCCTCTAAACTGAAGAGTATTTTCCTGTGGTCAAATTCATCCTAATGAAAGATATCCCAGAAATGGCATAGGTAGCCATTTATAAAGAAGGAGGGTAAAAGTAAACAAAGTAAGAAAGATTAATGTGCCACCTTTAGGAATAATGTGCTGCCTGCCTGAAAAAGAACCAAGTACTGTTGTTTCCAATAATGCTTCCATTAATCAAAACCTGGTTGTAACTGCATAATGAGGCAAAGAAGTTAATGGATATTAGAATATTGCTGTACCTTCTCCTTTACTGTCATGAGTGGCAAACTCATGGTCTGTACCAGCACCATTCTCTCTGTCCCAAATATTATAGCTGGAGAGAAAGAAAGGACTAGAGCAATTCCCCATCAGGGTCCTGCAGATCACTCCCCAGCATTGAAAGATGCTCCAGAAATAAAACAGTTTCTTTGTTTATACAGGTAGAAAACTTTGCATACTGTATAATCTTCTTGGATATTTACAAAACATATTACAAAGGTTCTGAGCACGAGAACACATTTTTTAAAACACATTTTTAAAAAGTAAACAAGAAACTTGTTTACTTTTGTTGAAAGCAAAGTTTCTCAAATGACCTGCTAATATTTTAACAATCTACAGTACACTTTGAGATGGGTGGAGTTATTCCCTTTTTACAGTTTCTACAATTTCATTTACTTAATTACTAGAATTATCCAACTTGAACTCCACAAGGCTCGATGCCATGGCTTATGTGCTGTCTTTACCTGGGCAGTGTTTGGCACAGAACTTGGGTCAAGTAGGCCTCAGAAACATTAATTCCATTTGAATCACCCTCAGTCTAACATTCTGCCTGTTGGTGACATGGATTGTCCTTTTCAGTTTCTGTCCAATTGTGGAGCCATTTCTTGAAAACTTAGCTGATCTCCATGTGGAGACTACCTTCTAGATCATGTTTGGAACTTATGTAGAGACTCAGTTCAAGAAAATTCCGTATATTAAATTCCTACTTTAAAACCCAGAGTTACCTTTTACTTGTTCAAAACCTACTGTTTTTAAGATTCACAGAATTCTCTTTGGACTTTATTATTATGGTGTTTATTTGGTGTAAAGGAAAAGCCACCATTTTAAGGTTTCCAGCTGTTTTCTCTTAAGCTGACAAAGCTTTTTGGATCAGTTTTCTTTGTTCTAAGAACAATCTGTTCCTCTGAGGGGAGGCCAGATTCAGAGGCCCATGGTACTTGCAGGAACTGTATAATATGTTGACAGCACCTGAGCTAAGTTGGGGGCACAAGCTGGTTGATTTGCATGGCTTTAAATAATCCCTTTGGAAGAAAAAGGATAGAAACCAACCACTTTCCGTTTGGAGAAGTTATTAGAAATTCCCAGGTAAATTAAAACAGTGCTAAAAATGATTTTCTGTCAAACAAAGGGTCTCAAAAAGGAATTCATCATGAGGAAAGAAAAATCCAGCAGAGAATAGGTGTCCTTTGTGAAAAGCATTCCAGCACTTAGGGCAAGCTTAGAGACCAGGGCTCAACCGATCAGTGTTATATAAAGGACTCACACAGGGTAGGGAAATACAGGAATATTAGCACAGCACAGAATTCAGGCATATTATGAGAAGCTAATTTTTTGTAGCCACATTAGAAGACCCTTCACTATAATAGAAGCACCTATGAGTCAAAATCTGGAATCTTTTAGAAGAAAAATAACATGTCTAATTTATTCTGTATGGGAACGAACTGACCCATTTGGCTTGAGTAAGCCCCTGGGGAGCTGTAAATTTGAACCAAAGGATTGCAATGATTAATAGGCTTTTAACAAGATATGTGACTTTACTTTGCACGTGTTCATCTTCTGTTTCAAGAATTGTTCTTATCACTTCCAAATTCTAAGCACTAGGCTCTGTACCCATAGACCCTGTACTGGTCTTTGAATTATTTTAATTTAAATACTTAAACATATTTCTTTTAAATCAAGGTTTGTCTTTTGTGTGTGGGGAGATAATATGACATACTGCAAAAAGGAGGATAGATTTTCTACTGGAAAATTTCCTTATCTGATAAAATGGGGGAAATATCCACATTTCTCTGTGGATTATTTTATATAAAACATTTTTATTTACTGAAGGAATAATCTATCTGTCATTTTCTCCAATACCTAGCGAAAGTCTGTACATACGTTAAATATTAAAAAAAAAAAAAACCTGCTGCTTGATCGAAGGGCAGGAAATATGGTAGTAACAGGATGATATTCATAAAGCAGGCAAAGACAAGGCAATCAAAGCAGAGTGGGTATAGCAGAATAGAGAGACATATAGCCACACATAATTTTACTCTGTGATGGGCACTATGCTAATATATCTATTCAAAAATTTACCCAACAAAGCTATGAGAAGGTGCTGTTATTATGCTCACTGTAAGCACTAGTGAGGTTATATACCACAAAGTACAGAGCTGGGAATTTGACCACAGGACCATTTAAATTTAGAATTCAAGTTCTTTTTTTAAAATGTAATTTCTTATTATGTTATGTTAGTCACCATACAGTACATCATTAATTTTTGATGTTCCATGCTTCATTGTTTGCATATAACACCCAGTGCTCCATCTAGATGATATAGATTTTGTATATTATTCTTAAACTTAGAGCAGAGAAAAGTAGATTCCCACACTCACTCATCAACACTATTTGAAGATGGCTTTTCCTTTTCAAACAAGCTGGTATCTATTGTAAGGGGAAAACATTCACTTTCTTCAAATGCTTCTACAATTTGACAGACTGTCCTAGCACCTGATGAATCTAGCCAGCACCTGGACACCCCAGCTAAGTTACTCAGCTTTTCATGATATCAGTTTCCCCTTCTGTATTATGAGGGTTGAAGCCAAATTTTGAAAAACCATCTGGCACAAAAATTTTGAAGACCTAGGTTAAGTACAGCATAATTTAAGAGATTTATTTTTAGCTTAACCTGGACCAGTTCACCTGCTATTACCAGAAGATAAATTCTAACAAAAGAAGCAGTGCGGGGCACTTGGGTGGGTCAGTGGGTTAAGTGGCAGCCTTAGGCTCAGGTCATGATCCTGGTGTCCAGGGATGGAGTCCCACATGGGCTCCCTGCTCAGCAGGAAGTCTGCTTCTCCCTCTGACCCTCCTTGCTCTTGCACTCTCTCTCTCCCCTCTCAAATAAATAAATAAAATTTTATTTATTTACTTATTTATTCTCAAATAAATAAAATTTAAAAAAACAAACAAACAAACAAATAAATAAGTAATCCATCAGTGCTTAGTTTTACGTAATTCCACGACAGAGAACATTTTGAATGATTTCATTTTTAAAAAATTTGTTGAGATTTGCTTTATGGTCCAGAATATGGTATTTGAAAAGAATGTGAATGAATATTAGGTAGAGCAATCTATACATGCCAATTCAGTCAAATTGGTTGATAGTATTGTTCCAGTTTTCTACATCTTTATTGATTTTTCTGTCTACTCATTCTATCAATTACTGTGAAGGGGTATTGAAACCTCCAACTAGAACTGTGGTTTGTTCATTTGTGCTTTCAGTTTTATCAGTTTTTGCTTCATTTTTCTTGAAGCTTGGTTGTTAGGTGTACAACATTTAGGATAGTTGTGACTTCTCAGTGAATCAACACCTTTATATAATTATTTCTTTATGTAATTCCTTCTTATAATATTTCTGATACTGTTTTATTTTCTGATTATATTTTCTTGTTCTGAAGTCTCCTTTTCTGATATTAAAATAGTCATTACAGATTTGTTTTGGTAAGTGTTTGCATGGTAAATATTTTCCATCCTTTTATTTTTAATCAGAAGTATTTATATTTAAGCTGTGTTTCTTATATATAACATAAAATGGGTCTTGATGTTTTTTATCCAATTGACAATCTCTATCTTTTCACTGACATGTTAGAACAACTATAATTATTGATATTGTTTGACTTAAACCTATCATCTTGCTAGTTGTCTTTTATTCCATTTGTTCCCTTTCCTCTTTTCTCCTTGCTCTCAAATAGTGTTTTTATTATTCTATTTTATTTCCCCTACTAGCTTGTTATTCAAACCACTATTTTTTATTTTTATTTTTTAATGTTTGTCTTAAGATTTATGACATGTAGTCTTAATTTATCACAGTATACATTCAAATAATATTATAAGATTTCACATAGAGTAAGAACCTTACAAGACATTAATTTCTGTTTCACTATCCTATTTTTTTTGTTTTCACATTTTACTTTATGTATGTTATAAAACAAAATACATTTTCCTTCTAATATGCTAACCTGATTCTATTACTGCTTAAAACCCTTCAGTGGATCCCCACTGCCTTGAAGCATTGTGGTTGCTACTGATACATAACAAATCACTTAAGGTTAGAATTTCATATACAGCACAATGTGGAGAGCTTGTCTCTGTTCCATATGTCTGGGATTTCATCTGGAAATATTTGAAAGCCAGGAGTATCCCAATAAATGAGAGCTGGTATCATGTAGAAGACAATTCACTCACATATTTAGTGGCACAGACTAATTAGGGCTTCCTCACTAAATTTTGACTGAGTTTCAAAAGCAAACATCCCTAGAGAATGATACAGAAGCTCATGGTACTATATAATCTAGTATCAGAAATCAAAGAGTCCACCCAGTTTCAAGGGGAGGAAGCACATGGCTCCATGATTTGATTCCTGCTTACATCTCTATGATATTACCCTTATCTGTTTTGAACTCTGCTCTCCAGACATACTAACTACTTTCCTTTAAATCTACCATATTCACTTGCCTCTTACCTTGTTAATAAGACTACCTCTCTCTCTGAAATAGTTTCCCATCACATACTCCCACCCTCCTCATATTTCCTGGCTGACTTCCTCCTAGATGTTGTTTCCTTTCCTTTGATCTGCCTTCAGATCTGGGTTGCTCCTCTCTTATTTTATTTCTACATCAACCAGCATAGTGCTTGGAACATGGTAAATGCTCAAAAAATATTGTCAAATGAATGGCTACTTCTGCCAAGTTAAGACATTAGTATCCAGCTCACCATGATATCCCCTGAGACTAGTACAGTGCTGACCCAGAGGAGGTACTCAAAAATATTTGTTGAAGGTGCCTGGGTAGCTCAGTGGGTTAAGCATCTGCCTTTGGTTCAGGTCATGAAGCTGAGGTCCTGGGATTGATTCCACGTCAGGATCCCTGCTCAGTGGGGAGTCTGCTTCTCCCTCTCTTTCTGCTCCTCCCCCACTCATGCTCTCGCTCTCTAATAAATAAATAAAAATCTTAAAAACTATTTATTAGAAGAAGAAAGTACTGTGTTCTCTTGGTTATCTATAAGTTGTTTGTTTTTGAAAATTTATGGGGCTAGGTACAGCTCTTTGAAGAAGGTGTCCTATTGGGCCAGTGCTATACCAGCTGTTGCTAAGAGAACTCTGCAGAGCTAAGTTATAAGTCTATTGTGTTAGCATCCGCAAGCTTCTTCCAGGTTGGCTCTCTCTACCTCTCACTCAGATAAACACAGTCTCTGTTCAAAGGGAAGAAGCTATATCAGTCACAGAAGAACCCACCAAGCAGAGAACATTCTAAGACTGCTGCCAGAAACTTGGGTAGGGTTTGAAAGGAAGAAATTATGCAGGTTTTCCTCTCTCAAACTGGGCAACAGCGCTATGCAAGCTTCTTGGTATTCCTATAAACATCGCTATGGTAACTGACAGGTAATTAGCTATTTATCACACATGCACACATGCATACCCACACAGTTTCAAGCTGGAGTCCTCTGCCTACAACAGTCTGAAAGCATAAGGAAAGGAAGTCGATTTGCACCCTGTGCCCAAAATTACATTTTTGGATAGTCTTTCCATTGTGAACCTTCTCAGGAAACAAAATATTTATGGATGGGCAAGCATCACTAAAAATGACAATTTTCTCAAATGTTTCTCAAAATTTTCTCAAATGTTCTCTAAACGTTCTCCTTGTCACTCCTTCCCAAATAGAATTGGGGTTTAGAGATACATCTTTAAGTTTGAGCTGAGGAGCTGACAGAAGAGACTGCAAAACAAAGAGATAGAGATAATCTTAGGAACACTAATGGTGAACTCACCTATTAAGGAAATGTGCAAAGAAACCAGATTTCCATTTAGCTAGAGGTCAGCTAATTATTTCCTTTCTAGACTCTAACATGCTCCATAGTGTTAATATGAAAAAGGAATAAAAAGGTAGATATTAAAAGAGAGCAAATTGCTTATTTTGGTCCTAATCTATATCATTTTATGAGAAGAATACTAAAGCCTATTGTGTATTTTATTCACATAATTTTGAACATATTTGTATATAATAACCTTCCACCCACAAGTAATTAAATCCTATTTATGCACCATCAAAAGAGGCATTTGGAAGAAAAAAAAAGTTCATAATAAGATCTGTAATAGAGATTAAGAAGGGCCTAATTAAAATTTTTAAGGAGGCATGAACTCTTTCTCAATGCACCCTTTATAATTATGTTATTTAAGTTTTTTGAATCACAACTTTACTTTGAAAAAAAGAAAGAAAAAACTCTGAAGCAATTACCAGAATATATATTTTGTCTTGCCTAAAGGAGCATAGCAACAAATATTCCTAGCACCTGTAGATGGAAATTAAGATAGGCCAATATTTATTCAATGATAACACATATCACAGGTCAAATGAGTATAAAGAATGTATTTTAGAAATTGTGCTAATGTCTTTCTCAGCAAGGAGCCTGTGCTCCTTGATCACTTCCCTCCAGGAAGCCAAATATGGTGTTATACATTAGTAAGGAGTGAGTTTGAAGAAGACAAATCATCAAGACAGAGGCAGGAAAGCTACTTAGTAAACTCTTAAAAGGAGTCATGATTGGAAATCTCAATGGGTAATGTGCCTCTTAATAAACTCTAATATCCTGGGTTATTATTTTCCAGAGGTATATTTAACAGCAAACAAGGAGGAGATGTGGCTTCTGCTTCCTGAATGTGACACTTGAGAATTATCTTGGTGGTTAAAGCAAGAACCTAGGGCCACTGCCTCTCCTACCATCATTTCAGCTTCATATTTCCCAATCCTAGCCTTGGCCTCCAATGACATGAGCCTGTTCATTTGGGCTTTCTAGATGCAACCATCTGTGAGGAGGGGAAATAATGGGATCCCACAGCAACTCCTGTGGCTTATAGTTTGTTAGAAGAGGGCACACACATATACACCCTTATTAAGCTGACCCTGACACAACTCCCATTGGGAAGAGCAGATGCCACATGATTCAGTACTGTTTCCCTTCACCTCTGCTATGGACTAAATCATGAGCCTCCAAAAGTTATGTTGAAGCTCTAAGCCCCCAGTGTGACTAGTTGGATACATTGCAGTAAAGAGGTAAAGAGGCAATTAAGGCTAGATGAGGTAACAAGTGTAGGTCCTGATCTTATGGGAAGAGTGTCCTTATAAGAAGAGACACCAGAGAATTAATTATTTCCCTTGCCACTCCCCAACCCAGTCTGAATACCTAGGAAAGGTCACATGAGCACATAGGGAGAAGGTGGCTAGCAAGAGGGCTCTCTCGAATAAGAGATACTGAATTGGTGTATACCTTGATTTTGGGCTAACCAGCTTCCAGAACTGTGAGAAGTAAACTTTTGTTTTTGTTTTTGTTTCTTTTTTTTTAATTAATTTTTTTAAAATTTCTTTTCAGCATAACAGAATTCATTGTTTATGCCCCACACCCAGTGCTCCATGCCATACGTGCCCTCTCTAATACCCATGACCTGGCTCACCCAACCTCCTACACCCCACCCTTTAAAACCCTCAGATTATTTTTCAGAGTCCAAAATCTCTCATGATTCATCTCCCCTTCCAATTTCCCTCAACTCCCTTTTCCTCTCCATCTCCCCTTGTCCTCCATGTTATTTGTTATGCTCCACAAATAAGTGAAACCATATGATAATTGACTCTCTCTGCTTGACTGATTTCGCTCAGCATAATCTCTTCCAGTCCCGTCCATGTTGATACAAAAGTTGAGTATTCATCCTTTCTGATGGAGGCGTAATACTCCATACCGTATATGGACCACATCTTCCTTATCCACTCACCCATTGAAGGGCATCTTGGTTCTTTCCACAGTTTGGCGACCGTGGCCATTGCTGCTATAAACATTGGGGTACATATGGCCCTTCTTTTAACTACATCTGTATCTTTGGGGTAAATACCCACTAGTGCAATTGCAGGGTCATAGGGAAGCTCTATTTTTAATTTCTTAAGGAATCTCCACACTGTTCTCCACAGTGGCTCCACCAACTTGCATTCCTACCAACAGTGTAAGAGGGTTCTCCTTTTTCCACATCCTCTCCAACACATGTTGTTTCCTGTCGTGGTTTTATTTTTTTTTTAAGATTTTATTTATTTATTTAGCAGACAGAGGTCACAAGTAGGCAGAGAAGCAGGCAGAGAGAGAGGAGGAAGCAGGCTCCCTGCTGAGAAAGAGAGAGCTCTCTGAGCTCTCTGAGCAGAGAGCCCGATGCAGGGCTCAATCCTAGGACCCAGGGACCATGACCTGAGTTGAAGGCAGAGGCTTTAACCCACTGAGCCACCCAGGCACCCCTCACTGTGGTTTTAATTTGAATCTCCCTGATGGCTAGTGATGATGAACATGTTTCATGTGTCTGATAGCCATTAGTATGTCTTCATTGGAGAAGTGTCTGTTCATGTCTTCTGCCCATTTTTTGACATGATTATCTGTTTTGTGTGCATTGAGTTTGAGAAGTTCTTTATAGATCCTGGATATCAGCCTTTTGTCTGTACTGTCATTTGCAAATATCTTCTCCCATTCCATGGATTGCCTCTTTGTTTTGTTGACTGTTTCCTTTGCTGTGCAGAAGCTTTTGATCTTGATGAAGTCCCAAAAGTTCATTTTCGCTTTTGTTTCCTTTGCCTTTGGAGACATATCTTGAAAGAAGTTGCTGTGGCTGATATCGAAGAGGTTACTGCCTATGTTCTCCTCTAGGATTCTGATGGATTCCTGTCTCATGTTGAGGTCTTTTATCCATTTCAAGTTTATCTTTGTGTACAGTGTAAGAGAATGGTCAAATTTTATTCTTCTAAATATAGCTGTCCAATTTTCCCAGCACCATTTATTGAAGAGACTGTCTTTTTTTCCACTGTATATTTTTTCCTGCTTTGTCAAAGATTATTTGACCATAGAGTTGAGGGTCCATATCTGGGCTCTCTGCTCTGTTCCACTAGTCTATGTAATCTGTTTTTATGCCAGTACCATGCTGTCTTGATGATCACAGCTTTGTGGTAAAGCTTGAAATAAGGTAACGTGATGCCCCAGTTTTTAAGTCACCCAGTACATGGTATTTTGTTACAGGATCCCAGGCAGATTAATCTAGCCAAAGATCTCTGATAAAACCACAGCTGGCAATGACACTGTCCATGTATAAGGCACCTTGCTGGATCTGAAAGCTCCAGTCTTGCCATATCACTGCCCTATACTTAGGGTTCCATCAACTAACACTTCTGATTTAAGAAAAAATTACAAGCATATAGCCTTCCTTGTTCTCTGGCATCAATACTATTCTTGATTGTCATAGGACCTGGGAGGTATGAGGATATAAAGCACTTTCAGTGTCCATAATCCCTAAAGAATACCTCTGTATACCTCTGCCACTTGCTTTTTCACCTCCAGGAAAACCCATTTTCTTGTACTACCATTCCCTCTGGGAAAGTTCATCACTTTCCACTGTGATAGCTAAAACAAGAATCATTTTTTTTCCTTGTTATAAGTCTCCCAACACTGTGTAGTGTTATTAACCTTATCCTCCCAGCTAAAGCAGCTGAGAAGCTCAGCCATTTCCCAAGATCACAAGTCTAGATTCATAATTTGAAACCAGGTTTGGCTGACCTCAAAACTCATAAGACTAATATGATAAATTAATTCCAAGTGTTCTATGGAGCAGATGAAGCTACAGAATACAGGGCTAATCTAATAAACAAATCCAGACTCAAAGATTAGCTGTTGGCTTAATAAAGTAATCCTGTCTGGCAATATACTTAAATCTTAATAAACACTATTTATCTCTAGAGATCTTCTCATATTGGGAGTGAGTTTGAGATTTTGGCTTTTATACTTAGATGCATAAGAAATTTTTCTATAAGAGAAACACATAAAAAACTAATGGTCACATTTCTGGTTTCCCCAAACCATGGAAAGGATCCAGAAGACAAAATTCTACTTTCAAAACCAATGTGTTAGAATGCTGAGTGCATTTTTCTTTGTTTTTCTTAATTTCTGTAATGTTATTAATTACCTTCATGATGAAAAAAATTATAAAAATGCTTATTGAAAACTTACTATTAAGGTCTGAATACTTAATGCATAATTAGCCCATTTAATCCTTATAACATCTTGTGAGTTAATTACTATTATTACTATCATCATTTTATAGATGAGGAAACAGTCCTTGGGAGATTTAATATTAGTGAGAGGGAGAATCAGGATTTAAAGCCAGGCATTCTTTCTCCAGAGAACATGCCCCAAACTTCTCCAGTAAGCTGCTGTTTGAATGATTCAATCTACTAAAAGAGAGAGGGCCAATGCATTAAAGTTTGGAGGTGTAGGATAGAAAAAAGGAGGGAAGAAGGTGGGACTGGGAAGCTCAGGAGCTAGACAAAGAGCCCTGCTTCAAAAGAGGTGCCAGAAAGCTTTGTTCTGTGGTAATTTCCTATCTCAAGTTAACATATCATGCTAAATTAATTCCCAATCCAGAAAAAAATGAGAGGCTTTATATCCTTATATACTCAGCTCCAATAATCATATTCCATGCTTTATTTCACTCACTCTCTCTTCACAAATTACAAGGTAAATACCTTTAATGGGTATGCTTCAGCCTTATAATTAGCAACCTTACATAACAAATTATTTTCTTAGGTAATTCCATCTACAGAGGGCAAAAGCTGTGGTGCTATAGTGATTTGCAAATAATAGAAATGAGATGTGTTGTCTAGAAGCGAGGCACTAAATACTCAAGTAAAGCAAAATAACATCTGATATTTTATATTACCCCATTACCACCTCAAAAATAATCACATAAGCAATATTTACTCGATATGTAATGACGACAATGCAAATCATTGAAGAGCTAGTATTCACCTACTTAATGGTTTCACAAAGACTGAATTTTACCATATCTGAGGAGAGTGTTTTGGTGATGGTGGGAAAGTCACCATTCAGTTTGTTTAGAAAGAAGAGGGTAAGTAAGTACCTTCATCTATATACCCAAACATGTATTCATCATTCTATTCTACCCACCCATCACTCACCCACTCACCTACCCATCCTTCTATCCACTCCTCCATCCATTCATTCATCTCTTCATCCACTTACCTTCCCAGCCACTGACTGATCTGGGGAATATTTGTTGAGTGTCTATACTATAGCTCAGTCAGAAACGCTACTTCTGCTGCTGTAGATTACTGTTTGGACCCTATGTCCTCTTTTGCTCTCATTTCATTTTTTTTTTTTTTAAGTGTAGACTGTGGACCACCTTCTTCAGAATCTCCTATGGTATTAGTAAAAATAATCTTCTAGGTCTTATTAAAAACACATACTCCACACACCCATCTAACTTTATCTACTTTATCAGAATTACTGGCAGGAATTTTTTTTTTAATCTTAAAGATAAATTTAATCTGTTAATAAATGCCAACCTGGATCAACTCTGTTTCATAAGAATTCTTCTAAAAAGAGATCAGAGAACAGAAAGAACTACAACCATTCTTTCAGAGGTATTTATTAATCTCTAGATGCAAAGAGCTAATGATCTAGAGATAAAGAAATGAGAATAGGATACTGAAGACCTTGAAGAAACATTTACAGGAGCTGACCTTCCTTAGGCTGGACTACAGAGGTAAGAGCCAGATTGAGAGAGGGTAAAATCAAGAATCTCAAAGCATTCACAGACAGTTATGTGGCTGTCCATTTATTTACATCTGATGACCTTCCTTTTAGGCTTCTGACCACTGACATTTCATTTCAGAAGCCTGAATAGCTGTCTTTGAGTTTGGAATCAGAATCCCAGTTGACTTGCATGATCATAGACAAGTCACCTAACTTCTCTGATCTTCTACTCCTTAACTATAAAATGAGAAGAATTGTACCTGTTGAAACATTTGAACATTTTAAAACAAATGTTGACATTACATTTCTTTTGCTTCTGTAGCCTTGTTCACCACTGGATTATGCTGTGCATGGTTTCAGCTACCTCCAGCTCCCTAACTATGCTAGATCTGTTTATTTCTTATTCATTCCTTGTACTGAATGAACTCTTCTCTCTCTAACCACCTACCTCAAATAGCCCAAATTTCCCTTTTGCATGTAAATTTGTATTAAATAAAGAGTTGTGTCTATCTGTATATCTTCATGCTGAGTTAGCAATCTAGTCGTACCCAAGAAGCTGAATTTTGAAAAAATTCAGAATAGGATTTTATGTACAAGACAGTGAGGCAGTAACAAATTTAGAATTTCATAGTAGATATATTCAAAAAAGTCCAATGGGAACCTATACCAAATATGAGTGATAAATGCCAGAAATGCTTCCTATATAAATTTCATCATGAGAATGTCATTCAGGGCCACTCAATCACTTATTTATTCACTATATCTATCTATCTGTCTATCTATCAATCATCTACCTATCTATTGAGTTTCTACAAGTTATACAGTATGTTCATGGTTGGTGTTTCAACAATGAATAAGAGTTAGAACACTAGGACACCTGCTCTCAAAGAGCTGATAGTTTAGTGAGAGAGTAGAACTATTTACTTTATGTATGTATACAGAAAGAACAAGCCCTTGAGAATAAATGTTAGTGATATTCCAGCAAATCAGGTTTGTCTATAGGTGGAAATTAAACTTGAATCACTAATTAGATCTATGGAGGATGGAAAAGGGATCAGGATGGGGAAAAGAAATGGAGAGAGAGGTTAATATTTTCTAAGAGTAAAGGTAATAATTTTTAGGACTGTTTGTTCTTTAGATCTATAATGATTATAGTTTATAGAGTTAGCACATCACTTCCCATGTTCATGTCGAAAATTCCTCTCACTCAGATAGCTTTGATACATCAACTAGAGTGGTGGGTGACCCCTCCGAGGTAGAGGTATTTGGTGTGTATTTTTTGAAGTGGAATGAAGTGGTCTGAAAATTAGCATTGAGCTTTCTGTTCTGAAGCCGAAGTGACAAATAGCCTATTGTGAAGGTTAGGATGACTGGATGAGTTAGGATGACTGGATGAGAGGAAACAATATCCATCAACATGCCCTAGTTCAGGGACTCATTCCCCCTCGTACTGGGGTGCACAAAGTTGACAATTGTCAGCTTCACGATCAGTAAGTTGTCATGTCCAAAAGAGGGAAGTGTCTTATCCAAGGACATGAAGCAAGTTGTCAAGAGAGCCAAGGTGAAAGCACAAGCCTCTCAATTTTCACTCTAGTGTTCTTTTGGCCACATCTCAGTACATCCAGGCACTGAAACTTTATGCTACTGTCTCAGAGGGTACTAATCTTTCTCTGGAAACTGCTGACAAAGAACCCATTTTTCACTGAAAATGAAACATGCAAGTGCAAGACCCATACCAGATGGCCCATTACCTTAGCACCCAGCACATCAGCCAAGGTTTGCCTCCTATGGTGAGAAGACACCGCACAGAGCAAGACACTCTGAATTTCGGGTGGCAGCTCACATCAAGTAAAGCTCTATTCAAAAGGCATTGTGCCATGAAACGGACACCAATCATCCTCCTCATTACTGTGAGTGTTAAAGATGTCAGCACTGCCCACACAACTGACATTCATGTGTGACAGACATTTCATATGGTAAAAAATTCAAATGACATAATATATACCTATATTCTTACTCACTATGCATGATTCCAACTCTGCACCCTTCTCCTCATTCCCTACTCCCCAAAATATGTGTAGGGGGAGAGACAGAGACAGAAGAGGATGAGACAAAGGACAAAAAATAACGTTAAATAATACTGGCAACTTTACCCTCTCAGCCCCAAATGTCTCTGACACTTGGCAGAAATAATGACTAATCCTACACATGAGATTCTTCTCTTCAGGTAAAATTTTTGACAAATCGTACCTTGCTTGTATAAGGGAGAAATGCTGACACTGGGCACTGACTTCATGCCAGGTCTTCTGTGAAAAGCTCTCATACATGTTGTCTCATTTAATCTTTCTAACAGGCTTATGAGCCAACTGATAACTTGTGTAGCCAAAGTTCTAGAATCATGAAACACAGAAAATGTTTGTATGACAATATTAGCTTTTACTTGTGTTAGAATTTATGGTTTTCAAAATATATCCACATCTATAATCTTACTGAATGCAATTAGTTTCCAGATGAAGAAACAGGAGAAACTGTGGCTGTTTTTCTGACAAGTATCCTTTTCTTTGATGACTATCTCCTTTCCCCTTTCACGTGGTCTTGGAGATATCAGTCGAGTAGCTACTCTGCTCTGCCACCCTTCCGGGACACACGGTTGGGCATGTTACCAGCCTGACTTCTCAGAGGTTGCATCCCCTGGTTCCTTGACTTTTCATAGATAGACAAAAGAGAGATGGAGATATCTTTTTTCTTTTTAGATAATAAATTAAGACAAAAATCTTGGAGCTCTTTATGGTCATATTTGTTACCACCTAGGGAGAGTTAATGTAAGAAGACTATTTAAAAAGGTTTAGAGTTGAATTTGACGAAAAGAAGAATTTGAGAGATGGAGGGAAGACTGAAGCTTGCTGTTATTGCTAACCCCTTGGATGATTTCCTTCATAAGCTCGTTTAATCTTCGTTTCTGTAAATTCCAACTAAAGAAGTCATGACT
The DNA here is from genome assembly GCF_011764305.1 of Mustela putorius furo. Lineage (NCBI taxonomy): Eukaryota > Metazoa > Chordata > Mammalia > Carnivora > Mustelidae > Mustela > Mustela putorius. Next base: position 47,556,666 of record NW_025421294.1, on the reverse strand, counting down.
AGTGCACCCACAGAACAGGAACCAGAATCAAAATCTTGGCTCTTTCTGTCTAGTCTAGCCCTCTGTCTCTAGGGAAATCCGGTGCCTGAGAAATCATGTAGAGTGGGCATATCAGATGAAAATACTCTGCTTTTAAAGGGAGGAGGAAGAGGAAGAATAAGTGTGGAACTGATTACTCAAATTAAAAAGACAAAATGAATAGGACTAGGAAATGAACCTAATGAATATAAGTATACTTCTTCCCTAATTCTGCCAGTAGCTACCCTTAAAAATTAAACTTAATCTGCCATTCACTGCTGACTCCAAGGCAATGATCCTTGTCAAGGAATTCACAGCTTCATTACTTAGGCATGGTAACTAAAACGGGAGTGGTTTCACCTTTCTTTCCATCTTTGCCACTGTTTTCTACAACTGGGCCTTCTGACCTGCTTAGAATATGTTAATTTACAAAATGTAGTCATTTCCCTTATCAGCCCCTCCAGGCAGTTGGCAAGAAGTATTTTCAGCTACAGACCTTGCAATCAGCCACTCAGACCTGCTGGCTTCCTGTGCTCTGACAGATAGAGCTAATTAGCACTCAGCAGCTTTTAGGCATTATCTCTGGCTCCAGAACATCCCCATAAATGAGGGGCAGGCCTGTCTCCACCCCTAAGGGACAAGAAGAAAATCTCAAATATTTGGAGGTTAAACAACTTCCTTAAAAGTTCCTCCCTTGACTGCAATTCCATTTCTCCTTTAATGGCCAGCTAATGTCCCATCTTATCTGAGCCGCTTTAGGGGATTACATCAACCTTTTTGTGGTGCTTCTTTGTCATGTGGATTTGTATATAATTTTCCTACATTGCCATTGCCATACACAGTGCAAGAATTGGTGGCATAATCCTCATTTATCCATCCATCCATCTATCCAGTCCACCAGCATTTCTTGAATCTATGGTCTATGCCAAGTACAGTAGGAATTCATAGAACCATGCACAAAAGATGGTTTAACGATACAGTACTTGTGAGAGACAGACAGTGGATAAGAAAACAAATTACCAGGGCTATTATGTATCATGATGAGAGCTACTGAGTTAACAAAATCAAATAAAGATAGGCGGAGTGAAGGGAGGTTTGCGAGGTTAGATAAAGCCTCTCTGGGGAGGTGGTGTGCAAGTCCAGATGAGTCAGCTAAGCAGACATGCAGGGATGGACAGATTCCAGGAAGAAGAAAGCAGCGAGTCCATGGTCTCTGTGTGGAAATGAGGCCTGAGGCCTGTTTATTTGAGAAACAGAAGGACAATAAGTGTGGCTGGAGCATAATGAGGGAGGGAGAGGTTGGCTTGAGAAGAAGTAAAAGATTCACCCCTTCTTTGAATTCTCTTCTAACTGTTATGGAGGGTCACTGGAGGGTTTTTGTACCACCGTGGACCAGAAACTGATTTACCTTTTCAAAAGCTCATCACTAGCCATCAAGGAGATTCAAATTAAAATCACAGTGAGATACCACCTTGCACCAATAAGGTGTACACCAAAATTAGCAAGACAGGAAACAACATGTGTTGGAGAGGATGTGGAGAAAGGGGAACCCTCTTACACTGGTGGGAATGCAAGTTGGTGCAGCCACTTTGGAGAACAGTGTGGAGATTCCTCAAGAAATTAAAAATAGAGCTTCCCTATGACCCTGCAATTGCACTACTGGGTATTTACCCCAAAGATACAGATGTAGTGAAAAGAAGGGCCATACGTACTCCAATGTTTATAGCAGCAATGGCCACGGTCGCCAAACTGTGGAAAGAACCAAGATGGCCTTCAACGGGTGAGTGGATAAGGAAGATGTGGTCTATATACACTATGGAGTATTACGCCTCCTTCAGAAAGGATGAATACCCAACTTTTGTAGCAACATGAACGGGACTGGAAGAGATTATGCTGAGTGAAATCAGTCAAGCAGAGTGAGTCAATTATCATATGGTTTCACTTATTTGTGGAGTATAACAAATAGCATGGAGGACAAGGGGAGATGGAGAGGAGAAGGGAGTTGAGGGAAATTGGAAGGGGAGGTGAACCATGAGAGACTATGGACTCTGAAAAACAATCTGAGGGTTTTGAAGGGGCGGAGGGTGAGAGGTTGGGGGAACCAGGTGGTGGGTATTAGAGAAGGTATGGATTGCATGGAGCACTGGGTGCGGTGCAAAAACAATGAATTCTGTTATGCTGAAAAGAAATAAAAAATTAACAAAACAAAACAAAAAAACTCACTCTGGATGCTAAGTGGGGAATGGACTACAGGGGGCAGAACAGAAGGACAAGCCACAGAGCAGTTTGGCTCCCTTTCCAGAGTTTACAATGTGCCTGACACTGTGCTGAGGGCTCCACTTAGGTTCTTCTTAGATCCCTTCAGAGCCCAAAGAAGCATTGATTATTTTTGCATTTTATAGATGAGGAACCAGTTGAGAATTCCCCCAAATCATAAATATTCAGAGTTTGAGCTGGGACTTGCAGCTACATCAAAATAGCTCCAGAGCCTTTGCTCTTAAAGGCTTTATTAATTGTATCATGCCGTGCCATGGACCCTTGACCTTCAGAGATTTAACAATCAAGGTTTTGATAAATTGTAAGAAATCCTACTATCCCATGATGTATTAATTTTAATTTTGTGGAAGCTCCCACCTGTGTACCCTATAAAGATGGTATGTGGCAGGGAGGCACTTAAAGGGTGAGTAGTTCTTCTGCCAAGAATATGCAGTAACTCTTGTGGAATATTTCTCTAGAGGCTAAGCATAAGAAACATATTCTCCAGGGAACTGTGATTCAAGAACAATTTTTCTGATATATAGAATTAAGAATGTGAAAAGAACACTTTTATTTTTCAAATATTACTGCTTTTTTAAGAAAATTTATTTGCTGTGGAAGTATTTGCAAATTGGAGAACTCTGAACATCGGTAGATATGCTTTTCAGATTGTTAAAGGTTTGTAACATATCTATAAATAAAGGTTTGGGAATACCCATCACTAGGTCCCTTTAGTAAAGCTGCCAAACTTTGTTCTGTCAATCTCACTTCTCTGTAATTTACACATAAAAACTTGAATTTGATTACAGAATTTAATAGTCATGAACTCCATGTAAAATTAAAATAAACCATGCAAACTTTTGTAATTATTCTCAAAACTGGTACCAAGATCTTGGGATCATCAAAATATTTGGGTGTTTTTCTTTTTAAAAGGAAAAATGACAAGGTGAAGTGAGGCCCAACTTAGAGGTCCTTGAGTAGAAAGGAATTCTTTTTATGGATTTCCAAGGGAAATAGCAAAATACCAGTCCCTAGCCACTCATTGGAGTTAGAGTTAATTGTGGGAATAGATGAAATTCACATAGTCTCTGGCACCAACAGTTAAGTCCTCCTCAAAGTGGGGAGAGTACCATCCCACAATGCACCCTTTATACCTGTCCAAACCTCTGCTCCTCTCCCAGAACCCAACTGCAATAGGTCTTTTCTTTCTGGAAACCAAGGACTCATATATCTTAGAGTATATGTAACCACCCTGGTTAGGGCAATGGTATTGTACCAGTGATTTACAAGACCTATCCTACAGACCCAGATGCCCAGGCAGCACTGTGGATAATGTCTGCATAGCCAGACAGGCTGCATGGTTTTTCTAACTACCACATTTATTCAAGGAATGCCTTGTTATTCATGGGTCTTTATTAAGAACCATGCCAGTTATTTATGAAGTATTGTGCAACATTAGAGAAGCTTCAAACACTAGGTAGTATCTAAATAATGGAAAAGTCATCTGGAAAGTTCTTGTATTAGCAAATAGCCTTCATTTTGCTCCCTATATTTTATTTACCCAACAAATTGTTATTAAGACTCTATTATATAATAGGAACTTATTATGTAATAGGAAATTTTCTTGGTTCTCGGGGCACATTAGTGAATAAATGGACAAAAATCCCTGCCCCCTATTTAATAGCTAAGATATGGAAACAACTGAAATGTTTACCAATAGATAAATGGATTCTAAAACTGTGGTCTATACATACAATGGAATATTAAGAAGTCTTATTTTTTTAATTTTTTTAAAAAAGATTTTATTTATTTATTTGAGAGAAAAGAGTGAGTAGAGAGGGAGAAGAGAGGAAGAGTTTGAGTTTGGAGCCCAAGGCAGTCTTGGAGCCCAAGGCAGTCTTGACCTCATGACCCTGACATCATGACCCCCAGATCCTGACTTGAGCCCAAATCAAGAGTCAGATGCTAAATGGACGAAGCCACCCAGGTATCCCACGACAAAACCTCAAAAAGGCAGGACTGACATGGATGGATCTTGAGATCATTATGCTAAATGAAATAATCTATTCACAAAAGGATAAATGCTGTCTGATTCCAAGTATAGAAGATATCTAAAATAGTCAAATTCATGGAAATAGAAAGTTAAGTGGTGGTTACCAGGAGCTGGGCAGAGGGAGAAAAGGGGTTATTTAGTGCAGTGGGTATAGAATTTCAGTTCTACAAGATTAAAAAAAAAAGTCTGAAGATCTGTTTCACAACTATATATATATATATATATATGGTGTGTATGTGCTGAAACGGGATTGAACAGTCAAAATATTCTTAACACTACTCAACTGCACATAAAACATAGTAAAGATGGTAAATTTTACATATGTTTTTACACAATTAAAAAAAACCCACCTCTGCCTTGTGGAGCTTACACTCTAGTGAGACTAGGGGTATAGTAGGGTTAAGTGACAATATAATAAGCTTAATAAATAAATTATAGAGTATGTTAAAAATGATAAGTACTATCTAAAAAGTAAAATGTAAAATATGTAAGAGAGGACTTGAAGCACTAGTTGCAGAGTGAAGTTCAGTGTTAATAGCACTTAAGACCTCAATTAAAAGTGATATTTGAGAAAAACCTTGAAGCAAAACAAGTGACTTAGTTATACAGATAACTGAGGAAAAGGCAAAAATTTCAGGCAAAAGGAACAGGTGGAGTAGACCTAATGGAGAGAGCATGCCTATTGCATTAGAGGAACAGCAAAAAAAAACCTAGTATATTTGCCCCTTTGAGATACTCAGAATGCTGGTGCCATTCAACAAAGGTGTGTGTCTTTGTGGAGAAGGTGATTAAAACTTACTCTAATGCCAACCATTTATTCATTCATTTGTTGCAAATTTTGCTCTTTATAAGGTTCCCAATATTGTGCTGGGGTATAAAGATAAAGTGGTAAGCAAGACAAACACAACCTTGTTGCTGGTAGGGGAGAGGAACGGCTCTCCAGGCAAGAGTAGTAACTTGTCGGCGATTTATAGGGATGTATGAGGACTTACTCTACCTGGGAGGTGAGAGAAGGCCTCCCTAAGGGTAAAATGGACATTTTCACCAAGACAGCTAGGAGTGGAAGTTAGCCAGAAAATGAGCAAGAGGAATAGTGCTCTGGGGTGGGAGGGGGCAGGGGTGAGGTAGGGTGTTGAAAGCCCTGAGGCAATATGACAGAGCATAGGAGGAACTCAAACAAGTCTGGCATGAGTTGAGTATAGAGGGAAATGGTACATAGTGAGCACAGTGAGGAAGAAAGATGCAGGGAGACATCACTGGGAACTTAAAAGCTATTTTAAGGATTTTTTTTTTAATTAAAAAAATAGAACGTTGCATAGAGGAAAATGATGTAACCCAATTTTGTCTGTATTCTTTTTTTTTTTTCCCTGCACTAAATTGGTTTCTTCAAGATCTTTGGCTCATTACCATATTCTACATCTCTGACCTATGTGTGGCCCTCTTTCATTGATTATTTATTTGCTAGATACAGTGATAACCTTTGGACTCAAAGCTATGAAGTTTTGACAGTATCCTTCAATTACTTATATAATTGCCTCCAATTGCCCTGTCCCATACCCCTGTCCTTCCCAGTTCAAAGTAATCATTAGGTTCTGAGTTTATCTTTCTTTTATTTTCTGTTCTGTGTTTTTGTTGTTGGTGGTGGTATTGTTCCTGTTTAACTAAATTTTGAAATTATGGCTAAAACCCTAAAACATAAAATTTACCACCTTAATCACTGTTATGTATAGTTTAGAGGTGTTAAGTATATTTGCATTGTTGTGAAGTAGATCTCCAGAATTATTTTATATTGCAAACTAAAATTGTATCCATTTGACAACCCTCAGTGTTCTCCTCCATCCTACTTTCATTTTCTATGATTCTTACTGCATCATACTTCACATATAAGGAATCATACAGTATTTGTCTTTTTGTGACTAGTTTATTTTATTTAGCATAAATCCTCGAGGTTCATCTATGTTACAGCATGTGATGGAATTTCCTTCTTCTTCTTAAGCTAAATAATAGTCTTTGTACCACATTGCTTCAAGAATTCTTAAAAGGTATACTTTTATTTTGGCAAGAGTACTCTGGCTGCTATTGCTGTTTTAAGGGAGACGAGATAGTCCACAGGAGGGCTGTGATGTCCAAATTGCACAAGTGACATCAGTCCTTGTATCCTAAGCATTCCCATATAAAAATGTCTGTTAAAGAGAGTTCCCTAGGCTAGTGTATCACATATTTTTGGCATGCTGCTTGATGCCTGGCAATTATCCTCTCTTCGGTGAATCTGCCATAATTTATGGAAATCTACTAATTTCTCACTGTGTGAGATCAGAGATCTCTAGCTGAAATCTGCAGGGTTCTAAAAGTTACCAATGGGCAGCAAGACCCCCTGGACTTCCTCAAATGATCAGGATTTTCTTCCTTTTTTTTTTTTTTCCCTACCAGAAAAATCTTGAAATTTAGTACTAGACACAGAAATGAAAATTTTAATAGTATCTTCATTTCCTTTTCATTAATTCATACATGACCTCTTTCTGGAACGCTTATGAGTAAACAGGAATTCAGTGGGGTCAGGGAGGTCAAAGATGGAGCTGCTCCCAAAATACTAGGGAGGGGGCAGGGAAGGGAACAAAAAAGAAGGAAGAAGAGAAGGAACAGTATATGGCCAGAAAAGTAGTCAGTCAGTGGGATGCAGAAGGAATTACGCAGGGGAGAATATTTACTGGGGCACAGAGCATTACAAAAGCAGCAAAAACAAGTAGGAGAGGAGGTGGGAGAGGCAAAGAGAGGGCAGAGAAAGTGAAATTGTGCCAACTCCCAGGGAGATTGCTGAGGGGTTCCAACCTGCAAATCCATCTGTCTCCTCGGATTCTAGGGCAAACCTCATTAATGTGAGGAGGCACCCCACGGCTACATCTCTACCCCGGGGGACCTCAGATCCCCATCTGGCAAGCTAAGGGAACAAGTGTATTTGCTCTGCCATGGGGTTTGGATTCTCTTGCCTACTTTTTCTAATAAGAAAAATAAATCTTTTCCACTATTTATTAGCTTTTATTGCCTAGTCCATGCTATGTTATTCTAGCCCCTAGGGGTCACAGGAACTTGATTTAAGTTGATTATTGAAGGAGGGTAATAACTTAACTCTTTGTTCAATTAAACTCTGAAAAGCAAATCTTCGTTTTCAGTCATCCTACCTGGCAGGTGGTCAAAGACGTCTACCAGACTTCCAAACGGTGGTTCCTTGGATGTGGGCCAGATAATGCAGGACTGGGGTTACTCAGAAGGCCAAAGGGTCATGGGCTTGATGAGATATTCTATTTCTTCCTGGAAAGAAGTGGGAGAAGTTAGGGGACCACTACAAATCTAGAAATTTACATTTCTAGAAGTGAAAAATGCTATTCATAAGAACCATAAAGGGAGCGAAAATATAACTGAAAACTTATTTAAGAAGCATTCATGCACATACAAAGGCTTATGTGAAGATGGTTAAAATCTCTCAAAGGTTAACTTCCCTCTGTCATGGCAGCATATTCATTCTTATCAGGGATTTGAGGACTTGGCACCCTCTTTGCATTAATTAAGTCATTTATTTTTTCAACAAATAGGTATCAACTACTCAGTGCCAGTATTGTGATAAATACTGGGGCTATATTCATGTAAAAGATAGACTTTTTTTTTCCTGCCCTCATAGAACTTGCCATTTCTTATGATAATTGAGAATGCATAAAGAGAGGGAAATTGTCAAGAAGGCATGTAGAAGATACAATACAATCACTTTGTCTTTGGGATAGTTGAAGACATGACACCAGATTCTTCTCTATCCTCAATTAACTTCACATTGGAGCAAGGGAAAGAAGATGCAGTGGGAACCCCAGTGCCTGCCTCATATTTCCACCTCCTCTACTTTGTTGACCTTGAGCGTGGCATATAACCTTTCTGAGACTTCATTTCTCTCATCTCTAAAATCCAATCTGCCAGATTTACTTACCTCACAAAGCTGTGTAGTTGAAATAAAATCAAATTTGGGAAGCACTTTGTAAATTTTATGGTATTATACAATGAGGTATTCTCCAATGCCCTTTTTCCCTTAGGCCTTGGTTTCAAGCCCTTGGGTGGACAAATCCTTACTCTGTCACATCCAGTTGTGTGACCTTGCATGTTTTTATGACACTTTCCAAGACCTTCTTTCCTAATCTGTGAAGTGGATATTACAGCATTTTGCCCACGCATTAGCAAGCATTAAAGCTGACAATGGGGCGCCTGGGTGGCTCAGTGGGTTGGGCCGCTGCCTTCGGCTCAGGTCGTGGTCTCGGGGTCCTGGGATCGGGTCCCGCGTCGGGCTCTCTGCTCAGCGGGGAGCCTGCTTCCTCCTCTCTCTCTGCCTGCCTCTCTGCCTACTTGTGATCTCTGTCTGTCAAGTAAATAGATGGAATCTTTAAAAAAAAAAAAAAAAAAAACAAAGCTGACAATGTGAAGTCCTACTCTATAAGGCAGAAAGTGCGGTGTCCTTGATAAATGTTATTTCGATGCTTCCCTCTGTTTTTGTTCTCTCTGCTTTCTCCCACCCTTTCACTTCACCTCTAAAAACCACTATGGATAAAAGATCAAAGTTCACAAAGTTATTATTGGTGGAAGGGAAACCGTATAAGTTAGTTTTCTTCCTCAATAACAAATCTTAAGCACTTAACCTCTTTCTTCTCTGGCAAAGCTATGGTCACTAGAATGGAATTATGACTAAGCACTTTATAAGAAAATCTCATTTAATTTTCCACTATCTAAATCAGACACTATTAATACAAGGAAAATGAGGCACAGAGAAGTTAAATAACCTAACCAAGATTATGCGGTTGGAGCCAGAACTTGAGCCCAGGCACTCTGACAGAATTCGTGTTCTCAGCCACTTGGCATGCTGGGTTCCTGGTCACTATGTTTTATAAAGACTGAACAATTCAAGGAAAATTGACACCTTTTCTGGATTTCTCATTCAGGTCCTACAATTAATTTTTTATAAAAGAATCACAAATAAATATTGGATGATGATTACAAATAAAAAAGGATGGATGAAAGGGTGGTTGGGGGGGTGCCTGGGTGGCTCAGTCATTAAGCATCTGCCTTCGGCTCAGGTCATGATCCCAGGGTTCTGGAATCCAGCCTGGCATTGAGCTCTCTGCTCAGTAGGAAGCCTGCTTCTCCCTCTCCCACTCCCCATGCTTGTGTTCTCTCTCTCTCTCTGTGTCTCTCTCTTTGTGTCAAATAAATAAATAAAATCTTAAAAAAAAAAAAAGAGCAAGCATGGTTGGGTAGGTGGGCATGGGAGATGGAGGGATGAACAGTCCATGAAAGCTTCAAATAGTATGTAGTTCTTCCAGGCTTTAATGTAGTTCTTCCAAAATCTTTAAGATTTTGATCTTTCCAGGCAAAATATGTCATGTTCCAGAATTTTCTTTGTCCTGGTTTTTTTTTTTTTCCTTATTCTTTCTCTACCTTTGTTTCAGAGAAGAACTACGAAGTCCCTTTTTATAGGAAAGTTACTAGCTGCTGCCACCGTAGGCTCAACTGTTTTTAGCGCTGTTGGTTTATTCAGCTCCTTTGATCTAAATCAGTTTGGTTCAAGCACTGCAAATCACCATTGCTTGTGTTTCATCTCTAAGGAACAGGATGGGAATAGCACAGACGCTGCTGATAATCAATTTGTTACTAATACAACTGATAACATAATCATCTGAAAGTCCTCCGGAAGCCAGGGATTGTGATAGACTGTTTTATCATTTTATTTTATCTGCATTAATTTTCCAGCTTAAGTGTTATTCTGTCCATTTTACAGATAAGAACATCAATTTCAGAGCCCCTGACCACAGGTCGTATGCAGTGCAACAAGGTTACAAGCCCAGGTCTGGCCTGTGCTCTTTCTTTTATGCTAAACAACTTCCCACTCTCCTCTCAGTTTCAAGTTCTGATCAGTGAAACGTTAAAAGGATCACTAACTCCTTTTCAGGGCTCAAGATGATCTTTTTGAAAGGAGGCAAAATTGCTTTTTTTCCGTTTCTAGTCTCAAAATTATTCTTTTCTTTCTTATCAAAATCGAAAGAGCCACATCCTGATTCCAACATTCTCTGTATACCTGTGACACCCAAGAGCTTTGACTCATTCTTATATTTTTATATTCATATCACTTTTACCCTTGCATAATGGTTACATATCTCTTTTAGCATAGGAATGAAAAAAATCACATAAAATTCTCTTCTTTACCATGAATGACGTGTTGTGACAGTAAGTATAAATAGCTTGAATTTATTCCATGTGTCAGGTCTATTTCAGCAAATACCTGATGTGAATATTTATTATAAATGTTTGAATACTGATGTCATCTCTCCACTGGGCAGGAAAAGCCAGGATAAAAGATGTGACCTTTACTTTGGCAATTATACAGTAGAGACGTGTTTCTATGCCATGGCTGTACTTCTTGGGGGAGGAGCATGTGCATGAGAATGTGGTAAAATAACCTTTTACATAATCTTCAGGTGAAAGTGATGCTTCATTCTCTGTCTTCTTCCTGCTTTGGATAAATCAAAGGTGTTTAGAAAACTGTTAAAGAAGGTGAGTGTGGTCCCTGCTTTGGAATGAAAGCTGTATTAACTGGGTCTTCTGGAAGCGGAAGACGAGGTGGAATTAGGAGCACAAGAGGGTGGTTGTGAGAAAGATAAAAGGAAAATAAACAGTATTGGGCACAGAAATCTTCTAACCATATTGTAGATTGGACAAAAGTCTTGGTCAACTGAATGGAGGAACTCTAGAGGAAATATGTCCCATTAGAGGAGAGTAGTCTTGCACAGAAGTGTCCAGGCTCTACGATCCCACTGGAGCTGCCCAGGAAGAGTATGACACCAGTTTGAAAGCTGGAGAAGGTTCTGAGGGTGTAAACAGTTGGAAGTTATTTTATTCCACCTCTTGCAACTGCATGGCAAGTTCTTTCTTGAAAGCAGAGTCAAGTAGTGCACCCCTGTGGCTGTTCTAATCCATTTGAGGTCTTTTAATCCCATTCTTACCTGTTACTGTGTAGTCCTAAAATCTCCTAAAAAATTCTTGGGCATCCTGCAGCTTCTTCAAATGCTTTGCATTTTTTAAAGTTTTCTTAGGGACTCCAATGTGCATATTTATTTTTTGCAGCCCAATTAGAAATAATATAGTACCTTTTCAAACAAAATGCAGAAACTTATACCCCAATCCTGTGTGCTGTAATGATCTTTTATGTATCTCTATAGATGTTACAAATCTCACAGACAATGTTAAGCTTTGCTTTAAATTTACAAAGTAATTATGAGAAATCATAAGAAAGAATAAAATATATTTTTTTAATTCATCCAGATATTTTACCATTTCCAATGTTCTTCACTATATTTGAGGATCTGAATTTGCATCTGGTATTTCTTTTCAGTCTGTAGAATTTCCTCAACCATTTTTACTGGCACAGAATTCTCTAAAATGTCTCGGACTATTATTTATTAAATGCTTTCATTGTCATAATGTTTTCTTTCTTCTCCTTTTGGGATTCTAATGTTTGTTGAACCAGCTATTATTTCACAGGTTCTTAAGACTTTATCCATTTTACTTAATTTTATTTCTATTTCTCTTGTTTTCTTTCTTGTATTTTTTTCCTTCACTCCTTTCTTCAAATTAGATAATTTCTACTAATGTACTTTTCATTTAGCTTACCTAATTTCTGTCATCACCATATATTTACTCTTTGGTTAAGCTGCTCTGAGTCTAGTCATACATGTCTGGCCCAGGGAACGATGAAGGATGTGGGAAGAAAGAACATGGCGATCCTCTTTTTCCTTTGAGAAAAATCCCTCACATCGACCTCAGCAGTAATGTTTCCTAAGCAAGGAAAAAAATGCATTCTTTGTCCCAACAGCACCCTTGCCACCTCACATGAGCCATACCAACTGCACTTAGCCCTAGGCTAAAAGCTTTGAATACAACTTACTTTATATGCATCCCTGGCCCCCTTGCTCTAAAAAAAACACTCCCTACCAATCTGTCTTCTTCTGTTCAGTCTGCAGAGCCTCAGATATTTGATTTTTTTCTTTCTCTTTTTTTTTTTTTTTATTAAGTTCAAGTTTCATAGCCATTTTCTGCAGGGGAGTCATCAGGTAGGGTCTTACTCTGTCATTGTTAGATGCTGCTAACCAAAGGCTTTAAAAAAAAAATCTCAAATATGTTTCCACTACATATGATGTAGTTAATTTTGCTCCCTGAATACTTCTTGAATTTGGTCAGATCCTTTCGGGTTATTGGCCACTTAAACGGTATTACTTCTGTCCTGTTCAACTAGTTTCTTTGAATATACTCTTATGTGAAGAGCCCCAATGGCAAATATACCACATGATGGCCAGAGAGATCCAGTTATCGTCCAATGTAACTAGGTCACTTTCTTATTTAAAACCTTTAAATGTATCCCCAATACTTTTAAAATAAAATTTAAAATCCATACATAAACAAAACCCTGCACAGAATGGCTCTTGCTTATTGGTCTTGACTAGACCCCAATTTCTTACGAGCTCCAGCCACATAATCTTCTTTCTTCTTTTTCAGTGACATGAATTTTCATGGTCATAGTCTATACGCAAAGGGAATATACTTATGGACAGGAATACTCTTCTTTTGTTCTTTGCTGAGTAACTTCAGTTCCTCCTCCAGAGGTCAGCTCAAATAGCAGCTTCTCCAAGAGGTCCTTTTGTCCTTCAGATTAGCAAAGTGTCCCTTGTGATAGACTTTCGTTGTACATGATTGCTTGATATCACTAGTGTGTTATCCTTAGCTTTTTCCATTTGAAACATCAACTTCCAATACTATACTATCTGATTTAATGTTCAGGGTTTTGAGCCAATGTTACTTCTGAGTAGATTCTGGTCCTTTACTGTTTCTGTAGATTGAAGCTATCTTTCATGGGCTGCAGTTTTGCTGAAGCATTGAAGGCACCATGAATTATAATAATTAGAGAACTGAACATTTTTTGGCACTCAGGACATAAGTGTGTTGGCTCTCAATGTTGTACTCTTGGAAATTGAGACCCTGTTCTTATATATTCATTCTCAGCTGCTTTCAAATACGATTATCATTTCAGATTTGATGACTCTAAATGCTTTCATATGATTCAGGCCCAGGGCTAAATTATTTTTATTTTGCATATTTATTTTTGAAACAAAGTTGAAGCATCTTGAGACTCAGAAAACTTCAGTTTGAAAAGATGTCAGGGCTTTGCAGCTGGAGTCCTGGAAACATGAACCTGGAATAAAGCCCTCTGGAAGGGGTGGGTGAGGTGGGAGAATTGGATTTGGTAGAAAACTTTGGATCTCTCCAAACTTTGGAGAGATCCAAGGTTTTCACATTTAGGGTAAAAGTACCGTTTTACATCCCATGGAGATGTCTGACTTCAGCTTCCATTTCTGTTAAGAGGACTGAATAAATCTGATCTTCTGGAATATTTTTTTTTAATAGAGTTACTTAATAGATGGAAATGGGCAGTATTGGAAAATTGGGCCCAAGGCATTCTTACTCTTTCTCTTGTTTGCACCTGTTTTATAGCAACTAAAGAAAAAAAGGGAAGATGTGCTGTAAACATGTCAGCATCAGGATCTAAAACTGTGCACTGCAGTACCTTCTTTTATTGAAGCAAAACCCATATTACATAAAATTAACCACTTTAAGGTGTATAATTAAGTGAAATTTAGTACACTTGTAATGTTATGCTACTATCACCTCTAGGTAGTTCCAAAAACTTTCATCACCACAGAAGGAAACCTCATACTCATTAAGCAGTCATTTCCATTCATCTTATCTCCTCCTTCAACCCCTAATTAACTCTTGTCTATGGATTTACCTATTTGGTATATTTCATATAAATGGAACCAATCATTTTATTTGTGACCTTTTGTGTCTGGCTTCTTTCACATTATGGCATGTATCAGTACTTTATTCCTTTTTTTTTAATGGCCAAATGATATTCCACTATATGTATATACCACAATTTGTTTACCTATATCCCATTGTATCTACATACCACAATTTGTTCACCTATTTATCTGTTTTGCACTTTTTGGCTATTGTGCAATTTTGAGTATTTTTGTAGAAGGTTTTGTTTGAATATCTATTTTAATTATTTTGGGGTATACACCTAGGAGTGGGATTGTCAATCATATGGTAATTGTATATTTGTTTTGACAATCCACAGGACTATTTTTCATAGTAGCTATACCATTTTACATTCCCACAGTGTATAGGGATTCCATTATCTCTACATCATCAGCAAAGCTTAATTATTATTATTATTTATTTATTTTTTATTATTATTATTATTTTTAAAGATTTTATTTATTTATTTTACAGACAGAGATCACAAGTAGGTAGAGAGGCAGGCAGAGAGAGAGAGAGGAGGAAGCAGGCTCCCTGCAGAGCAGAGAGCCCGATGCGGGGCTTGATCCCAGGACCCTGGGATCATGACCTGAGCCGAAGGCAGAGGCTTTAACCCACTGAGCCACCCAGGTGCCCCCATTTTATTATTTTTTAAATTAAAGCCTAGCAGGGAGTATGAAGCAGTATTTCATTGTAGTTTTATTTGCATTTCCTTAAGAACAGTGATATTAAACAATGTTGTATGTGCTTGTTGGTTATTTATATATCTTCTTGGAAGAAATATCTATTCAATTACTTTGCTCTTTTTGTTATTGAGTTGTAAGATTGTTTTATGTATTCTAGATATGAAATGTTTATCATATATATGATTTGCAAATATTTTCTCCATTTCTGTGTGTTGTCTTTTCACTTTCTTGACAGTGTCCTTTGATGCACAAAAGTTTTAATTTTGGTGAAATCTAGTCTGTTTATTTTTCTTTTGTTGCTTATGCTTTTGGTGTCATATTCAAGCATCCTTTGCCAAAATCAAGTTCATGAAAGTCTACCATATGTTTTCTTCTAAAAGTTTGAGTTTTAGCTCATATGTTTTGGTGTTTTTCTATTTGGAGTTAATACTTGTATACGGAAGGAGGTATAGGTTTAACTACATGCTTTTGCATGTAGATATTTAATTGTTGAGACACCATTTGTTGAAGAGATTTCCTTTTCCTATTGAATGGCCTTAACATGCTTGTCAAAAATCAATTGCCCATAAATGTGTAAGGTAATGCATTCTTGTTCATCAGTGTTTTTACACTCATAAACATTATCTTTCTCTTGGGTAATGGAATCAAGATATATTTAATATTTTGTTTTTGGAAATCAATCCAGCCTCTGCATTTTACTTGCTAGAGTAAATATAGATATTCTTATTGTAATATATTACACTATTCTTTTATTCTACCACTTATTCTTTTCCTTATAAAATTGTGGCTTTTCCCATTGAATCTAAAGTCATTGATTGATGGGCCTACATCTACACTTGCTATATTGGTTCTTAAACTGTGTTAAATGTCAAAAGAAGTGCTCATAACATCTATCTTGAGTGTTAGCCTATTATAAAGCAGTTATTAAGATGTCTCTCAGAAATACCATTAATATTGGACATTTGAACACACTGAATATCTAATATTTTCTTCATTATCAGTTTTTAAACTTAATGCTGAAATTGAGGTCTTTTGATTACACTTTATAGACTACATTATTTTGATTCAGTTTCATTGTTTTTTTTTAAAGATTTTATTTATTTATTTGACACAGAGAGAGAGTACAAGTAGGGGAGGCAGCAGGCTCCCCACTGAGCAGAGTCCGACATGGGGCTTGATCCCACAGATCCCTGGGATCATGACCTGAGCTGACGGCAGACACTTAACTGACTGAGCCACCCAGGCACTCCTCAGTTGCATTATGTTAAGATAAAATAGATTTTCTTTTCCTTAAAATCCCATACTGAATACAAATAAGTGCCTATTTAATTTATATTTTATGAAATGTGGTCTAAAGACTCTTTTCTTAACTGACTCTAGTGAAGAAAATAGTTCTAAATATATGAGGATTTATAATATAAAAGAATTGTAAAAAAAATGTAGGGATATTAATGTATCTTATAAGTTTTTGTAAATTACTTTGTAAATTATTTGTAAATTGATCTGCATTTATTTCAATTTTTGTAATATTATTGGCTAGATATTGGATCATAGCTTTCTGTTACGTGTACATATGTGTGTGTATACATATATACATATGTGTATAAACTAGTGTTTTCTTTATTATAAGGTATTTCTAAACTACTATGTCATTATACTTAAAGTGAGTTTCTTGTAGACAGCAAAGAGTTGGGTCCTCTATTAAGTCTGATGTAACAGTCATTGCCTTTTAATTGGGATGTTTAGTCCATTAAAATTTAGCTATCAGTATTGTTGGACTTAACAATCATTTTGCAATTTGTTTTCTGTTTTCCTTTCCATTTTTTGCTGCTGTTTTTCTTTCCTCCTCTCTTATTTTCTTAGGGGTGTTAGTAAATATTTTTAATATTCCATTTTAATGCCTCTGCTGACTTTTAGCTACATATTAGCCTTATTTTAATGGCTACTCTAGAATGATAATATGTATCCTTAATTTATCACAGTGTTCTTGAATCAATTTGCACCACATATAGTAAAATGTAAGAATGTTGCAACAATATAGTTTCAATTGCTCTCTGGACTTTGTGCTATTGTTACTTTACATAATATGTAAATGTACATGTACACAATACATCACATAATACATGTTATGATTTTTTTAAATTTAAAAATTTTATAATTTTTTTTCCAATGGTCATATATCTCTCAAAGAAATTACAGGAAGAAAAAAATCATATATTGAACATTTTCAGTGTACTCTCTTTCTGTATATACAAGTTTACATCCTATATTTCTTTGTTGTTATTCAAGCTTAAAGAATTTTCCATAATATTTCTTGGAGTTCAAGTCAGATTACTGATAATGAATCATTTAAGCTTTTGTTACTGAAACTTTCATCTGCCAACCTACCATTAAATCTATCCAGCAAATTTGTCTTTTTGATATTATACTTTATAATTCTAAAATTTCCATTTGGTTCCTATAGTTTCTATTTCTATTCTGGGCTTTCACATAATTCTTTTCATTATAAATATATTTTCCTTTAAGTCTTTAAATGTATTTGGAATAGGACTCAAAATCCAAACTCTGTCTTGCTTGTGGTGGGCAACAGCTGTTAACTATTCAACTCTTTCAGTTTTCCATATATTACTTGACACTGAGAACTCTGGAGCTTCACTTACACCTCAGGGATGACCAGAGAAGTTGAGTAGAGTTTATTTGCAGATTTTCAGAGTTTTGTGGCAACTTGTTCAAAACTGTCACATTTATTTTCCAGGTTCTCTGACTGAAATGAATTTCATTGTTTAACTCCTTAAGATTGTAAGCCCGGGACTAGAAATGCCTATTTAGATTTGGAGTGTTTAGATGAAAAAATAAAGCATTCATATACGTCTTTTTGTCTTAAATTGGTTTGATTTGATTTTTTGTCTATTGCAACAGAAGAAGGCATGATTAATATAAAGGGTTTTGCTAATTAGCAGATCCTTTAAAAAAAAAAAAGGAGTTTCTTCAGTGGAGAGTCATCGATTCCAATTCTCTAATTGATGTCAAATTCAAATTATATAGAAACATGTACCTTCACCAGGTTATAGTAGTAAAAAAAATGTAACTGATTATTTGTTTAATTTCTGGGTTTTGTTTGTTTTGTTTTGTTGTTTGTTTATTTTTGCTAGACTGTGGTGAGATTCTTAATGGCAACAGAAACATCGTATTTGCTTCTGTATTCACACTGAATAGCATGGAGGGTTTGACAAATACTTGTTGAATGATTAAATTTTGATATTTGAATTTAGCAAGTAAGGTTCAAGTTATTATATAACCAAGCACTTACTGAGTCAGAGATTTACTTATTTAGCATCAATTTTATTAATTTTTAATTATATAATTTTTAAACTTTATACATCAAAAAAATTTGTTTATAGGTAATATGCCTGGTGGTGTGGTTACATTTTTGTACTTTATACATACAACTATTTTGTTTATTTATTTTATATATTTCACCATGTTGTAATATATTTCCCCCAGTATATTTAATAAACACAAGGTAATGTATCATATTTTTTCATGTATCTCTATTCATAATCCAGTTCCATCTACAAACTATTTAGTCAATAATTGCTTGTAAAACCAAAAGAAATTTAGAGTTATTCAATTTCTCTGCAGATAATTATCTGCAGAGAAGTCAGAGATTTATTAATCAACCCATTCTCTACACTAAACCTAAAATAATCTTTAAAGAGTTAAAGTAAGATATTTTATAGAGGACTTAAAAACCACCCACTGGTTTCCCAATGCACTCAACATAAAATGTAACCTTACTTCTAGGGTCTAGAAAATGTACTGTGTTCTGGGCCTTTCCTCTCTAATCTTATTTCTTACTACTCTCACTTTTTCATCATGCACTGAAAGACTGGCTTTCTTTCTGTTTCAGGATTTTATTGTCTCTAACTTTATTCTGACTCAGAACGTTTTACTTGCCATTCAGGCCTCTTAGAATATTTTTCCCACACATTTTCATATAGCTGGTTTCTCATCATTCACATCTCAAAAGCAGAGAACTTTTCCTGGATCTCTCCACTTCATATAATACAAATGCACGAGCACCCTCCTCCTAAATTCTATATAGTGCATTCCTTTATTTTTTATAATTTATAGTATTACTTATTTATGAAGTCATCTTATTTATTTTCTTTTTTATGGCCTTTTTCATGTCATAAAATATAATTTCCATAAAAGCAGAGATCTTTTCTGCCTGTTCACCCTTATATCTCCAGTGTCTATAACAGTGCTTGCTGGGTGAATAAATTTGGTGAATAAATGAATTTAATTATAACAATCAAATCAAGGGTGATTGTAAATAAACTGATTTTTAAATGGCCAATTAACTAGAAAAATAAGCAAAAGCAGTTATTTGGAATCATGAAATGAAACTGTGTTTCTCTGGTTCTGTAGGGCCAGGGATTAGGTGAGCCACAAAAATATAGCCATCATGTAAGAAAAATTGCAATGGACCAGCCTAAGTTGTTTTATTGCTCTTTTTGAAGTAGAATTTATACATAAAAATGAGAACCATTAAAGTTAATGCTCTCACACAGCCTGGTCATATTGATTTTCCTCCACAATTGATCTCATTCATTTTGAGCATTTACTATTTACTAGATATTCATGTAAGGGTAGCCATTAACCTCTATGTTCATTGTGATCATTTTTATTGTTAACTTTTCTATACTGTTGCTCCAATCACACTCACATGAATGCTTTGGTGATTTTTACTGTAAACCTGACATTTCTCCCAAGGAAGACCTCATTTCAGCTCTCTGTTCATAAACATGATAGGCAGTGTACAGCCCTGGTTGCACAACTATTCTACTTATTATACAAGTGTGTATGGAGATGGCATATACCATGAAGGTTTTAGTAGTGTTAGGCAGGAATCAAGGCAAGTGTAGGTCACAGACTCTTTCTTCTATCTGCTTTGCAGACCTTCCAATTCTGGAGAGAGATTTCTCCTTTATATGCAAGTGACTTGTGAACAAATTTGATCACTGATCACAAAAAAGCATCATGTTTTCTCCACTTGTTCTGATCTCCTTCTAGGGGATGTCCTAAGACGTCTGCATCTTCACATCTTTTGGGAAACACTGCTGTTTCCTTAAGTTCCAACTGCTACTGGAACTTAGATTCCAAT
Source organism: Mustela putorius furo (assembly GCF_011764305.1). NCBI lineage: Eukaryota > Metazoa > Chordata > Mammalia > Carnivora > Mustelidae > Mustela > Mustela putorius. Next base: position 47,536,586 of record NW_025421294.1, on the reverse strand, counting down.
GCTACTGGAGCATTACCACGTGCTGTTGTTGCCTCCACTGTCACTCATACTTCTGTCAATGGCATGACCCACCACAGCCCCCAACATGACAGGGCTATGCATTTCAGACAGAGGCAGGATTGATTTTTTTTTTTTTTCCTTTTTTGTAGCCTTCTTTGCCACACAACCTCCAACAGAGAATTCTGTGTCTTCCAAAATTTCCTGGCAAGTTAGCTGCTTTTGATTTCACCTAGGGTTCCTGATCCTAACATCTATAGATTCAGACTGTTGCATGAACCCCAATGGGAATCTATATTCAAGTAAAAATTATGTAATAATTGTGCTCCTCCTCTGATAACTAAGCCTCGTTACTGAACCATGTATATTTGTCTGACTCAGTGCCAGCTACTAACACTTACCGAGCACTAGACACGTGCTTTTTGTCTCTTCATCTTAGTGCAATTCCATAAGGCAGATGCTGTCATCTGTACGAGAGCAGAGATTTTTGTCTGTTTTGTCCCCTTCTATATCCCCAACACCTAGAACAGAATCTGGAACAAGTAATTATTCAATAAATATTTGTTGGATGAATGAATCTTCATTTCATTCATGAGAAAATTGAGGTTTAGCAAGGTAAAGTAATTTAATCCAGGATGTGGCAGCATCAGGATTTGAATTCAGGCCTATCTGACATTGAAATCCTCACTCAGAACCTTCTGAAGATTGCTCGGTCTCAGGTAGAGATTTCTGTCAGACCCAGAATACCAGACACACATGTCTAAATCTCAGCATGGAATTGGACCAGGCTCTAGTGAGAACTCTGCTAATACTCATTTTGTGAAGAAAATGGAAAAGTTCATATGGAGTTGAACATTTTTAAAAAAATAAAATACTAATACCTGACAAGAATAAATAGTTTAGCCATTCCTAAGCACATTCTCCCTTCTACCAGCCTAAGTTCCAGTTTACTGTTAGTCTGGGCTCAAAAACTGTAATCAGTTACACTAATCCCTCACCTGGAAAGCCTTTACTTTCCTCCTACCCAACTGTTCCCATCCTCAATGATCAACTCAAAAAGAATCATGCTAGTATAATTTTAACTTCTTTGGTGTAAAGTTAGTTTTTTCTTCTACTTGAGCTTAGTCTTTGTTTGCCTAACATTATTGTGAAACTGCTGAATAAACAGTAGCTATTTATATTAATTGAGTAAACTGAATAGCTCAAATTGAGTAGAATTTATTGTATTGCTTGCTTGTTAATTATATGCTATTTTGAATTTCATTTGAGCACGTGTCTTCTCTCTACAACTGAATCTTAGGAAACTTGAGGAGAGGGTGTGTGTCTTTATTTTGCTTCACAATGCTAACATGCAGAGACTATTGTTAGACACTAAACTTTTGCTAGTGCTGACACTGATTAGCAGATCTGGTGATTACAGCTGGACAGGGTCTTGAAAAAGACACTGCTGTCTTTGGCATCACTATGCTTACCTTACACTCCATTGTGTTGATCCTCAAGGTTTACATAACTCAAAGTCAGAGTACGACATCTCTAATTAGAGAGTTTTGTATGTAAGTTTTCATTTCTGATGAAAACTTTTAATTGTTCGGTTGCCTGTATAAATTCCAAAGTACCTGAAAAGTTCATTAATAACAGAGGCAGATATTTTGTCCAGGGAAATCCAGATACTGATTATTTTTCCTTGGATGAGGATTTGGTCTGATTTGGTTGATTTACAATGGTCTAGAAATGTCTCAGTATTCTCTTAAATGGAAGTATCAGACAGTTAATTTAAGTTCTTCCTGAAGGATGATAAAACTCACTGCTAACAGGGGTTTTTTCAAGTGACCTTATTTTGGAAGAATTGCCATCAACATCTAACCCTTCCATGAGGATGCACCTGCCCAGTGGAAGCTAGGATGAAATATACTGCAGTTACATGTGCTGCTGGGTTTTTATAACTTTATTGGACTAAACATAAATTAGGGTATTTGTGCATTTCCATGGCATTTACAAATGAACCAATAACATATCTGAAATACTCAAGGATGTCATTTACATGTCTAAATCTGAGAAGAAAAGTATTATCTGTTAACTCCTTCATTAACTATATGCTTCATTTAAATCAACATATTCTGCCTTGCATATTTTCAATAAAAACGTGAGTTTTTTGTCCTAGATTATTGGGGTAATTCCCTATTTTCTAAACTCCTTTCTGTTTTAAGCACAGTCAAAAATGAGAAAACAATATCCCCAAGTTCCTAAGGATGTTACCTTTACTCGGCTTTGTATTTATGAAGGCAATTTGAAGTTACAATTATTGGAAGTTACAATTATTGGCTGCTAGAAAAGTCCTTAAGCTCAAATTGCATTATCTCAAGACATCCTAAAAATCTTCTAGCTCATCAATGACAGCTCTGAAATAACAGGTGTAGAGGCAGACAAAAACAAGTTATCCCAAGCAGATCACCCTAGACAAGACTCAGGAGAAGAAACAGATTAAAAAATAAATGACAACTGCTAAAGATGCCAAAGCATACTTGTAGAACTCAGTGGAACACTGGACATTCAGATTTATAAGCATTCAATTCATGACTATCTTCTAAGATAAAATATACATGCCTATAATCTGTCTTCTTAAGCCCCATGTATGTGTTAAAATGTACTATAGTGGGGTGCCTGGGTGGCTCAGTGGGTTAAAGCTTCTGCCTTCAGCTCAGGTCATGATGACAGGGTCCTGGGATTGAGCACCACATTGGGTTCTCTGCTCAGTGGGGAGCCTGCTTCCTTGAACGCTCTCTCTCTGCCTGCCTCTCTGCCTACTTATGATCTCTGTCTGTCAAGTACATAAATAAAATCTTAAAAAAAATAAAATTTACTGTAGTTTGCAAATAAATTTTACATATGCTATTTAATTTGACCTTCCCAACTAATGTATAAACCTGACAGAATTATATCTGTGTCAAGATGTGGAAATTGAAATATGGAGAGATGAAACTGGCATGGAGAGCCTGGTTTGAGTTTTGGCTCTACCCAGAGACCTCTTCTAATTATTAAGCAAAGTCAAGTACCTTAATCTCATTGAGGTATAGCTTACTTATATATTAAACAAGGGGAAGTTCTACATGCCTGATTGTTTCAAGGAGTAAATTATGTAAAGTGTGCAGAGTGCTTCCTAAGCATAATGTTTGGCACATAGTATGTGACCTGATATTATTGGCATTTTCAAGGTTACTAAGCTAATAAATCACAGAGTGAGGCCCAAGACATCAATACTTATTGAGAAGTAAATAGTCTAGATATTGAAACTCAGTATAATATGATCTGTCCATTTACCCTTGACAACTTTTTTAAATTGATGTCAGTGACTCCCACTATGAGGATGATGTTACAGCTAGTACCTTGGCATTTTCATTGCATTTGATATTTTTATAAAGGCTTCCTAGCAGTGATTTTTTTTTTTCTTCACAAGTATCCTGTGTAGTAAGACAGATTATATACTGATTTTGCAAGCAGTTTAGGGAATTAAAATCCAGACCCATCAGGTTCTCTGTCCATGGTACTCAGTGGCTAAGTAATATGCCTGAATGATACGCCTTTGTTCTAAAGGGGCCATGAGGCCTTTTCGCAGTGCCTCTTCAAATCTGAGATTGGGATTCAATGGACTGATTTTCCTTATCTTCCTCTTTCCTAAGGTAAGTATTTTTTGATGCAGATTTTAAAGAGGATTTCATCCACTTTTTCCCATCTTGGTGAGAACCTTGGACCAAGCCAAAGTTCTTCTCTTGGGCCTCTGCAACAGACATATAAGTGGACTTCCCTGTTTTCATTTTTATTCCCCTCCAATTTGTCCATCATGTGCAAAGTGACTACTTTCAAGGTACATCACGTAATGTTTTCATCCTCTAATGACTTGCCATGCTCTTAGGAAAGAGTTACAAATTCTCACTGTGGCCTTAAGGGCCCTCATGTCTGGATCCCAGGCACTTTCCCCTTATGTCATCCCACTCTCCCACATGCCCATCAAGCTCCTGCCACACTGGATGACTCTCACATTCTTAAACCCAACACGTTCTTCTCTAGTTCAATCTTTGCAAATGTGTTCCTTCTCCTAAAATTCATATTCTCTTCGCATCACCTGCATAAGTATATTGACATGGCTGGTTCTTCCCATTCTTTCAAATTTGGCAAGAATGTCCCTTTCACAGAGTGGCTGTCTCTGACTTCCCTGACTATGGTTCTGAATGGTTATTCTCTTACACTGCTTCTTTTACATTTATCATAGATTATGGTACTTGATCTGTATTCATTATCATGCCTCCCCCATTAGATGGAAAAATCCTTTGAGAGCAAGGGCCAGGATTGTTTTATTCATCAATGTATGTCTAGCACATATAACAGTACCTTTTGCTATATGTAGAACATCAAAATATAATTATTGCATGAATGTTTAAACCAACATACACTTGTTGTTTGCTAGGCCATATATTCTCAGGCTCCAAAGAGAGCTGAGGGACCACATAGTGGTTTTTAAATAGTGCTGTTTGGAGACCTTGATTTGATGTTTGTGACTTAAGGCAGAGCTGATTTCCAAATAGTGTGCCATAAATTGGCTTCAGATGTGCCCAAGTCTCCCCCACCTCAACCTTGCAGTGGCTCTAAGGGTCAGCTAAAACATTTGAGCCATTAACTTTCAACCTGTCCTGTCAGTAGCCTGCCTGTTTGTCTCAGCAAGTTACACAAATACTATCAATTCTTGCATGTTCGAGGAAATAGAAGGGTTACCTTAAATTGGGGTGAAGGTAGAGGAAAGCAGGTGAGTATAATGGTTTGGTCCTAAGGTCATCTTCCTTCCAACCCACAAATGTTGCCTATTACTCACATTCAACGTGAGAAACAGAGCAGTCATAATCTTTTTTTTTTTTTAAAGATTTTATTTATTTATTTGACAGAGAGAGATCACAGTAGACAGAGAGGCAGGCAGAGAGAGAGAGAGGGAAGCAGGCTCCCCGCTGAGCAGAGAGCCCGATGCGGGACTCGATCCCAGGACCCCGAGATCATGACCTGAGCCGAAGGCAGCGGCTTAACCCACTGAGCCACCCAGGGGCCCGGGAGCAGTCATAATCTTATCAGCTTTATAAAGTGAAGCTTCTGGTTCAAATTTATTCTTTAGATATTTTTTTTCCATACAAAGAAATAAGCTTCTTAAATGATGTTTGAAAAATATTAGTAAAAGGACCTTACTTGACAAATAAGGGAACTTAGACAAGCAATCTTCTGTGCTGGCCTGTCTTTATTTCCTCTTAGAAAGGCTTTATAGGCCACCTGCGTGGCTCAGTTGGTTAAGCAACTGCCTTTGGCTCAGGTCATGATCCTGGAGTCCTGGGATCAAGTCCCACATTGGGCTCCCAGCTCCATGGGGAGTCTGCTTCTCCCTCTAACTTTCTCCCCTCTCATTCTCTCTCTCACACACTCTCTCTCAATTAAATAAATAAAATATTTTTTAAAAAAAGGCTTTATAAAGCACAGTCTCTCAATCTAAAAGTCTAAATCTAAAATCTAAGAGTTTGTTGGGGAACTTTAAAAAGATTCTTATGTTAGGCAATACCTCACACTAATGAAATCAGAAATTTTGGAAGTAGGACTGAGGCATGAAGATAGTAAAATAAGAAAACACTTGTTGAGATTAGTTTTAATAATAAATATACTTAATTTCTAACTTTTCATCTCATTAGTGACTGGTTTCAGAAACAATGCAAAAAATGGCAATAAAACTAACAAAATACAAATAGCATTTTAATGGGCTTAAAGGCTTTTTGGGGAAAATATTCTTAAAAATTGAAAAAGAAATAATTTTTTTTTTTTTTTGACAGCAGACGAGCTCTGTAATTGAGAATAGATTTCTGGAGAAAGAAAGTATCTGTCAAGCTTACCGATTAGTTGCATAATAGGAGATGACTGCTAACCTCTTTCTTGGAAGGCAACATAAGGTTTTGTCGTGTTTGGTAATAAGAAATTGGCATGTTGCATAGGCTAGAGTACATGATGCTAATTTCAGATTCATGGGAAATGTTACTTAATCCTATTAGTGTGAGTTATATATGGCTATTTACAGCCTAAGTGCTGCAAAGTGAGGCTTTGTCAAAGTTTTGTCTCTTCCACCAAACAGGGTGATAAGCAATATGGAAATTTCCTTCTAAAGCCAGCACCCTCTGAAGCTGGGGCAAGAGGAGTCCTTTGTGAGGTTGTTGTGAGGATCAAACATGGAAATATAAAAAGCATTTAAACACAATGCTTGGCAGGTAACATGGGCACTAAATGGTATCATCCTTATAGGTTATTATTCTTAAAATTGTTCTGACTCTCTTGTTGCTACTAATAATTTAGAAATCCAGAGATCTGAAAATGCCCTTGCAGCACACTGAGAATTCTTGTATCCTGTTCTTGGTGCCTGGCACGGTGTTCACTGTTTGCTATTCTTACATGCAAACTGTACTGTACATCGAAGAATGTATTAAATGAGAGACAAGAAAACCAAATGCAAGATTCCACCTAATTGGCTAACTGGTTGAAATCCTGACCATTTCATCAAATTTTTAGGTTCTTACAAGGAAAATACTAGAAATTTTACAGACATTATCCTCTTACTGTCAACATTGAAAAATTTTGATATGTCTTCAGTGACATAAAAGACTACACTGAAGTAAGAAGGTGAGGAACTAGGGGATATATCACACTTAAGAGAGATAATATAAGGTCAGTATAGGTCCATTTTAAATTGCATATCATAAAACACCATTATCACTCTGCTAAACTCAGGACCTGATACTAAAAGGATAATACAAGAGTGGGGACACAACTGTTAAGTTCTTTAACAGCATTTAACTACCCTAACTGCCTGGACACATATACAGAAAGGCATACATATGAATGTCTAAATAATAAAAATATGTTAAATCAATATATCAACATAAGAGCAACAATTAAATTGTATCATTCTGCACAGTAGTATAATCATTAGGAAGTTAAAGTTAGAATCAGTGGGGAAAATGTTTCCTTGAACTGGGAGTAATTCTAAATTACCTAATGCATTTTTGATGACTAAGTTCATCAAACTGAGTTTTCAATCAGGAGCTAGAGGTATGGGTTTTGGAGTGACCTCAATGCCACTCCCTCACTTCGAAGCAGGGGCAAATCTCTCTCACAGTTCTGTTTTCTTCCTCTCTAATCTTTTTCTTTCTTTCCTTGCAAATGGTGAGATACCCGGTTGTGGGCAGGAGTACCCAGTCAGCAGTCTTACGAACAATAGTTAGCATGTCTGTTCAGCCACAGTAATCCCCTTAACTGCCCCTTATATAAGCAGGTTTCCCCAGGGGCCATTCTGTATGACGTCACCCAACATTTTTTATTCAGAAATGGACATTCATTCAAGTGAAGCCATGGTCTCCTTCGCTGGAATTTAGGATGACGTAAAGAAACGGAAAGAAGAAAATGAAGGAGAGCGTGATGTCTCCTCATCGCTTGGGTTTCCACTAACATGTCCCTCCCTTGTAAAAATCTTTCCTGACCATCCAAGTTAGAAAAGCCCATTTCAATCACTCTCTATTTGACATCCTCCTGTTTTACCTCATTTTTGTCACTTATCAGTATGTGGAATAATCTTATTCTTGTTTATATATCTATTACTGATATCCCCTCTCTGATGATAACTGTGCAGATGGGCACCTTTATTTCCTTGTTTTTTATGCCTCTGGAGAGTAGTACCTGACACATATGGACATTCAAATGCTGAATGAGTTCATGAAAAGGATGACAGACAGGATTTTTTTTTCCTGTGTCAGAAGCTATAAGCCAGTATTTCTTTATCCATTTGGAATAATTGTACTTGATGCCATAAGGATAATTCAATTAAAATGTTAAGTTCAAAAAAAAATGTTAAGTTCATGCACAGATCTTCTTCCCTTTCCCCTAAATCATGCTTTTATTCATTTTCTCTTTCAGTAAAAGATACCACTCAGGATACAAAAATGATTTTCTAGAATAATTTCACTCAAATCTTTAATGATTACAAGCATCCTACCATTTTCTTTCCCAATTCTCATAGTTAAAAAGAAACACGAGTTAATTCTCTAATTCTGAACAAGGAAAAAAAGCCTAGAGAAGAAAAGGAAAAAATTCATATCAACTTAAATTTTAAAAACACTTCGCATCCCTTACCAAGTAACACTGATCCTTTAAATAAACTCTCTCCTATAGGATATAAACTAGTTACAGTGTAGCAGACTAATTCATTCTTCATTTAAGCTAACTTTGTTTTTGAGACCTATCCTGTGCAGGGAACTATTTCAAATAAGTTATGCAAAAAAGAACAAAGCCATATTTTTTCTCCAGGAGCTGTTAATCTAATCATGCATTCTGGATAAGCACACAATAGTTACAAAGAACAGAGTTAAAGTGCAAAAATATACAGAACATAAAAGGAGCTATGGACATCCATAGGTATAAGTATTCAGATTTGATGGTAGGATAATCTACATGTATTTCTGAACTAATGTGTGCCTCTGTGCAATGATTATGTACTAGGCCCAGGGTGGATAAACCAGAATTGGTCTCATGGAATTTATTATTTAGTAGAGGAGACTAAGTAAGAGATAAACAAGTACAGATTGTAGTAAATTCTATGGTGGAAAAGAATAGGGTAATATGAGAAACATATCTTAGGAGACCTATTTTAAGTGAGAGGCAAAGTAAAAGAGGTCTTGAAAGGCTTGTCTGAAGATATGACGCTGAAGCTTAATACCTAAGGCAAGGGAATTGACCCGTTCAGGATGGGGATAGATACAATGCAGGCAGAGGGAAGTAATCACCTTGGCATGTTAGACGAAATGAAAAAAAGTCACATAGCCAGAAAAGGGAGAGCAGAATAGCTTGAGATGTGTTGGGAAATGTTGACTGATCAGGCAAAGCTTTGCAAAGTATTATAAAGAGTCCATCTAGTTAAGCAACTTGAAAAATAACTAGATATATAATTATTTAGATCTTAAATAATTATTAACTACTGACAAGGCACAGTACTAGTCACTGTTTCCTGTCAAGTTGACATGAGTAGACCTCATATGAGTGTGCCTGAAACAAAATTTCTGTGGTTACAGGAGATCCAAGGACTTGGCTTAGAACATAGTGCCTTTACTCTTAAGTCCAGTCCTCACCCCTGGTCTCATTAAGAGTCTTCAGAGATATGAACAGCTTCATCTATTCTCTGCTCATTATTAGTAAGAGGAAATTACAAAAGAGGAAAAATGCCTGCATCAGAAGAAACTCCTTTAATCTAGTTATAACTAGATAATGTTTTACATCTGCTTCTGAGGTATCCCAAAGGGAGGCCTTTTATTATTAGCATTGTCAGAGTTGTACTAAGTCTGCTATATGCCAAATGCTTTAGAAAATCCCACTGACATCCATGGCTGTTGTGATGTTGGGAAATTATAAGCAGTGATAAGATGTCAGGAGTTCCACCTGCTCTAATGACTAGGAAGAGGCTAAAATATACTTAGAGGATAATAAGTTTAAAGAAAAATAAGCATGTTTCCTTTGATGCCCTGAGAGTGGGGAGGGAAAATTCTAAAAATTTGTATAGCTATCCATTTCCTCTTTGATGTGGGACGTTATATTTAAAGACTTGGGAGAACAAAGCATGATTTAGATTTCTCTAGCCTGCTGGAATCTTTACTCTTTCTAAAAACGTCACTTATTTGATTTTTCTAATTGAGATATAATATAGTATAACATTATACTAGTTTCAGGTGTACAATGTAACAATTTGATATTTATATATATTCTGTGAAATTATCACCACAATAAGTCTAGTCAATATCTGTCACCATATATAGTTAAAAAATTTTGTTCTTGTCTTGAGAACTTTGAAGATTTACTCTCTTAGCAACATCCAAATATATAATACAGTGTTATTAATTATAGTCACCATATTGTATTTTTGATCCCCATAACTTATGTATATGATAAGTGGAAGTTTGTACCTTTTGATGCGCTTTAGCTATATTGTCTCCCACAACCATCAGGTGCTTATTGGTAAGCACCAATCTGTTTCCTGGATCTATGAGTTCAGTTATCTGTCTATTTATTTACTTTAGATTCCCCATGTAAGTGAGATCATATGGTATTTATCTTTCTCTGTCTGACTTATTTCACTTGGCATAATGCCCTCAAGGTCCATCCATGCTGTCACTGCTAGAATCTTGGCAGAGCTTTTTTAACTTTAATGTGCATGTGACTCACTTGGGGATCTTAAGATGCAGATTTTTGCTTCAGGAAGTTACAGGTGGGGTCTGACATTTTGCATTTCTAACAAGCTCCTAGGGATGCAGGAGATGCTAGTCCATGAGTCAAAATTAAAAAGCTATATAATTTATTTTAGAATGAGGGTGATGCAGAGCTGTTGAGATATATTGGTAAGACAACTGTGTTCTAAATGTATTTAGGAGTCTTGGACCCCTGAATGTCCCTAATGAGTGATTTACTCCTGTGTGTTTTAACCTCTTCTTGTTTTCTCTTTCAAATGCAAATACTTTATGAACTGAAATATATCAAAGTTCACTGAATTATGTTGACTTTATTTCCTAATATCTGTATCACAGCCTCTTAAATTTTTACATCCTGTTTTCATACCTTTAGCATGTTGTTCCCTGCCCCTCCCCCAATCCCACCTCCTGCAAACTGGATTGCTCCAAGGGCATCTTACCTAGACATTTTGCCTCTTGTATCCATTATGACTTTTCATGTAGGAGCAAGAGCTTTCTTCTAAAATGCAAATCCTGTGTAATGACCTATCCTTAAATCTTTCAATGGCTCCAATTTGCCATCAGGATAAAATTTAACAGGATTCTGAGAAGGATTTTTCCCTCTTACTCTGAAATAACAGTAAGGCCCAATGTTGAAGATTATAGGCACTAGGTTTCTCACATTCTAGATTAAAATAGCTGCTGGGAGAGTTTAACCAGTCATAGACAGACAGATAAAGGGATTTTTAAATTGGCCTTAAGCAATTGTTGAAGCTGGTCAAGCAGTTTAAGGCTCTTGTCTCTGTGTTTTGTGGTAAGGTTAGATGGATGTAAAGTAGGGGAATGAAGAGCAACTGGAAACCACAAGCTTGAGCTGGACCCCCATGAGACAGACTAACACCCAGTCAGTCTCTGTCTTTGACCTTGGTGACAACAGTGTCCTATAGAAGCCAGGGTCCATCACAAAACTAAATATGTATACTTTGCTTAGAAATAGAAGCAGCTGAAAAGGATCCATGGGAAGACTGAACAGTTTCCATCCCAGCTCCTGCTTCATGAGAACAAAGTTAATCAGCAGATATTAAATACTTGCATGGGCTACCTAATGGATGCAGTCTCCCTTTTATCTTCCAGATCACCCAGGAACCATTCCTATCATACACCCTAACTGGAGACATACAAGAAAGTAAATACTGGAAAATGTAGTTCAGTTTAGTTGTTGACACATTACAAAGCTATCATAATGGCTTTGTTTTTTTAAAAAAACAAGCTCATAGGACCACATTCCTTTTTCTCAGAGTATTTGTCTTAGACCTTGGAAATATATTTCTTCTTCACAAGGTATTAAGCCTTGTTAAGGCAGAAGATATACTTGATTTTGCCCCCACCATATTCATAGTGACCAGTAGAAGGCCTCATAGTAAAAGACACTCACATATTTATTGAATAACAAATGGAAGAATGTATGGACAAATAAAATGCAATAAAATTATAGGAGTAAACTGTATTTCATTTGTGTCAGATTTCTGAAATGTTGAATCCTGGGACCATGGGATATTTGCAATCATGTTAAAAAAGAATTCTTTGGGCGCCTGGGTGGCTCAGTGGGTTAAGCCGCTGCCTTCGGCTCAGGTCATGATCTCAGGGTCCTGGGATCGAGTCCCGCATCGGGCTTTCTGCTCAGCAGGGAGCCTGCTTCCCTCTCTCTCTCTCTCTCTGCCTGCTTCTCCATCTACTTGTGATTTCTCTCTGTCAAATAAATAAATAAAATCTTTAAAAAAAAAAAAAAAAAAAAAAAGAATTCTTTTTAGATGTAAAGATTTCAGCCAATATGGTATAGCAGAGATCATACTTACCTTTCCCCGAAAACATTTAAGAATGAGCAACATAAATATAGAGAACAACAATTTTTAGGACACTGAATATCAGGCAACAAGGACCAGTAATCCTTAGAAGCAAGAAACAAGTGAGGTAAGCCCCATGTGAGAAACAAGAAACAAGTGAAGTAACCATGAGCTTATTTCCTTGTGAGAGTTTCTAGACCATGCTCCATTGGGAGGAAACACAGGCAGAGCCACACAGATTATGGGAGTTAAGGGGAAAGAACTGAAAGTCCAAGGAAAGTCCAAGACAGAGTTCACAGGACTGAATACCAGAGAGGAGAAACCTGTACAGAGAGATAATTGCAGAGATCTGTGGTGTCTCCGTAGAGTGTACAGTAGAGTACTGATCACAGCATGAGAATGGGAAAATTTCCTGATAAAAGGAAGAACCATCCAAATGGACCAAAGATTAAAGTGCTTAGCATTTACACAGGGCTGGAAGAAGTAACAGGACTGACAGATTTTAGAATTAGCAGATAAGAACTTTAAAACAGTGATTACAATGTATACTTCCAAAAATTTAAGTGGAGACAGGGAAGATATAAAAACTAGTCAAATTAAACTTCCACAAAAGAACACAAAAATGACTAAGGGGAAAAATATATCAAACTGATTTAATGGCAGATAAATATTTCCGTACAGGACAAGGAATTTGAAGAGACATCAATGGAACCTACACAGAATGAAAACAAGTAAGAATAAAGAAAAGAAAAGGAACAAAAAGAGAGCATTAGACAGTGGGACAACTTAAAACAACCTAAGGTATATGTAATACCTTAGGTTTACCTTAGGTTTCAGTCATTGTGAAATGACTGAAACTTCCCAATTTGATGTAAACTATGAACATATAGATATAAAAAACTAAAAATTCTCAATCACAAAAAAATGAAGAAAACTATACTGAGACACATCATAATCAAATTGTTTAAAGCCAATAATAGAAGAGATCTGTGTACAAGGGAGCAAAGTTAAAGATAATAACATACTTCTTACCAGAAAGAGTGTAATCATGTAAATGAAAAGACATCTTTAAAGTTCTGGGGGTAAAACGTGTCAGCTGAGAAATCAATACTCAATGAAACTATTTTAAAAATTAAGGTGAAATAAAAAGGATTATGAGATAACAGTAAGAATGTTTGTGTATCAACAAATGAAGTAATAGAGAAAATAGATAAATTCTTAGAGACAAGCTACTTAAATACACTAAAAAAATTAAATCTAACAAATCTATAATAAGAAAAGAGATTGAATTAGTAATAAAAAGAAAGCCCAAGACCATGTGGTTTAAATGGTAAATTCTGCCAAATATTGAAAGATGAATTACCCAAGTTCTTCATCTCTTCATATATCTATCTTTCTATCTGTATATGAATGAGGGGGAAACACTCCCCTTCATTCTATGAGGACAATATGATTTTGATATCAAGATATTAAAGGAAAACTACAGACTAATATCCCTTATAAATATAGATTCAAAAATTCTCAACAAATAATAGAAAAGAGAATCCAGCAATACAAAAAAAAAAAAAAAACAGAAAAAGATTATATACCATTACCAAGTGAAAGTTACCCCAGAAAAGCAAGATTGGTCCAAGATATGGAAATCACTCAATGTAACACAGCTTATTAATGGAATAAAGGACAAAAAAATGTGATCATTTCTTTTTTTTTTTAATATTTTTTAAAATTTATTTTTTATTTTAAGCATAACAGTATTCATTATTTTTGCACCACACCCAGTGCTCCATGCAATCCATGCCCTCTTTTTTTTTTTTAATAAATTAATTTATTTATTTTCAGAAAAACAGTATTATTTTTTCACCACACCCAGTGCTCCATGCAGTCCATGCCCTCCATAATACCCACCACCTGGAACCCCAACCTCCCACCCCCCCGCCACTTCAAACCCCTCTGATTGTTTTTCGGAGTCCATAGTCTCTCATGGTTCACCTCCCCTTCCAATTTCTCCCAAATCCATTCTCCTCTCTAACACCCCTTGTCCTCCATGCTATTTGTTATGCTCCACAAATAAGTGAGACCATATGATAATTGACTCTCTCTGCTTGACTTATTTCACTCAGCATAATCTCTTCCAGTCCCATCCATGTTGCTACAGAAGTTGGGTATTCGTCCTTTCTGAAGGAGGCATAATACTCCATAGTGTATATGGACCACATCTCATTTCATTTGATGCAGAATAAGCATTTGAAAAAATCCAAACCCCTTTCCTGATAAAATTATTCAACAAACTAGCAATAGGAGTGAACTTCTCAGCCTGATAAAGGGCACGACACTTATGGGGTAACCCATAGATAGCATCATGCTTAAAGGTAGAAGACTGAAAGTTTCCCCCCGGGAACATGCCAAGGACGCCCACTCTTATGTCTCCTAGTTAGCATTGGAGTGGAACTTCTAGTCAGCTTAATTAGGAAAAATAAAGAAATTAAAGGCATCCAGATTGCAAAGGAATAAGTAAAATGATCTCCTTTGTAAATAGTCTTATATATGTAAAGTCCCAAGGAATGAACACACACACATACAAACACAACACACACACACAGACAACTATTAGAGGTGATAAAAAAGTTCAGCAAATTTACAGAATGCAATAATCAGTTGTATATCTACATATTATCAATAAGGTCTCTAGAAATAGAATTATGAATTAATTCCATTTATACTATAATCAAAGAGCATATTTTATGCTTAGGAATAAATTCAACTAAAGATGTATAGACTTACACACTTAAAACTACAGAAATTATTGAACAATATTAAAGAACTAAACAAATAAAAAGACATCACATGTTCATAGACTGGAAGACAATATTCCTCAAATTATAGATTCAGTTCAATCCTTGTCAAAGTCCTGGCTGGCTTTTTGCAGAAGTTAGCAAACTGATTCCAAGATTTGCATAGAAATTTAAGGGACCTACAGTAGCCACACAACCTTGAAAAAAGAAGAACAGAGTTAGAAGATTCACACTTTTCAATTTCAAACTTCTTATAAGCTACAGTAATCAAGACTGTGGGGGATACTAGCATAAGGCTAGACATATAAATCAATGGAATAGTAAAAAGAGTACAGAAATAGCCCATTAATTTGTAGCTAAATAATTTTGAAAGGCACCCCAAATCAATTCAATTGGGAAAGAATAGTCTTTTAAAACAAATTATATTGGGACAACTGGGTGGTGGCATGCCAGTTAATTTGGACCTCACTACCTCAAAGCACATTAAAAAGTTACATAAAAACAGAACAAAGATCTAAAAATGAGTGCTAAAACTATAAAAGTTTTAGAAGAAAACATAAATCTTCATGGCTTTGGTATAGGTTATAGTTTCTTAGACATAATACTAAAAGCACAAGCAATGAAAGAAAAAATAGATAACTTTGATTTCAACCAGATTCAAAACTTTTGTGCTCAGATTGTACTATTAAGAAAATAAAAAAGCAGGGATGCCTGGGTGGCTCAGTCAGGTAAGCATCTGCTTTCAGCTCAAGTCAAGATCTCAGGGTCCTGGGATAGAGCCCTGCATTAGGCTCCCTGCTCAGCAGAGAAGTCTGCTACTTCTTCTCCCTTTGTCCCTCCCCTCAGCTTGTGTGCATCCTCTCTCTCTCTCTCTCTCTCTCTCAAAAATAAATAAATAATCTTAAAAAAATTAAAATAGAAAAGAAACCCAAAGAATTAGAGAAGATACTTGTAAATCATGTATCTGCTAAGAGTCAAATGTACAACATTCTTCCAACTCAACAATAAAAGGACAAATAACCCAATTTTAAAAATTGGCAAATAATTTGAATAGACATTACTCTAAAAAGATATATATAAATGACCAATAAGTACATCAAAAGGTGTTCAATATCATTGGTCAATACAGAAGGGTAATTCCAAATCACAATGAGATACTACTTTATACTTGCTAGGAGAGAGAAAGGGAGAGAGAGAGAGAGAGAGAGAGAGAGAGAGAGAGAGAAGAGAAAAAGAAAAAAGAAAAGAAAGAGAGAGAGAGAAAGAAAATAAGTATCAGTAGGATATGAAATTAGAAACTTACACACTGCCAGTGGTGTTATATAATGATAAAGCCCCTCTAAAAAGTAATTTGATACTTCCTAAAAATATTAAAGAAAGAAAGAGAAAAGAAAAAGAAAGAGAGAGAGAGAAAGAAAATAAGTATCAGTAGAAACTTACACACTGCCAGTGGTGTTATATAATGATAAAGCCCCTCTAAAAAGTAATTTGATACTTCCTAAAAATATTAAACATAGATATACCTATAATGACCCAGTAATTCTGCTTTTAGGTATATACCCATTAAGATTGAAACATGTTGACATAAAAACTTACATACAAATGTGTATATAAAATTACTCATAATAGTTTAACAATGGGGAAAAAGTGTCCATGATCTGATGAATGGATAAACAAAAAGTGGTGTATTCACATGATGGTTTATTTTTCCATCATAAAAAGGAATTAAATGCTGATATATGCTACAAGAGATGAAACATGAGAACACTACATGAAAGAAGCCAGACATAAAATGTCACAAATTATACAATTCCATTCTGTAAAATGTCTAGAATAAGCAAATGTATAGAGGTAGAAAGTAGATTAGTAATTAGTAGCTTATAGATTACTGGTTAAGATGGGGGTGGGTAATAACAGTCAGTAACTGTCAATAGGAACAGATAGTTTTTTGAGGTGATTTAAATAGACTGGCATGCAGTACTTCTACCCAATGATAATCAACATTATTAGTGAGGTAATCTATGTATCCATGAAAGCATATGCCCTTCAATATTTTTTACAAATATTAACATACTATAAATATCATATGCAAGTTGAAGGGGAAAAAGGCCAGAGATCAGGAAAAAATATTTGCTTAACATATATCTGATAAAGAACTTACATTTAAAATAGCTCTTTAAGCTCAACAATAAGAAAGTAAAAACTCAAAGAAAAATACTGGCTTGAACAGGCATCTTACTGAAGACATAAAGATGATAAAAAGACATGAAAAGATTTCAATATCATTTGTCATTAGGAAATTGCAAATTAAAACCATAATGAGATACCTATCCACATCTATTAGAATGGCCAAAAATAAGAAAAGACTTGACTATACCAGTTGTAGGTGAGAATGGAGAAGATTTAAAACTCTCATACATTGCTGTTAGGATTGTAATAGAATATTCACCCTGGAAAAGGCTTTAGCAGTGTGCTGAAGTGTTAACAGACACTTACCATATTATACAACCATTTCACTCCCAGATACAATCCCAAGAGAAAAGAAAATATATATGTTCTTGCGAAGATTTATACATGAGTGATTATAGTATTTTTGTTTGCAGTAGACAAAACTCAATATAAAACAACCCATTTTTAAAAACTAGGCAGAAAATCTGAATCAACAAATACATGAAAAGATGTTTAATAACAGTAGTCATTAGAGAAATGCAAAAATTAAGTACACAATGGGAAAATACTACATACCTTTCAGAATGGCTAAAATTAAAAGACAGACCATGTTAAGTGTTGACAAGGATGTGAAGGATTTGGAACTCATACATTGCTGCTGGGATTATAAAATAGTATAATCACTTTGGAAAATAGTTTACAGTTTCTTTAAAACTGAAGCATCCTACTACTACCATGATCTAACCATTCCACTCCAAGGTACTTACCCAGCAGAAATCAAAGCAAACGTGCCTATATGGACTTGTACAAAGATGTTCTTAGCAGCTATATTTGTAATAGTCTTAAACTGGAAACATTCAAATATCCATGAATAGCTGCCAGATTATGGGATATCCATTAGATGAATCTACTCAGAAATGAAAGGGAATTTCAATTAATACATGCAACATGAATGAATCTCAGTTATGCTAAATGAAAGAAGGGAGGAGAAAAAGAATATATACTATATGATTCTACGATTACATTTGGAAATACAAATTAATGTACAGTTACGGCAAGGAGATTAGTGATTGCCTGGGGCAGGAGTGCAAGGAAGGGTGGGAAGAAAAGATAACAAGGGATCATGAGGCACCTTCTCTGGGTGATGAAAATATTCATTACGGACTGTGGTGATGGTTTCATGGGTATATATCGATGTCAAAACTTAGGAAATTGTACACTTTGATTTGTATAGTGTATTGTATAACAATTATACCTCAATAATGCTGTGACTTTTTTAATCAATTTTGTTCTTTCAGGTACCACAAATTTTAAATGATTCTATCATGTGATTCAGTCATAAAACTTCTAAATCAGCATTACAACTGACACTAAAGGGAACAGAAATGCTCAAAACACTCATGACATCTCATTATCCACTGCCTTCAGAATCCAATAAAGCAGCTCCCCATAGGTACGGTCAGGTCCTCTTAGAAGTTCTTGATTCAGTTAAAGGATCCTCCCCCCAACTTTTTTTTCCAGTGAAATGAAGAGTGAAAGCTGGCAAGGATTTAAAAAGTTATTAAATGTATTTCTATAATTACATTTTCAGTCTTAATGCCAATAAGAAGTTCTTTCCCAATTTAAATTTAAATCCAAAGCTTTTAATACCAAATTTTGTGAAACACCTGTTAATTTCTGATATGCTATTATTTGAATGATTGGAGCATTAAAAATATTATTAAAATAATAGAAAAAGTTATTACAGCATCACTGCACAAGATTTATATTATACATATCTCAAACTTAGGTTTTTCATTTTCCAAGCAGGTTTCAAACTTCTGTGATTAGGAAAAAAAAAAGCAAGAATAACAAAATAAACCAGAATGATTCTGTTTTCTGTAATGGCACATATTCAGCAAAAGATGAACTGTTATTTCCCATAGAAATAACTGTGATGGTACCATTAGTCAATATGCTAGCCTTTTAGTTGATCTATGTTTATTACTTCCATATCTGCTCAAAGTGATTTATTGTAAAATCCCCACATTTTATTATCATCTCATACATTTTTCAATGAGGGACGGACTGGAATTCCTTATGGTGGTATTAACAATAAAAGAAAGCTATTAGGACAGTGTTCTCCAGAGACTATTTGAAGTTAATAATACCTAGATAAGTTCAGTGATCTGTGGATTGCAAGTTATGAAGGAAATTCTAAAGATAAATTCCTAACTGAAAATTTAGATGTGGGGAGGTTGCCTTGTTATCACACCTTAACATCAACTAATTCACTAGGACTTTGAAGCAGGGATTGAAAATAAGTCTGAAGCATAGAAACAGAAGTTCATCTTGTGGTTATACCAGTCTTATAGGTCAAGATTTTATCTATTCATTGTACCTTTATATATCTTTTCCAAATTTTTATTTCAAATTTTTTAACATGTATCTTAATATTTATTTCAGGAATAGAATGTAGTGGTTCATTAATTATATATAACTCCCAGTGCTCATCGCAAGTGGCCTCCTTAATACCCATCACTCATCTAGCCCATGTCCCCCCTACCTCCCCCAATCAATCTTCAGTTTGTTCTCTATAATTTTTAACATCTATCTGTATATCTATCACCTATCTATCTATCATCTATTTATCTATCTTTCCTTCCATCTTCCCTCTATTCCTTCCTTCTTATCTTCCTTCCTTCCTTTCCTCCTTCCTTCCATCCACCCATCCATCCACCCCTCCGTCCATCCATCCATATTTTATCTCTTCCTTCCCTCTCTTCTGTTTTTCCTTCCTTGTATCCATTCACTCCCTCTTTCCCTTCCCTTCCCAACAAATGGGTATTTCTTCCCATTAGTTCTTCAGATCTTCAGGACAGAGTTGGAACATCAAAGAGGAATCTTTCCTAGGAAGGGAATAACTCACACATAGGGTTTTACACAATGGATGAATAAAGGAAAATATGTAAGACAAGATTTGTCATATAATGACAAAGACTGTTACCTACAGGGATTTAGAGCAATGTCATGAATGTATAAATGTGGAGTAATATAAAATTGGATTCCAGTACTGGTTTTGGATGACCCACCCATCACACCCCCCAGAGTGGGCTCTGAGCAATTATTTAACCTCTTAAACTTTTGTTTTCCTTTCTTTAATTTCATAGAATTATTGCATTATTAAATCAAATGATCCATGTGAAGTGCTTAACGCTGTGTCTAATACTTAGTAAGACTCAATAAATATTTATTGAATGGTCAGTATTTGTTAGAACTATTCTATAAGAATGAATAATAAATATAGAAGATCTGAATACCAGCACATGTGATTCTCACGCTTTCTATATATAATCTATATAGACAAATAAATAGATCTCATATACCTCACATATGTGTAAATGTCTATATTTTTATATAATTACTGCATCCGATATACAAAATATACAGTATTTTCAAATACACAGAGGACATTTACAAAAATTAACTCTATAGTGGGCAATATAATAAGTCATAACACATCAAAAGATTAAAATTATTGCAATAGATACAATACAATTATTCTCGATGACTAGAAAATATGAGTTGAAAATATATGTATAACTAGAATGCAAGAAGTATATTTTTAAATAACCTATGGGTTAAATGTTAAATGTTAATAGAAATTAGAGGGTGCTTTTAATAGAATAATAATAAACATGTTTATAAAAATGTACCTATGAAATACCTTAAGTATTTCATAGATAGTACATATCAATGTACCTATGAAATACTCAAAGGGAAATCTGAGGTTTAAACTCACATAGGACAAAAGAAAGGCTGAAATTATTGAACCAAGAATCCATCTTAGGAATTTAGAGAAATAATAGCAAATTAAATCCAAAAGATACAGTAAGAAGGACAGTGAGGAGATATGAGCAGAAATTCAACAGAAAATAAACATAAACCAAAAAAAAAAAAAAAAAAGAAAATAAACATAAACTATACCAAATAAAAATCAACAAAGCCAAAGCTGGTTCTTTATAGTTGATTCTTAAAATTGATAAGCCTGTAGGTGAAAGCCATTGATATCTGCATGCAGGTACACACATACACACCACAATAACCATCAAGAATGGAAAAGGGGACCTCATTAGAGATTCTAGTGACATTTAAAAAATTGAAGGAGGTATTATAAAGGACAAAAATATAGATGAAAGAGAGAAATTCTTAGAAAATCATAGTTTAACAAAACTGATACTAGAATATAGTGGCATGAAGGAACACAGGCAGATAATCTAGCCAGTAAATTTTTCTTCATTACTGAATAATCATAATTTTTGAAATATTTTGAAATTGCAAATAATGGTAGAGGCATGAGGCTCCTTTTTAATTCAAAATTAATCCAAAGGGAGAGTACTTTTAAAAGACTGAAGACCATTGGCATCTATGTCATACAAGCAATTTTTAATGGGCTTATTTATGAAGCCAACCTAAAAACATGGTAGAGTATAAGTGTTCTGTACCTGAGGTAGCATTGGTGTCTTATACCAGATGGGTGTCCTATGATTTAGCTCGATTCTGACACCTATTGCTTGAAGACAGCATCAGATCCCACAGGTTAAGGGCTCGGTCACTTACCCGCTCTCACTTCAGGTGCCAATTTCAAGCCTATGTTGATAGCTGTGCTTATGACAAACAGGTTACACAAACCTATTCTTAGATGTTGGGGAACGTCACCAAAAAGACGTGACTGCTAATTGTCCCCTGAGATGGACCTGCGCACTCAGAAGCTCTTACCCCACTGTTGTCCTTGGAATTTAGATTCTTCTTGTCTTTCCTGCTCCCAAGAATAGAGCCTTGAGATGGTGATGGCAGATACAGAAAACCTGCACTGTGTATGTGACTAAGCCCAATTAGGTCCCATTCCAGTGGACTGGTAGGGGGTCAGCTCATTTTGCTGTCACACAAGACAAGCTTCCTACTTAAGTTCCCTTTCTTTATTAAAATTGTTACCTACCAACTTAAAGTGGCCTGCCTCTTTCTTTGGTTTCTCCCTGCCCCTCTGAGTGTAGCAACCAGTTTCAGATTACATCTGGGAATCTCCTGGAAGGGTTGCGAACAAACACTGGGTTTGATCAATTTGCTAAAGTAGCTCATAGAATTCAGAAAAAAATCATTTTACCAAATTGCCAGTTTTTTATAAAAGGATATAACTTAGAAAAAGCCATATGAAAGAGATGCTTAGATCAAGACTTGGGGAAAGAGTGTGGCTCTTCCATTGCCCTCTCTAGGTCTGACACTCTCTCTGTGTCTCCAGGTGTTCACCAAATTGGAAGCTCTCTGAACCTTGACCTTTTGGATTTTTATTTTAGCTGCTTCTCTACATAGGCACAATTGATTAGATCAGTAGTCACTGATGATTGATTCAAGCTCCAGTCATCCCCTGAGGTCAGGAGTGTTGGACTGAAATTTCTTATCCTCTAGTCATATGGTTTGTTTACCAGGCAACTGGCCCCCATCTTTAGGAAAGGTCTAGAAATCACCTCATTAACAAAATAAGAGACATCTTTATGGTTCTCAATACCTAGAAAATTTCCATGGGTATTAGGAGCTCTGAGTCAGGAGCAGTTGATGAAGACAAAAAATATATTAATTAAATAATCACAATACTACAATAACATAACCTAATTCTTCTGTAGCTATTTCATGTTTTGTGTGTTTTTGTGTGTGTGTGTGTGTGTGTATGTTTTGTGTTTTTGTTTTTGTTTTTTTTTTTGTGATTCATTGTTTATGAGAACTGAGGCTCGGGCAGCCAAGAATCTTGCCCAAGGTTACATATCTTGTGTATGATGGAGGCTGGATCTCAAACAAGTGTCTCTGTTTATAAATCCAGTATTCTTTTTTGTGTGTAGCTGTTTCTTAAATCTATATCCTTTATGTTGGTTTTAGATTAGGGAATTGAAATAAATTAATTTAAGTTTGTGACATTAGTTTGTGTTTTGTAATTTTGCTTTGTGTTTCTCATTTTCAATAATATATAACCTTTTTTGGGAGTCCTATTCAAGACCAATTCTGCATCAGCTTTAGTTCAGCTTTCAGATTTTTTTCCATTCTTGGATAAGGCACCAAAGACAGTCATCTGTCTTTGACGATAACTGGAGGGCCACTAATCTTTTTTTTTTAGTTCCTTCTAGTTAGTATAAGAATGAGGACAACAAGTAAACAGATTTAGCAGTCTTTCTCTTACTTCCAGGCTAAATGGCTGGTATTACCAGTTTTCTTTCTTTCTTCCTTTCCTTCTTCTTTTCTCCTTTCATTTTTCCTTCCTTTCACTCTTCCTTCCTTCCTTCCTTTATTTCTACCTATTTGCATCTAGGGTTCATAAAATCATGTATTCTTTTTTAAAGATTTTATTTATTTGACAGAAAGAGGGAGCACAAGTAAGCAGAGTAGCAGGCAGAGGGAAAGAGAGAAGCACACTCTCTGCTGAGCAGGGAGCCTGATGCAGGCTCAATTCCAGCACCCTGGAATCATGACTTGAGCCAAAGGCAGCCGCTTAACCCAGGTGCTCCATCATGTATTTTTAAAATACACAGGATTCTACTTGCTAACATTCAAAGTGATTTACGGAGAAGACCAAAAATTGCAGCCTAGTGTCAAGGAATATAAGAAAGAAGCAATTAATTGAAACATAATATGATAAGGAATAGAGGAATGCTCAGTACAGAAATGGTTAAAAACACTAAAAATGACCAACAGAGCCCAACTGTTCTATTCAAAGAACAGATCAATTTTTCAAAAATACAAGAGTAAACAGTCAACCAGAAATTCAGTAGTAGGCTTCATGAGACCAAACAAATTTCTTTCACTGAACAAGTATTTGCTGACCAAAAACTCTATGTCCAACAATGATTTAATCCTTGGGAATTCTGCAGTAACCAAAACAGAACAGAGTTTGTTTTTGAAGTTTGTATTTTACTGGGAAAGGAAAATAAGAGATAATTAAACACACACACATGCACACAAACACACACGGTCAAATACAAGTACAATGAAGAAGAATAAAGCAGGGGCAGAGTGAAGGGTAGTGAGTGAACACAGAATGATGCTAATTTATATAGGCTCAGTGAATTCTTCTCTGATATATCTGGATGCAGTTCTGACATTTGAATGAAAGCATCAGCTAGGTGAAGGTACTAGCTGGTGTGGATATTAAGGGAAATACTCCATAAGACTGAGAAAGAAGAAAGTGCAAAGACTCTGAGGTACAAGCCTGGCTGACAGAGTTTAGAATCACTGAGAAAGCCAGCATGCCTGGAATGGATGAACTTGGTGGAGAGTTATGGGAAGTGTGGCAGGAGAGGCAGTGAGAGTATTTAAGCTCTCAGGGTCTGTACCTATCATTACATGGATTTGGATGGAAGTTTCCCATATTCTACTTAAATAATACTTTTAATAAAGAGAAATGAAGAATATTTAAAAAATGAATCAAAGGTTATTCTGGTTCGTGTGGAAATTTTAAGTTACATGCAGTTTTTTACTCTCATAAATTAATGGTTTCAAGAACCTAGTTGTAGACACATTATTTTCCTGTTAACAACTTAATATTCCACGTTTTTTCTTTTGTGGGAGTCCACATTTTAGCCTTAAGTATTACTTTTTAATGGGGACAAAATAAAGGAGTTTTGTTTGTGTTTGTTTTTAACAGGGAAGGTGGGATTTTATATATTAAAAAGCCAAAAAAGTCTATAAATATTAACAGTAAGCCATCATTAAGGTTGAGGGATATGATGCACTTGACTCAGTGTGTCACCCTAACAAGTATTTAATGAAAACCTGCTAGGTCATGCATCCTTTAGTAATACAGCACTGAACATAACAGTGTCATGTTTGCACAACAGCCACAATGCAGAAATGATGGTAGTTTTGCCACCGGTGCCACTGGAAACCTAAATGCTACTGCTCTCTTGTCTTCCTCCCCTGCTTTCCTTGAATCACTATTTTCTGTTTCAGGTTTTTGCTTTTGACAAACAAAGCATAGGCCCCATGTATGTGTCTGAGCTTCAAGAGGCCTGGGTAAGCTCTCGTCTAGACATTGTTTCTCCCACAAAGTCTCAAAAGATGGAAAATTTCCTGTATCACAATACAAGAAAGAGTTTCTAATTATGGAGAGAGCGAGAAGTCCATCAAAATGCTAAGCATTTCTAGCATTCACTCAAAACAGTGAAGATGATATATACCTGTGATATTAAGAGATGCCCTAAATGTAGCAGAAATGAACCACTTGTTTGAACCTTGTCTGTGACTGTTTTTGCCACCACCTGGCTGATTCTTCTTGCCCTTTGCTTTCCCCAGGACCGTATTGTAAATATTCAGAAGAGAGCCTTTTGGATACTTTGTCAACTTTTGGAGACTCTATGCTATTTCTTGCGGCACCAGATGACATTAAAGGGGGTCCTCAATACAAACCATAGTTTATGAAGAATATTATCATTTTACAAAATTCAGGAAGAGCAAATCAAATAGCACATCTATTTCTTAGTAGTTTCTGAGTGAGTGAGCAGCAACCAAAATTCATCATCAAGAACAAAAATTACTGATATTCTACATATATTTATTTGGAGAGAGATGGACAACCCCAAGCCACACTTGTCCAAAATATATCTTAAAAACAAATAGACTTTGCATACCCCAAATATACACAGTTTAAGTGATTAAAAGAATGTGAAAAGTTTAATTCTGACCATGTCACACTTTTTACTACCAACATGTCTTTCTTATTAATCAGTGTAGTTTGGACCACTCTTCCTCTGGGATTTTTTGGGGGTTGGCTTGGTGTATTTGTTTTTCTTATTGCAGAGGTGCCACTGAGAGGCTGAGAAGTGCTTTTTGACAGCCTGCTGTGTGAGGAGAACAGTATGTAACACCAAAGTTCCCCAAGTGTGGATCATGATGGTGAGCCCTCTCAATTTGTGCAGGGTCCCAAGAATACTACAGAATTACACAGTCTGAATATATATTGCAGCATATATACAATGATTTCAATACCTGAAATTAGGTTGAGGTCAGTCCAGGGTGCCAATGCTCCCCAAGAGACCCTTAATTCTCTTAGGCCAAATGTAAGTCTTTCCTAAAAGAGGGTAATATATTTCTAGAGCTCAAATTATTTATGAATATACTTTCTCAAATACAATGCCTACTACACTTTATGAAACAAAGAGATACACTGGTAGACCATACAAAATTAATGACACTACAGGAAAATAAATAATATAAACAGACACACAGAGACTTCAGTTGTGGGAGCCTCCCTATGCAGACACTTAAGTAAATATGCTTTCTATACAAAAAGAAATAAGAAATTGACAGTTTTTACAGAAAGCAGAAACTATGAAAATTTAAAAAAAGTAGCATGGAGATTCCTCAAAAAATTAAAGATAGAGCTACCCTATGACCCAGCAATTACACTACTGGGTATTTACCACAAAGATAGAGATGTAGTTTAAAGAAGGACCATATGCATCTCAGGGTTCATAGCAGCAATGTCCACAATAGCCAAAATGTGGAAGGAGCTAAGATGCCCTTCAACAGATAGATAAAAAAGATGTGGTCCATATACACAATGGAATATTACTCAGCCATCAGCAAGGATGAATACCCAACTTTTGCATCAACATGGATGGGGCTGGAGGAGGTTGTGTTGAGTGAAATAAGTCAAACAGAGAAAGCCAATTATCATATGGTTTCACTTATTTGTGGCACATAAGGAATAGCCTGGAGGACTTTAGGAAAAGGGGAAAATAAAGGAGGAGGAATTAGAGTGGGAGACAACCATGAGAGGCTATGGATTCTGAGAAACATACTGCAGGTTTTAGAAGGAAGGGGGTAGAGGGATGGATGAGCCTGGTGATGGGTATTAATGAGGACACAGACTGCATGGAGCACTGGGTGTTATATGCAAACAATGAATCAAGGAACACTACATCAAAAACTAATGATGTACTGATTGGTGGCTAACATAACACAATAAAAAAATTTAAAAATTAAAAAATTCAGTCGCTAAGTAATAAATTATGTGAAATGGACTCAAAGGATATGTTAAAATCAGAATTCAGACAACCAAAAAGATAATCAGTATACCAGAACATATGTAAAAATAAATGTATCAAATAATCAGAAGGAAACAGAGTCAAAATAATTAGTAACATTGAAAAGAGTTCAATCATTTATGCTATTAATGTCCCAGAAAAGGAAAAGAGAATAAAGAAGATAATATTTGCAAAGATAATGGCTGAAAACTGATGGACATTAAGCCACAAAACAAAACAGAGTCTTAAAAGGTTTTTATAGAAGTGAAACATATGTTTATACAAAGACTTGTACTCATATGTCCATAGGGCTTTATTTGTAATAGTTCCAAAATGGAAAGAAAAATACCTAGAAGTCCATAAATAGGTCAGTGGATAATTTATGATATATCTTTATAATAGACTACTACTCAGCTATAAAATCAGCTACAGACACACAGATAACATGTATTAATCTCTAAATCACATTTTAAGCTACAAAATCTGGGCAAAAAGATAATATGAACCATTTGACTTCATTTATAGAAAACTGAACCATGTGTACTGACATAAAGCAGATGGATAGTGATTGTTTGCAGATAGGCATGGAGGGAGGGATGGATTATGGAGGTATGAGAACACTTTTGTGGATGGTGTAAACATTCTTCATTATATTGATTGTGATGATATAGATTTTATGTGTATTTTGGACATGTCAATTATACTTCCATAAAGTTCTCTCTCTTTCTCTGTAGGTAGGTAGTCTATCTATCAGAACTAAATAAAAGAGTTGATGTAGCTGTATCTAAAGTAAATTTTAGATGATAAAATTTAAATATCAGAAATGATAAAATTTTCAATTCATCAAAAAAAAGTTCAAAATCAGACACAGAATTTAACAGAAATAGAAGAAACAACCAACTCAACAATTACAGTGGAAAATTTTTAATCATTTATGTCTATAATATATAGAAAAAGCAAACAAAAATTCAGTAACATAGAATATTTGAATAGCACTATCAGGAAACTAAACCTAACATATCTATATAGAACAAAATTATGTACAGGCATTCATTTCAAAACCAAAAGTGTAACTTCAAAAAACTGACCACATGCCAAGTTGCCAAAGGGAAGCCTTTTAAAAAAAAATATTTATTTATTTGACAGAGAGAGATCACAAGTAGGCAGAGAGGCAGGCATGGGGGTGGGGGAAATAAACTCCATACTCAGCAGAGAGCCGGATGGGGATTAGCCCAATGTGGGGCTCGATCCCAAGACCCTGGGATCATGACCTGAGCAGAAAACAGAAGCTTAACTCAGTGAGCCACCCAGGCGCCCTAAAAAACAAGTCTAAAAACATTTTAGGGAACCAAAATTTGTCCTGTTTTCTGGCCATACTGCAATGTAAAATTTTAAGTTGGAAAACTTCATTGGACATTAAGAAATATTCTTCTTAAAAACCCAAGTGTCAAAGCAGGAAAAAGAATGGAAATTAAAATGTATTTTGGAGTGAATGAGAATGAATATGTCAAAAAGTAAGCCTTTAGGGTACAGATAAAGCCAGGCTTAGGTGTAAAATTGTGATTTCTTTTTAATTTTAAAGATTTTATTTATTTGTTTGACAGAGACAGAGAGATCACATGTAGAAAGAGAGAGAAGGGGAAGCAGGCTCCCTGCTGAGCAGAGAGCCTGATGTAGGGCTCAATCCCAGGACCCTGAAATGATGATGTGAGCTGAAGGGAGAGGCTTAAACCACTGAGCCACCAAGGTGCCCCTAATATTATGATTTTAATGAAAATATTAGTATATGAATATAAGATGAAATCAACAATCTAAGTTCTACTTCAAGGAAAAATCTTGCAAAATAAACCCAAAATAAATAGAAAAAAGAAAATGATAAATACAAGACTAGAAACTGATAAAATAGAAAGCAAACATAAAATAGAGAAGATTAACAGAGTTAAAACTTGATTATTTAAAAAGACTAACAACATTGGTAAATTCCAGATGATAGTAAATGAAAGACAAAAAGGGAAGTCTTATAATTTCATTTTAAATATTCACTTTAACCCAGAGTTGTTTTAACAAAGATGTTTTATTTTTGTTCTCTGCTTTGTTCTTGTTTGACTGCTTGTTTTGATTCTAGTGGAAGTACTTTTTGTGATTTTCTTTGATTTCAATCCTTTGTTGATTTCTAACTTTATGCCACTATGATCATAGAAATATTGCTTGAGTTACATTTTGGGGGAATGTAATGAGGCTTAATTTGGGGTATAATGTGCAATCAGTTTTCACAAATATTCTACGTATAGTTGTAAAGTTATAATTTTTGTTGTCAGGATTTATATTTTTAAGTATGTCTCTTTTACAAACTTACTGATTATATTGTTTAGGTTTTTTAAATTATTAGTCATGGTTTCTTGAGCTGATTCAGACTGGTGTATATGTTAAAGAAAACGATTATCATAAGACCTTATTATACATGGTAGTTCCATCATACCTGTATTTCTTTCTGTTAACATATTTTGGCTTGCTTATACATTCTAATATAATCTTACATAAACATGTACATGCATATGAAAGAGTTGTCACTGTTTTCAATAAAAATATTATAAATTTTTAAAATTTTTTGAATAAAAAATAAGTAAACTAAACCATTGTCAGTTTATCTGTCTATTTTTGTTTGCATTGCTTATAGTATTTTCTAAAATTTGTGGTGTATTACCTGGTGCAAAGACATGAGTAATTGTATCTTCTTTGTATACTGTGGTGTTTATCATTGTAAAATGCCCTTTCTTGCCTGATATTATTTGATAGCAAGACAATGACCATTACCTTTACTTACGAATTTGCCTGGTAGATATTTGCTGCCCTTTTATTTTTGGATACTTTCTGGATTCATTTTAAGTTATGCAACTTATATCCAATCAAATTATATTTTGCTTTGTTAGCCAACTTGAAAATGAAGTGAGTACACTAGCTGTACTCAAATGAGATAATATTTGTTCTTGTTTCTGAATTTATTTTATGATTTATTTAGAGCATATGTAACTTTTCACTGTGGTTGATTTTCCCTGTTTTAAAAAAATTTAATAGTTAGGAAAGATTATATTTTTACTCTCTTCATTCTCTTAGTTTTCCTTTAATTTTAACACTTTCTGTGTTTTTTTACTGTAAGGAATAATGAAATTAATTAACAGCCACTTCTTTCTTCCTCTACCTAAAGATAGAATAACTTGAGCATTAAAAAGAATGATGGCTGAATTTCTGTTTTGTATCTGCTTAATAGTAATCAAGTTAGCAAATTCCAAGATGTAGGAAAATCAATAGGACTTAAAAGCTAATTTCTGTGTCTTGTCAATAAAGGGCTGATTTCCAAAATCTGTAACTTACCATATTCAACAACAAAGAACAAATAATCCAATCAAGAAATGGGCAGAAGACATGAACAGACATTTCACCAAAGAAGACATACAAACTAATATGTGTCATAAATGACACATGTTAGTCATGTGTCTGACTAACAGACATATGAAAAAATGCTCAACATTATCAGGGAAATAAAAATCAAAACCATGCAACATGGAGGCTTAAGTGGGTAGAAGAATAAATGAAACAAGATGGGATTGGGAGGGAGACAAACCATAAGTGACTCTTAATCTCACAAAACAAACTGAGGGTTGCCGGGGGGAGGGGGTTTGGGAGAAGGGGGTGGGATTATGGACATTGGGGAGGGTATGTGATTTGGTGAGTGCTGTGAAGTGTGTAAACCTGGTGATTCACAGACCTGTACCCCTGGGGATAAAAATATATGTTTATAAAAAATAAAAAATTAAAAAAAAAAATCAAAACCACAGTGAGCAGCTAACACCTCACATGGGTCAGAATGGCCAAAATTAACAAGTCAGGGATCAACAGATATTGGCAAAGATGTGGAGAAAGAGGAACCCTTTTACACTTTTTTTTTAAAGATTTTATTTATTTATTTGACAGACAGATCACAAGTAGGCAGAGAGGCAGGCAGAGAGAGAGAGGAGGAAGCAGGCTCCCTGCTGAGTGGAGAGCCCAACGGGGGGCTTGATCCCAGAACCCTGAGATCATGACCTGAGCCAAAGGCAGAGGCTTTAACCCCCTGAGCCACCCAGGCACCCCATCCTTTTACTCTCTTGATGGGAATGTAAGCTGGTACAGCCACTCTGGAAAAGGGTGTGGAGGGTTCCTCAAAAAGATGAAGATAGAGCTACCTTATGACCCAGCAATTGCACTCCTAGGTATTTACCCCCAAGATACAAATGTGGTGATCCAAAGAGGCACCTGCACCCCAAAGTTTATAGCAACAATGTCCACAATAGCCAAATTATGGGAAAGTAAAGATGAATGGATAAAGAAGATGTGATACACACACACACATACACACACACACACACACACACAATGGAATATTATTTGGGCATCAAAAAAGAATGAAATCTTGCCATTTGCAACAATGTGGGTGGGACTACAGGGCAACTGAACTTATGGTAAGTGAAAGAAATCAATCAGAGAAAGAAAACTGTCATATGATGTGACTCACATGTAGAATTTAAGAAATAATACAGAGAAGCATAGGAGAAGGTTGGGAAAAATAAAACAAGACCAAGTCAGAGAGGGATAGGAAGAAAAACCATAAGATACTCTTAGTCATACAAAACAAACTGAGGATTGCTAGAGGGGAGAGCAGGGAATGGGGTAACTGAGTGATGGGCATTTGGGAGGGCATGTGATATAATGAGCACTGGGTGTTATATACAACTAATGAATCACTGAACTCCACCTCTGAAAGCGATAATGTACTATATTCTAATTAATTAAATTTTTTTTAGGAAATCTAATTTCTTCAATAAAACATAGCAAGAAAGGAAATAGCTAAAGGGGAAAACTCAAATTTAAAAGAGAAGTAAGAGATATATCAAACAATTTATTGGCCTTATTTGGATTCTAACTCAAACAAGCAAAATGTAAACACATAAATACATTTGCAAGAGAACTGAGGCGATATGAATACTGACTGGTTATCCAATGAGTCTGAGAAATTATAGTGATGCTTGTAACAATGTTATTGTGGACATGATCTGATTTTGGAATGAGTTTCTTTTTATCAGAGAAACATACTAAACATCTATGGAACAAATATATATCTACACCTTACTTCTAAATAATTTGGATAGGGAGCATAGAGTGTGTACCTAGAGATTAAAAAACATGGTTTGCTATAAATTGCTAATTATTGTTAAAGCTGGATGATAAATACATGAATTTATTTATTTTATTATTTTTAATATTTTATTTATTTATGTGTCAGAGAGAGAAAGCACAAACAGGGGAGCAGCAGGCAGAGGGAGAAGCAGGCTCCCTGATGAGCAAGGAGCATGATGCAGGACTTGATCCCAAGATCCTGGGATCATGACCTGAGATGAAGTCAGATGCTTAACCAACTGAGTCACTCAGGTTTCCCTTGGTATATGAATTTACTATTTACTATCATCTTAATCATTGTATACATTTGTAGTTTTCATTGTGAAACAGTCACAAAAAAGAATAATGGCTTTAATTCATTAGAAGACATTACTATATTTTAAACTGCCATGAGTTCATAGGAAAACATACTCTTCCTCACAAAAATAAGACTGCAAAAACAAGTCATTGAACACCATTTCAGATGGCTAAGACACTAACCATTACTCTGAACATTGATAACTACAGGTAAGTAAATAAGTATATTGCTTTTGCTTTGTGAGCCCTACTTCAGGGGAATTAAATAGTCCTGGTAAATGGGGAGGGATTTCTTTTATAAAGAAATATAAAATAAGTGCAAAAGAGTTGGCAGAATTAGAAAAACAACAACAACAACAACAACAAACTCCATTTTGCAATCTATAACAAAATAGCTGATTCAAGTACATAGTCATCAAAACCATTCAGTGAAATTAATGAGGTCTTTATAGAGGAAGAACCAGACTGCCATCACCTACAATCACAGATCAATCTTAGCATCACTGAAAGTGGGAATGTCTCTTCATAAGATATAAACCATTATGAATTCTTAAAAATTGAAATTCTTCCTGAATTTGGTCAGTTAGAACTCCATATTCTAGTCCATAGAAATGCAGTCATGATAAATAAATTCAGCTATACTATGAGGAAACAATCTGCCAAACCTAAAACAGAGTAGTACACTTTATCTGAATTTTTAAACAGATCAATGGCATGAAAAATGGGAGTGGAGAGGAGCCACTGTTCAGTCTTAAAAAAGACTTAAATGACAACTACATTATTAGCCACTTCATGCAATTAGTGCTTCCTGCTTAAATACTAATTTCATTAGATAAATAAATTAGATAAATAAATTAAATAAATCTCATTAGAAAAACTTGAATATAGGTTGGAGGAGAGGCAAGAATAGCGGACTGAAATGACATCAGGTTCTAGGAGTTCAGCTAGATAGTTATCAAACCATTCCGAACACCTACAAACTCAAGGAGATAAAAGAGAAGAACAGCATTTCTAGGAACATAAAATCAACCACTTTCTGGAAGGTAGGATGTACAGAGAAGTGAATCTAAGGTGACTGGAAGATAGACTGCAGGGGGAGGGGCCGGCTCCCAGCAAGCAGTGGAGCAATGGAGCACAAAATCCAAACTTTTAGAAGTCTACTCCACTAATGGACATTGCTCCAGAGGCTAAGCAGGGGTGGAGTCCTCGCAGGGACAGTGTGGTCTCAGGACCCAAAGTCACTGAAAGATTGGGGGTGTCTTTGCAGAGCTCCCAGGGGAAGAGCCAGAGGAGTGAGCTCTCAGCTCAGGGTTATCTTAAACCATGATCTGTGGCACAGTCGGGCTACTGCTCTTTGAACAGGGACCCCACAGGTGTCACATTCAGGGAGACTCACCTTTCTCCTCTGGAGGCTGGAATCTACTGGGTTTGGAGACTCCAAATGGGGCCATGTTCCAGAGACAGAAACTCTCAGTCACAGGCTCAGTGAGCTCAGAGTGCAGCCAGAGACCAGGGATATGGGAGTGATTGACCACTTTCCTCTGAGGTGCATTCAGGAGTGAGGCCCCAAGGTCTTGGCTCCTCTAGCCAGAGATTGGGAGGCTGCCATTTTCATTCCTGTCCTCCAGAGCTCTACAGAAAGCATTCAGGGAACAAAACTTCCTGAGAGCGAATCCTGGCAGATTACTTAGCCCGGTCTGTGGGTCTGTGGCAAGGGCAGTGCAATTCTGCCTTGGGCAAAGACATTTGAGAATCACTACAACAGGCTCCTCCCCCAGAAGATCAGCAAGAACATCAGCCAAGACCAAAGTCACCAATGAAGGAAAATAGCGGAGCTCCAGAGATACAGGAAAGCAATGCATGGAATTCATGGCTTTCTCCCCATGATTCTTTAGTCTTGCAAAATTAAATTAAATTTTTTTCTTATTCTAATTTTTTAACTATTCCTCTTTCCTCTTTTAACATTTTTTAAAAACTGGTTTATCTTAACAATACCTTTCTAAAAATTTTTTAAACCTCTATTATTATAGTTATATTTTATCCTTCATTGTATTTAACCTTAGTTTTTGTATACATATTGGTTTTTTTTTTCTAAAAAAATTTGGGATACAATCTTTTCCAATAGATCAAAATATATCCTAAATCTAGCACAGGGCTTCGTTCTAGTCTCCAGCCTGAGCACATTCTTTCCTCCCCGCCCTTATTTTCTTCTTTCTTTTTCTAACCAACTTGTCTTATCAAATCATTTTTTAGAATTTTTTAAAAATTTTCATCTTTACAGTCATATTCCATCCCTTCATCACATTTACCCTTATTTATATACATATATATATATATATATATATATATATGTGTGTGTGTGTGTACATTTTTAAAAATTTCTTCTAAATTAAAATTCTTTTAATCAAATCAGTTGCATTTCCATACACCAAAAACAAGACAGAAGAAAGAGAAATTAAGGAGTCTATCCTGTTTACAATTACACCCAAAACCATAAGATACCTAGGAATAAACCTAATCAAAGAGGCAAAGAATCTGTACTCTGAAAACTATAAATTACCCATGAAAGAAATTGAGGAAGACACAAATAAATGGAAAAATATTCCATGCTCATGGACTGGAAGAACAGATATTGTGAAAATGTCTATGCTACCTAAAACAATCTACACATTTAATGCAACCCCTATCAAAATGCCATCAATTTTTTCAAAGAAATGGAACAAAGAATCCTAAAATTTATATGGAACCAGAAAAGAACCCCCGATAGCCAGAGAAATATTGAAAAGGAAAACCAAAGTTGGTAGCATCACAATTCCAGACTTCAAGCTCTATTACAAAGCTATAATCATCAAGACAGTATGGTACTGGTGCAAAAACAGACACATAGATCAATGGAACAGAATAGAGAGCCCAGAAGTAGACCCTCAACTCTATGGTCAACTCATCTTTAACAAAGCAGGATAGAATCTCTAATAGAAAAAAGACAGTATCTTCAAAAAATGTTGTTGGGAAAATTGGATAGCTACATGCAAAAAAAAAAAAAAAAATGAAACTGGACCATTTCTTTACACCACATACAAAAATAGACTCAAAATGGATGAAAGACCTGAATGTGAGACAGAAATCTATCAAAACCCTTAAGGAGAATGCAGTCAGTAACCTCTTCAACTTTAGCTGCAGCAACTTCTTCCTAGAAAGAAGGATCTTTCTTACCTTTGCTTCCAAAGGCAATGGAAGCAAGGGTAAAAATGAACTATTGGGACTTCACCAAGATCAAAAGCTTTTTCACAGCAAAGGAAACAGTCACTAGAATAGGAGAATGTATTCGCAAATGACATATCAGATAAAGGGCTAGTATCCAAAATCTATAAAGAACTTAGCAAACTGAACACCCAAAGAACAAAGAATCCAATCAAATAATGGGCAGAGGACATGAACAGACAGCTCTGTGAAGAAGACATTCAGATGGCCAACAGACACATGAAAAAATGCTCAACGTCACTCAGCATCAGGAAAATACAAATCAAAACCACAATGAGATATCACCTCACACCCATTTGAATGGCTAAAATTAACAAGTCTGGAAACAACAGATGTTGGAGAGGATGCAGAGAAAGGGTTCCCCTCCTACACTGTTGGTGGGACTTCAAGCTGGTACAGCCACTCTGGAAAACAGCATGGAGGTCCCTGAAAAAGTTGAAAATAGAGCTACCCTATGACCCAGCAATCACACTACTGGGCATTTACCCTAAAGATACAAATGTAGTGCTCTAATAGGGGCAGGTGCACCTGAATGTTTATAGCAGCAATGTCCACAATAGCCATATTATGGAAAGAACCTAGATGTCTATCAACAGATGAATGGATAAAGAAGAAGTGGTATATATATACAATGGAATAATATGTAGGCATCAAAAGAAATGAAATCTTGCCATTGCAATGAACTAGAGAGTATTATGCTGATCAAAATAAGTCAATCAGAGAAAGAAAACTATATGATCTCCCTGATATGAGGAATTTGAGAGGCACAGTGAGAGGTTTGGGGGTAGGGAAGGAAAAAATGAGACAAAATGGGATTGGGAGGAAGACAAAGCATAAGATACTCTTAATCTCACAAAACAAACTGAGAGTTGCTGGGGGTTGGGGCAGCTATGGTGAGGGTGGTTAGGTTATGGACACTGGAGCAGATATGTGAAATGGTGAGTGCTGTGAAGTGTGTAAGCCTGACGATTCACAGACCTGTACCCTGGGGCAAATAATATATTATATGTTAATAAAAATAATTAATAAATGTATTTTTTTAAATGAAAAATAAAAATAAAATAAATAAATTGGAAAAAAAAGAAAAAATTCAATAGAGATTGCTATTAGACCAAAGTAATTTGGGTTGATTTTGTTTTGTTATAATAATAACATTTTGATATGTAAGAAAACGCTATTTTAAAAATATTATTTATTTATTTATTTATTTGAGAGAGAAAGAATGAGTGAAAGAGAGCATTAGAGTGGGAAGGGACAAAGAGAGAGGGAGAAGCAGACTCCCTGCTGAGCAGGGAGCAGGTTGTGAGACTTGATCCCAGCACCCTGAAATCATGACCTGAGCTGAACACAGCTGTTTAACCTACTGAGCCACCCGGGTGCCCAAGATAATGTTATTTTTGTGATATACTTTGAAAGATCCTGGAGTTAAATGACAGTGTATCTGATATTTGTTATAAAATACTCCAGGAAAAAACCTGGAGTATTAGATGAAATAAGAATGCAAAAATATTGATGGTTATCAGAGTTGGGTAATTGGTAGATGGAAGTGGTTTATATACTTCTGTTTTGGAGTATGTTTAGAAATTTTGGTACTAAACAGTTTAAATAAAATGAAATATAAAATCTGTCTGATATGATTTACAAACAAACCACAACAACTGAGACATATGTGAAATGAGTCTACAACATTTTGGTAATGAAGCCATTAATCTTTATACCCAGTCCTTAAAACATATACACACATGCAAATCCAGGGCTGTGTGTGCTTTCTGAAAGATATTTATCACTTCTAATTTTACCAGTTCACACAAGTTGAGGAGAGTAAATCACATCTGTCTTATAGCAAGTAAACTGAAACTTGACATTTGTGATAAAGAATAGGCAAGAAGTCAGAAATTATATGTTCTAAAAGGCTTCTCCCCTACCCCACAATAAGCTCAATTCATCAAGCATAAAAGAGGAAATTACTCAATGACTTAAAATACACAAGTGAAAACCAGAGCATTCATGCATATACAGAATATGTGCAACCCCAGGAATGTCCTTGTAAGCCAAGTTTTCCTTTTCATCGGAGTCAAAGCATGTCTGAGTAATCAATTGATAAGATCCTTTTATTTTTATTTTTTTAAGTAGAACTTTTTTCTTCTTTCCACTAAACAGAATCTTATGACACAGAAGAATATGAAACAGCTCAGACTATGGATTCAGAAATTATGAATTTAGTATACTTCCTTGCTCTTATTAGCTGGGTAAAGCTTAAATGCTTAATCTATAGAATGGGGTATAATAACTACTTCATTGTTTTGTGGCATTTTCTGATTTTCCTTTGGAAACCTCCCCTTCTGCGCTTTTTAAGATGGATCCTCTTATGCTATTCCAGGGGTACGCAACCCCAAGCCTGATGAGTCAGTCTTCCGTTTTTGGCTCTAGCAGGGTTTCCCAAGTTCTGAAATTTTGAATTTGGATCTGGACCACTTTATTGTGGGAGGGATCGACCAGTCCACTGTAGGGTGTTTAGCAGTATCCCTGTCTTCTCCCCACCGGATGCCATTTGCATGCCCAAGATCTAACAACCAAAATCATCCTGAGGCATTGCCAAATGTGCAAAACTAAAATTCATGGGACATGAGCAACTGGCTCAGAAATAGGGTATATAACTCAAGTTGGTCTGGTTGGAGTAAATTATTGGAATTACTGGGTAGGAGCTGCACTCTTTTCACTGGGTTTGCTCAGCTAGGGGGTTGTAGGTTTGGAACTATGGTGGATTTATGACTACGATGTGGCAAGGCCTTTCCTGAACCTACAAAAGGTAGAGCCGAGAGATAGAAAGAAAGGAAAAAAAAGTTGGCCTGGGCAATTTTGTTTAAAAGTTGTATCCAGCCATTTCTGAAGCAAGGTATCACTGGACTTTTAATAAACGAAGCAACAGTGTGCTCTCCTTACTTCCTGAGTCAGTCTGAACAGGTTTGAAGTGCTTACAAAGTAGAGGCTAGCTGTACTGTGACAGCAGGGCTGGAGTAGGAATTCAGATCCATTCCATATTCTGTGAGGCAGGCTGAGATGAGCATTTCTTCATATATTTGTGATATAGATTCCTATGAAAACCCGAGATGGGTTTTGAGGCCTTTTTTCCCCCTAAAACATGCAGGTAAAAGTGTAATTTTTTTTTTTTTTTACCTCATTTCCGTGGACTCAAGAACAGGTCCCCAAAGTCCTACAGATTTTAAATTTCATATGTGAATTAGAGAGCTTTATGTTCTAAAATGGGTTCTGATGTTAGCATATGGCCTGAAAGATTCAGACAAATTTAATCACATCTCTAATATTTCTTTCTTAAAGAAACAGAACAAGAGATCAGTGATACCTTTGGCAGTCTCCAGAGTCTCCATTCTCAGTGTCAAAGCCAGAAGATGATCAGAATGAAAGAGATCATTTGTTTCTATTGTATTAAAAAGATAGGGATAGTCTTGTGCCTGGCAAAGATATTTATTCCTTGACACACTGAAACAGCTTTAGCAATCAGAAGGAGCCTCCTTGTGCATTCTCAGGACCGCTGGCAAGAGATCACGCTGCATCACCCTGCCACCCTGTGCAGCTGGGGAAAAAGACTTTGGAGTAAATATGGCTGCCTGAGAGCATCATCTGGTGTGCCTGATTTCAGTGCATCTTGAGCAATGATGAGCCAGAGGAGTTTCTTTTTCTCACTTAAGAATTAGAGCTGGGGGGAGGGGGTTTGGGAGAAGGGGGTGGGATTATGGACATTGGGGAGGGTATGTGCTTTGGTGAGTGCTGTGAAGTGTGTAAACCTGGTGATTCACAGACCTGTACCCCTGGGGATAAAAATATATGATTATAAAAAATAAAAAAATTTAAAAAAAAATTAAAAAAAAAAAAAGAATTAGAGCATCAAATAGGAGGCTTCCTCAGCGTCCCACTTTGAGATGAACCTGGGGATTTACCAAAACCGCGTGAAGTAGCCTTCTGTTTCATCTTCAAAAAAGGTCCCAGTCCTCATGGCCTGCCAGCTGCAGCAGATACTCTCACCCTTTGGTTTTTGTGAACACAATTGCTGGTGGTTTCAGGCACAGGTGGCATGGGCTTCTCAATCCTTTATTGGCATTACAAATATATCCAATACATGGCTTAGGTGTCTTCTTTGTGACATAGGGTTAGAATACCTTGTTTAATAACCAGCTCACTTGTAATATCCTTTTTTTTTTTTTTCTAAGATCTTATTTTTTATTTGACAGAGAAAGAGATCACAAGTAAGCAGAGTGGGCAGGCAGAGAGAGAGAGAGAGAGAGAGAGAGAGAGAGGAGGAAGCAGGCTCCCTGCTAAGCAGAGAGCCTGATGTGGGGCTGGATCCCAGGACCCTGGGATCATGACCTAAGTGGAAGGCAGAGGCTTTAACCCACTGAGCCACCCAAGCACCCCACACTTGTAATATCCTATGTTACTTCTAAGTCTCAGTTATCCTATCTACAATGGGAGCTGGCTGGATTAGATAACCTCCGCACATCTTCAGTAGCACCATGCCCAGGGCAGAGTAGCAATGCAGCCATGGAATTCTAACATGGACCTGCAGACAACTTGATAATGTCCTATGCATTATCTCATTTGACCTTAACTGCAACCCAATATGGTAGATGATATTGTTATCCCCATATTAGGGGAAACTGAGGCAGAGTGAGGGGAAATGACTTGCTTCTGGCTACATAACTATGTGATAGCATCAAGCCAGGCCCTCAGACTACTTTCTCACTCTCTTCACAAAATCACCTGTGTGACTCTAGAGCCTATGCTTTTCTGCAACCACATGTGCTTAAGTTTTGGCTTGAAAATCAGTCTACCTCTATGCAGCATCTTTAACTAAGTCCTCCAAAGAAATGTTCTCTGTGAGGTGTACCTGTAACCCTACCATCATGCACCTGGAGGACCAAAGACCTCCGGCAGCCAGTGAGATTATCTTAATTACTGGCTTTTAAAATATGGCTTGACTCTCAAATACCATGGGAAGCTCAGAATCCTTATCACTATCTCCAGCTTCTTGTGAGGATCATGTTGTCTTCTTATCTCTTATTCACAATCTCTACTTCCATTGATCTTTTGCTTTTATGTATCTCTTTCTCTAGCTATTTCCTTTTCTATAATCATTATTAAACAAAAGCAGAACATAGCCGTGTTCCTATTTTCTCCATGAGTCACCTCTCTATATATTAGACTTAATTTTTTTAAGATTCAGGAGAAACATAGACTTGTAACATGTAATTAGTTCTTTGGTGCTTTAGTTTTAAGGAGCAATGATTTGGCAGGAAATGATATTGTTTTCAAAGCAATTACCATTTTGTATGATCGACATTGATAACCTGACATATAAATATCTTGTTCTTTACTGCTATTGCACTAAAACATCAAAATCACAAAATAATGACAAAGCTAGGTACATCCATATCTGTCCAATGGAAAGGAAAAGTTATTCTAATTACCTAAATTATGTCTACCCTCTTTAATATTCTAACAGCTTTGGTGACAGTAATTGGATTTAGAAATGGAGTTAAATAAAATACACAAAGCTTACTGATTTTCTCTGAGGCAATGATGAATTTGCAAGTAAGAATGCTTTCTAGAAATTCCGTTGGCTGAAATCCAAGACAACAATCTATATGTAGAATTTATTACTTATTTCTTGAACTTCCTAACCTGCTAAAAATATGACAGCCCCCTTATCTGTCACTGTGTCATATTTGGAGCTCATCAGGCAATCTATACTATTCTCACTTATTTATATAAATTAAAGGGCTAAATGTATGATTTTGGAGGAGGGAGTGTAGAGGGCGATATTTTGGTCAAGGGATCTCAGAATACCATAATTCTACCTGAAAGTATAGCCTGCCACCCTCTCTTTAAGGTTTTCAGCACAACTACAAATTGTGGGACACCTGGGTGGCTCAGTGGGTTAAAGCCTCTGCCTTCTGCTCAGGTCATGATCTCAGGGTCCTGGGATCGAACCCCGCATCGTGCTCTCTGCTTGGTGAGGAGCTTCCCCATCTCTGTCTGCTAGCCTCTCCGCTCACTTGTGATCTGTCAAATAAATAAGTAAGCAAGTAAATAAATAAATAAATACAAATGGCAAAAATGATTACAAGTGTTCTATGTGATTGTGCTGATGCTCTAGAAATGGAACTTTCTGGTAAGCCTGATGAGCACCTGGATTACACTGAAAGCACAAGGTACATGGCTTAAGGCCCAAGGTGATACCACACCTTCCTGGGGAATGAGGCCCAGCAGGTGTTCCAGAATATGACCAAATTATCTTCTCTTTTTGGTTTAGAAAAGTGTGAGGAAGGATTCATCTGGGTCAGAAGAAGAGGAAGATGTTTCTTCCCAGCTCCTCCTCCCACACTATTGCCTCCACGCCACAGTCCTTCACAAGTAAGGAATATGGAACACGTGTGTGACCAAGATAAATGCATGTTAATTTATTCTCATCATCTTGTTTTTCATCCACTTCTCCTACTAGTGAAAAAGGAATGAGGTTGATAAGAACACAGCTATTATAAAATATCTCAAGCAATACGACAGAAATTTTGAAATATCTTACATAATAGGTAAGCATTAAGGAATAATTTCTCATGCTATATTTTAATACTGTGCTCTGGGAAATGGTAAAAAAGCCAGTCTCTGGGAGGCAATGTTATTTTGAGGTTCTGTTCCCAATATTGTATGTGATTAATAAGCACAGGGAAATTCAATTTAAACAAAGTGCTTTGCACATTAAAAATGAGGCCTACACATATACCATGGAAATGAGTTTTAAATGAGACAGTTACCACCAACTAAGTTTGTAAATGAATTATTACCATCAATTTGAAGCTTTTTAAAAGCTTTTATTGTTAGGTTGCTTGGCTTTAAAAGGTGAATTAGGGATGTAAAAATATGGTCATGCAACATAGCCATGACCAAAAGATGCTATTGAATCTTATTTCTACTTTATGCATGCATTCATGGAAATAAAAATTCATTACCACACTGGCCTAGGGCAGAGCAGGGAAGTGGGAGAAATTAAATCTGGGGAGCTCTCAGTCTCTTCTTCCTGAACTTTTTGCCCTTTTTCTGGCATTGAACTCTAGCCTTTCTTCTTGCTAATCACAATCTGCTCTTGGGAAAATCTCTGAAATAAGCCATTTTCAGGTAGTGTAAATTTTGGTCCCTGTATTTCCTGTCCAAGGGAAATTTTTATGCCTTTTGACATTTTTGCTTCATAGCTTATTAGTAACTTCAAGCACCAAATAACAAGTGGAAGAGATTTTTGTAGATAGAAATATCTTCTCACTACCCAAGCTACTTAAATTAAAGTTAGGGGCACTTTACTTCACCTAGTTCTAGTC
The DNA here is from genome assembly GCF_011764305.1 of Mustela putorius furo. Taxonomy (NCBI): domain Eukaryota; kingdom Metazoa; phylum Chordata; class Mammalia; order Carnivora; family Mustelidae; genus Mustela; species Mustela putorius. The sequence continues at coordinate 47,493,295 of NW_025421294.1, read as the reverse complement.
CTTTTGGAATAACTGAAGAATTGTTATATTGCAACTCAAAACCGCACATTACCTCTGAATGACAAGATATTATCTTTCCATCTTTTATCCTTATTTGAGAAATAGTAGGTGGAGTGAACACTAGCACAACAAATTTTTCACAGGTCTTGTAAACACAGCATTTACTCCTTTATCCCTCTGACAAATTATTTGATTCAGAGTCTAGGGGGATTGAGTGGCAGAGGGGACTAACTGGGGTACTGGAATGCATCTGTGAATCCAACCATGACTCATTTTCTGGATCTTGGTGAGATGGATTTCCATAGAAAGTCTTTTAGACCAAAATTCTAGATAGGATAAATGGGTTCTGTCATCCTCTCTTGATAATGATTTTCATCATCCTCAATTATCATGAAGGTACCCAGAAACAGAAATTGATTTCCCTTTTATTTTGTCAAATTACAGCACACATTTACGTTCCTAGGTTCCATAGTACTAGATGACAAATAATTGTTTGTATTTAGTCAATGAAGCCCAAATAGTTTGTGTTTTTTGGATGCAGTTGTTAAGCATGATCTTAATCAATGAAATCACTAAATCAGTAAATAAGTTATAAATAAGCAAGCTGTCATTGCTATTGCCCCATTTTGTGACCCATTAGGCATATCCTATTTTCTACAATTCTGAGTTCCTAGAGAGGGAAAAACTGCACCTTCCGGACGAAATCAGCATGGAGCTTGAAGCTTGGGGACTATTTTGCAAATGTTTCAGGTAATTAGTTTCCAACATAGTGTCCCTATTATGACAATCCCTGAGGCAACATATGGAAGTCATTATATTGTCTGACAGCTGAAAAGTTTCAGAGTAGGCTTTGGGGCAAGGCGTGCCTCCATGCAAATCCTGCTTTCTCCAGTTCCTAGCTGCATGTAGGGTTAGGGTAACACTAGCTGCTGTAAACAAACAAACAAACAAACAAAAAACCCCAAAAAAAACAAACAGAAAAAAAACCCTAAATTTTAGTGGTTTCATACAAAAGACATCAGGGGCATCTGGGTAGCTCTGTCAGTTAAGCGTCTGACTTTGGCTCAGATCATGATCTTAGGGTCCTGGGATAGAGCCCTGTGTCGAGTATCACACTCAGCAAGGAGCTGCTTCTTCCTGTCCCTTTGCCCCTGCCTCCTGCTTGTGGGTGCTCTCTCTTTCTCTAATAAATACAAATGAAAATCTTCTCAAAAATAGAAAAGATGTCAATTGTTCTTACATATAAAGACAAAAACACATACTCCTGATTTGTTAATGGCTGTCCTCCAAGCAATGATTTAAGTTACCAGGCTCATCCATCTTATAATTTTGTGATTCTCTAAGATGGGTTCCAAAATTTATGGTAAAAGGGGAAAGAAGCATGGAAAACTGAACAGGGGTTATTACTATGAGTTAAGTCTGGAAGTGGCACTCTTCACTTCTCTCAGACTGTATTGGCTAGAACTCAGTAACATGACTACATTCAACTGAAAAGAAAAGCTGAGGAATCTGCTCTGAGTATGTTTCCAGAAAGAAGAAAAAAAAAACAGATTGGGTTATGAGGTAGGCAGGCTCTTTCATTCTGAATGACCTACACAATACTTGATCCCTCTCTGCATGATTTTCCTTATGTAGAAATAGAGATGCCCATCTCCTCTCAATTGTTGTAAGAAGTTTATTACAATGAATGCTTCAAATAGCAATAATGGTTATTACAATTAATAACAAAATATTATTGAACATTTATTTCTCTGTGTTAAGAGAGATTTTATTAATCTTCTTTTTTCTTTTTGGTTATTCACAATTTAAAATGTATTATTTGAATGAATGGCTCCTTCATCCCATGTTAGGTAGATTCAAGAAAAGAAATCTGAAAATGGTAGAGTGGCAAAAGACATACTATTTAAGAAAGTTAAAATCAAATGCAACAGAAGAAAGAAGAGTTTTAAGATTGACTGAGTAGTATATATTCTTTCTATGATTCTAAGAATGAAGAAGACTTGAATAATTTTGTTGGAATTTTCTGTCACCTGCTTGTAATAGGCATAGTGAAGATGCTATCCAGAGAAAATAAAGCTTTTGTCAGAAAACCTTCCTTCACTTCTAACTTGTTTTGAAACCTTTAGGTAAGATAAAAATTTGGTGTCCCTAACTGCTGATCTCAGAGAAACTAAAATGCTATATATATATGTATATATATATATATAGATAGATAGATATAGATATAGATATCTATATAGAGAGATATCTATATCTATATCTATATATTTTTTTTTCCAAAATTACAGTTGGATCAAGGTTCCTTATTCAAGCTCCTATATTACTTCTACATACATAAACCCTTGGCATAATTTTGAATGTTAAAAAACAACCTCACAATAACACACTTAATTCAAACTAAAATAGTTACCAGGGAAACTCATTTACAAATCATGAAGGAATATAACCATAAGATTTTCTCTACTAGAGAAGAATTCTACACCCTGATGGTAATGAAACTAGTTAAGCTTTCTTTGGGCTTATATCAGGGAGTGTCAATTCTTGGCTTGTTTTTATGGATGATTTGCACTGGCCCTTGGGACAGAATCTTCCAGTTAGACTGAAATTTTTATGAGCTAGCAATACTTTACCTATGCTTTAAAGTGAGTATGACACAGCCAGGGAAGATATGTTTACCCCAATGGATTAAGGATGGAAAACACTGGAAGTAAGACCATGTTGGTACACGTGAGAGACGAAGTTTTTAACTGGGGTAAGGACGTGCTAAAACAAACTGGTATTGCTAAAGAAGTTTGATAACATGACTTTGGGAAAGATTTGAGGATGGTTTTATAAAATATATCTGAAATCTAAATGATTAGCTTAAGTAACCCACAAGAGTGGCTAGGAGGCAGAGACTTAAATATGTAGAACCATGCAGTGAGCTTCCCCTTAAAAATTTTAGTAGGGGAACTGGACCCTTAATGATTGGGGTATTATTCATTTCTTTAGCCTTATCTTTCTTCTTTCCCTCCATTGAGCTCTAAACTGCTAGACTATAGTGCTTGGAAATCCATAGTTCTTTCTTATTTCTCTACTATTGCATTGCTATTCCTCTAAGCACAGACCCATTCCTTCTTTTTTCTCCTGACTCCCTCCAACACATCCCTCAGACCTTGGGTTAGGTGATGCTCTTTACAGGTGGCTTTCATGGCCCTCGAAGAAATGAATCACATTTTCTTTTTAAATGTTCCTGCTTATCCAATGATTTACTATAGTAGCTGTGAGTTGCCTTTATTAGCTTTTGTATTTCTGGAGTTTAGATAAAAGTTAAGTTGTCACTGTGTTTTCCCAGTATCTTGTAAAGTGCTATTACATGACAGGTCTTAATAATTTTTTTGAATGAATAAATGACAAAAGAATGAGATCTGTCCTACTATTTGTCTTTGAAGGGTATTTCAGTTCCTGTATTTTGGTGAAGTTATGCTATGCATCAGACCCACTGTCTTCACTAAGGTCTAACTTATTTCATGTAAAATTTGAATTTTTTTGTGATATGTCTAAAAGTGAAAGATGAGTTGGTCTGAAATACCAAGAACTATGCAATGGTTTGGTGGTTATCTGACTTGAGAAAGAGTCATTTTCTCCCCTATCCATTGCTTTAAAGATAACTTTTTTCTTTTTATAAGATATATTTCTCATTTCTCAAAAGTGATCCCTTCTTATCCCAGTCATGCAGAGCATAAATAAATTGTGTTTATAAAAATAAGCTGTAATCTAGAAATGAAAATGGCTATATGAATGGAAACCCAGTGTTATTATCTTCAGTCACCTTTGGAAGTTTTGCATCTGAAAAACATCAGTTTTTAAATCAAATTATGCTCCATTTCATATTTCTAACTTATGATTAAAACAGTGTTTGGACCAGCAGGTTTTCCACTAACACCATTCTTGTACACAAGATGCTGCCCTGTGTTCCATCTAAATAATCCTTTACAGGGACAAAAGGTTAATTACCGGCTGTTCTAATGATTTGTTGTTATTGATTTAAATGCTCCATTTGTTTCAATCACATTTGTACAGTTTTACGCTACAAAAATTCCCATTAACCCCTCAAGAAAGTACGGTTCCCCTATCAAATAATGTTTTCTAAAAGTCTAAGGCAAAGACGAAGAAAAAGAAAGCAAAAATACTTGGAAAAACCCTTAACAGCAACTTTCCCATGGTTTGTGAATAATTATCACTCCATGTGGGGGAAAAAAAAATCAACAAGATTAAGCACATAAATACCATTAGTCTGCATTTTCATTCTCAAACCAGACCACGCATATTTAAATTTCAATTTTACAACTGAGAAGAATGGGAAAATGGAAGTTAAGTAATTGTCCATGCATACAAAGAGAATTAAAGTCAAATGTAGGATGATAATTTAGATCTCTTAAGTCTTTTTTTGTGTTTTATTCTCATCTAGAATACGTATACACACACTGTAAGCATTGAGAGACAAACATTATTATAAATCATATATTTTGCTTATTACAAAAGTGGATCTAAACTTAGGAGAATGATTTTGGGCAACTGCTTCAAGAACAAAATTCCCCTTCCTTTTATTTTTTTAAGACTAGAAGATAAAATAAGCTTTGAAAGACTCCATGAAATACTCAATAGTAGATATTTTCAAGAAAGAAAAAAGGACTGAAGCTTTCAGAGACGCTGAAAATTCATTAGTTTTTAATACCTAGATGTAGAATTTTAGGCTTTGAAATCCATTTCTAACAATTTCTTTAAGATTTTTCTTCAGAGTATAATACCCAAAGTATTTAAAAGTACCAGGTGCTGTCTTACTTCTTGGCCTTACATGAATTTTATATATTGTAATAATTTGTTAAGAATGAAGACTGGTTCAAATCTAAATGAACAAATTATTTACATGTACACTTTCTAATCTACATACTTTTAAAAATTCTGACCGTCAAAAGTTTTTGAATGGCTCAAGTGGACTGTCCACCACTCTCCAAAAATGGTGATTGCTATTGTGCCATTACCAGCCAACTACAAATAGGTAGAACTAACAAAACCTCACAGGAAAATGTCTGCATTACAAGATTAACTACAAAATATTGCAATTACTTTATTTTTTCTTGAATTTACAGCATGGATAGATAACCTAGTTTTACACTTATTTCAGTGGTGCCCCTATTACTCAAAATGTTATAAGAACATTAAGACTGCACTATACAAGCAGCTAATAAACCAGTTGAAAGAGCCAGGCTTGCCATTTCACAATTAAGTTTTTTACATCCACATGATATCAGGGTTTATTTCTGAGGGTACACGTGTTTTTATACCTCATTTACTGCAAACCATTGTGTCCTCAATTAACTTTGGAACCTAAAAAAAAAAGATCCTTTGTGACTCAGAACTAGTGAGGTTTAAGCAGGGAGAGAGAGTTTTTGGGCCTAGAAGATAAGCACTTTTCTCAATAATTTAACCAATAAATAACTAGTAAGCAAGATAGTTTTTCATAGAATTTGGAGCATTGCTTTCTAATCACCTGCTGATTTCTCCCATGACAATGTAGAGGAACAAACACCAAGTCAGGGAGTCTGCAATTTGATCCTCTTGCCTCGAGAAGGATAGGAAATAAACCAAAATTCCCATATTGGTCCAGCTAAACCCAACTTCAGCAAATTTCCTCTTCCCTTACATCCTTTAAGGTCTTGTTTTGTTTTGTTATTTATTTGTAAGTCACTTTTTGATGTCTTGAGACTCACTAAAAATACTTGCTTTGGTCAAGTATTTCTGGTGTCAAGTAAGGGAAATCTACTCAAATTATACTAAGTGAAGAGCAACTTAGAAAGAAGCAAGAATATATTCCAAGAAACATGGGCAGTCCAGAGTCCAGTCTTACAAGGGTGGTAACAAAAAAAAACACACCAGGCTCCAAGGCAGCTAATACACATCCTCACCTGTGTATCTCTGGAGCCATACCATCTTTCATCCCTACTATTCTCTTTTGTCTCTTTCAATTCTTCCTCTTGGCAGACTGGCTTTCTCTCCCTCTGTTGCTTATGATGCATAATGGCCATCCAATCATCCCTACCATCCCTGAGCTTATATCTCCTTATATCTCCTCAAGTCAAGCAAGAAGAAAAGATGAACAACATCTGGAAATGCTAGTTTCAGACTTCTAGGAGAGGAATTGGAATTAAACAATGTGAATCAAACATATACTTGATCCAATAATTTCTATCTAGGAGAGGAAATTTATAGAACACAAATACGATGTCAACACCATGAGAGACTATGGACTCTGAAAAACAACCTAAGGGTTTTGAAGGGATGGGGGGTGGCAGTTTGGGGGAGCCTGGTGATGGGTATTATGGAGGGCACGTATTGCATGGAGCACTGGGTGTGGTGCATAAACAATGAATTCTGTTACACTGAAAAGAAATTAAAAATTAAAAAAATAAGAAAAAAACACACAAAAGAATCCCCTCATACATTATAAATGCAGTGGTTAAAAAAAGAGAGAGAGAGAGAAAGAAAATGAGGTATAAATGGTTAATTGAGGGTATATATTTATTAAACAAATGGTTATGTGCCAGCCTTTGTGATACATGCTAGGAATACAGGGTTGACTAATTCACATAGTCTCTGAATTTTCGATTGAATGGGGGGCACACAAAAGTAATCAACATATCAGCTATGCAGTGATGACTGCCAAGAAGAAAGAGTATAAGGAAATTCATCCTTTCTCGTGGTTGAATAATATTCCACTGTATATAATTATTACATCTTCTTTATCCATTCATCTGTTGAAAGGCATCTTGGCTCCTTCCTCAATTTGGCTATTGTGGGCATTGCTGCTATGAACACTGGGTGTTATAGGCAACTAATGAATCATTGAACGATACATCAAAAACTAATGATGTACTATATGCTGGCTAACTGAACATAATAAAAAAAGAAATTAAAAAAGAAAAGAAAAAGTATAAGGGAAATAAACCCCCTTTCAAAGGTGGCGATGGCTCATCTTACTTCTGCTCACTTAGCTAAAGGGGACTAGACCTAAGAGACAAAGTAGAAGGAAGGAGAGGCCCTTGAGATCAGTGTGAGTGGAAGAAGGAGCTCTAGGAGTCATGGTACAAGACAAGGTGGAAATTTGGGCAGTAACCCAACTACACAGGACCCAGAAGGTAAGGTGAAAGATTTTGACACAGCCCTTAGTGCAGTAAGAGTACACTGAGGATGAAGAAGAGTAGCATATTATTCTATTTGATTTTTGGAGAGCATTTCAGTAGTTCATGAATGAGGAAGTATTGATTTAGGAACCTAAAAATATTCTGTCTGATGGAAACTCAGGAATGGTGTGCATGGAGAGGCTGGAGAGGTAAACAGGAGGAGAATATAGAGTATATTGTAATCATATGGGAAAATATATCATCTGTGATTGATAACAATACACTGCTGGGGCTGTCATAACAAAATAGCACTGACTATACCATTTAAACAAGAGAAATTAATTTCCTAACTGTTCTAGAGGCTAGAAAGTCCAAGATGAAGGTTTAGCAGGACTTAGTTTCCCATGAGGGATTTTCTGGTTTACAGAAACTGGTATTCTTGGTTTACAGATGGCCACTGTCTCCCCATATGCTCATGTGACCTTGCCTCAATGTATGTAGACAGGATGGTAAGAGAGAAAGAACAAGCACTTGGATGTCTCTTCATACAAGCATACAAGATTATGCTTATGATGTCATTTAGTTTTAATATTTTTCTAAAGGCTCTAGCAGTCACCTTGGGGATTAAGACCAACAAATGAATGGGAGGCAGGACATAATTCTGTGGGTCCACAGCATCCAAGAAATTCATTTCTTCTATATTTCCCAGGTATTTTTTGTTCATGAGAATAGCCATTTGACTCATGTAATACCCTCTTTTCACCAAACCAATGCATCCAAGAAAAGATGGCCTTATAAAAAAGCTAGAGCCTGAAAGAATACCTCTGATTATAAATCTCATGAAATAGTTCACCTCAAGTGATTTGCCTCGATTCTATGGAGGAAAAAATGGAAAGAATTTGTAAAGCGACTTTTCATTCCTTTCTTTTAATGCCAAATCTTACCATTGTAATTATTATTCATTTCGTAAGATAAACATTTCCAGAAACTAATATCCCATTTACACTTGCATTAATTATTCTGATTACACGCTATCTTGGAAACATTCCACTAAAATGTTTAAGCCTTTCCTCCCCTTTATTTTAGCTTGTCAGGAGTCCAGAGACACTACCAAATGAATAGCACTTCTCAACTAAAATGAGTTATTTAAGCATTATATTCTCAATGATTTACCATGGCAGAGAGCTGAGCTCAATACAAGAATTTCCCAAAAAATTGTGTGTTCCACATTTCTGAACATGTTTAAGCAGAGCCTGGAAGAGTACTTGGGGGCATGAAGGTGAAGTAGCTGCACCAGAATAAATGACCTTAGAAACATCCCTCCCAACCATTCACCTCCATTATTTATTGTCAGGCCACTATACCCAAATTTCTATATTTTAGTTGTTTGGCTTCATAAACCTCAAGAAACTGAACCTTGCTTTTCTAATTATAGTTATTTGTCTCCACTTGCACAGTTTTATATGGCGATTGTGCTTCTCTTGTTTAGCCCATTTATCCAAAGTGGATTTTATTCACTGAGAATGAGATGACATTTCTTTTGAGTTGTTATAATGTGTGCTTTGCCAAGGCAGATGTCAGACGGTGTTAAGCTCTATTGTCCAAAAACTATGCTTCCAGATGGGACCTTAATATCTTTGTTTTACAGAGGAGGAAACTGAGATTTTTGTTTTGAATATAGGCAGTAACAGTTATCAATATTTTCGGCTTCCTATATCTTCTCATAGCCATACCCCGCCATAGAATGGAGAAAGTGAATAGATTTTAGAAATAGGCAGAAACAGGTTTAAATCTAAGCTCTGACATTTCCCACTTAGCCTTGGGTAAGTTATTTGACCTCTTTGAGTCTCTACTTCTTCATCCCTGAAATATAGATGTTGTACTCAACTTATTGTAAGTATTAGAAACAACTTGTGAGCAAGGCTTGGTATATGGTAGGCACTTCAAATGCGAGTCCCTCTGAATATCAGTATCAATCTTTCACCGTGGAAATAGCAGCCTCTGTGTTTCCATTTCTTCTCTGCTCCTTTCTCTCTCAGCTTGCCTGTGGTCATCAGTTTTATCTTTGTCTCTGCTTGTCATCTCATTCCAAGTGTGGCCAGGACAATATGTACAGGGCCAGAACCAGATTAGGGAATGGTGACAGAAGAGAAGACTTCTTCCTGCTGATTCACTCCTGAAGGTGGGAAGGCACCGGCCACTTCCCACTTACTCTGTTTACAGAACTCTGGGCCCAGAATCTGGGCCCCCAGTATTTATACTAGAAGGCTGAGAATCAACATCTTCTAGAATCTGTGGGTCCTCAGTCCTCTTTTGTTCTTTGGGTATAAAGAATCTACCCATTGGTAATGAATCCAAGAATTAAGGAAAAAATAACAACAACAACAACAAAAAAGTAATATTGAGGCAGTGCCAGCAGGAAAGGTAGCTTATAAACATTCTCACTCCTTACTTCCCCAGTCCAACCCCTTCCCATACATACATAGATTGATTGCATTTGTACCCAAACTGATCATTTTGTTCATTCAACAAAGAAACATAGCTAGGAGCAAGCTAGACTAGAGCCACATTTTCTAAATCTCAGTCTTTGGCTTTTTTTTACCAAGGCCTACTTCCCTAAATAATATTCTCATGTATATTTGAATCAGGCTCCCCCCTTTTTCTCCTAACTTAAACCCAGTCAACACTCAATTTTTTGCACTAATGGAGAGAATAATTTATAGTTAATATTGGAATATATTCTATAATGGGTGTTTTCTAAAGACATACTTCCCCAATTACCTTCAGCTGAAGGCAGAAGAGTGGCATGAAATGGACAGCAGCTTGGGTTTCTGAATGTCTGTCATTTTTTTTTTTTAAGATTTATTTATTTATTTATTTGATAGAGATCACAAGTAGGCAGAAGGCAGGCAGAGAGAGAGGGGGAAGCAGGCTCCCCGCTGAGCAGAGAGCCCGATGTGGGGCTCGATCCCAGGACCCTGAGATCATGACCTGAGCCGAAGGCAGAGGCCTAAACCACTGAGCCACCCAGGCGCCCCATCTGTCATTTTTTAATACATACTGTATACAGCATCTATCTACCATATGACCTTGTGATGACAACTTGTTTCTCCAGGATCCTCAGCATCTTTCCCTTTCAGGGTATTCATGAATATTTAGAGAAATGTGTTGTACTGAAAAGAGGGAACTTAATCTATTAATTATGCATGTATTAACTTGATTATCCCCAGCATGTACCCCAGAACCTGGCACATAGTAGATGTTCAATAAAGTTTATTGAGTGAAAGAAGCTTTTGCCCCTGCCACTGACTAGGTGTAAAATCTGTGGGAAGACACCTCACTTCTGAATCTCCATTTTTTCCCTTGCTAAATGGGAATTATAACCTTCCCCAGCTAATAATAACAATGGCAACTAAAACTTCTACCACCTACTTTATGTCAGGCATAAGACTATGAACTTTTCTGGCTTCATCTCACTTGTTCCATACAGCAGATTTGTGCAGTAGGCATTATAATCTGCTTTATTTATGGATGAGAAAATGGAGGCCCCAAGGATTTAAATAACCTGTCCCATCTGGAGAACCACTGAGTGAGAAGTTCTGACAATATCCTTAGATTTTCAGATTTCATACCTACTAACAAGGCTTTTCATTCTGTGAGCACATTGATGCTGATGAGAGCTGGATGATGAGATGTCTGCCCAAGGTCATCTAGAAGCCCTTCAGAGGGAAAAGATCAGCAGGATAAAGTTCAGGTATGGAGAATTAGGAATGTCTCCTTTAGCCAGTCAAGGTAGGCAGAGAGATTAAAAAAAAAAAAAATTGTGTCACCTGAGTTGAGTAAAACACATGCAAAGGAATTAAGAAAGAAAGAAAAGTAAGTAGTAATTACAGATGAGGAGAAAGAAAGCAAAAAAAAAAAAAAAAAAAAGAAAAAAGAAAGCAAGGCAGGACACACCAAGGAGGCACCATGGTTAGTGGCACAGATTATATGCAAATCTCCATTCTTTAACCATATTATCTGGGACCTTGAACAAGTTTCAGAACTCCTTTAAACCTTAATTTTCTTATTTAAGACATGGGTAATTATAGCACTGACCTCCCCCTGTGGTTGCAGGTGGGATGAGATGAAGTGGGTAAAGCACTTAGCCCAAGGCTGGATGCTTAGGAAGTACTCAGTACATATTAGTTAATTATTAGACAGTGGAATGCTGTGCATTAACTATTGACTATGCTTAGACATGTGAAGTGAAAGCACACTTCTCTGTGCCCATCTGTGTATGTCCTTCTTCATCTGACAGTGATGTGAATTTTTTGGAGTGATATTTTGAGTCATTCCCCCATTGGTTTCTGGTAATGATGCAGCCTAATATAAAAGTTATTTCTCAGGATCACATCACTGTTATGTGACAGTTGGTGACAATGGATTAAATTAGATGATGGTGATGTCTTAGCTCCAGAAGCATCTAAGAACATTGGTGCTGCATAGTTTAGACTAAGCAATGATTCAACCTACCACTTTTCCTGCACCTCTCCACCCTACCTCTTTCTCCTCTTTTAGTTTCCATTTCTTCCATCTACCCTCCTTCTCTCCTTTTGAATTTCTGTCTGAGGGATTTAGCTGACTGGATCCTGAATCCAAATATGTATTATAGAAACAGAGATAGGAACAGATAAAAATACACTTAAAGGTAAGACTATAAGAAAGTAAAGCAGATATGCAGGATAATCTGAAGAGTGAAGAAGAATGAATGATATACCTCCAAATATCAAGTCTCTAAGAATAAAAATCAGTGAGAGAAACCTAATGTCTTACCCATGAAGGTCTTTGTGTGTACAACCTAAATGTCATCATTTCTTCAGCATCAAGTACATATTTCAGTAGTCAACTAACACAGCCTGATCTCCCATCATTCACAGCTGTAGAAAATCAGTTTCTTTTCCCCATTCATCGAAAGGAGTTCTGCAAATCCTCTGGGAATGACATTGATATCCATTCAGATTATCTCTTGTTTTCTATCACTCTGTGCCTTATTCCTCTGATGATTGTCTCTCTCTGCATTGTGGACCCATTTCTAACCTGCTTCTCTCCACCCATGAACCAAACATCAGTTTCCCCATGAGCATGGCTGAAAAGAGGTTTTGGTATTTAACCAAACTTTACTAAAGGCTTTAGTACAACATATAGGAATTTAAATGCAGAAATGGAAAACTTCAATCTTTTCAACTGGACATCAAATATTACAGTTCCTGGGGTCCATGGACTTCAGCTATTCTCAGGGACTGCCCAAGTGAACCTCATCCTCTACCTTGGCCTGCCACAATTTGCAGATATATACATGTAACCCCCTTTTATCCCTTGGTCCTGCCCATTGCCCTCTAAACAGAGGGAAAAGACCCTAAGAATAAAAATAATTCATGTGGCATTTACTGTACCACCGGTGAACACTGACTTCCAGCTCTTCATATCCCCACTTTTTCCTTCCAGTATAGGTACTCACCAGGACTTTGAAAAACCAAGATGTTTCAATGATATATTTCCACCCCTACCCAAACAAGAGAAACATAATCTTTAACATCAAATTTAAGGCTTCATGGGGGTCACACAAAAACTTAATAAAGTTTGACATTTAATTTCTTTTTTTAAGGCTTCAATCTGAGATCCATTTCTCAGATTGGGCTCAAGGTCAGTGTAACTGGCATTCTTTCCCAATGGAAAGCCAAGCAGGGGGAAGCCTTTTTCAAGTCTGCATGACCGTGATAGGGAGCATTGACACCAGAACTCAGATCTTTCTATCCCTTTTCAGAAAAAACCCTGAGTGTCTCAGATTTATTCTTCCAAAAATAACATAATACTACAACTATGCCTTTTTATTTTCTTTTGGGAAGGGTACAATGCAGGCCTAATAAGAAATCACGAGACCACATTAAGTAGAATACTTGAATTACCCTTTCCTGATGTTCATTAGTTCCTTCATAGGGGCTTGAGGAGATAAACAAGAGATCTAAAGAGACTAAATGGTTTTCCACATATACAGCTCTGAGCCAAATGCTGCTTTTTGTTCATGTGATGCCATTCAACTTATTTTTATCTAGTGCCTCTTACACAAAGTGTTTCAAATGTTTTACAGTGAGAGAGCTAAGAAAGAAAGTGAAGGTGGTTGACAAATTAGGAGTAGTTACTTCCGGGGAAACAAAACAAAAAGGCAAAGCAATTTGTAGAGAGGGAGAGAAACAAAGACCCTGAATAATGGACAGGTTTGGAATGCTGTTATGGTAGGAGTTTGCTCATACAATATTTAGGGAAGCTAAAAGGAAAAATGTCTAAAAATGTCAGAAAAAATACTTATAATCCTTATGTAGTTTGGGTGTGATTAAAAGTAATCTGATTCTTACCTCACAGAATAAGTAGAAGTTTCTATGAGAAAGGTGGAAGTTGAGTAGGAATAGAAATATGTTCATGAAAGTGACTCATTTAAAGAGCAAAGTCAATGATAATGCCCAGTGAAGAATTTGAACAGGTCAGGGGTAGAGTCAATGCTTGGTGTTTCTGGACAGCAATTTATATGGTATTTAGGGCTAGAGCAAGTATAGGCTATAGAGTTTGCATACTTACCCATCCAGAACTCAAAAAAAGAAGGATCCATGAAAAGAAGCATAGCTCAAAAAGGTCTCAGAATAAAGGCAATCAAGCTTGAGGGGCTTAAAACCCACACTCTATCACATAGAGAGAGGGCCCATTCTGAAGACTTTACACACTTACTGGTTCTGTTGGTCCATTTGCTACTCTAAGGCATTTGCGGATGTAAAGAAAAAGCAGACACTGCCAGATCCACCTGGACCTTGCTTCATTTACCTGGAGAGAGAGATTTTTATATTTTAATGGGAAAGTACTGGGTAAATGTTTTTTTGAGGTCAGTTACTACGTTGGGTCTTTTCCATTTTTCTCTAAGCTTCACCACCTTCTTGCCTGCACCTTACCAATAAGAATTGAAAGAGGATGAGAAACCACCGGAATCTACATATGCTAGTGATTGGTTTAGCTCAGAACAATTAGGGCATTGTTGGAGGACTCTGTTAACAATTTTAACTAACAAGATACAATGAGTGTTTTTTTGTTTGTTTGTTTGTTTGTTTTATATGCAGCTGGAGTTTGGTCCTGGAACTTACTATTTTCATCTGTAGATAATATGCCATGAAAAGTGCCAGAATATAGAAGTCAGAAGACTTTCATCTACTTCTGTTTCTGTCGCATATGATTTATGTAGTTTTGAACAAGTTACTTAACCTTTCTGAGCCTTCTTTCTCTTATCTGTAAAATGAATTTTGCTTATATAGAATGGTATGGAGGTTATATTTTGCAGTGTCAGTCAAAACCTTTGGCTGTGATTCAGTTCTATATGTAGCTATTGGCCTGACTTGGCCAATAGTACATTTCTGTTCTTTTATTCTAATGAGTATCTAGTTAATATAATGTTTCTCAATTTAGATGTATAAATAAGAAATGTTTAAGCTAACAATAGCAAGAAATAGAAACTGACTCAATCTAAGTTACTATAGCAAGGTGTATTGTAAGTGCCCTGGGTATCTCACAAAATTTAGTAAGTACAGTCACACTCCATGAGTACAGCTGTCAAGAATTTAGTAATTTTCTCTTCCTTTTTTCCTTACCCCTCAACACTTGTATCTTCTATTCATCTGCTTAATTCATTTTTCAAAAAATTTTTGGGCACCTGGGTGGCTCAGTCATTAAGCGTCTGCTTTTGGCTCAGGTCATGATCCCAGCTTCCTGGAATTGAGGCCCGCATCGGGCTCCCTGCTCAGCAGGAAGCCTGCTTCTCCCTCTCCCACTCCCCCTGCTTGTGTTCCCTCTCTTGCTGTGTCTCTCTCTCTGCCAAATAAATAAATACTTTTTTTTAAAGACCAACTTTTCTGTCCACTCATCTGCATACATATACATAGCTGTCTATTGAGGCACCTGCAGCCACTAAAGTCTATGTGTCTCTACATTCTGGCTGTCCTGGGTTAACTACATCAATCTCTGTGTCTCAGTTTCCAAGTCCAAAGAGAAGGAATGTGATGGACTCAGGTTAGTTCAGATGTGAACCTCAGAGTTCAATCAGTTGTAGATAGAGGCTCTGGGTCAACGGTGGGTAAGCTGGCTTTTCTAACCTATGATGGGACACTTTTTACAAGAAGAAGTATGAGTGAGAAAGAAAGAGTTGTCATCAATACTTGAGGTAGGCACAGTAGCTTTCTCGTGAGAAATTCAAAATATTCTACACTGAGTACTTCTCTATAATCAAATGCTCCTTTGAGACTCAGGATTAAGAAATAAGGTAAAGTAAATGACTTTTCCCAGTGTTATGCAGATATAATTGGATCTAATTAGGCCATTGAGAAGAGATCTAAGGTCATTATGAACCATAATAAGATATTTAGGATAACAAATATTATCCTTTAACTGTATAGCACATGCTACTTCCATGCCTTACAAACATTCTCTCCTCCCGCCACCTCGGTAACTTCCACAGCTATATATAATCTTCTATTATGCTGAAAATTTTCCTTTTGAGTTACTAGAACCTCACAAACCAGAGGACTTAAAAGGCTGAAATGTGGTTTGACAATTTCTTCTGACACCTGTAAAGAAATCACTGCCCTGACTTTGATTTAATCAACAAAGAGCATTAAACTCCTAACATTTAAATAGATAAGTGAATGATTCTTTAAGGATCATAAAATTCCTTTGTCTCCATTGGCAAATCCATTATTTAAAATAGGGCAATCACCATAGTGTTTAAAAGTTAAGTTCTGCCCCCGGACATGGGCTTCTAGCCAAGACTGAGCAAAGTGCAATAACTTCGAAAAGGCTAATAACTGTGAAATGTTATTACATTATTTGGACATTGCTCTGAGAGAGAGTAATAGCAGTGACTTAATATGTGAACTGCCAGGCTACAGAAGCAAATGGAACTGGATTTCTGTCCATCAGTAACTCATTCAATTGCCCCAAGTAGAAAGCTCATCATGATCTACAGGATCTTGGATTGCCACCCCCCCCAAATTGACTTTCTACATACTACTGCTTTCCTTGCTAGAATTCCTGACTTTTTTTTTTTTTTAACTTGAAAGAGTTAAGACTGAAAGGATTGATTCTATAAAATATTTAGAAAGAGAAAAATAAAAAAGAAAGTTTGGGTTACTATTCTGAAAAAGAAAGGTAAGAATGAGCAGCATCATGAGGTGCGATAATAGACATCTTTTGGGTCAATAACTCAACCCCATTTTCTCAGACAATTGTTGGAAAGGATGTCCTGACTAAATCTGTCTGGGCCAAAGAGGAAACCTGAGCAAGGCAAGCCCATCACATTCTCTCTTGAGAGAGTTTGGAAATAGTATTCAAAGATATTAGTTAGATTACTTTAGTATTTGAACTTGGAGGACATTTAAACTTGGCAGCTGTGAGTGGTCCTTTTACATTATGTTTACAGAGCAGCAGAAAATGCAAGGAAAAGAGAAGAATGAGACGGGAATATAAAACGAGAGACAGAGGTAGATTTATAAGTGTGCAGAAAAAGAGAAAATGAGCCTGACTGCTTCCTGATAGCTTTTCCTGTTCTAATTCATTGTAAAGCATTTCTTGAGAAGTGAGACATAACCCTGAAATCTCAACAAGAACAAATCCTAAACTATTTATATGTGACTTAATTTAAGTGGGCTCCTATTACTTACAACCCAAGTAACTCTGGATAAGACAGTTGAGAACAAGTTTATAAACCGCTGAGAATGAAGAAAGACTGAGAGATAAGAGAATTTGTTGAAGAAACCTTTCCCAAAGTTCCCAGATTGTAATACTTCATTTATTTTGTTTGTTTTTGAAGTGCAAGGCTTATAAATTCCACTTTTAGAAGATAGAAAGTTGAATGAGATAATTCTTTGAGTTTCCTTTTACTAATATGATCCTAATCAAGACACTAATTTGGGAGGAAAACATTATTAAACTGACAATACTTTTTTTTTTCAAAATTAATATTTGAATAAAGCAAACTTCTTCCTTGGTAACTATTTCAAGTCAGAAGGTGAGAAACTACCTCAAAATGGAGCCAAAGCTCTTAATCACAGCAATAATGGCCCCAGAAAGGTATTCATTTTACCCAAACCACTTTTGCAGGAATATGCCCTATAAAAATCAAAACAGCCTGGTATTGGCATAAAAACAGATAAATAGATCAATGAAATAGAATGGAAAGCCAAGAAATAAAGCCTCTCATTTATGGTAAATTAAATTTTGACATGGAGGATAAGAGTGTATATTAGGGAAAGTATAGTCTTTTTAATAAATGGTGCTGGGAAACTAGTCATATGCAAAAGAATGAAACTGAACTCCTCTCTGAGAAAATACAAGAAATTCAACTGAAAATGGATTAAAGACTTGAATGTAATTGCTAGGTCATAGGGCAGTTCTATTTTCAACATTTTGAGGAACCTCCATGCTGTTTTCCAGAGTGGCTGCACCAGCTTGCATTCCCACCAACAGTGTAGGAGGGTTCCCCTTTCTCCGCATCCTCGCCAGCATCTGTCATTTCCTGACTTGTTTATTTTATCCATTCTGACTGGTTGAGGTGATATCTCATTGTGGTTTTGATTTGTATTTCCCTGATGCCGAGTGATATGGGGCACTTTTCATGTGTCTGTTGGCCATCTGGATGTCTTCTTTGCAGAAATGTCTGTTCATGTCCTCTGCCCATTTCTTGATTGGATTATTTGTTCTTTGGGTGTTGAGTTTGCTAAATTCTTTATAGATTCTGGACACTAGTCCTTTATCTGATATGTCGTTTGCAAATATCTTCTCCCATTCTGTCAGTTGTCTTTTGATTTTGTTAACTGTTTCCTTTGCTGTGCAAAAGCTTTTGATCTTGATGAAATCCCAATAGTTCATTTTTGCCCTTGCTTCCCTTGCCTTTGGCGTTGTTCCTAGGAAGATGTTGCTGCGGCTGAGGTCGAAGAGGTTGCTGCCATTTGCGACAACATGGATGGAACTAGAGCGTATCATGCTTAGCGAAATAAGTCAAGCGGAGAAAGACAACTATCATATGATCTCCCTGATATGAGGAAGTGGTGATGCAACATGGGGGCTTAGTGGGTAGGAGAAGAATAAATGAATAAATAAATAAATGAATAAATAAAAGAATAAATGGGATTGGGAGGGAGACAAACCATAAGTGACTCTTAATCTCACAAAACAAACTGAGGGTTGCTGGGGGGAGGGGGTTTTGGAGAAAGGGGTGGGATTATGGACATTGGGGAGGGTATGTGCTTGGTGAGTGCTGTGAAGTGTGTAAACCTGGTGATTCACAGACCTGTACCCCTGGGGATAAAAATATATGTTTATAAAAAATTAAAAATTAAAAAAAAAAGACTTGAATGTAAGAATTAAAACCAAAAAATCTCTAGAAGAAAACATAAGGGTAAACTCTTTGACATTGGTCTTGGCAATGATTTTTTTTTTTAATGACATCAAAAGCAAAGACAACAAAGGCAAAAACAAAGGCAAAAAGAAACAAGCAGGACTACATCAAAATAAAAATTTTGTTGCAAGAAAGGAAACCATAAATAACATTAAAATACAACCTCTGAGGGACGCCTGGGTGGCTCAGTTGGTTAAGCAGCTGCCTTCGGCTCAGGTCATGATCCCAGCATCCTGGGATCGAGTCCCACATCAGGCTCCTTGCTCGGCAGGGAGCCTGTTTCTCCCTCTGCCTCTGCCTGCCATTCTGTCTGCCTGTGCTCGCTCTCTCCCCCAATCTCTCTCTGATAAATAAAAAATAAAATAAAATAAAATAAAATACAACCTGTGAAATGGGAGAAATATTTGCAAACAACATATTTAGTAAGAGGCCCAAATCCAAAATATATTAAAAAAAAAACTGATAGAATTCAATTGCAAAAAATCAAATAACAATTTAAAAATGTCCTAGAAATCTAAATAGATATTTTTCCAATGAAGGTATACAAATGGTAATGGCACATGAAAAGGTGCTCAACATCATTAGTTATCAGGGAAATAGAAATCAAAACCAGATACCACCTCTCACCTGTTAAAATGGCTATTATCAAAAAGACAAGAGATAACAAATGCTGGTGAGAATGTAGAGAAAAGGGAACACTTGTACTCTTGTAAACTGGAAAAGCCACTATGGTTAAAAGTATGCTGCTTCTTCAAGAAATTAAAAATAGAACTACTAAAAGATCCAGCAATTTCACTTATGGGTGTACAGCCAAAGGAAATGAGATATCAAGGCAATATCTGTATTTCCATATTCATAGCAACATTATTCACAAAACCAAAGTATGGAAACAACCTAAATATTCATTGACAAATGACTTGATAAAGAAAATGTGCTAAGCTTCCCTATGACCCTGCAATTGCATTCCTGGGTATTTACCCCAAGGATACAGATGTCGTGAAAAGAAGGGCCATCTGTACCCCAATGTTTATAGCAGCAATGGCCATGGTTGCTAAACTATGGAAAGAACCAATATGCCCTTCAACAGACGAATGGATAAGGAAGATGTGGTCCATATACACTATGGAGTATTATGCCTCCATCAGAAAGGATGAATACCCAACTTTTGTAGCAACATGGACGGGACTGGAAGAGATTATGCTGAGTGAAATAAGTCAAGCAGAGAGAGTCAATTATCATATGGTTTCACTTATTTGTGGAGCATAACAAATATCATGGAGGACAAGGGATGTTGGAGAGGAGAAGGGAGTTGGGGTAAATTGGAAGGGGAGGTGAATCACGAGAGACTATGGACTCTGAAAAACAATCTGAGGGGTTTGAAGTGGCAGGGGGGTGGGAGGTTGTGGTGCCAGGTGGTGGGCATTATAGAGGGCACGGATTGCATGGAGCACTGGGTGTGGTGAAAAAATAATGAATACTGTTTTTCTGAAAATAAATAAATTAGAAAAAAAAAAGAAAGGAATCCTGTCATTTATGACAACATGGATAAACCTGAAGGATAAAATGATAAATAATGCCAGACAGAGGAAGACAAATAGTGAGTATTGCATGATATCACTTAAACATAGAATCTTAAAAAAAAGAAAAAAAAAAGAAAGAAAAAGTCAAACTCCTAGAAACATAGAATAGAAAAGTGGTTGGTAGGGAAGGAAGTTGGAGGAAAGATGAAGGCTGATAAAAGTATAAAAACTTTCGAGGGAGGAGTCAAGATGGCAGAGAAGTAGCAGGCTGAGACTACTTCAGGTAGCAGGAGATCAGCTAGATAGCTTATCTAAAGATTGCAAACAACTACAAATCCAACGAGAGATCGAAGAGAAGAAGAACAGCAATTCTAGAAATGGAAAATCAACCACGTTCTGAAAGGTAGGACTGGCGGAGAAGTGAATCCAAAGTGACAGTAAGATAGACTGCAGGGGAAGGGGCCAGCTCCCAGCAAGTGGCGGAGCAACGGAGCACAAAATCAGGACTTTTAAAAGTCTGTTCCCCTGAGGGAAGTCGCTCCAGAGGCTAAACATGGGTGAAACCCATGCAGGGTCAGTGTGGCCTCAGGTCCTGCAGAGTCTCAGAAGGAGCGGGGGTGTCTGGGTGTCGCAGAGCTTGCAGGTATTAGAACGGGGAAGCTGTCTACAGAGAGAGAGCCGAGGAATGAGCTCTCAGCTCGGGGTTACCTTGAACCGGTCGCAGGCTCTGTGAACTTGGAGCACAGCTGGAGGCCAGGGAGGCAGGAGTGATTGGGCACTGTTCTCTGAGGGCGCACTGAGGAGTGGGGCCCCGAGCTCTTGGCTACTCTGGGCCTGAGACTTGGAGGCCGCCATTTTCATTCCCATCCTCCAGAACTCTACGGAAAGCGCTCAGGGAACAAAAGCTCCCGAAAGCAAACCCGAGCAGATTACTCAGACTGGCCCCTGGTAAGGGCGGTGCAATTCTGCCTGGGGCAAAGACATTTGAGAATCACTACAAAAGGCCCCTCCCCCAGAAGATCAACAAGAAATCCAGCCAGGACCAAATTCACCTACCAAGGAGTGCAGGTTCAATACCAAGGAGAGCAGCGGAATTCCAGAGGAGGAGAAAGCAAAGCACGGAACTCATGGCTTACTCCCTGTGATTTTTTAGTCTTGCAGTTAAAGTAATTTTTTTCTTTTTCATTTTTTTTCTCTTCTTTTGTTAAAATTTTTTTTAACTTTTACCCTTTTCTTTTTAACGTTTTTTACTAGTTTATCTAATATATATATTTTTTCTTTTTTTTACTTTTCTTTATTCATTTTCTTTTTTTAATTCTTTTCCTTTTTTTTTCCTTTCTTTCTTTTTGAACCTCTTTTTATCCCCTTTCTCCCTCCTCACGATTTGGGATCTCTTCTGATTTGGTTAAAGCATATTTTCCTGGGGTTGTTGCCACCCTTTTAGTATTTTACTTGCTCCTTCATATACTCTTCTCTGGACAAAATGACAAGGCGGAAAAATTCACCACAAAAAAAAGAACAAGAGGCAGTACTGAAGGCTAGGGGCCTAATCAATACAGACATTGGTAATAGGTCAGATCTAGAGTTCAGAATGACGATTCAGGTTCTAGCCGGACTCGAAATAGGCATGGAAGATATTAGAGAAACCCTCTCGGGAGATATAAAAGCCCTTTCTGGAGAAATAAAAGAACTAAAATGTAACCAAGTTGAAATCAAAAAAGCTATTAATGAGGTGCAATAAAAAATGGAGGTTCTCACTGCTAGGATAAATGAGGCAGAAGAAAGAATTAGCAATATAGAAGACCAATTACAGAGAATAAAGAAGTTGAACAAAAGAGGGACAAGCAGCTACTGGACCATGAGGGGAGAATTCGAGAGATAGTGACACCATAAGATGAAACAACATTAGAATAATTGGGACTCCAGAAGAAGAAGAAAGAGAGAGGGGAGCAGAAGGTATATTGGAGAGGATTATTGGAGAGAATTTCCCTAATATGGCAAAGGGAACAAGCATTAAAATCCAAGAGGTGCAGAGAACCCCCCCTCAAAATCAATAAGAATAGGTCCATACCCCCTCACCTAATAGTAAAATTTACAAATCTTAGTGACAAAGAGAAAATCCTGAAAGCAGCCCGGGACAAGAAGTCTATAACATACAATTGTAAAAATATTAGATTGGCAGCAGACTTATTCACAGAGACCTGGCAGGCTAGAAAGAACTGGCATGATATATTCAGAGCACTAAACGAGAAAAACATGCAGCCAAGAATACTCTATCCAGCTAAGCTATCATTGAAAATAGAAGGAGAGATAAAAAGCTTCCAGGACAAACAAAAATTGAAAGAATTTGCAAACACCAAACCAGCTCTACAGGAAATATTGAAAGGGGTGCTCTAAGCAAAGAGAGAGCCTAAAAGTAGTAGATTAGAAAGGAACAGAGACAATATACTGTAACAGTCACGTTACAAGCAATACAATGGCACTAAATTCATATCTCTCAATAGTTACCCTGAATGTTAGTGGGCTAAATGCCCCAATCAAAAGACACAGGGTATCAGAATGGATAAAAAAACAAAACCTATCTATATGTTGCCTATAAGAAACCCATTTTAAATCCAAAGACACCTCCATATTTAAAGTGAGGGGGTGGAAAACAATTTACCATGCTAATGGACATCAGAAGAAAGCTGGGGTGGCAATCCTTATATCAGATCAATTAGATTTTAAGCCAAAGACTATTATAAGAGATGAGGAAGGACACTACATCATACTCAAAGGATTTGTCCAACAAGAAGATCTAACAATTTTAAATATCTATGCCCCTAACGTGGGAGCAGCCAACTATATACACCAATTAATAACAAAATCAAAGAAACACATCAACAATAATACAATAATAGGAAGGGACTTTAACACTCTCCTCACTGAAATGGGCAGATCATCCAAGCAAAAGATCAACAAGGAAATAAAGGCCTTAAATGACACACTGGACCAGATGGACATCACAGATATGTTCAGAACATTTCATCCCAGAGCAACAGAATACACATTCTTCTCTAGTGCATATGGAACATTCTCCAGAATAGATTACATCCTGGGTCCTAAATCAGGTCTCAACCAGTATCAAAAAATTGGGATCATTCCCTGCATATTTTCAGACCACAATGCTCTGATGCTAGAACTCCATCACAAAAGGAAATTTGGAAAGAACCCAAATACATGGAGACTAAACAGCAACCAGAAAATTAAAAAAGAATTGAAAAAATTCAGGGAAACAAACGATAATGAAAACACAACAGTTCAAAATCTGTGGGACACAACAAAGGCAGCCCTGAGAGGAAAATATATAGTGGTACAAGCCTTTCTTAAGAAACAAGAAAGGTCTTAGGTACACAACCTAACCCTACACCTAAAGGAGCTGGAGAAAGAACAAGAAAGAAACCCTAAACCCAGCGGGAGAAGAGAAAGCATAAAGATCAGAGCAGAAATCAATGAAATAGAAACCAAAAAAAAAAAAAAAAAAAAGAACAAATCAACGAAACTAGGAGCTGGTTCTTTGAAAGAATTCATAAGATTGATAAACCCCTGGCCAGACTTATCAAAAAGAAAAGTGAAAGGACACAAATAAATAAAATCATGAATCAAAGAGGAGAGATCACAATACCAAAGAAATACAAACAATTATAAGAACATACCATGAGCAACTCTACACCAACAAATTTGAAAATCTGGAAGACATGGATGCATTCCTAGAGACATATAAACTACCACAACTGAACCAGGAAGAAATAGAAAACCTGAACAGGCCAATAACCAGTAAGGAGATTGAAACAGTCATCAAAAATCTCAAAACAAATAAAAGCCCAGGGCCAGATGGCTTCCCGGGGGAATTCTACCAAACATTTTTCTTTTTTTAAAGATTTTATTTATTTATTTGACAGATAGAGATCACAAGTAGGCATAGAGGCAGGCAGAGAGAGAGAGGAGGAAGCAGGCTCCCTGCTGAGCAGAGAGCCCGATGCGGGACTCAATCCCAGGACCCTGAGACCATGACCTGAGCTGAAGACAGCGGCCTAACCCATTGAGCCACCCAGGCACCCTCTACCAAACATTTAAGGAAGAACTAGTTCCTATTCTCCTGAAACTGTTCCAAAAAATAGAAATGGAAGGAAAACTTCCAAACTCATTTTATGAGGCCAGCATCATCTTGATCCCAAAACCAGACAAGGATCCCATCAAAAAAGAGAACTACAGACCAATATCCTTGATGAACACAGATGCGAAAATTCTCACCAAAATACTAGCCAATAAGATTCAACAGTACATTAAAAGGATTATTCACCACGACCAAGTGGGATTTATTCCAGGGCTGCAAGTTTGGTTCAACATCTGCAAATCAATCAATGTGATACAAAACATTAATAAAAGAAAGAACAAGAACCATATGATACTCTCAATAGATGCTGAAAAAGCATTTGACAAAGTACAGCATCCCTTCCTGATCAAAACTCTTCAAAGTATAAGGAAACAGGTCACATACCTCAATATTATCAAAGCCATCTATGAAAAACCCACCGCAAATATCATTCTCAATGGAGAAAAACTGAAAGCTTTTCCGCTAAGGTCAGGAACATGGCAGGGATGTCCATTATCACCACTGCTATTCAACATAGTACTTGAAGTCCCAGCCTCAGCAATAAGACAACAAAAGGAAATTAAAGGCATCCAAATTGGCAAAGAAGAAGTCAAACTATCACTCTTCGCAGATGATATGATACTATATGTGGAAAACCCAAATGACCACTCCAAAACTGCTAGAACTTGTACAGGCGTTCAGTAAAGTGTCAGAATATAAAATCAATGCACAGCAATCAGTTGCATTTCTCTACACCAACAACAAGACAAAAGAAAGAGAAATTAAGGAGTAATCCCATTTACAATTGCACCCAAAACCATTAGATACCTAGGAATAAACCTAACCAAAGAGGCAAAGAATCTATACTCAGAAAACTATAAAGTACTCAAGAAAGAAACTGAGGAAGACACAAAGAAATGGAAAAATGTTCCATGCTCCTGGATTGGAAGAATAAATATGCCAAATTTGGTGGCATCAAAATTCCAGACTTCAAGCTCCATTACAAAGCTGTCGTCATCAAGACAGGATGGTACTGGCACAAAAACAGACACATAGATCAATGGAACAGAGTAGAGAGCCCAGAAATAGACCCTCAACTCTATGGTCAACTAATCTTTGACAAAGCAGGAAAGAATGTCCAATGGAAAAAAGATAGCCTCTTCAATAAATGGTGTTGGGAAAATTGGACAGCCACATGCAGAAAAATGAATGAAATTGGACTATTTCCTTACACCACCATGAAAATAGACTCAAAATGGATGAAGGACCTCAATGTGAGAAAGGACTCCATCAAAATCCTTGAGGAGAACACAGGCAGCAACCTCTTTGACCTCAGCTGCAGCAACGTCTTCCTGGGAACATCGCCAAAGAGAACAGAAGCCAGGGCAAAAGTGAACTATTGGGGTTTCATCAAGATCAAAAGCATTTGCACAGCAAAGGAAACAGTTAACAAAATCAAAAGACAACTGACAGAATGGGAGAAGATATTTGCAAACGACAAATCAGATAAAGGGCTAGTGTCCAAAATCTATAAAGAACTTAGCAAACTCAACACCCAAAGAACAAATAATCCAATCAATAAATGGGCAGAAGACATGAACAGACATTTCTGCAAAGAAGACATCCAGATGGCCAACAGACACATGAAAAGTGCCCCATATCACTCGGCATCAGGGAAATACAAATCAAAACCACAATGAGATATCACCTCACACCAGTCAGAATGGCGAAAATCAACAAGTCAGGAAATGACAGATGCTGGCAAGGATGCGGAGAAAGGGGAACCCTCCTACACTGTTGGTGGGAATGCAAGCTGGTGCAACCACTCTGGAAAACAGCATGGAGGTTCCTCAAAATGTTGAAAATAGAACTACCCTATGACCCAGCAATTGCACTACTGTGTGTTTACCCTAAAGATACAAATGTAGTGATCCGAAGGGGTGCGTGCACCCAAATGTTTATAGCAGCAATGTCTACAATAGTGAAACTATGGGAAGAACCTAAATGTCCATCAAAAGATGTATGGATAAAGAAGAGGTGGTATATATACACAATGGAATACTATGCAGCCATCAAAAGAAATGAAATCTTGCCGTTTGCGATGACGTAGATGGAACTAGAGGGTATCATGCTTAGCGAAATAAGTCAGCCAGAGAAAGACAACTATCATATGATCTCCCTGATATGAGGAAGTGGTGATGCAACATGGGGGGTTAACGGGGTAGGAGAAGAATAAATGAAACAAGATGGGATTGGAAGGGTGACAAACCATAAGTGACTCTTAATCTCTCAAAACAATGAGGGTTGTTGGGGGGAGGGAGGGTGGAAGAAGGAGGGTGGGGTTATGGACATTGGGGAGGGTATGTGCTATGGTGAGTGCTGTGAAGTATATAAACCTGGCAATTCACAGACCTGTACCCACGGTGATAAAAATATATTTTATGTTTATAAAAATACAAATTAAAAAAATTAAAAAATGTTAAAAATTTTTTTAAAAGTATAAAAATTTTTAATTATAAACTGAGTAAATATAATAATATAAACTGAGGATATCATGTACAACAGGGTGATATAGATAACACTATATTGTAGAATTTAAATTTGTTAAGAGACCCGACCTTATGCATTCTCACAAAAGAAGGTACAAAATAAGTAAAATAAAAGGTGCTTTTTGGAAAAAAAAAAAAATGATGTTGCCAAATGTCTCCTGGGGAGTGGGGGAAGAGGGTGGGAATTCCTCCAAATCAAAAATTACTGCTTTCAGTTTGCAAATAATGCTTTAAATGTCTGAGGCCTCTCTCTCTCTTTCTCTTTAAAATAACTTGCACAGTTCTTGCATAGCTCTATGAGGAGGTAGGGTGAATATGACTGTCACCATTTTATAGAAGAGGCTCTGTGAGACTAAAAGGAGATGAGATCCAGTGACATATGTAATTTTTCTTCTATTTAGCGCTTCCTACCATGAAGTAAAACACATAAGGTTTTCTGTGTAATGTTAACTAACTTTAATAATCTTTAAGACATGTCTTTATTTTTACTCCTGGATCATCCAGCTCTCAAGGTCTCCCATACCTGAAGTCTTCTTTACTCCTGCAGGATAGGCATTTTACTATCCATGTTATACATGAAAAAAATGAGACTAGTTAGAGGAAATGACTTGGGCTCAAACAGGAAGTTACTTATAGTGTTTACTCATCGAATGATTCTCTGAATTTTAAGAAAGCAATGACACTTTTTTTTTTTTTTTTAGTTTATCCCTATTAGTATCTAATAGTGTCTGGCATATAATAGGTACTCTATAAATATGGAAGGAAGGAAATGAGAGAGGGAAGGAGGAAATTGAGATTGAAACCAAGGTCAATCTGATTTCAAAAGTTACTCTCTCAGGCTTCATTCTGTCTTGCAATGTAAATCTCCCTGAGGATTGTTGGCTAGATCCCCATGACCTAGGAGGCCATTTCTGATTGAATGAGGTTCAAGAATGGAGGGGATGAAGGCAGGAGGAAAGAAGCTACCTGGAAGCCCTCCACTTGGCCTATTAGCCAAAGGGGTTGCACAGCCTGTTCAATGGAGGAGGTCCAATTACAGAGTGAATCATCATTTGCGTTTAGAATAAGATATATTCCATTCAAATTGCAAATGAGATTTATAGCAAATTACTGACTCCATTTCATTGGATGAGTAGCTTGAGACTTTTTTCTTGAGGACTCCATTTTAAATACAGTGAGATACATGGAAAGGTTGTGCCTTCTAGACCGTCTTTATCTCAAACTGTTGCTTGCAAACATCTTTCTCCATTTTCTTTTCTGATAGATTCTCACTGCTGCTGAGGCCAGCTGCTCACACAATATGCTTGTAGCAGCTTTTCTGGCAGGCTCTTTCTCAGAAAGCCAGTCTTGTTTATGGGCTTTCCAGATGACTGCATGCTCTAAAGCTCACCCAGGCTTCAGAATCAGAGCAATACATATCCCTGCAGGTATGCATGGTCCAGGGTCAGTCAAAATTAGTGAGGTAAAAAGCTGGGTTATGACATTCATAGTTCCATGTTGACACAGGAATGACAACATTAGCAGCAGCAGTAACAACATCTTGGTAAATTTACTTAAAATGCTTAAAAACTGCAAACCATTGCTAAAGACCACAGAGTTAGTTGGCAGAATCATGGGGTGTTGCAAATCATGGTAGAATTCAGATTTTTTGTAGCCCGACCTCTCTGACCAATGAAAATAGACTCAAGTCTAATCAGCTCAAGCACAGAAAAGGAATTTATTGACATATAAATGAGAGGTCCTGGGCTTATGTAATAGCTAGATGTAGCACTAACAATCTCATCAGGATTCTTTCTCTTTTTCTTTTCTCTGTTTGAAAAAGGAAAAGCACTCTTTCTCAAATTGCATATCATTCTCCCCAAAAGGACTCCACATGGCCTGTGGGTGACATGGCTACCTTGGTACAAATCATTGTGTTTAGGAGGATTGGTTAATTGCTTCAAAAAGTCCATTCTGGAGTTGGGGAATGTGGGATACCTTGATTGGCAGTTCCACCTGGATGTATGAAATAAGGCTTCTAATGAGCCCATTCATTTGCTTATTCAAAGGAAGAAAGTGAAGAAGTTGAGTTGGATTTCATTCCTTCCTATGAATAGGATAAGTATTTCAGAGCTTCCATTTAGAACCAGGGGTCCATCTTTAATTATTTTCTTCTACTTCTGTCCTGCAAAGCAAGATATTCCCCTGCCCTCCCCTGTGCTTATTACACAAAGGTAGAAGCTTATTTTTTATTGGTTTGTTTACTCCTAGAGCCCACTCATTAAGGATAGAGGCTTTTTTATTGGAGCAACAGACCTTCTGTTCCCCAGTGAAAGAAATGTTAGTAACACAAAAATTAAGATAATTTGAGACTAAGGGCTTGTCTCTTCTATTTTTTATCATGTTATCTAACTAGAGGAAAAATAATTGAGCTGTGTTCTTGTGCTTTGTTTTGTTTTGTTTTAAATCTCTCAGGTGAATAAAACCATAAACAGACCACTGAGTAGTCTCACATTAAACAAATAAAAGCTACTTGTTACAAGACCCAGAAACTTCATGTAATGCCACATTCTCTGGCATTAATCATAGTCAACATTTTTGAATAATAATTTCCCATCTTGGTCCTAGTGTCTAATTAATGCTAAGAGCTTTAAAAATATTTATAAATTTGTAAAGAAGAATTAGTATTAGCCTCATTTTAAAGGTAATGAAACTAAGGATTAGAATGTTTGAATTGTTTAAGCAGGGCCATAGAATTAATAAGGAGAGGAGCTGGGACTCATACCCAGATCTGTCTGGCTTCAAGCCCATCCACCCATCTCTCAGGACATCACATTGTTTATGCATGAGACACTGTATTCTTTATCATTTGTTCAAAGATGTTTTTCAGTTGACTAGCACTTATTAAACAGTTAAGTGAAGGCTCTAATAAATAAGGGATGCTCTTTTTTGTCTGTGAGATGGGGGAATACTGTTCATCCAAACATTCTGGATCATTAATAGTTAATTTGTTTCAGCATCCTGTATTTCTTACACCATTTTTTTTCTTTTCTCTTACTCTGCTCAAGTTAATAAGTGAACTAAAATGATCAGTGCATAAAATACCACAACAAAATCTATGAGCACCTCAAGTTGAGTTTAAGTCCATCCTGATGCCTTCTACCAAGAGAAAGATAGGCAGAAATTAATTATCTTAGAGAGCAGTATACAACAGAAGAGCCTCTGGGTCCTTGTTAAAAAATGAAGATGTTAAGGTCCCAGTCAACAGAGATTATACTTTTGTAGATCTGAAAGGGGACTAGCC
Organism: Mustela putorius furo; assembly: GCF_011764305.1. NCBI lineage: Eukaryota > Metazoa > Chordata > Mammalia > Carnivora > Mustelidae > Mustela > Mustela putorius. The sequence continues at coordinate 47,463,175 of NW_025421294.1, read as the reverse complement.
CAGGGGATTTAGAGAAAAATGGTTTTTCCAGCAAGCAACATTTTAGAAAACCTTGGTCTAGCAACTCAAAAATTAGCTTGATTCTTGTTAGATGTGGTCCCATCTCCAATGCCCCCTTGCTTGACTGATGTTTGATAATTATAATCTATAATTTCTAGGTCACATTGGAAAGGCCACAATGATAACAGACTGGATTAAGCACCAGGAGACCTGTGTTCTTGGTTTTAGTTTTCTGTATTTTTAAGAATTCCATGTGAGCATTTTGAACAGTTAAGACACTATACAAATTCAGAGACTTTCATGAGGAATATCAGATATGGTGGCTTCTAGAACAGTACAGCTGCCAAAGGGGCTCTGAACATAACTTTTATTCAACAATGACAACAACATGAACCTTGCAACTTATTTCTCTCAAGGAGTGATGGAATTCCCAAGCTTATATGCATTTCTTCTGAAAGAATTTTGACTGTAATTTGGTTTGTTTCCCTACCTTTTTCCATTATTCAGAAACCTGAGAACTTTAGTGTCATGAGGTATGTATCTGTAACATATACATAATACTGGGAAAAAAAACACAATAAAGGACACACACTGATGAAGATAGTCTTACTGTCTTCCTGGTCATTCCTTAAAGGAAAAGAAAAGTAATGGATTTACTCATAAGTAATTAGTAACAATACAAATTTTCTTAAGTCCTTCAGAAAAGATCACTTGGAAGTATTGGTTTCATTGTGACCTATTTGCTCTTTCTCTGAGCTTATCTATTTAACCTGATAGCCCAGAAATGTGTCTATTTTCAAACTTACAATTGCAAGGCAGCTCACAAAAGAAGAAAAATGGTCAATGAACATATGAAGATATTTGATCTTATTAGCCACCTATGAAATGCAAAAGAAAATGGTGTCTTAAAATTGTTTTAATTTAAGCAAAATTATGACAATGTTGGTGAGAATTGGGAAAACACTGATGAGAAATACAACGATGTGTATAATTTTTTCAAAAATATTCATGTAATTTAACTTAGCAGTTTCCTTTATAGATAGGTATTGCAAATTAAGATAAGCATTAACTTGTCGAAGACTAATCTTCCAAAGTCTAACATGCCACCAGTTAAGGAGTCTATCATTATGGAAAGCTCCATGGAGAGCAGCCTGTCTCAGAAGTTAATTAGTCCTGGACAACCTCAAGGCTGGACCTCAGGCCCTTGATTATTCCAAAAGGGAGGAGTTTCCCCAATCACAAACACTGCTGTAGCAAATTCTGTCACATTAGTTGCTGTGTTACACAGCTGCCATATATAAAAGGCTGAGATTCAACAGAAGAGGGCCTTCGATAGTACTATAACTAATAATTATCTCCCTCTAGATGACAATTTCCTCAAGGGCAGGGAAGAGAAGGAAACTGTTTACCTTGCAGTTTGTGGATCCTAGCAGATTATTGTTGGCAAATGATATTGGTAATGAGAATGAGGATAGTATTAGTTAATATCTATTGATTATTTACTACTGTCAGAAATTCCTCATTTATATGTGGTAATAAACTCGGAGACTTCTTTGAAATAAATTGTAAGGGATATAAGAAGTCCATCGTTTCTTCTTTTTCTTTTTTTTTTTTAAAGATTTTATTTATCCATTTCACAGACAGAGATCATGAGGAGGCAGAGAGGCAGGCAGAGAGAGAGGGAGAAGCAAGCTCCCCGCTGAGCAGAAAGCCCAATGTGGGGCTCGATCCCAGGACCCTGGGATCACGACCCGAGCCAAAGGCAGAGGCTTTAACCCACTGAGCCACCCAGGTGCCCCCATCATTTCTTATTATACATCCCTTACTGATATCACATCCATGCAAGGCACTTTTAATAACATTTTGTCGATGGAAATAAAGTTATTCTTAAAATCAACACTTATATTCCATAATTTCTCACCAAAGCTATAAATATTTAATACAAAACCTTATTTTTGAACTATAATATTATAGTAGCAATATATTATTGTAGTAAGAATCAACAATACTGACTCTGAGTAATGTCATTTCATTTTAACATAATCACTGAAGGATTTTGGAGTTCTACAATTACATTAAACATTTAAGTAAAAAAGAAATCTCAATTTCATTTTATTTGTCTAAAGACAATTAAACTACAAATGCTCTAATAAAAGATCCCACATTCTTTCATCCACCTCTGTCCAGTGTTTTTTTAAGCTTTTATTTAAATTCTAGTTAACATACAGTGTAATTTTAGTTTCAGAGGTACAATTTAGTGATCAAAACTTCCATGTGACACTAGATGCTCATCACAAGCACAATTCTTAATTTCCATCACATACTTAACCCATCCCCCACCCACTTCCTCTCTGGTATCCATCAGTTTGTTCTTTATAGTCAAGAGTCTGTTTCTTGGTTTGCTTTTCTCTTTTTTCTTTCCCCTTTGCTTGTTTGTTTTGTTTCTTAAATTCCACATTTAATTCTGAGACTTTTTTAAAGGCAAAAAGTGGCCTCCTCTGTTCTAATTGAACTTTTTTTGTTGTTGTTTTCCTTTAAATTTATTATCATTTATTTTGGTCTTTTTTCAGTTAGCAAATAATTGGTTAACATCCTCTTAGCAATAAACTATTTCCTATATAAAGTTTACCATGAAGTTGAGCCCAAATGTTACTTCTCTAAACCAGGCTATCTCAGTTCTTGGTTGTTTATGGCACGATTTACACTCCTTCATCTTTTTCTTCTGGTCTTTCTTGATCGTTTTCATTACTTCCACACACTTCACAACATGCTTAATCCAGCATATAACTCTTACAAGGAATACAGGTCCCATTGTATATGAAACAGCCAGGTAGAGAGTGTAGTTCCATAGTCACCTTGCACATCATTAAAAATAGCCCTTTACTAAGTGACAATTTGAGTAATTGTTTTAGCACCCCTATCTCTCATTATTAAATGAAAGGTGAACTAAAATCAAGCTGGACATTGAGTCAAAGGGCCAAGAGTCTCTCTCTAATATCTATATAAAGCACATGAATTATCTTGTTGTCGTTGTTGTTGTTGTTAGAAGGACTATGTGGTTTTTTTAAAATGAAAGTATGCTTTCAAGGTGGGAAAGTGGATAGGACCAGACGTGACAACTACTCAGTTACCTTTTATGACTCATGATAATTTTAGTTGGGTTTGTGTTACTTAACCTTGAAGAATCCTAACAAATAATGATTACAAAAAGTTAGAGGAAGGAAGACTAAGAAAGCAGACTGTTAAAAGAATGCATTAACTATCATAAAGGGTATGCTAATGGGATTAAAAGAAAAAAGAATGCGATCTGAACTGTGATGTAACAATAAATAACATCAGTAACAAAGGTAGCTGGTATTTACCTAGTCCCTATTTTATGTGCTGAATAATCTACAGTAATTAAATCACGTGATCTTCACAAAGAAACTCATGAGATTCCTAATGTTATTTGTGATTCCTTGTTTGCAGGAGGAAAAAGAAAGTGAGGAGTGATTAAGAAATTTTCCAAGAAACTCATATAATAAGAGCTAGAGCCAGGCTTCAATTCACCTCTTCAATTTTTTTTTTCATTGATCTTCTAAGGTGGATACCTTAAATATTTTCATGTATTTTCTGCCTTAAAATAAAAGCAAAAACATACTCATTCTCTCATTCACATATTTCTTTGTTGAATGCTGGCTGAGTTCTTGCATGGTATAAGGCATAGTGTTAGGCATGGAGGACACATAGAGAATCAGGACCTTCGTCATGATTACTGTAGTTACTTCTGCCAAAGGTCTTACTGTTTGGGAGAAATATATTTCCATGAGAAAAAAATGAAATTTACGGGAATTTATCTCATGAGACATGTTGGCATACAGATTCAGGAAAAATTCTTTCCTTTCTTAATATCTGTAAATAAGAGATTATGGAGTATTTAAGTATCTATAATAGGGTGTTGAATCATTAGGTCAAAAGAAGTTGGGTAGCAGATAAAACTGCTTCTTCTGGGAAGGCTAGAGAAAACTGAAAACAGATGATGGGGTGGGATAAGAAGTTTAAAATCAAGGGAAAATACTAGACCAATGTAATAGCTGTTTTTGTTGTTGTTGTTTTTAATGCAATAATGCAAGATGACAAACAACTCTTAAATCCCAATGGCAACCATTAGTTCTTTGCTTATGGGTCTGCTTGTCTGCTGAGGTAACTCTACAGCGGTGAGTTGATATCAGACCTACTCTTTTTGTACTTTTGGAAGGATCTGTGACTTCCAGGGACATCCCTTTCTCATGATGGATGACAGGGCCACATTCTCTTTCCAAGCTAGGAGAGGATCCTTCCTTTCTTCCTATCTTCTAGTGTTTACCAGCAATCCTTGGCATTCCTTAGCTTGCAGCATTGTAACTCCAGTTTCTGCCTCCATTTTAGCATAGCCATCTTCCTTGGTGTCTTTGCGTCTAAATTTCTTCTTCTAAGGACACCAATCATTGGATTAGGGCCCATTCTAACCCAGTATGACCTCATCTTCACTTGATTGAATTTTGAAACACAATCTTTCATTTTCTATTCACCAGGCTTAATAGTTACCCAGGATATTCCTCTTGCCTGAAATATACTTCCCTTTCTCATCTAGTCATATGCTATCTCATACATCTGCATCCTCCATGACATTCTAAATGTATTGTGGATGGGTTTGAAGACTTGCTCACTTCCATATTTTTCTATACTACTTGGCATTTGGTAGGTTGTCAAAACAGCTTGTTGAATTTATTTTAAGTGAGAAAAACATGTTCAGTGATTTATCTGGTTTAAGATCAGATATGCCGAATCCCAATTATAAGAAGTTTGCCCTCCGTCATAATGTGCAGGAAACCATGCCTTTCCCTAGGAAAACAGATTAAAGGGAGATGACATTGAAACAAAGAGCTCCTATTTAGAATTCTAATAAATGATGCTATTAGATGTGATTTTCTGAAGATACCTCTAATTGGAGTCATGCCTTATTCAGAAGTGATTAAAGGTATCATTTAGGCAAAAAAATCAATCTCCTCTTTTTGATTACATCTGTAATTATAATGCATTAACAGAACAACTGTAAATACAGAGGCCTCATATGCTTTTGACATCAAGATACAATGGTGAAAGCAGTAAAATGACTGAGATGGTATGTCAGCCAAGTCATGGTAATTACCTCAAAGTGTCCATACTATCAATCCAGTGTCATAATGTGTTGTAGAAAGAATGTCTTATGTGGTTTATTGATGTTTTGGCAGGTGATTCACAGTCCTTCTCCTTTTAATTATGAATCAGTTTCCAAAATTTCCATCATGTACCAAGGTATGCCTGAGCTATGCTTAGAAACTCCTGGTGTTAGGAGTTTGAAATAATCCAGAAATCATCTCTTCTAACTTTCCCTCTTTTACTTTGTAGGAGGTGAAACTGAGACTCACAAATGGGTTGGCACAAGGACCCAGGATTCCTTCATTGACTGGCCCACACTACTCACTTTACTTCTGACATGAGCTAACACTCCACTCGCATGCCTCCCAATGTAAATCAAATTCATTTTAATAAACACTTTTTCCTTATGAGCTTCAAGATGTAAGTGATAAAAACCCAAATCAAACTAGCATCAGCCTATCTAATTGTAAAGAGTACAGGTCCTTGTGTTTCCACATGATCCAATGATGCCATCTGGACATGGTCTCACCCTTCCCTTATCTTGTCTCTGCTTTCAGTTATATTGGCTCAGCTTCCAGGCAGACTCTCTTTCTCCTGGCAGGAGGGCTTCCAGATGTGCTACATGTATGTCCCACCCTGTTCTCAATTCCAGCTAAAATAAAGAGATATCCCATGACACCACACATCTGTGTCATAGGGTTGCATGCTATTGATTAGATGGACTTGGCCACTTATTTATCTTCCAAAAATCATTGTGGTCAAGTAGATAGAATAAAATAACTGATCATTTCTGGGTCATGTGCCCACACTGGAGTCCACAGGGGAATGAGCTCTAATAAATCATAGGGATTGTGAGTGGGAGAAGGTAGCTCTTAAAGTAGAGTCAGAGAAATGAAAGGAATCTGAAGGAGGGTAGCATTTTATCTCCAACATCTTCAGCATTGTGAACTTCTGATGAAAATGAAAAAAAAAAAGACCAAATTTCTGTCAATTTTATTATTATTTCAAATTCTTCAGGCAATGTATCTCCTTACTGCCTACATCCAGGAAGAATTGCCGTCATGGCTAACCCTCCCTAATTTTTGGTAAGTTACTATCTCTAATAACACAGGGAAAGGAAAACATAACAAGTTTCCATCATAAATGTAGATGACTACTTAATAATACCAATAGTATCTGGGTGCATACAGTACTTGATACTTTATAGAATGTTTTCACATTGATATTAGAAGACTTTTTCTTCTGTGTCACCGAGGAGGAAACTGAGCTTTTAGAGAATTGAAATGGAGTTCCTAAGGTCACATAGCAAGTTAAGGGCTGTTTATTCAGTTTCTCTGTGTAAGCTGTGGGCTTTTCTATTTATACCCTAGATCAAACATCACAGTCTCATTTTCATTGTCAGCCTTTTGCTTCTAATAGGTGTCAGGGTCATGCATTGGAAGAGAAAATCACGAGTTAAAAATAAATAGAACACATAGAAAGATGAGGCTTGGGGTAAAAAAAAAAACAGGATGAAAAGTTCCCATAATGAAGAAATCTCTATTTTCAGAGAGAAATTAGGGGCATCTCTATTCTCCTAAATGCAAAAATATTTTCCTATTAAGTCCTGCTCATTCCCAAGCATTATTATTATTATTAACTAAAAAAATCAAGAACCTTTTTTTGTTGTTGTTGTTCTGTCAAGACATTTTTTAGACATGCTGATGATTTATAGATAAAACAAAATTTTTAGCCAGAACCCTATTGTGGGAATTCAGAACATTTTCAGGGGCACTGACATTGTCAAGCCAAACCATGACCCTGAGAATTTTTCAACAGTATTAAAAAATTTTAGTGGTCATGACAATACCTAGGTTTTTTATGGAAAATGTAGGGTCACTAGGTTCTATTCCCAAACTTAACTAAATTAGAATCTTTCTTATGACCAAGACAATATTCTTTCAATAAACACCCCAATACGGGGCTTCATGTCTGGAAGAGTACTTGGTTGTTAAAGTAATTTGTTTTTTCCTTTAATAAGTACAAAATAAGTACTATGGATACTTTCCTACATTAAAATATATCAGTGAAAAAATAAAAGACAGTACCCATACCCTTAAGGATATACATTCTAGCCAGAGAGACAGATGGAAAAGAGCATAATAGGTAATTCAGCTATATAATATCATGGATGGAGAAAAAGTAGAGCAAGGGAAAGGCTTAGGAATACCTAACCTGAGTGCGTATAGTTAGGGAGTAGAGGACAAGTCACTACTAAAATAAATAAATTAGTAAGGACAGAACTCACTGAAAGACTGAAAGGGGTTGAGGGAATTCATAAAGTGTATTCTGTGGTGGGGGGGAGGATGGTTCTAGGCAGAGTGAACAGAGTAAAAGCGCTGCATGATAGAGCAAGGAGGTCACTGTGTTTGGAGCTCAGAGAGTCAGGGAAAGAGTAAGATTCAGCCTCAGTTGAGCAAGTGCAGAGAACCAGGCTGTGTATGAATTTTCAGGACATTTTTAAAAAGTTGTCTTTTACTCTGATTGAATTGAGGAGGCCTGCAGCATTTTGAGCTGAGGAATTCCATGATCCTTTCAAAAGGATCACTCTGCATGTTGTGTTGAAAACAGTCTATAGATTGAGAAGGGCTGTAGCAAGAAGATGGGCTGGGAGGCTGTTGAAACAGGCCAGGCTAAAGACTGTGGTAGCTCAGAGAAGGGTGGTAACAGGTAGAGAGAGTGAGAAGTGACCAGCTTCTGGATATATTTTGAAGTTGTAGCCACCATGATCTTCTAATGAATTGTATGTAAGGTGAGAGAAGAAAAGGAACAAAAAAACCACTACAGGTATCTAGGCTAGAGTAGCTGAAGTTGCTAGCAATTTTGGGAGAAAAAGCAGTTTTGACTATTTTGGGTTTGAGAGGTCCTATAAACATCCAAAATATAATGCCAAGCAAGTGCCCGAGGTTTAAGAAAGAAGCATATATACCGGTATATATACACAATGGAATACTATGCAGCCATCAAAAGAAATGAAATCTTGCCATTTGCGACAACATGGATGGAACTAGAGCGTATCATGCTTAGCGAAATAAGTCAAGCAGAGAAAGACAACTATCATATGATCTCCCTGATATGAGGAAGTGGTGATGCAACATGGGGGCTTAAGTGGGTAGGAGAAGAATCAATGAAACAAGATGGGAATGGGAGGGAGACAAACCATAAGTGACCCTTAATCTCACAAAACAAACTGAGGGTTGCTGGGGGGAGGGGGTTTGGGAGAAGGAGGTGGGATTATGGACATTGGGGAGGGTATGTGCTTTGGTGAGTGCTGTGAAGTGTGTAAACCTGGTGATTCACAGACCTGTACCCCTGGGGACTAAAAATATATGTTTATAAAAAATAAAAAATTAAAAAAAGTAATAAAAAAAATAAAAATAAATAAATAAAAAGAAAGAAGCATAGAATGAAAATATAGATACAAGGCAGTTCAACAGGAAGAAGCTGGGGTCTAATGAGAAACCAGCAAATGACTTCAAGAAGGGGCAGTCACTGAAGTAAAAGCAAAACCCAAAAAGTGCCAAGAAGGTTGGTTCCATGAGAAAAATGTCCATTATGAAATAATTTATGCTGTCACCTAACACTACACCTAACCATATTCAGGATTACTCTTGGTTTTGCAGAACGTGTGGATTTTATTCAGCTATTTAACAAATAGCTGCTAAGCATATGCCATGTGCCAGGCAGGCTGCTGGGAATTAATCATCAATCTCTGGAGTCCGGAAAGCTCTCTCAGATGAAGTGATGTCTAAATTTTTACGTGGAAAAGATGAATAGAAATTAATGAGGGAGAGATTTCGGCGATGTGGGAAAATGTTTCAGGAAGAAGGAACACTATGTTTCTGGAGGCAACTAGTATCTCTGTGAAACTGAAAGTAATTCAGCCTGGTGGGATCCTAGGATTCAAGTGTGGATGGAACAAGCAAGGTCTAGAAATAAGCACAAGACCACAAAGACCTCGAGAACCAGGATAAGTTGGGGTTTTCCGAAGGATAGAGTAGAAACTTTGAAGGTTTTTAAAAAGGGAAACGACGTGATTAATTTGCATTTTGACATTACCTTGTCTGCTTTATAGCATATGGGCTAGTGTGATGGCTTATTTTATGTGTCAAGTTGGCCAGACCATTATGCCTAGATACACGGTAAAATACTATTTTGGGTATTTCTGTGAGGACTTTCAGATGAGATTGACATTTACATCAGTGGCCTTTCCAGATTGTGTGTGGGCCTTGTCCAATCAGGTCAAGGCCTGAGTAGAACCAAAGATTGACCGTTCCTGAGCAAGAAGAAATTCTGCCAGCAGATGGCTTTTGTACTTGAACCACAGTTTTGGATCTTATCTGGTCTCTAGCCTGAGAGCCTTTGGACTTGAACTGTAACATCAGCCCTTCCCTGGGAATCCAGACTGCTTGGTCCACACCGCAGATTTTGGACATGCTAGACTCCATAATTTCATGAGCAAATTCCTTAAAATAAATCCTTCTTTCTATATATAAACATGCATCCTGTTGGCTCTGTTTCTCTGGGGGAACCCTAACTAACACAGTTGGGGAGGGGAAATTGAAAACAGGCACCCCCCACCCCCGCCCCAGGCTCTGCATATACTGTGTGAGTTTGGGAGGCTCCGTGGACATTTATTTGCTTTTCCCAGCCCACTCTAAACCAAGGATTCTAAAGAGGCTGTCCCAAGTTCTTTAGGACTGCTCCTGGAACAAGAACCAGAGCCAGGAGCCAGTGTCCTTATTATTTGCCAAAGCTGAAATGGGAAAAGCTCATTTCAAACTGGCAAGATCACCCCTGTAATTTAATTTTAAATGAAACTTCTAAAACATTTAAAAGTTTTTATTTATTAATCATCTTGTACTTTGCATGCATCAGTAGTTTTGTCTTATACATACAGAGATATTCTCTAAATGGTCAAATGAATTCCTGGCAAGTAGAATGAGAAATAAGAATGAATAAATAAGGATTTGGCGACCCACTTTGAAAGGTTGCCAACTCAAATTGTTCAATCCCTCCAAGGGTGTTTTGAAGCAAGTAAAGAAAACTCGGTGAAGAAAAAAATCTTTCCATTTTCTCTCTCTCTCTCTTTTTCAAGACAGGTTGGGTCCATTCAGAATGAGAAATGGAAGCTCTAACCAGGGCCACTTCTCTATTGATGTTCCAAGAACCCTGATGGTTCCCTGCCACAAATCTCACACAACTTTAAGGAGCATTTCTTGCCTGCACATCCAGAAAGTCTCTTGATCTCTTGGGAAGCTTCAGGCTCCTCACCAGTTTTTCTCATGTTCAGTTGACCAGATAACCAAGAGGTGTGCTTTCTCTCTCCATATTGTCCTAGCTATGAAGAAATGTTCAGCCATTACTTTGGGGACTTAAAAAAAATAACAACATCTTCCATGTTGAGAAGTATTGCTTTTACAATTCAAAATTGTTCTAAATGATGACAGAAAAAAGATAAACCTATTTAAAGAGAAAGCAAGAGAGTGGATTTTCAGAACCCTTTGGAAGATGTGTTAAAGTAACTCATTTGATTTCTTGAAACAACTTTCTTCTCTCACCCAAATAAATTAAGGAAAACATCAAAATATCTAGCATTTGACAATTCTCAGCTTCAAAAAATAACATGGAAAAAGTGTAAAACTATAAACATAAAATAGAAGTTTAGGAGTAAACACCCCTCCCCTTCTTTTTCCCTGAAGATTTTGACCTTGTTTCTAACTTCACTCTTAAAAATACTGTATCTCCAACAGCTAACTGAAGCTATGCAGTGTATTTTGTAGCAGGAAAATAAGGGTTAAAGGCATGGGATCTAGATGCAATGCCAGCTGTGGCCATGTTATGCTTGTCCTCAGTAACATAAGTATGGCAATGGTTTATACCTCATGCTGTTGTTTTGAGAATTAAATTCTATCACATACCAGATGGGGGTGGTGTCAAGTGCTGAAAACATTTTTAAAAGACTTTCCTTCCCTGGATATTATACAGAACTGATAAATTATTGAACACTAAAAAAAAAAAATAATAAAATTCCTTTCTCTCTTAATTTTTCCCTTGCCCCTTCTCTTTCTTCCTTCTTTTGTCCTTCTCCAGTAGTATTATGGGTGGGACCAGGCTCTTCGACCCACCACTGTGGACTAGTGATTTTCAGACTGCTCCTTTTCATGTACAGTTCTCTTCTTTTACTCTGCTGCCTCACCTCAGAAGTTTCCAGATTAGTTCTTCATTTCAGGTTCATTTACTAAGCTCCATTCTCCACGGGGTCTTTGGGGAGATGGAATTTGTAAATAGCTTCTATTGCCCATTTAGTTAATCTATTGCCCATTTAGTCCCAGGCCTTATTTCTGAAGTTGTTGACCTAGTCAAGAATCTAAGTCCACTGCACACTCTGTAGTGCTGGAGTTCTGTTGAGCTTCCACCCTTGTCCCACCCTGTTCTCTCTCCATATCTCTCACAAAAGTTCCTTGCTCCTTCATAACTCTTTGCTCTTCACCGAAAGCCCTCCTTGCCTGGTTTTGTGTGTTGTTTTCAGTTAAGTTCTCATCCACTGCTAGATGGGTCTGGGAAGTGTTGGGGGAGGGTAGGAGTCTTCCAAGTCAGAGGGTAGAGAAAAGAGACAATGACATTTAAAGGGAATGACTTAAAAGTAATCAAACACGTTTGCATTGTGAAAACTTCTGTTGCAATTTTCTGTACTTGCTTATACTGAAAAAAAAAAAAAAAAAAACCAACAAAAACTATATCTTTTTTATTTGGAGAGAGCACCAAAAAAAAAAAAAAATTTCTCATTTTACCTCATTTATAAGGTATCCCTGTGGGAAAGGGAAGAAAGGTGATCTTGTCACAATTATAATGGCATAGAGCCTTGCTCAATCTGCAAACACTTTCATGGAGTTTGTAATGTTTTTCCTAGGATTACAGATAGTAGAACATCAGCATGGGATTTGAGGCATAGAAAAGATAAAAGTTTTGGTGTCTCTTTGACAATAAGCACCTGTCCAGAAATTAAAAGAGACTGAGACCTGTGTGTCTCAGTTGTTTAAGCATCTGCCTTCAGCTAGGTCAGGATCCCAGGGTCCTGGGAAATCCCAGGGTCCTGGAATTGAGCCCCACATCAGGCTTCCTGCTCAGTAGGGAGCCTACTTCTGCTTCTCCCTCTTCCTCTACCCCCCTCTCTCTGTGCTGCTCACAAATGAATAAATAAAATATTTTTAAAAAAGAAATTAAAAGATTCAGTGTTTTGGGGTTTCTTGCATTCTAAGATAAATTTGGCAACATGAGCTTGCAATTTCTCAAGACAACAATTGGATGGGACTTAATAGTGGTTGCCTTTAGATGGAGTGTGTCCTCCCCAGTTACCCACAGCCCCCACCACTCCCATTGTGCTATGCTAGGTCTATATTATTTTTTTTATAATCCTATAAAGCGCTGTATACACATTTGGGTTTCTAAAACATAGAATGGGAGATATATTCATTATGTAGCCAAATTTTCTATCTCTTGTTAGCCTTCTAATTTTCAGAACTGAAATCAATTATGCCTACTTTGTACCAGCTAGTCCTAGAAATAGTGTATTGCTGATCTAGCATCAAATTCATCCTGCTGTTTCTCATACTATTTTCTGGGGTTGAGAGACCAAGGGCACAGTAGGTCCCAGATAGAAATGTAATAATGAATCTAATTTCTTAAATGACTCTATTTAGGAAAAAACATGTTTCTTTTCTTCTGATATATTGCAGCCTGTTGGATGCTTTCACCATGATCACAAGACTCTGTTACTTTATGGACATGTCTAGGTCAGTGCCAGAGGCAGCCTTCCCAAGGTTCATTATACCATTTTCCTTGAGGTCTTTCATTTCCTCAGGTCATCACCACTGAACTGTGTGCAAATCTCTACTGCCATGTTGCTAACTACCCTTCTGTCCAATCTGAGAGAAATTCCTTTTCTTTCTCTTCACCCTCAAAGACATTCGTTTTCCTCAGTACTTAACACTAAGTATTGTCTCTGAGTATGTTCTTCTATTCTTTCTAATAAAAATATCTGAAGTGAAAAATTAAATATATAAATGAATGCTAATGTCCTAGCTAGCTACTTGAAACAAGAGAAAAGACCAGAATATATACAAATCAATACATTGATAAGGAGACCCACCATTCTTTGTTACCCTACTGACCATTAGTTCCAACCTAATTATCTGGGGCTATATGGAACTTACCACCCTATGATCATTCTTTGGTTCTAGAACCATGGAGTGGTTCTAGTACCATGGTGGGTAAAGTGGAAGAGGGCTGAACATTTGTTTAATCCTCTGTCACATTACACATTACATCACATGGGGATAAGAATGCTTTTATATTATTTTGTAGCTGTCTGCTTGAGGAAATCAAAGATTATGGACTGATTATGCCTGTTGATATCCCTGAGAAGTATTCCTACTAACCTGGTATTATTCCAGAGGGAAGATTTCATGGTTTAGAGGGATATTCTGCAAGAAAAATGATGTGTGATATTTCAGAATTAGAAAAAGTCTCAGAAGAGAACCAGGGTATCTGAAGTGTCCTAAAAAAGAAATCATAGTAATTGGGAAGGAGCAAGATGGTGGAGAAGCAGGAGACTGAAATATCATCAGGTTCCAGAAGTTCAGTTAGATAGTTATCAAACCATTCTGAACACCTATAAACTAAACAGGAGATAGAAAAGAAGAAGAGCAGCAATTCTAGGAACAGAAAATCAACCACTTTCCAGAAGGTAGGACATGCAGAGAACTGACTCTGAGGTGACCTATGGGAAGAGAGACCACAGGGGGAGGGGCTGGCTCCCAGCAAGCGGTAGAGCAGTGCAGCACAAAACCAGAACTTTTAGAAGTCTGCTCCACTAAGGGATGTTGCTTGAGATGCTAAGTCGGGGGTGGAGGCCTTGGGGGGACAGTGTGGTCTCAGGACCCACAGGGACACAAAAAGACTGGGATGTCTGAAGATAGCAGAGCTCCCAGGTATCAGAGTGGGGAAACCAGCTGCAGAGATAGAGCTGAGGAGGATGCTCTCAGCTTGGGGTTACCTTAAACCGTGGTCCAAGGCACAGTCAGACCAGTAATCTTTGAGCAGAGACCCCACAAGTGGCAGATCCAGCAAGGCTTACCTTCCTCCTCCAGGAGGAGTGGCATCGGAGTGCACTGCAGGAATCTGCTGGGTTTGGAGACTCCAGTCAGGGTAAGCACCGGAGATAGAAATGCTCGGTCATAAGCGGGCGGGCCTGGAGCATGGCAGGAGACCAGGTAGATGGGAGGGATTGACTGCTTGTCTCTGAGGGCACGCTGAGGAGTGGGGCCCTGAGCTCTTGGCTCCTATAGCCAGAGACTAGGAGGCCACCATTTTCATTCCCCTCCTCCAAAAACCTAATGGAAAGCATTCAGGGAACAAAAGGTCCCCTCGAGAGAGCTAACCGGAGCAGATTGCTTTAGCCTAGCTCCTGGCAAGGGCGGGACAATTCTGCCTCGGGCAAAGACATTTCAGAATCACTGCAACAGAGCCCTCTTTCAGAAGATTAGCAAGAACATCCAGATAGAACTGTAGAAATCCAGAGCTAGGTCTTTTCAAAAAGACCTAAAAAAAGTTGAAAATAGATCTACCTTATGACCCAGCCATAACACTATCGGGTATTTTCTCTAAAGATACAAATGCAGTGATCCAAAGGGGCACTTGCACCTGAATGTTTATAGCAGTGATGTCCACAATAGCCAAACTATGGAGAGAACCTGGATGCTCATCAACAGAAGCATGGATAAAGAAGATGTGGTATATATATATATATATATATATACACAATGGAATACTATCAAAAGAATACCGTGGATGGAACTAGAGGGTACCATGCTAAGAAAAATAAGTCAATCAGAGAAAGACAATTATCATATGATCTCTATGATACGAGGAATTTGAGAGGCAAGGCAGAGGGTCGTGGTAGGTAGGGAGGGAAAAAATGAAACAAGATGGGATTGGGAGGGAGACAAACCATAAGAGACTCTTAATCTCATGAAAAAACTGAGGGTTGCTGGGGGATAGGAAGGGGAGGGATAAGGTGGCTGGGTTAATGACATTGGAGAGAGTTTGTGCTATCATGAGTGCTGTGAAATGTGTAAGACTGATGATTCACAGACCTGTACCCTGGGACAAATAATACATTATATGTTAATAATAAAAAAGAATATATCATAGTAGTTTGGAATATGAGTAGGGGAATTTACCCATTATAATCACCACTTCTGTGGGGAATGTCTGGGGCTTTCTCTTCCCAAGGTAAGTCACAAATCACGAGCCACACCCATAGGATCATAGCTCTCTCACCATCCCGCTACTTGCATGAGTTTATGTGTGTGCACACACACATAGTCCACCAGTTATGTGAACATGTTCATGTATTTGAGCATACTTGTGTTCTCTCTGCTGGATCGAATGCAGAAACTGCAGCATCAACTGCAAATGCACATCTTTTGCATGTCTAGATTTACATAATTTGCAATATACAGTGCAAGCTGAGAAGAACTGGTTCTTCACTCATTCCATAATTGGGTCTTTTTGGTGGTATTCATTCTTTGGTCACAATAGCTCCTTTCAATCCTAACTTTATTGGACAAGTGTGTCCTGACATGATGCTTCCCTTACATATAGTGTCTATCGGGTGCTGCTGGGACATTCTAAAGTCACAAGAGGTGAAAATCACTAAGCTTGTCACCAAATGATTTGCTTACTTTAGGAGAGTTCCCACTCATTTGAGAGGTGCTACATAATCTAACTGGGCAGAGGTTTTGTATGCTCAACCTCTTTTTTTCCAGTACTAATACAAGATCTGGTAGATGGCAAGCTCTGAGCAAATGTTTCTTGGAAAATGATGAAAAGGAATGAAAGGTGAATAAGCCTGGTTGCCCATATTGAATGGTAAAGTGGAAAGAATTTACGAGGATTTGGAGATGAGACCAGCCTGGGTAGGAATTCAAGTCCTTTCACTCTCACAGGCAAACTCTTTCTGATCTTGAGTGTCTTTTACTTGAGGAATATGGTAAGGATTAAATAAGTACTAAATTTTTACAGAGCTTAGCATAATGTCTCTAGCAGATATGTATTGAATATTAAATGAATAATGTTTACCATAATGTTTACCATGTTTCATGTTTAAAGCCAATTTTTAAATTAATTATCCTTCATACAAAATACCTAAGAGAACATTTAATAATTACTGTGAAGTTTATATATAATATAATTTGTGATATATATGCTAACTCTTCTAGTGATGATAATTAACAAAAGCAAAAACAATAGTATCTACTGTTTACATACCACTTACCATGTGTCTTGTAGGGTACTAAGGACTTCTCATGGGTTATTACATTTCATCTTTACAACAGCCCTATGAGGGAGCTGTAGTTGTATCATTGCTTTACAGATGGATTAAGTAGCTGCACAGTCATATACCTAATATGTGACAAGTTTGAGCTCCAACTCAAATCTTCCCAACAGCAAGTCCCAAGTTCTGAAGCTTTCTGTTGCTTCTTGCAAAAGCTGAGATTCTACAAACTGGCTCTTACTAATAGATTATATATGTATGTATGTATCTGAACCCAATGAAACTACACACACACATCCTTTTAAGTTTTATTTATATTTCTTAGTTCAAGAATTACACACTAGCCAACATTATTATATATTTACATGCTGAAACTGGCTGTAGTAAGTTTAAATTCAAGAAAATAATTCTTATGTGCTACTCATTTATAATCCTCATTTGTTACTATCTCATGTATCCCAGAGATTTTAGTAGTTCTGTTTTTAGAAAGACATGAAAATAGATGCAATGATATTCACTTGTGTTTTGCATTTTCTAGCCATTGGAAAATGTGCATTATGTGCATATTAAGAAAGGCTACAAGGTAATTAGTAAGGCTGATAATCACTACATTGTGAAGAAACTAGAATATCATTTTTTATAAAAGGATAATTCAGAACTGTGCAGGGACAATATTCATAACAGAACTATTTAAACACCCATGCAAATAAAATTTTGAAAATGCGATGGAATTTAAATAATTGGCAACTTTGTTTGGAATAATTATGCTTAAAGTGACCATGGTTGAACTCAAATTGCTGAACAGAAAAGGAAGAGTTACAAGCTGATGGAACTCTCAACTTGTTCCAGGTGCTACAAGGACACACACATGGGCATCAGATTAGGAGACAGTTGACAGGAGAGAAGACAGTTGGTTTTGAAAGTTAAAAAACACAAAGTTTTGTCATCATTTTGGATCTATTTATGTTTATCACAAAAGAACTTTTCAAAGCAAATTAAAATCTGATGTCAGAATTTTGCATATATCCACAGAAATGTTTTATTTTAATTTTCACATAACTAATAGATTATTTAAGGGTGTTGCTGCTTTTTTTTTTTAATGATTTCTTTAGGGCAGTATCTTAATTCACATTCTGTTGGCTCCTTACTAGTTTTTACAATGTTCCTAGTGTATTTGGAAAATATTTTTTAAACCTTTGGTGTAAAGCAGTCTTTTTTTTTTTTTTTAATTTTCTCCCATTTTTCCTTTTTTCTTTCCTTTTTTGTTTTTTAATAATTCTGGAGTCTTTGGTTAAAAGGAATAATACTATCTAAGGACAAAATGCTATTATTAAAAAAAAAGTCTGTGTGTATTATGTGTAATAAATTTCTGGAACAGGTATGAATAATAAGCACTTTTATTTCCTGTAGTGCCATCAATATAAACTTTTACTCTTTTAAAATTGAGATTTAAGTTACAACCTTTGGTTTCTTGAACTCTGACATATAAAAAACTCTACCAAGTTATCAATGATCACTTCTGCTTTTCCCATTTCCATTTCTAAGGCTATCTCTTGGTGGTTACATTGACTACATAAACACTACAGCATTTCCCATAAAGGGGATGAAAGTGGGAAAGTGGGAGCAAGTGAGCGGAAAGTGAGAGTATGTGTGTTTAAATGTGTGTGTGTGTGTGTGTGTGTGTGTATACACGCATGTTCATGTACATGTGTGTGGCTGTGTGTGTGACAACAAATTGAAACCCTTCTGTCTGGGATCCCAAACCATTTATGCAAAAGGGTGTTTAAATTACTCTGCTGGGGCACTGCAGTAACTGTACTTAGTAAAAAATAAATAAAAATTAAGAAAAAATTAAACAATTATTTGTATCTATTGACTAGTCATTTACAGCATGTTGAATTATTTACATAATATTATAACACATGAACTTAAGCCATAAACAGAATTAGCACGTTGCCTTACCATAAAATACAAATTAGAAGTTAAAAATATTTAAGAAATCTGTTTTAATATTTACACACGCTCAGTGAAAGTTATGGTTGCTCACATTACATGGACTCTGTACACTTAGCAAAATGGCATGATTGCTACAGTTAAGAGTATTTGCCCTAACCAACATGGTGGGGTTTAGTTATTTATTTATTTTTTTTTACCTCCTTCAAGGAGGAATTTTTTTTAATCATTTTCTGTTTTCTTAAGACTTTGTTTTTAAATCACCAATAGACAATGTTATTTGTTTCCTTGAAAAAGAGAGCAAGTAGACAAGCAATGTGAGAACTAGTTAATTCCCGATGTTCTGAGGTACAGTACTATTGTAGTGTCAAACTGTGCAATGGTTCATAAGAACTGTAGGCATTGATCTGCTGATAGAGAAATGCTCAGGACCCTGTATTACTAGTTTCAATATGTTGATTTGTTGGCTGCCAATTAAAAATACTCATACACTGGTTTAATGAAGGAAATAAAACATATTAGCTTACTCCTTTTGTTTTCCAACATATGAATGCATATATATGTATGTATGTTTACATGGATCTATATATACACATATATACATGTAGATATGTTGTAAGACCTGTCTTTATTGATTGTTTTGCTGTTTTTGTTGTTGAGGATGAATTTAATCATAAAACTGGAACACAGTTACCTATCGAAAATGGAAATTGTGTTAGTTGTCAATTTAGTGCAGGTCTTGCTTAAAATGAACATGATTCATTTTCCCACTGCATTCCACTGAACTTTCTCTATGTGTTGTGCTTTTTTATAAGCTGACAGACTTTTTGTGTTCCTAATGCTAGAATGTAAAGTCTTTTGGTTCATAAACCATTTTTATTATTATTATTATTATTATTTTTACTTAGCACTGCTTTTGAAGACATGAGAAGAGAAAAGGTCTAGATGGCACTGCTTAAGTATTTTCCCCTGTTATTAAATTGCAGTAGAAAGAATTGTAACATTCCTTATGCAAACACATGATTATGTTGCATGAGTTTTCAATTCTGAAAATGCATTTCATACCTACTAGCAGTCATGTACAATATATATATACAGATTGAGATCAAAGGTTTCATTTAGACTGTGCATTTTAGAGTCAGAATTTGCCTATGAATTTCACAAAGATGAAAAACACCTTAATTGCTGGCTATCTGGCTGTTTCATAATCAAAAGAAAACTATATATATATGTATAAAGTGATAGTAATACCATATCAGAATTGCCAAAACACATTTTTGTGGTCCTTAAATTTAACCACTGGATATCAAGCTGACTTGTCTTCAAAGATTTATGAGATCTAGCACCCCTCCCCAACCCGCCCTCAATTTGGTGACTACAATCCAATTCAACTACAATAAAAATAGAGTTAAAATTAAATTCTACATCTACTGATATCTCTGGGCAGGATGAATCAGTCGTTTCTACCTATGTGGCTATTGAATGCCAATATATGAATTTTGCTCTAGAGCATCTGTATCAAGCTCCCATGTTTCTCCTTTTTCTGTTTTGTTTTGTTTTGTTTTGTCACTGTGAGCAGAAATGAATCCCTGGTCACATGCTTTTGAGGCTCATGTTGCAAAATTTCGTGTCTCACTTTGATCTAGATTACTGTGGTGACTTCCCTGGACATTGAAATTTTGTTGTAACCATAAATGACAATATCAAGGATTTTTATGGCTTTTATGATAATTGCAGATAAGAGCCCATTTCTAGACTTGGGCTCTGAGTTGTCTCTAGAAAAACCTTTCCAGAATGGAATTTGGAGTTGTGCACCTGAGTTATCGATATGCTCCTTCCTGATATATGTTACTCAAACTTTAATCCCTGGCAACAAGGGACAGGCACCTTTATTAGAGTGATGCCCTAAAATGATTGCCTAGGAGAAATCGTATCCCTGGAGAAGCTTGAGGAATTTCTACTCTGAGCCTATGAACAGAAACTTAGTTGGATTCTGCCCAAAGACCATACTCAGAGGTGTTCAAGTGTATAATCAAAAAATAAAGGCCAGAGTTCCCTTTGCTGGTGAAGGAGAAAAAAAATACCTCCCATCTTGGAGAAAATTTAGAAAACTGAATACTAAACCCTTTTTTACCCCCTCTCTCTGAAAATTGGAATAGGAGGGCGTCAGAACTCCATCATATTCCAAGCTGCTGAATTATTAGGGGGGAAAAAACCATACATTTAATCCACAGGCAAATACTGGCCTTGGCTACTATGCACAATTAGGGATGTTACTTTGAAAAATAAGTGTTTTTGTTTTAAAAATAGAAATAGCAAAGTCATCCTCCAAGAAAAAATTCAATCAAATCAAACTTTAAGGAGAAATTAGCGATTCACTATTTTCTCCAAGAAAACAAAGTATGAACCTCACATTGATAGAAATAAAATATATTAGCTTATTCTCTTTCCTGTCTTACATATGAATGCATATGTCCAATTAGTATAGAAAGCATCACACTGGCATAATTCAAAAATTGGATAAAAACAATACATCATGCCTGCCTATCAGTTACATATTTTTCTATAATATCGACTGAGGCTCATAACATTCATCATGTTAATGTGGCTTTGTTTTTATCCTATGCTACACTACTTTTCATATTTTCTCTCATTAGGTCAATTGCAATATACACTATGTAAGCATCCTTAAAAAGTCAAATCCAACAAACCCACAAACTAACTCTACTTGTGCACATAATCCTTTAAGTATTGTTTGCTATGAAAAATACAAAGGTGAATTCCGCTGCACATAAGGAAATGTAGTTCAATCAATCTCTTCAAAGCCTTACTTTGTCTATCTCCTAAGAATATAATCAGGATTTCAGAAACAAGAAAAGCTGGAAAGGACCATTAATCCTTTAAAGAAACGAACAAATCCTTCTTTTGAAATACCCTATTAAATTCAGAAATAAACTTACAGGGAAATGTTGTAGAGACATTGTCTGAGAGGATCAACCTGTTTGCTAGCTTTGTCTGTGCTTTATGTTAGTGTATTTGAATGACTCACAATCTAACCTACATCTAAGATACTTCTAATTTTGCTAACTTTTTTTATTTTGTGGTTGTCTTTTGATTAGATAAACTGTAAAAACTTCTTTAGATCTGCTATCAAAAGCTTGTGAAGTTGGGGGAAAAAAATCTCTCTCACTGGACATTTTGCTGTGTACAAAATATGTATAAACCAGATGCTGCGTGGGGCTGATAAGGGTCATGCTGCTCATTTGCTTTAATTTTGTTACAACAGTCACTTCTGTTTTCACTCTGCTCTGGATTATTAACTCTTATTTTAACCACCGAGGAAATAGCTTTTTAGAAACATTTCTTGGCCACCATGCATGATAATGTTCAGCAGTCCCGTTTCTAACTGTCACAATGGAAGACATCAGTGTTGACTCGCTAGGCTCAAGCAGAGACTGGCCAAATTGGTTACCGAGTCTTTGTCTGCAGTCTCCCTATCCCGTTTGAACTACTTGAGAACCTTCTGGAATCCAGTGGGAATTATCTTCCCATGACACAATTATCACCTTAATAAGACCAGGCATAGACCGTCTTCAGTAAGCATGTTTGCATGGCATTGCAAATAATGTTTCATAAGCACAGTGCCATCTCAACAGCATGCCAACGTTAGAAATGAAGATGGGGAGTATCTGGGTATGACCACTTCTCAGAAAAATGACTGGCAATGCTACTGAGCCCTCTAAGAATGTCTTCTAAATAATTGCCCTCTGTATAGCCTGCACACTAGGCAGATAAAGTGGAACACTCAGACACAGTCTTGCCAACATGTATACAAATCACTTGCATTTCAACTGGAAAACCACAAGGACCTAGTGTTTACTTAGCAGAAGCAACCCAAATGGTATGAAATGGACCACAGGATAGGCCAGCAACTAAGGTATTTTAGCATCACTTTTGTCCTGGATTGATGTGTTTTCCAAGTCCTACATCAGGCTGTACAACTGGTTTGAGGAGGAATCTAGTCCTTGCTTCCCATGGGAGGCTATGTTTTAGTTCACATAATAAAGCCAATAGACGATGTTGAAGAAGGAAAAAACCACTGGGAAGAATATGCGGGACCACCGATCTATGGCATTCACATCAGTCAAGTCGGGGATGGTGATTTTCAGTTGGGAGGCGCGTCTCCGCAGGCGGCTTTTCTTCTGTGCCACGTGTCGTTCCAGAGCATTTCGGCCGAAACTATGCCTGGGCAAGCCGGCTTTCCGGTACTGGATGCTGGTGGCATCATAGGCCAGCATTGTGCTCCTGGGGTCTCCAAGTCCCATCACGGCCTCAGATGTGGCCATTTCATTTTTTATCTCAAGAGTGCTCAGTAAAATGTTCTCATGTGGGTCCATCTGCAAGGAAGAAGAATCAGAAATGATGATCAAAATGGGAAGTCTTTATTGGTGCTAATTATAGAAGGCACTATGATATGTGGGCTAGGTTGCATTTATCAGCGTGGCCAAGAGAACTGGTTTTGAGATTACATTATCTGAGAGGGATTACAAACAGATATGGCTCATCATTTGACAACCATCATGGCCCCCAAATCTGTGTGTCATTTAGAGCCATTTGAGATCACTGACGATCATCAGGTTATGCTCTGAGATGAGAATATAGTTTGATCAAAGCTCAAGTCTCACAGTTTAACTATCTCATAGATATCTTCCAATGGGTTCCTAATGGGTATAATTTTGATGCCCAAAAATCAGAGGTACTCTGACATTCACCATGCTAATGATTATCTTTCCAAAGATCTGTCAATTACCAAGTTGTTTCAAAGTGGTCATTCAAGAGATGAAGAAGGAAGAGGAGCATACTAGCTGGGTGTGTAGGTTTAGGAGCCAGGTGTCTGGGTGTAAATCTTGGTTCTGCCACTTACTACTTAAATGACAGTAGGTGAATTCCTAATTTGAACTGTGGCTCCATCACTGTAAGCTACACAAGCTTCAGTGTCTCCATCTATTAAGTGGTATGACAGTGTAACCCTAGAGGATTTCTGTAATGACATCATGATATCATAGACTGTTGCTAGTACCATTTTCGTTGCTTCTACTTAGGGGCATACAGAGAATTAGAAGTCATGACACTATAAAAAATTTACAGTTCTGATATGAATACATACAAAATTAAACTGTACTAGGCATGAACTAGTAGTAAGGGATTAATTACTGAATCGTGCTCATAATAAGAGCTTAATTACAGATGAATTCATGATAAAACCAGAACTAAAAACAGTAGATAACACTTGCTATATATGCCAGAGACATTTTCAGGTAACTTCATTTGATTATGCTTCTTAATACCCACAGTTACAAGATACCACCTTAAATTTGCTATGTCAATATAAAGAGGGTAAAAGAAGAGTTTTGACAATAGCAATTCAGGCATCATGTGATGTGCCAAAATGCAGCTGCACTCAGAACAAGGAACTTGAAAATTAGCAGCTGGGCAAACCGTGCCTGGACGAGGGCTGAGTGGGGTGAGAGACTGACTTGAGAGGGGAGGGAGGGAGGCAGGTTTTAAGAAGAAGAGAGTCAGTCCAAAGCTGGTTACACGAAGTGGAATTCTGGGCCTAGGGAGTAGAATTAAGGTGGCCAGTAGATAGGGTGATTTCTATTTGGCTAAGCTAAAAGAAAAGAATGAACACTGACATCATGATACCTAAATACTAAATGACCATGTTAAGTTTTTTTGTTTGTTTGTTGTTTTGTTTTGTAAAGAAGGAGAGATTTGTGTGTCTTATTTTTAAGAGTTCTCAACTGCTATAGATAATAAAACCTAGATGTAACACATTATTATTAATAACAGAGTACATTTATTTTGGTGGAGAATCAGGATATGCCAATTGCCAGTGAAATTTCAAAATATAAAATAAAAGAAAAATGGTCAATAGTAGATAATGATGATATATGGAAGCAAGGGATATAACCAAACACTTAACTGGAAGATAAAGTGTTTTGAGCTTCATGAATTATGCAATAAGTAAAAGTAAGCCTGCTAAGATTATATACTAACAATTAACTTTCAAATGTGGTTTAATGACCCTGTATTATAAATTAAAATCTAAAATCTCTTGAGAAATAAAAGCTATAAAATACACTAGAACCTAGTAATCGACCAATTAATCTCTGTTCACTGATTAGACATTCTGTATGTTTGGTTTATGGTAATATTTTGCTTAGTGGACATATAAGTTTCTAAGATTTGGAAATGAAACCCAATAAATGTTGAAACACTTCTGTCAAGGAAGGGCCAGGTAATGGCTTTAGTGATGGATCCAATGGCTCCAGGGAAGAAAGCAAATATTCAAAGGCATGTACCAGGTACCAGGGTTTTGTGGAAACTCTTGCTGAAGTCTCACAACCAACTTTTGAAAAGGAATTCTTTCCTAGGTCATCGGTAAAGGTGTTCACCAAATTTCACAAACTCACATATTTACTAAATGGTAGAGGTGAAACCCAAACCTTGATTATTAGAGTGCACAGCATGGGGGAGAGAAGTATGACTTCACAATCCTCAAGAAAAATGAAGTTGATGGACGAGGGGAACCTAGCACCCTCATGATTTCAGACTGGGTGCTTATTTTCTGTTCTCTTCTGGGTTGTTAACTCTTATTTTTACTACCTGGAAAATAACTGAGTAGCAAAATTTCTTTGGCCACTCTGCATAACAATGTTTAGGAGTCTCCCTGTCTCTAAGCACCAGCATATTTGCTCTTCTATTGAGAATAGTTATGATTATCTATCAGACTTGGCGGAGGTAAAAATACAAGTCAATAATAATAAGCATTATAAAAGTAACAGGAGTACAGCAACCCTTCTGGGTCCCCTCCCTCTTTGGGAGTTTTATACTATCACTCAATAAACTGCTTTGCTGCCAACATAAATAAATAGATAAATAAATAAATAAATAACAGGAGCAGTGGACTCTTACTATGGAAACTTTGTTCTAAGTTGGATAATTCAACTGATTTCAGTGGGTTTCTATATTGTTATCTATGAAATTCAAGATTTGTTAGATTATTCTTGAAGCTTTATCTATTATTTACTTATTTATATTTTTATAAAGATTTTTATTTATTTATTTGAGAGAGAGCACAAGCAGGGGACATGGCAGGCAGACGGAGAGGGAGAAGCAGACTCCCCACTGTGCAAGGAGACTGATGTGGGGCTCGATCCTAGGACCCTGGGATCATGACCTGAGCCAAAGGCAGATGTTCAACTGCCTGAGCCACTGATGTGTGCCTATTATCTATTTTTTAATAAAAAAATTTAAAGAAATATATCTATGGAACACTAGTGTGTGTCTGGCACTGTGCCAATATCATCACAGTGCTGAAGAAGATGGCGTTTCTGCTGGTCTGGCTGCTGGTCCAATAACAGTCTCCAGAAAGAATATTTGACTTAGAGTAAGAAGATTGGCATTCTGGTTGTTCTGTTTGTTATTTTTGACCTTGGAAAAGTGATTCATTCATTCATTCATTCTTTCATTCAGATTTTATTTATTTATTTGAAAGAGAAAAAGAAAGACAGAGTGGAGAAGGAGCAGAGGGGGAGGGAGAGGGACAAGCCAACTCCAGGCTAAGGGTGGAGCCCAATGCAGGGCTCAATCCCCAGACCCTGAGATCATCACTTGAACCTAAACCAGGAGTCAGAGGCTTAACTGACTGAGCCACCCAGGTGACCAGAAAAGTGATTTAATCCCTTGAAGCTAGTTTTCTTCAGCTGTGAGAATAGAGTTTTGAGAGATTAACTGAGATAGATATGTGGAAAGGACTTGGGAAACAGAAGTACCGGCAAGCAGATTGCCATGACAGGCTACAAATGCAGGGGATACACAGATGCTAGTGGGCTGGGAAAATAGATTAAGTATCTATGCTTAAAAAAACAGTAAGGATATTGCTCTTGCAGTGTTTGTGGAGTAGATACAGGTGATGAGCTTTCTGTAGGTGAGCATCATCATCTCAGCACTGCTGGAGATCTGCTCAGGCTGAAGTTGGGGAGGGGTGGGGGTGGATTGAACCTGTGCATCAGTTTATAAGGTGCTCAAAGTTGTGCTACATTAGGATACTTCAACCTCAAAATCTGACTACCTGGATAGTCTCAGTTAAGGTCACTAATAGTCAAGGAATACATGAACTTGAATTAAAAAACAAAATAATGCTTTTCCAGAAAACTCTCAGCCTTCACCATGGGGCTGTATAGTGGAGACATATAAAGTATAACCACCTTCATTTCTAATTTATTTCCCAATTAACAGGAACAAGAATAAGGCAGTTCAAGCAGGTTGTAGTTTATTAGGTTGTACATCAGAGTTAAGCCCCAAGACACTGCTCTGATTACCCCACCTTGTCCTTCTCTGAAAAACCAGTTTTTCTCACCATTTTCTCATGTCCTATCTAAAGCCTTCCAGGTAATGCCGACCTTTTTACGTGCCTCCTCAGAAATGAGCTGCCTCTCTTCCCTGACTCCACACCACAGCATCCACTTCCCCAACTTGCCTTGGAATCACCAGTTCTGAGGACTTTTTTTTTTTTAGGTACACAATCATGGCCTCATTAACACCTGGAACTGTGTCAGTTTTCTACTAAAAGGGAAGATACAGTACAGTGTTTCCAAGTTCTAATTCTGGACTCAGACAACCCAGGGTTTGATTCTGGGTTGAACCATGCACTAGCTTTGAAACCATGGGCAGATCATTCAACTTGTTTGAGTTCATTTTTCTTACAGGTAAAGTGGGGGAAAATGCCAACATCCATCTCCTGGAGTTGTTTGAGAGGACTAAATAACACAGCCCATGCAAAACACTTAGGACGCTTTGCACAAACTAAACACTCAAAAACTCATGACTGATCTTGCTTTTAAAAAGCAATAAATATTCATTAAATGAATACATTTGATCTTCCACTGCCATTCTTTTTTTTTTTTTTTAATGCCATGGAATGTATGAGCAAACCAGAGCTTTGAATTCATCAGATTATTTAATTTTGCTTTGATTAGTGGCTTCAGTAAAGGGCTGAGAACAAGGCTTAGTACAAAGTAAACACTAAACATGTTTTTGTTATAATGCATAATACATTTATTAAATATAATAAATAAGTCTAGGCTGAGTTACTTCTGAATGTTGAGGTGAGATGAGTAGCAGCTGCCTTTCATTTCATAGGTGGAGAGGGGGCACAAGTCTTCATGGATTCACAGATCCACCAGCATCTTCCTGACTACCAAGGAAAGAGGGAGCTGTCTCCATTGCTGGTGTGGCAGAGCAGGGAAAGGGTCTGGCTTGTCTTTTTTTATGGCTCTTCAACATTCCACCATAATGATCATCATTAAGATCATCTGCTTATTATTTGTCTGCCCCACCAGACTACACTTCTTGGTAAAGGCAGAGACAAGGTCTGTCTCTTTCATCGTTGTATCCCCGAGCACTTGGCATGGTGCCTGGCACATAGTATGCTCAATAAATAATGCTGACTGAGTGAAATTAATTTTGTGACCCTTAGTAACTCAATTTCCTCTGTGAGTCATAAATAAGGTGGATTTGGGGGGGCCTGGGTGACTCATTTGGTTAAGGGTCCGACACTTGGTTTTGGCTCGTGTCATGATCTCAGGGTCCTGAGATCAAGCCCTACGTGGGGCTCCATGGTTTTCAGCTCCGGCTTTGTTTGAGATTCTTTTCCCCTCCCCACCCCCTGCCCGCCCGCTTTTTCCCCTAATTCTGTGCATGCACACTTGCTCTATCACTGGCTCATTCTAAAATGAATGAATGAATGAATAAATTAAAAAAAGTCTTCTTAAAAGGTGGATTTAAGTTTGTAATACCAGTCTGAAGATTGGAACTGCCGGAGACTACCTCTCGAATTCCCTTTCTGCTCTAAGGTTTTGCTCTTGATTTATATAGGTCTCTTGCTGGAGTGTCATGCTCAGGTGTCTGAAATCTGGAAACAGATGTCCCGTAGTGCCCTGGCCATTTACATGATGGATGCCTCGTTCTGCCCCCAGAGAAGGGAGCTTAGTGAGTAGCCACTTGAAGCCAGGACAAATCATATCACATATTGACCTCTCAGTTATCCCAGTGGCCCTGTGGGCCAAGTACTGATCTCATATTCAGAAAATAAAGCACAGAGAAGTTAAGAAACCTAACATATGTTCACACAGTGAATTGGGGCAAGAATTAGAACCTGTTCTTTTGGGGGCCCCTGGGTGGCTCAGTTGGTTAGATGTCTGCCTTCGGCTTGGGCCATGATCTCAGGGTCCTGGCATCGAGCCCTGCATCAGGCTCCCTGCTTGAAAGTGAGTTGTTTCTTCCTCTCCCTCTGTGCTTCTTTCTGCTTGTGCTTGCTTGCTCTCTATCAAATAAACACAATCTTCAAAAGAAAAAAAAAAAGAATCTGGTCTTTTTTACTGTGTTGTGCTGAGGTACAGCAGTAGCCCCCAAACCCATGTGTACTCTACAACTCATCAAAGAGGGCCTTCTCAGTGCATGATAGGGGCAAGTCATCTGAAGGCTTGCAAAATTTTCCTTAGTGAGGAATAAATAAGAGTGTCTGTATTTACATATGTCACAAAGATGACAGCTGTTGTAAAATCTTGTTAACTGCAATGCTTTCACCTAAGTAGAGTAGACATCTGTGGTCTGACTATTCATCAGCCCTCCCAGAGACAATTTCTAACTAAGAACCAACACTCTCAGTATCTCTTTGGTTTGGTGGATGGTATAGTCTGTTTCAGTGGTTTCCAAACTTTTACACGTATCAGAATCCCTTGGAAACCCCATTAAAACATAACGGTCTCTGGGCCCCACTCCCAGAGTTCCTGTGTTAGTATGTCTGGAATAAGGCTCGACAATCTGCATTTCTAACAAGATCACAAGATCCCAGGTGATGCCAGGTTGTGGGGTTGAATTCACAGTTGGAAAACTATCAGTCTATTGGAAGCAGAAGAAGGGCATGACTTTAAATAAAGAAGAAGCAGAGGCCTTGAGAAGTGAAGAAAAAGCTGAAGTTCTGACCACAGTCTACACCACCACGTTGAAAAGCAGCTTTCATAGAGAGCATATGTGACCTCCATTTATTATTTTCTGGAGGTAGGCACCGTAGTAAGGCTTTACACTTATTACATTCTTTGTAATAAGTGTAATAAGTAAAGGCTTTATACTTAATATTACAATTGTAATATTTCACTTTGGACAATAACCCTATGAGAAAGTTATTTCTGATATTCTCATTTTGAAAATGAAAATTTTCAAATGAAAGAATCCAAAATTCCCATATTGGATGATTAGTGATCTGCCCAGAGTTGATATGGAATGTACTAACACTTCTTCTATTTGTTCCAAGGTTCCTACTTCTAATGATCAAACAATACAATTGCATATCTTGAGACTTTCTTCAATGCCATCTTGAAATGCAATCTCTGTATTGTGGTGTATTTAGGTGCAGACATTCCAGAAAATGGAAAGAATAGCAATTGCCATGTGCTTTAGCTCATCTTTGAAACTGGGTCTCCACACAAACCTTTCCAGGCTTGCCCAGGTGGATTTCCTAATTGCCTTTTTCTTCACTTGACCAGTGAGAGAGACACAGGAGAAAACACTAAACTCTTTTTTTCTGATTAGGATATTAACAAGACCTAGCTTCCCTTACCAGAAAGATCGTGTAGCAATCTCTATTGCTCTGGAAAACATAATAAAATATTTATCAAATTTTCATGTCTTGGCATTTTTGCTTACTCAAGCTGTGAGAAATTTGTTGGTAGCAGTTAAAACAAGAGAGAGAAGGAAGCAAAAGTAAATGAAGGGAAAGAAAAGGAAAGGAGACTAGTGAATAAACTGTCATTCTCTGCAGATAAATTGCTTTAGCAAGAGCTATGCCAAGGCCTTGTTTTAGTCCAAGAATCTATACTGTTTGCTTTCCCATCTTGAACTTTAACTCACAAGTGCCCCTTCCTGACCACAAGGGTTTTTGGAGAGACTCTATTAAGCAGGCCAGTGTGAATAAAGTCTTCTGTTTTCCATTCAACAATCTCTCTGAAAATTGTACCTTACCTGGAGTTATTTTGCTTTTTAATCAAGAAGGAAAGGCTGACATTTTGGGAAACAGACTGATTTATTTACTCCAGCATTCCAGAGCCTCTTGTGAATGATCCTCTGTGAATAAGGCAGTTTGCACACTGATTCAGTCATTCTATTGGGCAGAAGGATGGACTTCTCTGCTGACTTATTTCCCAGACTGACCACTGTGCTGATGGTTCAAACAAGGGTAAATTCATGTTAAACGTTGGGATTCAGAGGTTTTCTCTTCCTTCTTTCCATTTCTCATCCCAACATTTTTTTTCCCCCATCAAGGAACAGAACATGCTTTGGTTAACAGAGTTCAGTTTTGCTTTAAAGGTATCACATTAAACAATGAGGAGCAGACTTTATTTTTATATAATTTGTGAATTCCAGTTATAGTTTCAGGTTTCTTGCTCCCTTTTCTGCACCTTTCCCATTGACAGATGTGTCCTCTGGAAGAATGTCCTTGTCCTATAATCTTATATAGAAAAACAAATCAATCCCTCTGTGGCCCAGCAGCATTGCACCCTTCTCTTGGGAAGTGAGAATGGGTCTCTTTTAAATCCCACTTCACCACTCCTATCATCAAGAGAAGAGTGAGAAATTGTAAAACTCCAAGAAATTCTAGCTCTGCAATTTCCAATGGCTGTGACTAGTTGGATAGGAGATCTTGTTTTATCTTCCATGAAGTGATACTGTGACCTGAGTAACTTGAAATGCTAAGGCAATGAACTGTTAACGCTCTGGGAATATCCAAAGTACTCTTTTCAAAGGAAAAACACTCAGAAACCACCTAATATGCATTTAATATTCTAAGAGGGAAAAGAAAGTTCACCCAACTAGAATATGAAATGGAGAATCTAAGAGAGCAAGAAAAGGCTAATATCTTTGTCGATCCCTCCACCAAAATAAATGGAGAAATAGTAACCAAATCTGGAGTTTAGATCTGAAACAGAAATACTGGAAAATACAGATGAACTAACTACCCAGGTAGTTGCAGGAGGGTGGTCATTTTTAAATGAAAACTGTAAGAAAAAAAAAAAAAGGACTGAGATTTCTACTCTTTTTTTTATTCTTTTATGCTATTGTGAAGTGTTTGAAATCTTACAGCCACATTATGAGATAAAGTTAGTCCTATTAGCACTTCATAAACAACCATCCTGTCAAAATCCAGAAGTTCATAAGTAGCTTAAAGTTTATTAAGTGTAAAGCAATCATTTAAATTTATGTTTGCAGATTCAAATCCTGTACTTTCTCTACTATTTTCA
Organism: Mustela putorius furo; assembly: GCF_011764305.1. Taxonomy (NCBI): domain Eukaryota; kingdom Metazoa; phylum Chordata; class Mammalia; order Carnivora; family Mustelidae; genus Mustela; species Mustela putorius. The sequence goes on along the minus strand of NW_025421294.1, from coordinate 47,431,318 downwards.
CATGAGGAGAAATACTTACAGAAAGGATATGTGTAGGTCTAGTTATTGCTGTTTAGTTTTCCAATTTTTAATTTTTCATAGGTAGATCACGGGAGTGCATATCTCAAGGTTTACTTAACTGATTTCCTGTTAAGGAAATCTTACTATGTGGTCATCACAATGTGGTAAGATTCTTCTCCAGACACACACACACACACACACACACGCACACACGCACACACACACACACACACACATCCAGCCAGTTGGGTGAATCATGTGAGTTCAATGAGGTTTTAAGTTATTCCTTCAAATGATAACGAAGTTTTTAGATGAAATAGTAAGGATACCTCAGGAACAGAAAGAGAAGAATATGATGTTTCTCTGAAAAGGACCCCAGAGGATAAGGCTTTTATAAAACTTGTGATTAATACAGGATTATGAGTAAGAAGACCTCCAGCAAGCATGAGCCACCAAGTGAACTGAGGCTCCTGCTCTTTCTGGTCCTTCTCATACGTCCCTTTCAACACTCACAAGCAGACTGGAAAGAACACTGACTTCAGTGATGAGAGCCAGTTCTAATCCTTGCTTGCTCTGGGCCTCAGTGTTCTTTCTTGCTCTAGAAAGTCTAGGTGGACTTAGGAGAGCCTTGCTAACCCCCTCCACCAAGTTAAATCCTCTATTATCAACTGAGCCCTCCTTCCCAGCAGCACCCCCATCCCATGATAGCAAACATGAAAGCAGAGATTGTATCTTATTGCTTACATATTCCCAGTGCTGACCACTATACTTGATACAAAATATTCAAAATAAAACTTGCTAAATGGAATTACTAGTGGGTTAGACTAAGTCTAGGATCATACATTCAAATCTGGCTAGGGAGATCATACAAAGGTGTGAAGCAGGTGTAATGGAGAATAGGAATAAGTTGGCCCTATAGTAAATAAAACTAAAAAATACAGGCCTGCCTGAAGGACATTTAAATCCAAATTTTTAAACGTCACTATAGTGGTCAAAATCACATCTAAGGGTTCAGCCTATGGTCTTCTATATCAGTCACTGTAGGTATCATTTATACAAATGTTGTCTTTCAGTTCCATTTAATCTATAATTATGAATGGCTTTATTGCCTTTTCAAAAAAACTCATGGCATAACATAGGAACAATACATAGGGAAAAATCTGCCTAGCAAAATTTCTGTAGGTCTGGGGCTTCCTTCAAAACTGTGGTCTAATTGGACATAATAGAAAAACAAAAACAGAAACTGTGATCTAGACCCAATGCTAGTATTACATTAATTTTCCTAACTGTGTAGGGCCTTGTGGTGAAAAATTCTGCAGTATCTCTCTGTTCTTGAACTTCCTCTCTTTTTTGTGGCTTAATCTCTTCTAGGCCTTTTACTTTCACAGAATCAAATTTATTTTTCTTGGAAAATGATTCCTTCTATATATGTGTTAATTTATGTGGAATTTATTAAGAATGATATGTAAATGACAGAGCTCATGTATTTTTAAAAATAATATCTGGATTGAGATTAAAGGACGAATGCTCAATTTAGGGGAAATGAGACTACATTCAAATTGCTACATTAAATAATAAAGTAAATTAATAAAATATATAATGAATTGACTAATTTCTTTTGGAAGGCTGATAGAATTCTCTCTGGGTTCCTCTTCCCAATTTAATAAATAAAGCTACTGTTTCAACCGAAGTTGAAAGTCAGGAGTTGTTTTAATTGCATGGAAAAAATATAAAAGATTGGAATCATACTCAAATTCCCTGAAGGTGGAAGAAGTGAAGGAAACTGTATTCACCATCTATTAATTTTAATGGACATTTCTTCCATCCAAAGGAGGGACTTGCCTTGTATTACTGTACATCTTTAGGATGTGTGGAATGGAGCCAGGTTTAAAATGAGCTTATATAAACTCTGAGTCTTATTTCGATAAATTTTGAGGTAGATGTGAGAATTTGCCCATCCAGTCCTGATAATTCAAAGATTTTAACACCTGGAAACTCAGGTCCTGAGAGGTAAAGGTTTGTTCCAGTTCAATTTCCATCTGAATAATTAACTCCAGTCCCAGGCTGGAGAGAAACAATTGATCTAATCTTCTTATTAGCTGGTTCATACAACTCAAAGCATTCTGGGTAATGACTTGCTAAAGATTTTTATACACACCATGTAACCAGTAATTCACAATTTCCCAATCCATTTTTAACTAATACCATAGAGAGCATTTGTTTTGGTTTCTTTCTGCAAGCTGCAAACATACCAGTCAAGTGTTTCTAATGCACAGGCATAGGGAGAGGGAGAAAAATGGATAAACTTTACCAAAAGGGAGCTACATTTTCCCTCTGGGGTTTCCACATGTTGTCAAGGGTGATAACAGTGCATGTTCTTAAGAGGGAAGAGGGGTGGCTTTTCTAGCTTCCAAAGCCCAGAATAGTGAATAAAAATTGTGGCAATCGATCAGGTCAAATTTCAAGACTCACTGGCAGGTTATATTTGACTTAAAGATTGTGGTCCATAATTACCCCAGGTCGTTGGAAGACCCATGGTTTTCTCTTGCTACTAGGTTTTGATACCCAGCCTTGTCCCATAAGGAGGAGTTTAGGCATACAGAACCACACATTGCTTTTTCACTTCTGTGTCAGAGGGAAATAACCATCTGCTTCTATTTGTCATCTAAAAGCAAAGAAGTCGAATTTTAGTTTCTATCCTCATCAAGGCACGAGTGTTTTAATGCAGTTAAAAATCTGAGAGTTCCCTCCCCATCTATGATATTGACTCAGAAAAGAGAATTAGCCTATTCTAATCAAACAAACAAAAACAGACAAACCATCAAGACTATCAGCAGCTCCACTTCCATATATTAGAGACACTTTCTCCCTCCAACGAACATTACCCACTGTCTCCTACTGTTTTTCATTTAACTTGGTGAGGAGCCAAAAAGCTGACCTAATGCAGACCAGATAGGCAGGATTCCAGTGAACACAGAGCAAAAGGGTAACAGAAAGGAGCAGCATATTCATCTCCACAGAGATGCCAGGAACACAGCCAAGGATCTTTTCTTCTATGGATTTAGAGTTTCATTTGGTTCTTGAATGGCAGAAGGCATGAAAGTGGTGCTGCAGTGGGTCTCTTGAACAGAGGTGGGCTGGAGGGGGAGAGTGCATGGGTTCACACTGATTACCAGATCCTCTGAGTGGGAACTGAGACACATTTTTAGCACTGAACAGCACTGGATCTAGAACTGTGCTTAAAAAAAGGCACCAGTGAAAAGTGACTCAGCAGAAATAAAAAAGTGGTATAGTCCCCATAACTTAGAGTGTGTGCTTATAAGTGTGTACCCACGGTATACAGTAAGAGCAAAATAACTGATGCTAAGGGAAGTATGATTACAGAACAAATGCCTTCATAACAAATATGAATGGCAGATATCTAATTACAACAAAAGTATTTATAAGCTCCACACAGTTTCTTAATAGGACCATGGACTTTCTAATGTTTGTGTCATCAGATAATAGAGAGTAGGGGATCCATAGTCATCCTTTCTTACTCGTATGTAGCTTGTATCTTTCACAGCTTACTTCAAAAATGTTCCCTCCATTGGGAAGTCCTCCTTGACCATACCCCACTTGTCAGGTCCTCTGATATATCCTCTCACGGCAATGAAGATGTTTCCCTCACTGTCTTGGTTTTTGCTCATGTATTATTTCCATAGATGCTTGTTGGAAGTGTATCCTCCATTTAAGATGTAGTCATTGTGAGGGCAAGGAGCATGTCAGAGAGGGACGCAAGAAGTATCCATTGAATTCACAGGTAATACTTGAGGTCAATGTTTAGTGGGCCTCAATCCTGTATTCCAGGTCCTTAAAAGCACTGTACAGGGCTTGTGGCATGTATTCCTTGCCACGCTCCTTTAGGGTAGCTTCTCTTATTAACAACTCTCGGGGGGTGGGGGTATGGACATTGGGGAGGGTATGTGCTGTGGTGAGTGCTGTGAAGTGGGCAAACCTGGCAATTCACAGACCTGTACCCCTGGGGGTAAAAATACATTATATGTTGGGGCACCTGGGTGGCTCAGTGGGTTAAAGCCTCTGCCTTCACTCAGGTCCTGGGATTGAGCACCACATTGGGTTCTCTGCTCAGTGGGGAGCCTGCTCCCCCCCCCTCTGCCTGCCTCTCTGCCTGCTTGTGATCTCTCTCTGTCAAATTGAATAAAAAAAAATCTTTGAAAAATACATTGTAGGTTTATAAAACAATAAAAAAAATTAAAAAAACAAACTCTCATTTCATCGATAGGCCTGCTGAGACTAAAAAGCTGTCACTCGCAGAAAGTAATGCGATGATTAAATAAGGGATCTGAAATTTGAACCCAGACAGTCCTATTTCTGAGTCACCACACTGAAGCTGGAGGGTACAATAGGATTGATATGTCCCCTTGAGAGAGTAAAGTTCCCTCTTGTTTTGAGGGGAGACATTTAGGAACACGTGCATGCGCCATGCGGCTGAAGGAACGGTGACGAGAATGGGGCAGGGACGGTGGGCAAACAAGAGATGATGGTCTGAGTCCAGAAGTTGGAGGGAGGAATAAATGTGGCCCTGGGCCTTTATAAAAAGAGACTCAGGCCTATCCAGAAGGGGAAGAGAAAGAAAGGGAGAAAGGTAGAGAGGGGGGCCCCCTTTGTCTACACAACATTATATTCAGTAAATACCCAGTTAGACAGCTTAGGGAGCTCATCTGTTCCTTCTGGACCTTGCCTGCCAACTTTGACTTGACTTCATATTGGGAAGAGCCACTTTGTGCAATGAGAGGTACTCATGTTACATTTTAAAATAAGCTAGTACAAATATCCAAACCCTTTACCTGCAGACTGTAGGAACTCTCAGGGTAAACCTATAAGCATTCATCTTCTCTTGGGTTGAGGCACTAATGGGCTTTGAAGCCACACTGCTTGGGTAAGAGGCAGACTGGGGTTAAAGGAAAGGTCACACCCTGCAATTGCACTCCTGGGTATTTACCCCAAAGATACAGATGTAGTGAAAAGAAGGGCCATCTCTACCCCAATGTTTATAGCAACAATGGCCACGGTCGCCAAACTGTGGAAAGAACCAAGATGCCCTTCAACGGACGAATGGATAAGGAAGATGTGGTCCATATACACTATGGAGTATTAAGCCTCCATCAGAAAGGATGAATACCCAACTTTTGTAGCAACATGGACGGGACTGGAAGAGATTATGCTGAGTGAAATCAGTCAAGCAGAGAGAGTCAATTATCATATGGTTTCACTTATTTGTGGAGCATAACAAATAGCATGGAGGACATGGGGAGTTAGAGAGGAGAAGGGAGTTGGGGGAAATTGGAAGGGGAGTGAACCATGAGAGACTATGGACTCTAAAAAACAATCTTTGGGGTTTGAATTGGCGGGTGGGTGGGAGGTTGGGGTACCAGGTGGTGGGTATTATAGAGGGCACGGATTGCATGGAGCACTGGGTGTGGTGAAAAAATAATGAATACTGTTATGCCGAAAATAAATAAAAAATAAATTAACTTTTTTTTAACTTTTTCTTTTTTTTTTAAAGATTTCATTTATCTACTTGACAGAGAGAGACCACAAGTAGGCAGAGAGGCAGGCAGAGAGAGAGAGGAGGAAGCAGGCTCCCTGCTGAGCAGAGAGCCCGATGCGGGACTCGATCCCAGGACCTTGAGATCATGACCTGAGCCGAAGGCAGCGGCGTAACCCACTGAGCCACCCAGGCGCCCCAATAAAAAATAAATTAAAAAAAAATTAAAAACTTGGTTAAAGGAGGGACCAGTTATGCAAAATATATACATACACAGGAAAAAAAGAAAAAAGGAAAGGTCGCAAAGCTCTGTGATCTTGGGCAGGATATTTAACCTTTCGGAGCCTCAGTTTTCTCAATTGTAAAATAGGTAGAACAGTGTCAGCCTTATTGGGTGGTTGTGAGGATTAAATGAGAGAATTCATAGAAAGGACCTAAAACAGTATCCCATAGGATAAACTCACAGAACAGTAACTTTCATTAGAGAGGAGAAAGTTCTAAGTCATGGACAGATGAAGGACACAGAGACTCTGGAGAGAGCATAATAAAGATAATGTGGAAGGTTTCATGAGACGTTAGGTAGAAATAAAGGAATTGAACTGTTACATCATGGCCAGGAGAGATTTGGGATGATAAAACCAGTTTTTGAACTAAAACAGCTGTGGCAGTGGTGACAGAGGACCACACAGCACTTGGTCAGCTACTCTTCAAGAAACAAATGAATGTAGCAAGACAGCCGTGCAACTCTGTGTTACAGCCCTTTGGTAGGGAGCTTCCTGTTGGTTTGGGGCTGTGTGAATTTTCTAGGTTCGGTCATCCGGGAAAGTATGTAATGTTGAGAACTCTCATTATTCACAGGCCTAATAAAATAATATTTCTTCCTAATGCTTAATTTTGTTTGGTTCTTCATCCTTACTGTGGGGGGAGGCAAAAGGCAATTCAAAGTGTTCCATTTTGTTGTTTGCCAGAAGGATAAGAAATTTGGGGAAGAGAGAGTTTGCACTCATCAGAAAAGGTAAGTTTTCAGATTTATTTCTATCTTCTCTTATGGGAAATGAGGCACTTTTTCAAATTAAATACGTTTATAATGAGAGTTTCATTACGATGTAGAGATAATATGAAATTACATTCTGTACATCATCTTTGTGCAGCACTATTTTAGATTCAGTGTAGATAAGAACACATATATATAGTTAGCTAAGTCTTAAAGGCATGAGTTTTGAAATCGGCTTTGTATTCTGGCTTCTTTACTGGACCCCTGGTCAAGTTCCATAGCTTAGTTGAGCCTTAGGTGTCTCATCTTTAAAATCAAGTTATAGCACCTCATCTTTAAAACAAAAGCACATTATACAATGGTTTGTTTTAAGCTGGAGACAAGATACTTAAGGAGCCTACCAGCATGTCCTGCATATCATTAGGTGTATAACAAAAGGTAACACTGTTACAATACTTAAAACTCTAACATTTCTCAACTGGGAAAGAAAATGTAAATTCACTGTGTTTACATAGTTAGGTAAAACTAATCCTTTGTATTTCCCCATTAACCTCTGTCGTGGATTGTGGTTGAATCTATCCCACCTGTTGAAACAATGGGAGAGACAGATCCTAGTCATGGGCCTGATTGCTATAAACCAGTCTTGCTACTCCCCCTCCCCTTACCAGGGAATGGTCCAGGAATGGAAAGGCGTAATGTAACTGAACCAATGAAAAGAAAGGAAAGGTTTATTGGAGTCTTTTGGATTAAAAAAAAAAAAAAAAAAACCCAACTTTCCTTCTGGATGTGTATAAAGAAACATGGATCCTTGTTGTTACTGGAAGTCCAAAATGAGATATCACTGACAAGATTTTGGCTGGTTTGCTTGATCTCTCTCTCTCTCTGTCTTTATATCTCTCCCCATGCCTCTTTGCATGCTTTGCACAGACCAGATACATTAAAGGTGGATGGAAAATCAAAAAGGTATCATTAATAAAATTCAAAATAGTAATTTCAATAGTTTCAGATAATATTCAACCTAGGATAATAGTAAGGTCATGTATTATTCATCTATATTTTATATATGTAAATATATATATATATATCTTTATATCTACATAAAATATAGATATATAGAAATGTAGGGACAGTTTTCCAAAATTAATAATCCTGTTAAAAATAAAGTGATCCTACAGTGATTTTAATAAAGATGCCTTCTATTTATTTAAGTTACTTATGTTTTATCAAATGGGTTTCGTGTCTTTTATTTCATTGCCTTCTACAATGCCAGAAGAAATCTGAAAGGCCCAGCAAGGACTTATCATCTCATGGATTAACAAAACTAAGACATAGCGAAATTCTTTTCTCAAAGTTGTAGAATTTTTCAGAGTCTGAATTCAACTCTTCTTGGCTTCTTGGATCTAAATTGTACTCTGTGGCTTGCTCTGCCAATGATAGAACTGAGGAAAGATATTTTAAAACAGCTTCACATGCAATCTGTGATGAAATTGTGCAACCCAGAGAGAGAAACCTAGGTTTATGTTCCAGCTTTGGTTAGTCCCAGCTCTACCACTAATTAGCTTATATGACCCTAAGGAAGTTAAACTGACATTTCTGGGTTTCAGCGTCTGCCTATAAAAATGAGACATCACACGGAAAAACTATATATATAAGTACGTACAGTGATGGATGTTAACTGAACTTATGACAATCATTTTGCAATATATACAGATAACAATCATTATGTTGCAATCCTGAAACTAATATAATGTTAGGTCAATTGCACCTCAATTTTTAAAAAAGAAACTAAAAAATGCAACTACAAGTAAAAGAAAGTGTTAATTAAAAACATTAGAAACTTATGTGGAGGTGAAGTTTCCTATTCTTACACCTGAGAGAGGCACAAACGAAGCAAACGGACCAGCTGGTCCCTGAATCAACGACAGAACCTTCAGACTAGTTCTCAAGGCCGCAGCCACTACTCCTGTAGGGTCAGGACTCATTTGCATATCCTGAGCTAGCTCCTTGCTGTTGAGTGTGGTCCAGAGATCAACAGCTTTGGCATCACCAAGAAGTCTGTCAGAAGTGCAGAGTCTCAAGACTCACCCTAGACCTACAGAATAAGAGTCGCCACTTTGCCAAGATATGCAGATAGCTTTTATGTACATTAAAGATTGAGAAGCACTGGGTTACATCATCTCTTAGATTCCTTAAAGTTCTCAAAGTCAATAGACTGTGGGACATAAAAAAAAAAAAAAAAGGAATTTTTTAAGGATCTTGGGTAGCTCTCCAAGTCTGCTAACCCAGGTCTTCAATGTCTATATGGTAAAGCGGTAGAGGAGTCCACTGGTAACTTTTTGTGCTCCCTTTTCAGAATGCTGAATTAATCACAATCAAGGCACCGACTTGATTTGATAAACCCCAGGGGGAGAGTGAACCGGAGAAAGAGTGATTAAATCCACTTTAGTCAGGGATTCCTGTACAGTGGTGGCCGACAACTCCTGGACATTTAGCCAATTTCATGGTGATTTACTGCAGCCAGAGTTTGCCAAATGCACCATCTACTCTCACATCCAACCCTTGTTGGGAGACTCCTATTAATCTGACACAGCCTTATCAAACATCTCTCTGTTCCATTTTAGCACCAAATGACCCTTCTCTCTGAGATCTGCAGATGATGGTAGCCAGTAAATGATTAAACTTTACAAAATGCAGGCTATAGGTTGAGTTAGGAAATGAAGAAAATTATGAATTTATGGAGATAAGAAAGAACATCAAATCTAAGCTGATACTTTGGTAAAGAATATCAGCTAGACTCTGTGTCAAATATTGAAAACCCTCAGATGATGATGATGATGATGATAACAAAAGACCTGGGTTCAAATCCTAGGTTTGCAGCTTACTGGCTATGTGGCTGAATATGTTATTTCTCTGGACCTCAGCTTTTGTCACCAATAAAATTTTAGAGAACTATAAGAATATCTAGTAACTAACAAGCTCAAACTTTCATGAGCATCAGAATCATTTGGAGAATGTGCTAAAATTTAAATTCTTGGGTCATCAGAAATTCTGATTCAGTAAATCCAGGAATGGGCTGGGGTTCTGCATTTTCTAAAGTATTGATTCTGATATTGTGGTCTGAGGATGACCCCCTATAAAATGCTACTCTGAGGCATTGGACGGTAAAAATTTAAGTAAAAATAACTTGTAAACCCTTGGCAAATGTTAGCTTTTTAGATATATTAGTAGTATTTCAGAAGTGTTTTGTTCAATGTTACATATGGGGGAGGATCTGGGATGAAACAATTTCTAATGCACCAGAATGGTTTCCTGTTTACTAGTATTTGTTAGAGTACATTGTAGAAAAATGCAAGGGATTGAGGAAGGATGCAGATCAAATTATTAAATATAATCAAGTCAAGGAGTGAAAGGCAGTGCTGACAATGGGCAGGTTATGCCACAGAATTGGGAATTTTGTTATTTCATTGCTGTGTGTCTGTGGATAGTCAATCTACCTCTCTGGATATCAGCTTCTTCATTTATAAAATGAGAAGATCAGCTCATATTAAGGATTAAATTGCTATTGTTATGTCATAGCCATGTATATCCTGGCAGGACAGAAGAGCTCCTTGCTCTTTTTTTTCCCCTGAGATGGAATGTGCCTTTTACTCTGTGAAGCTTTTTCAGAACATGCATTTAAAGTTAACACCTCAGTAGCGAGAAACTCTGTAGCATGTATCATGTGTACTATGTACTATTCATTCTGATTATGTCATATAATTTAAAAGAATATTTTAGGGGCAGTGGACTGTTCCATCAGACTGGCTGACAGAGACAGTTGCTTCTGAATTCAGAAACAAATCTTGAGAAATAGGAAAAGTCAGAGTTCCGCGCATGTTCCTTTTCATAATAAACTTCAATTTTGAGGTTAGCGCTTAAGAAATGCTTACTTTCCAAGTGCTTCCTCATATTTCCTCCTGCAATCCTTACTATCTTGAGGGTAGAACAGTAAGCTCTATTTTAAAAGTTGGGAAACTGAGGCTCAGAGAGCTTTCTCAGGCTGACATATCTAATAAGTGAGAATTATGGGCCTTAAATTCAGGACTGTCTCAAATTCAGAATTGAGTAGTTTTGATGAAGCTGGGGGTTTCTGTTTTCTTAACAGCTGTGGTACTCTCTGAGAGCAACAATTTGATAAACTTGCTGAATGACCAACACATTTGTGATGTTCCTTCTAAATCTTGTCCCTTGTGAGAAAAGTTTAAGGCTACCCTGCTGCTTCGAGCTGTGGTGACGGGAGCAACATGTATCCGAAAGACTGTCAGAGGAATGCAGCCCATGTTGTTGGCATCAGGGAACCAACATTCTCAACTGCCCAAGTAAACAACCCTGAGGGGGGTGAGAAAGTGTGAAATGCTCCAGAAAGCATATTCGCTGCTGAGGACTCTTCTTGTGGGGCTCTCCCAGTCTGGCCCCTGGGTTGGCATGCATGCACTTCCGGATTCAGAGATGGTCACCCTGCTGTACAGAGTCATAGCAATGTCTGGGACTCAGTGGCAGAAACTGACTGTGGGGTCTTTGAAGCTGGTCCAGCTTCCAGAAATTTTTTGCAGCTGAAGCTAGTAGTGGTATCAACAGGCAAAAAAGACAGCTTGTTTATTGCTGAGGGAGATTTCGAAATTATGTCAGCTTCCATTTTTGTTATGTTTCTCTTGGTGCTTTTTGCCAAAATTAAACAAGCATCAAGCAATTCTGTAAACCTCTTCTCAGCAGAGGCCATAAAAAATTTCTAATTTCTTTAGGAGCACAAGACTTGCTAAAGGTACTTTACTTATTTTGTTTTTTAACAATTTTATATTAATAGATAGTTAATAAAAATTTAATGCCCATCCTTAATTCCCATAGCTGCCCATGGAACACATGGTTTTCTATTTTTATGAATTCTATTAAGAATTCATAATCTTGCCAGAGTTTTCTAAGTAATAATTGTATTCATTATACTATGACTGTTACTACATTTCCTAAAATCTGAGATTTCAAAAACTACAAAATACACCATTAATTCATTGGCAAGTTTTTTATAAAGGAGAAAAGGAAAGAAGCTACATGTTTATAGTATAGGTAAGTACCATACTAACTTCAGGAGCTCTTCAAAAGTGATGCTTCGTCTTAAAATTGAAAACTATCACATATCTTTTCCTTAAAGACTATGTTAATAATCCACAAGTTGGGCTTGACTTCCAGTACCAATCTAACAACATGGTAGTGGTATTGTATTTTGAATTCTAGAATGGAATGGAGCACCTGAAGAGGCAAAGTATTACTAGCGTTTTGAAAAACCACAAAGTATGACATATACACTTTTTCTTTTGTTTGCTAAATTTTGCTTACTGGCAACATGGGACAGAACAGATATGTTTTCAAATTTTAAGTCCTTAGTTGTTCTCATTTTAGGAAAAAACTTAATTGAAGGGAAATGTGTCACAGATGATAAATATTGTCCTCCTGATAGGACAGGAAATAACCAGATTTTCTAATGAAGAAGGGACTCAACGGGGAAACTGACCAGGTAATGGACAGGAACATGGCAATAAGATTCAAGGGGCTTTGGTCCTAGAAATGTGTTTCATCAATGAATGCCTAGTTGTCTGTTCTATTCACTCGTTTATAAAATGGGGATTATATTTACCTTCTATGTTTCTGGTTATTCTTGAGATAATTGAAACACATTGAAAAAGTATAAATACTACACCAGGGCACAATATTTTCATAATCTAATGGAACTGCCTGCTTGGCAACCTGCCACCTCTTTGCATCTTACTATTCAATTACATTCTAATATATCCAATGAAAGAATTACATCTTATTTAGATGGGTTAATTTTAGAATAGGGGTTAAATTCATAGTACTTTTAGTGGTTCCTAACCCAGGAAATTATTTTGCAATATTTCTCTCTATAGGCATTTTCCACATTTTTCCAAAAGGAAAGTTATTAAATAAAATGGTTTTTAACCACAGAGTATGATATAAACTCTGTACAACTGTTTGTAAATTTTTAAATTAATAAGCAATTGCTTGTAGTAGAAATAAGTGAAAGGAGGTTTAATCAAAAGGAGGCTATGGGACACATGAATTTCAGGCAAGAAGGCTCAGTAAACATTCTAGAACCACATAATTTTTAAGATGGATGAGATCTTGGCGATCACATCCTTATTTTGTAGGAGAGGTTGACTTCTCGGATATTACAAGTACGGCTTACGTGTCAGAATTAAAACTTAAATCTCAAGTCATCTGAATTTCATTTTGCTATACCAAGGTAGAAGATTAATTTTTTAACCTGCAGGCATCCATGGGCATGTCCAAGCTTAAAAAAAAACAGTGGAGGTCTTTGTTTAACTGTATCACTGGTGACATCGACAAGAACGTCAGACAGCATGGGCTTGACTGCTCCCAAGGCAGGCTGTTAACTATACAGCCCACACCATTCTCTCCCTCTTTCTTTCTTCTTCCCTCTCTCTCCCTACTTCCTGCTTCCTTCCTTCCTTTCTTTCTGATAGCAATAATTATTAGAAATGAGCATGTGCTGTTTACATGTAATTGGATTATTCTGGCTAAGTGATATATGAAGCATTGGAAAAAGTAGGAATTGTATGTGTGTGATTTGTGTCTGTAGGGGTGTGGTAGGTATGGTGCCTAAGGGTGTGTGTCTCTGTGTAAGAAAGAGAGAAGGTAATAAGTGGGTCATAGGAATATACTGGCAAACTGAGTGGCAATATGTATACATGTACACACTCACATACTGTCTTAAATTTTAAAAATAATGTGTGCTCATTAGAACAGTTCAAACAATAAAAAAAGACATAAAAATGGGAGTGTTTTATCATCCCATTCCACTCTCCAAATGTAACCACTGGGAAAATGGATTTTTAATACAATAGTGTTTGTGCTATTGGTTTTACCCCTGGAAAAACATAAAGTTGATCATTATCTTGCACTAACAATAATATATTATTTAAGATGGCTTAAATATAAAACATGAAATAATCAATTAAGTGTGAAAAGGAAAAAAAAAACCTCAGAAAAATTCATTAGACCATATGCCTAACCTGGAGTTTCAAGAATAATTTTTATTCATTCCAGAAAACCCAGAAATTACAGAAGTATAAATAATTAGACAATATAAAAAATTGAAGACTTGTTACAGAATGATTGAGAGCTTGGAAAAAATATCTGCAATGCACATACTAATAAATGGTTAGTATATTTATTATACTTAGACCTCTGAAAACTGAAAAAAGAGAAATGGATAAGAGTAAACATAGACAAGGGGTTCCTGGGTGGCTCAGTCTGTTAAGCATCTAACTTGGGCTCAGGTCATGATCTCAGGGTCCTAGGTCAAGCCCCATGTTGGGCTCCCCACTCAGTGGAGAATCTGCTTGTCCCTCTGCCCCTACCCCACAAAGCTTTCTCTCAAATAAGTAAATAAAATATTTTTTTTAAAAAAAGTAACCATAGGCAATTCACAGGGATGTTGATTTCACCATATCAATATATGAAAAGTTACTAAATTGCTTAATAAATGTGGGAAATGCAAGTTAAAAAAGATTATACCCATGATAAATTGTGAAGAGAAATCAATAATCAATACTTCTGAAGGGAAAATGAGAAAGAGAATCTGCTCATATAAAAGTACAGACAGATGCAACAGATGCATGAAAAAAAATCATTAAAGGGACACTTGGGTGGCTCAGTCAGATAAATGTCTGCCTTTGTTTTGCCTCAGGTAGTGATCACTGGGTTCTGGGAGGTCCTGGAGTCCCGGCCCCCCATACTGGGCTTCCTGCTCAGCAGGGTGTTGGCTTGTCCCTCTGTTCCTCCCCCCTGCTGGTGCTCTCTCTCTAATTAAAAAAAAAAAAAATCTTAAAAAAATGTTTAGAAACACTTTGATTATTTTTTCCCCTCAAAAAGTGGGATTATTAAATGACTATAAACATGTGTTTTGAAAAGCAATTGATAATTAGAAAGAAGGCAAAAAATTATGTTTCTTGTGGGGGGAAAAAAAAAGCTTTACCTGATAAGAATGGTAAGAGAAAAAGAAAATACAGAAACTAAACATTTTTTACAAGCTCAAATATATTAATCTTTTTTTTTTTTAAGATTTTATTTATTTATTTGACAGAGAGAAATCACAAGTAGATGGAGAGGCAGGCAGAGAGAGAGAGAGGGAAGCAGGCTCCCGGCTGAGCAGAGAGCCCGATGCGGGACTCGATCCCAGGACCCTGAGATCATGACCTGAGCCGAAGGCAGTGGCTCAACCCACTGAGCCACCCAGGCACCCTCAAATATATTAATCTTTTCTGGATTCTAGATTTCCTGTCTTATTTTACCTAATACATGTTTATAAAAATGTTTATACATGATTTTTTGCTTTTTATGTATCTTTCCTCTTTTAAAAATATCTAGCTCCTTAATTTGTATAGAATTTAATCTAGAGGAAAGGATGGGTTAGATGTATGGTATTACATTTAAATATTCCCAAATGGTCAGACCATCCAATTACTCACCACTGTTATTAAGTAACTCACATTTTCCCAATGACATTAAATGATACTTTTATTAATAATTTAATTTTCTAATGTTTCTAAGGCAATTTCTATGCTCTTTATTTAGATAGCACTGATTCAGTATTATATCACATTAATCACTCTGATTTTATAATTCATTTAAACTTCTGGTAAAGCTATTATTTTCTTTTTTTTTTTTTTCACAACCTGATTCTTCACATTTTTTTTTCTTCCAAAAAAAACTTTAGAATTGCTGTGTCAAAGTTCTAAAACAAACCACTAAAGATCAAAACTACGAAGGAAGCCATTGGTCATCCAATGGGATTACCCTAAACTCATAGAATAATTTAGAAATATACTGATTCTCTTAAAATGTTACCTTGTTTTAAAAAAATAAGTTTTTTTAACAAAGTTTTCTTTCATCAAAAACTTATTATTAGGGGCAGGTGGCTCAGTGGGTTAAAGCCTCTGCCTTAGGCTCAGGTTATGATCCCAGGGTCCTGGGATCGAGTCCCGTATCTGGCTCTCTGCTCAGCAGGAAGCCTGCTTCCTCCTCCCTCTCTCTCTGCCTGCCTCTCTGCCTACTTGTGATCTCTATCTGTCAAATAAAATAAATAAAATCTTTTTAAAAAAAATTATTAGTAGTAAAAGGGATCTTTTCTTTCCTGCCAATATTTTTATTATTATCTATATACTCTTTATATAGAAAAGCTGTGAAAACTTCCCTTTCTTTTTTTCTCATGTGGTTTCTAAAAATTTCTCCCACAATCAGTCTTTCCTTCCTTCCTTTCTCTTTCTCTCTCTTTCTCTCTCTCTCTTTTCTTCTTTTTTTTTGCTAAGTGTGAAACTTATTCCCCACTTTTTAAATATTCTTTATTTTCTCTCACATAATTTTCACTGGTTAGTAATTTTTACAAAATTAAATAATAGTGTGAATGGTAAGCATCCATTTCTTGTCCTTGCTTTGCTTTTCTACCCTAAGACAAAATGTAAGGGAGAGCTTTTTGCTAGATGAAGAGAAGTAAAGAAACAGCAAGAAAAATATCCATAATTTCCCAATTTTCTAATGTATTTTAAATTTACAACCAAAAATGAATACTGAATCCAAAAGATAACTTTGAATGTCTCTTGGGAATCTACTTAAAGGATGAAAAAATTTTCACTTCTTCAATGTAAATAATGTAAATTAAATATACGTATATATATACACACATATATGTATATTTACATATAGCAAATAACACTATAATTTTAAAACTATAATTTTATTTTGAGATGACAGTACGTGCTTATGTTGCAGCTTGCTTTTAATATTCTTTGGATTAAACTTAATATTTAAAGATTTTTTTTCTCCACTGAAATAGTCATTAATAAAATGAATCCATAGCTTATTTTCATATATTTTTGCTTTTTTCGATATGGTTTTGCCCCTGAAAGTATTTGCTTATAATGTTGGATGAGACTTAATGCTAAAGCCTTCTAGGCTGGAGTGGGGTTACGTTGTTTTGTCAGTTTTCTTTGTTTTTCCTTTGGTAATTGCTCTTTTTGTCTTCTCTTTCTGCTAGGATCAGTTTGCTAATTTATAGTTTCTAAGAATGTCATATATTTTATTTTCATATTCTGAGATCTTTGTATAATTACTTTTTATTTCACCTTTTAAAAGAAACAATAATTGTGCTTTTAAAAAATTTCTACTTTGGCCCTCTCTTTGCTTCTTTAATAAGCTTTTCCTTGATCAATTATTTCCCTGTTCTATTTTTTTTTTTAAAGATTTATTTATTTGTCAGAGAGAGAGCGAGCGAGAGCGAGCACAGGCAGACACAGTGGAAGGCAGAGTCAGAGGGAGAAGCAGGCTCCCTGCGGAGCAAGGAGCCTGATGTGGGACTCGATCCCAGGACGCTGGGATCATGACCTGAGCCGAAGGCAGCTGCTTAACCAACTGAGCCACCCAGGTGTCCCCCTGTTCTATTTTCTTAAAAGAACTGATTTATTTATTTATTTTAAATTTTATGTATTTACTTTTCAGACAGAGAGAGAGAGAGAGCGTGTGCACAAGCAGGTGGAGCAGTATGCAGAAGGAGAAGCAGGCTTCCCACCGAGGAAGGAGCCTGATGTGGTGCTCGATTCCTGGACCCTGGGTTCATAACCTGAGCTGAAGACAGACGATTAACCTGCAGAGCCACCTAGGCATCCCCAAAAGAACTGATTATTTATTTATTTGTTAAATTTATTTATTTTCAGCATAACAGTATTCATTATTTTTTCACCAACCCAGAGCTCCATGGAATCCGTGCCCTCTATAATACCCACCACCTGGTACCACAACCTCCCACCGACCCACTTCAAACCCCTCAGATTGTTTTTCAGAGTCCATAGTCTCTGATGATTCACCTCCCCTTCCAATTTCCCCCAACTCCCTTCTCCTAACACCCCTTGTCCTCCATGCTATTTGTTATGCTCCACAAATAAGTGAAACCGTATGATAATTGACGCTCTCTGCTTGACTGATTTCACTCAGCATAATCTCTTCCAGTCCTGTTCATGTTGCTACAAAAGTTGGGTATTCATCCTTTCTGAAAACAAAGAGGCAACCCACAGAATGGGATAAGATATTTGCAAATGACAGTACAGACAAAAGGTTGATATCCAGGATGTATAATGAACTCCTCAAACTCAACACACACAAAACAGGCAATAATATAAAAAAATGGGCAGAAGATATGAACAGAGACTTCTCCAATGAAGACATACAAATGGCTATCAGACACATGAAAAAATGTTCATCATCACTAGCCCTCAGGGAGATTCAAATTAAAACCACATTGAGATATCACCTTACACCAGTTAGAATGGCCAAAATTAGCAAAACAGGAAACAACATGTGTTGGAGAGGATGTAGAGAAAGGGGAACCCTCTTCCACTGTTGGTGGGAATGCAGGTTGGTGCAGCCTCTTTGAAGAACAGTGTGGAGATTCCCCAAGAAATTAAAAATAGAACTTCCCTAAGACCCTGCAATTGCACTCCTGGGTATTTACTCCAAAGATACAGATGTGAAAAGAAGGGCCATCTCTACCCCAATGTTTATAGCAGCAATGGCCACAATCGCCAAACTGTGGAAAGAACCAAGATGTCCTTCAATGGACGAATGGATAAGGAAGATGTGGTCCATATACACTATGGAGAACTGATTTATTTTTATGTTATTTTATTCCAATATTCTATTTTGTTAACTTATAATTGACCTTGATTAATTACCTTCTCCTGCTTCTTTTAGATATGTTGTTGATTTTTTTTTTAACTTTTGAATTGTACATTGAATTCACTTTTTAAAATTACTGGCTAGAAATATGTTTGAAACTATAACTTTCCCACCATTATTTTAATCACATCCCTTGGAATTAATTAGACAGTATTTTAAATTGCCATTATTTTCTAGACGTTTTTCAAATTATTTTTTATTGTATCTGACATGAGTTGTATAAAAATAAGGTTATATAACTAATAAACTTTACTAAATACATTACTCAGGTAATGTTTCTGATATTTTCTCTTTTTATTTCCTATCATTTTATTTGGATGCTGTTTCAAGTTTAATTTTATGAGTTGCATATAAATTATTAATCAATGATAACACTTTTATTTTGGATTGCAATTATTATAAAATATCCCTCAGTCGATATTTTTTACCTCCTTATTATAATGTAATAATAGTTCTAATATTAATACTATAGTCCTAATATTAATACTATGAAAAAGTAATAATATCCAATCCTCAGTTATCCTGATTTGTATTTGTATTTGCCTCAATTGTTTTTGCCTGTGACTTTACAAAGAATATTTCTCAATACCTTTACTTTAGAGGTGTCTCTAATAAATAACATTTTGTTGGGTTTAGTTGCTTAATTTAATCTAGCAATCTTACTCTTCTGATAGGTAAACTGATTAGGTGCTCTAGTTATATATAGCAGTTAAGACAAGCTTGGTCTATATCTATTGTCTTAATTTATTCTTTAAATTTCCTTTTAAATTGTCCTTATCCTTTTTTCTGACATCTAGCCTTTGCTACCTTACCTTCATTTTTCTTTATTTCCTTCCTATTATCTGAGGTTTGTATACGATGAATTGTCAGTTCATCACATGTATCCCAATCCTTAAACTTTCATGTTTCAGTGGATGCGACAAATCTGGGAGATAAAATGCAGATTTCTCAGCTGTCCCACTAAAAAGTGTGATTTATGATATCTCATAAATAAAGTGGAATCTACTTTTTTTTTAAAGATTTTATTTATTTATTTGACAAAGAGAGAGAGAGAGAGATCACAAGTGGGCAGAGAGGCAGGCAGAGAGGGGGAAGCAGGCTCCCTGCTGAGCAGAGAGCCTGAAATGGGGCTTGATCCCAGGATCCTGAGATCATGACCTGAGCCTAAGGCAGAGGGTTAACCCACTGAGCCACCCAGGTGCCCCTGGAATCTACTTTTTAAGCAAGCACCCCAGATGACCCTAATGTAGGCGGTCTATAGTGCACCCTTCAAGAAACACCATTGTAGTAATTGTAGTAATTGTAGCTATGTTAATTTTAAACATCCTTAATCTTCAACTTCTTGATTCATAAGCCCTAAAGAATAAATGTCGAGTCCTCGCTATGAATTAGGAAACAACACTTTATCCCTCTTCAAGAATACACAACCTGATTTATTCTTTTTATATAATATTTAGTATTTAGTTTTTTTAAATAATTGAATTATCTTTTACTCTATAACTCTAATTTTTAAAGCTATATAGCTTTAGATTGACATGCCGTCTTTAGTTCTGAATGCTAGCACACTGGCTTTTCCTGTTCTAAGGTTCCTTACTTGGACTACCTTTAATTGGAGCTAGACTTTTTTTTTTTTTAAAGATTTTATGTATTTATTTGACACAAAAAGAGAGAGAGTTCATAAGTAGGCAGAGAGGCAGACAGATAGAGGGGGAAACAGGCTCCCTGCTGAGCAGAGAGTCCAATGCGGGGCTCAATCCCAGGACCCTGAGATGACCTGAGCCGGAAGCAGAAGCTTTAACCCACTGAGCTACCCAGGTGCCCTGGAGCTAGACTTTTTTATTACGCTTTTTAAATAAGGTTTCGTGGATGCTCTATTTACTAAATCTTGAATACTGAGGATAGTTTATTTTCTTTTGCCTTTATCTATCAACAATAATATTCTTAGTTTATTCTTTTCTCCTCAGAGCCCTATAACATTTTTCCACTATTTTACAAAATTTAATATTACTATAGAGTAGTTTGAATCTTAACTTTTTTTTTTCCTTCCTTAGAAATAAGCTATTATTTCTGACTGGAAGTTTAGTAATGTCAGAAGGATATAACAAGGTGGTAATGAGATTATAATTTTTAACCTTGGAACCCAGTATACCCTTATGGCTTACCGATTAATTTCATCACAGATATGTATAAATATATAATGTCTAGCATTTTAGTTAAGAGTGTAGTCTGTAGTCATATTTTCTGTTCAACCATTTCTTAGCTGTCTAACCTTATGCAAGTTAATTACACTCTCTGGGTCTCAGTTCGTCATCTGCAAAATTATAATTACTACAACAAAGGATAATAATAAGAACTACATCATGTTGTAATATATGTAAAGTGTCTAAAAACAGAAAAGTTATTCAATAAGTATTCCTTATTATTATAATTATTGACATCAGATTTTTCCTATTCCATTTTATTCCATTCTATACTAACAACATGATTCTGCATGTTTAATCTCCTACCTGTTTTACATATTTATTATGTCTTTTTCTAAGTGGTTTTTCTCTCTGCATCTCTCTTCTCTCCATTTGGCACAATTTTCTACAATCTGAACTCTGTGTCACTGCATTGTTTTTTTTTTTGCCACACTTACTCTCTTTCTCACTGTTTACTATTTTCTAAGAAGATTGCTTTGTCTTCACTTTTGCCTTCTTAATCACCGCCTAGCACACCTTGTTTATCATCCCATCCATGATCTTTTGTTTCATATTCTCTTTCAATTTTTGGTGAGAAAAACTTTTGTTAGAGAAATTTTAATTTATCCTGAAGTATTTTTTTCCAGTAAGGGTTGTTATCTGTCTATAGCATCCTGAGTTCCTTTCCCTCTCTACCTGAGAAGACAGAGACAGAGTAATTTATAGTTTTCTTGTAGAGTTGCCATGCTGTTTCTTTGCTTAGACGCATCTCATGATCTCCCCATCTGCTCAAACATAGCTTGGGTGGATTTGTCTGGATTCTTCTTGCATGAATACTGGCTCTGCTGATTCATCTCTGTCTCTCTGCAGAGTTTCAGTTTGAGTTGAGTGTCGATTGTTTCTGTTCTGTTTTTCTACTGCCATGTTATTCTCTATGGCTTTTTTTTTTTCTCTCTATGGCTTTTGAATGGAGAGGACGTAGGTTTTGGTTTCTTCTACCTTCACTTCTTTAACACTTTTTCAGTTGGACACAGGCATCAGTTTTCTGTCTCTCTGCCATTTTAAGGGCTGGGTGACATCATGTATGTGTGTGTGTGTGTGTATGTACCGCCGTATTCTCATATGGTACTAGTAGATATGTCAACTACAGCAGAACTTTACTATGGAACAACTTGGCAATAATGTGTCACCATTTTCAAGGCACATACTTTTTTACCCAGAAATTCCATTTTAAACAATATATCAGGAATCAATGGTGTACAAACATGTCACCAATGGAATGCTTAGTGTTATTTATAATGGAAAACCACTTGGAAACAATTTAAATATCTAACAATAAGTGCTCATGACATAAATTATGGTACATATATCAATAAAATATCTTGTAGCTACCAGAAATGATGTATATTTATACTTGAATGTACAAAAAAGGAAGTGGAATATAGCAGTATGCAAAATAGGAGAGCATAATTCTTTAAATAAAAGTATGTCATGTGAATAAAAGGCAATGTTAACAATGATTATACCTGGGTGAGGAGGTATAGACAGTTTTCATTGTCTTTTATACATTAAAAAAATCATGAATTAGCTTTATAATTAGCTTAGTAATAGAACTAAGAAAAAAAATGAGAAAGATATACATTCTCTGTTATCTTCTCCAGAATAATAACTATTTACTGAGTGCCCTTTGTCTGGTACTATATAAGGTCCTTTATAGAATTATCTTATTTAACCCCCTCAGCAGCTCCATGAGGCAGAAATTAGTGTTTAGTTTTCAGTTGAGGAATCTGAAGGATGGAAAGGTTAAACATATCTAATGTCACATAGCTCATAAAAGACCATGCCTGAATGTAAACCCCGTTCAGTCTGATTCTAAAAGCCACCATTTCCCCAGCGGACTCTATTGCCTCTGAGGATTGTCACATACATTTTGATGTTTTTACAGGTCACAGATTTATTAGCTCATTATTCAAAGTTTTCAATGCCAGTCCTTATTTCATACACTAAATGTGAACTTAAAAGAGAACTCAAAGAACAGAATAAAGACATAACCACCACCAACAAAAAAGCATAAAAGCAGAAGACATTAAGATTCATACTTCAATGTAAATCATTGAACATTCTCTTTAACATAATGTTTAATGAAATAGGGAAAGAGTTCTTAGGAAATTAGGATCTAAATCGGTATTAGAGAGTATCAACAACTTTTTTAAGTCATCAACTGAAAAATTTAATGCACCAAAGAGGCAAATTGTCTTTAAAATATTCTCACAATCTGAGGATTTTCCTAAATTTTCATATAACTTTGCCAAGTCACTAGAACAATCATGCAGTATACTTCGGTTCTGGTTTTGAAAAATACAACATTCTTCAATTGTTTTCATTATAAACCCGAATTCCAACTGTCCAAAGTATATTTTCTAAATAATTAGCATTCTACCCAGAATACTGCCCAACCAAATCAGTCTACTTAAATTTCAACAAGAGTAGCTAGAGTTAAAAACAACAGCAGCAGCACAACACAAATGAAGTTGCCTAAGAGAACAGACACAGTAGGGGCCGGATGTTTAGGGGACTAGGACTAATTTAGTGATGGCAAAATTTCAAATATCTCTTCTCCTTGAATCTACCTAACACCACTTATCAGACTCTGTTACTATGCATACCACAACAAGTAATAAAGTTAAAAGACAGTTTAAAAACACCAAAACAGAGTAGTAATTCAATAGATAAACTATACCTTTCTCCCACCCCAAACGCAATAAAAATTTGGAATTAAGGAAACGAGTCAGAACAGTAAAATTAGAGAAGAACATGATACTCAGAGGATACAATAACAGCTTATCAAGCATCAAGTCCTCATAGGAAAGACTCACAGGCATTCACTATCATTCACTGCCTCACCAAGAAATAGAAATTTTTTAAAAATGCAGTTTGGATAAATTGTGGATGATAAGGTAGAATGGCGACAATTCTCATCCTCCTCCAATATGGAGGGTAATATGAATGACAATTTGCCAATTAAGAATTGCAAACACATGAGGAACTAAACTGTAAGTATTAGCCAAAAAAAAAAAAAAAAAAAAAAAAGAAGGGTTTTCTTTGGAATTCATTTAAGTCCAGGGTATAACAAGAAACAATCTTAATTATTGCCTTTTATCTATCATTATAACAGTGCCAAGTCCACCAAGGTAATAGTTATTTGTAAAATATATAACAATAAAGCAACAAGGACTTGATGCAAATATAACATCCCTAGGCATAAATTAATAATCATAAATACATCAAAAATCAAAAATACAGGTCCTTAAATTCTGAGTCAACCAATAGAAAGGATGTATAATTCTCCACCTATTCCACTAACCAACAGAACCACCGAGAAAACTAAGAAATGCCACAGTATATAATGATATTCTAGTCTCTCAGCACAAATGAAAAGGAATCTCAAAATACGAGGCACTTGGTTTCTTTCTCTAGCACAATAATAATGACTGAATGGAAACTCATTATAGTTATATTAAAAAAAAAAAAAAAAACCCAAAAACAAACAAACAGGAAAATCCCATTTGGGTCTCATGAAAACATTTAAGTTATTTCCAAGTCTCTGTGGATATAAGTCCATAGGTTATCTGCAAAGACCCCATACATTATTTTACAGGGAAGAGCTAAACAAATTGGCTCCAACAGAAATACAAATAAATGGATTAAAAACTGGCTATCTAACCGTATACAGAGAGAAATCGTAATTGGTAGTCCGTCTAGTTGGGGAGAGGTTTCCAGTTGGGTCCCACAAGGATCGATATTGGGTCCCATTTTGTTTAAAATCTTTATAAAAAATCTGGAAAACAAAGTAGAGAATGTGCTAATTAAGTCGACTGATGCCAGTAGTTTAGGATTTGTGGTTAAAGTAAATTGGATATTGATAAATGCTACTGGTCTTTAGAAAGACTGATGCTAACAGAGAGTAGGATTTTGAATTATCTGTATTTTTTTAATATATCATTAAAAAAAAAAAACTAATTCCAAGCACTAGAAATGAATAGATTTAAATGGTTTTAGTGGCTTTGCATAACAAAAAAATTAAGAACAATGGATAAAGGCAACACAGAGACTCACAACACCTATAAGAGCAGAATAAAGAACGGTCCCCAAATTGAGATCTTTTTGGCTTTATTTGGAAAACTGGTGGTTATGGGTCCCTCAAAGCAATTAAGGTATTGGAGGCTTTTCAGATTTGTAGGAGTCAAGGTGGTGAAACGGCAGGAGCAACTAAATTCTCAAATATACATACATTTGGTAATTGGCAACAAAATAAACAATGAACAACATAAAGCTTAAAGGAAGAAAGGAGAGTGGAAAACTTGAAGGCACATCAAGAAAAGGAAGTGAAATTAATCAAGAACCAAATTCTATAAGGAAACACACACACACACACAAAAATAGAAGAATGCTAGGGAAAATAGGAAGGGCTCTCCTAACACTAGGGTAGAGATTATATATATAAGACATTATAAATCTCTTTATATATATATATATATATATATACATATATGTTATTATTATTTTATTTATTATCTATTTTACTATTATCATTAATATATAATATTATTATTATATATTATATATGTGTATATATACATATAATTAAACAACTCCAGAAGACACTTGGAAAAAATATTATGTAGACTTCTTTTTGGTTTGAGGTTTATTTAAAATTCTTAGTAATTTAGAACCTAATTTGTTACATGA
Source organism: Mustela putorius furo (assembly GCF_011764305.1). NCBI lineage: Eukaryota > Metazoa > Chordata > Mammalia > Carnivora > Mustelidae > Mustela > Mustela putorius. The sequence continues at coordinate 47,406,042 of NW_025421294.1, read as the reverse complement.
AAGTGATACAATGAAAGTGATACTGTTTGTTGGCTATGGACTCTCGTTTGTAAACAAATTTTTTTTTTTTAGGTGAAGTTAACTGAATTGAATATATGGACTAAGGTGGAATCAGCTTTTAAATTTTATGTCATTTTTGTACTTGTTAGCATAGCAGAATGTATGCCAGATAGACTGGAAAAGCCAGATTAAGTCTCAGAAATTTTATTAATTTTGTTATGCAACCTTGGGTATTTTATTCTCCTTAAGAGCCTTAGAGTTTGCATCAGTTGAATGACAAGATAAGAATTGTTTTAAGAGCTGCATATATTCTTGTTAAATTAAAAAGGTACAGGAAACCAGTACAGAGAAGAGATTGGAAAAATGTGGAAGTATGTCCTTGAGTAACAGTTGGCTCCCACCTGGCTAGGTTTCCCATAGTCATCCCTCCCTAACCTCAGGACAGAGCACAGTTTAAAAAAATCACTTTAGATGATCTGACAAGCTGTCTGTGTCTCTAGGAAACCATCAAGGGAAGCTAAAAAGGTCAATCCCTTTTCTAGTGACTGATTTTTCCAGAGCATCCAACAATACTTAACTGATTATTTGTGCCCCAGCTTTAGGGAAAAGAAAGAAAGAAAGAAAAAAAAAATTAGAATTACAGTTGAAAAGAAGGGACATTCTTGATGTGGCATTATTCATGATGCCAACACAAAAGAAAGTGATGTGCAATCAGAGCCCCAAGTAGATCTCTAACTCTTCATGCTGGCTTCAAAACAAAAAAAATAGAGGAGTATGGAATGTGAGCTGGTCACTGTTTTGTTTTAATTAAATCAAGATGGTTCTAAGTATTCTGGCCTAAGAAATGATAAAGTTTGCAGGTGGTTTGCTATAGATTTTATAGCTAATATGTGTTGAAAATTATTTCCTTGCATTGACTTTAAAACTTCTAACATGAAGCATTCCTCTGTAGATAGTACTCTCTTTCAGGAATGGGACTGCTCCTTATATGCTAGATATTTACTCTGTAAAATACACAAACAAGCATTGGCTATATGTCTGGAGACTGTAAATTTTACTTTAAAAAGTGATAATTCCTATTATTTACAATATTTTAATATTTTATTACTATTTATCACTTACAGAGTGTTTGCCATATATTGAGGACTATGTTATCCTCTCTACATATTATCATGAACAATCTTCATAATAACTTATGAGAGAGGAATTAACCCCATTTTTATGGATAAGGAAACTGAAGGGTCAGAGATGCTTGCTTGCTTATTTGTTTGTTTAGTATGTATAGTCACACAACTGTAAATGGAGGGTAAATGCTGGAACTGACTACAAAATACTTGTTCAGAACCGTTGTGCTAATTATAACTTCTGATGTCTTGACATTACACATCTTGATTGAAGATAGTGGAGAAACCACTTGCATGAGGACAAGCATCTTATATTTTTCTGGGCCTCAGTTTCCTATGCTTGACACTACAGGATTGGACTACAGCAGGGTTGTTTAACATCAGCATCATCGACATTTGGGGCTGGATAGTTATTTGTTAGGAGGAGGCTGTTTAATCACAGAAGGATGTCTGGAGCATTCTTGGTCTCTATTCTCTAGATACTGGGAGCAGTTCCCTCCTCCCAGTTTTGACGATCCAAAATATCTGCACACATGGCCAAAGATGCTCTGGGGGGAAAAAAAATCACCCGTTTTTTGAGAAACACCATACTAGAAGAGCTCTGATATATTTTTTGTTTTCTCATATTCTATGCTTGGAATTGTGGGTTCAACTTCAGCCAAGAGGATGGGCTGTGGCTTTTCACCACTGTGGGGTATTTGCTCAGTGAACCATTCTCTATCTCGGTCTCAGTACATTGAATTTAAACTCTGAAGCTCTCCAGGTTCAGTTTGCTATAAAACTGCCACTCTCTGGCTTTTAAATTTATCATCTAAATGCAAATTGGTATAAAAAAAATAGGGTAGATGAAAGTGAAAAGAGATCAGATGTTATCTTATTAAGTCAGCATTTCATTAGGCAATTGATTTAGATTCATTTCAAAATGCAGTCCTATGAGATAGTTTTATTTATTTATTTATTTAACTAATGCTACTATATCAGAAAAATCATCGAATGGATTTATAAAGTATTCTTTCATTTGACAGCTTGAGAGAACCATATGCTAGGTTGGAACCTATCGACAGATTCTAATAAGTGAAAACTCAGGCACTGTAAAGAAATTGACAATTTTCGAGACCCATGGTTCATTAACTTTCAAGGGTCATACTTAAAATATGCATTATTAAAAAATCATCTCCCAGAGAAGGAGTGTCTTCTCTTAGAGAATAGCCCCCTGCCTCCCAAAAATGAGACCTATGGATATGTAAAAACAGCGAGTTAGAAGGTTTCATTGGGTTTGTTCTAAATAAAATTCAACTGTAGAGATTATTTATGGTGTGCTATCCTTGGAAATCACTTGAAGATAGAAATATTAAAATGTCAATTAAATAATGATTGATATGGTTAATAATTCTAGATGGTTTAAAAGTATTATTACTCTCCTTGTTTCATCACAGTGAACTATTTATTAAATTTAACACTATGCACACTACTCTATAAACACTATTTACAGCAGATATTAAAATAGACCTTTTTAAATCTATTTTGAAGGATTTAAATTTGGACTATGGGAAAATACATATATAAATATTCTTTGTAAATTATAAAAATTTATAAAAATAAATTATATTAAATATAAATATTAAACACACACATAAATATTCTGTTTAATACAGAGAGTTAGATAAAGGAAGCCAGGTGAAGTCACATTTGGGTAGTAAAAAGGGACAGATCCACTGGGACTGATGTCAAAAACCTCAAAAGGGAGATTCTAAATCTTGACTGCAAATTAGAATGACATTTGAAGAATTTTTAAAAATTATGATGCCCAGCCATATTCTAGTACATTCAAATAAGAATTTCTGGGAAAGGAATCAGGCTTCAGTATTTGTTAATGCTCTCACAGTCAGTCAGTTTGGCACCCAAGGTTGAGAACCATTGCCTTAAAGTTTAAACAGGGTTTACAACTGTATGGAAATTGTTCTTTGACTAGGTGTAACTTAAGCAAGTTGGCAGTCTCCTACAGTCATGTGCTTCAGTGATCTTAAGTGGTACATGTGCAAGGCATTAAGTGATTATCTGTCACTGAGGGAGAAAATTATTCTTTCTCCCCTCCATTATCTTTCTATCCTCTGATGACTTCAAAGAGAAAAGACCTCATCTGTTGCTGGTGGCTCTTTAATACATCTCTGTACTTATTTATCTCCCTTTCAAATCAAAGAATAGGCTCAGGCCCAGGGTCTTCATCTAGTATAGCCTAGAATTTAATAACCATAGTTTCATATTTCTCACTTAAGATTGTCTTCCAGCAAGTAATACTGATTTAAGTGCTATAAAATTTCCTTTGTTGGTTATTTAAAGGGAGCAAATGTAAATAAACATAAAACAAATAATAGTACACATTATACTCATATATGGAAAAAGTCACAAGGGTAGTTCTTAGATGACTATGCTTTGGGCAACCCTACTGTTAACGTAAGGGGTATCCAAATGTTGTATCATGAGTTTGGGCCATAATTGTGCCTCCACCACTAATTAATTTTATGATTTTGGAAAAACTACCCATTCTCTTCTCTGGGCCTCATTTTCCTCATTCATTAAACAAGGCCATTAACCTATATTGCTGGCGTTCTTCTATAAGCTTAGGAAGCAAGTAGGGCTTGCCCTCTGAATTTACCTTGTTGACATCCAGGCGCATCTTCTCATTGTTGGCACTGGCAGCTTTCTCAGCTGCTTTCTTTTGGCGTTGGGGTCCCCTCCCAAAAAAGATGTAGTTGACCAAAGCATATTCCAGAAGGGCCATGAAAACAAAGACAAAGCACCCCATCAGGTACATGTCAATGGCCTTCACATAGGGGATTTTAGGGAGCGTCTCCCGCAGGTGGGTATTGATCGTGGTCATTGTAAGGACAGTTGTAATTCCTGAAAAAAAAAAAATGACAGAGTTAAAAGAATAACATCCCTGCTTCCTTGCTGTTTTCATCATAGTTGCAAAGGTTTATTGTACTCTTTCACTCATTCATGTATGCCACAAAATACTTTCTGGGTATTACATACCTGTGCTGTGATAGACCCTGGAGGCCATTTAAATCATGAATTTATAGTAAAATTAATCACTTGGAAACTTTTCCTTTATTTATATTTTTATATTTACAGTTAGATATCTGGTGAGGGGCTAGAGATGTGAATTAAATGCCACGGCAGATGTCTGTATAGGGTGAATGTTGAGGATATTGAGAAGACCCTAGGTGAGCCTCATGATGCAGCAGGAGAGGTCAGGAGATGGAGACTCTGGATCTGAGTCCTGAAGGACGAGTGGGAGATACCCAAGCGATCAAGGATTTAGAGCTCAAGGTGTGGTAGAGAGAGATTTTATAAAGGTATGTTTTGTGTGTAGAGGAGAAAGAATATGGTCCATCAAAACCATTTCAAGGAAGTGAATGGGGTACATTATAGGATATGATGGGAAGCATGGTGAGGAGAGTGAAGATTAAGTAATGCTGCATAATGGAGAGCCATATATACAGAGCCTAACTGGGGAGTCTGAACTTAAAACCGAAGGTGAGTTGGGGCCATTGACCAGCTTCAAGCAGGGAAGCAAGGTACAGATTGTGTTTAGGACAATCACTCTGGTACTCATGTGAATGACAGAAGGAAAGCATACAAGACAGGAATGAAGAATACCAGCTATTAGTTTTTCAGAATTATCTAAGTGATACAGAGAAAATAAATTAAAATAATCACAATAGTACTGAAATGAGTGAATGCATTGTATAGATAATACAGACAAATGACTATAAAAACATCAAAGCTGGAAATGATGGATAACAGAGAGGTCGGTGTGTAGCCCTTGTGTTTCTGGATTGGGCAGCTGGGCACGTAATGCACAATAAACAGCATAGAAGCATTTTAAGATTTTTAAGATTATGGGACATGGCATACTGGGTCAGGTTATAATTGTTCATTCCACTGAGTGGTCATCACCAAGAGTGAAGAGTAGTTTCCCTCTACAATTGGAAGGTATGCTGGGTAAAAGCACTGGGAGTCCAAAGTCCTGAGTATGGTTTTGCAGCAAAATAATGATGTAAAAATAGAGCCCAGAGATCAAGATCACACAGATGGGAATTGTATGATCAACATTTGAATAGGGATCTTTCTGACTCAGAAAGCGGAGTTAAATTTCATGTCTATGATTTTTTGGAAGTATAAGTTCTCTGATTTAATTTTGTTGCTCTAAAAAGATAATTTTTGTATTGTTTTTCTACATGCTCATAAAATAGCTATAGAAAAAATAAATTTGCCCATATAATTCTGAGCAGGGCCAGAAAAACTCTTTTTGCTTTAGGTATTTTAGAATTTTTGTATCTTTTTTATAATATCAGTCATTTTGAACACTTCCCAGTTTCATTTATCTTTTCATTATTTCAACTGCAGGGTACTCTGTTCAACATGTATGTCATAAAACTGACAGTGCTGATTTTGCTTTTTATCTTAATCTTATTTTAAGATATTTCTGACCAAGGAAAAATTACTCACATCAAAAGGCATTTTACAAATTTCTTTTAAAAAGTGAATAATTTATTATTCCTGTAATAAACATAAAAATGACATCAGACTCTTCACTTTGGAATAAAAGGATATTTACAAATTCCATTCATTACTTTATTCAGCAAATATTTACTGAACATCATTCATTGTATGAGATATCACAGGTATAATGGAAGCAAAATTAGATATGGACCTTTCTTCAATGTATCTTTCAATACCATGAAGAAAAAGGACATCACAAACCAAATAAATATAAATTATAACTGCACTGGTCTACAAAAGGAAGTTCTCTAGTATTTAAGAGAATATATCACAGGGCACCAGACCTAGTCCAGGAGGTCATTACTTCTCCTTTCTGTTCTTGAATCACCACAATCTAATCTTAACAGAGCAGCCAGAGTTATCCCTTTCAATCTGAAATCAAATCGTGTCACGTCTTCACTCAGTGACTCTCTAATTTCATTCAGAATAAGAGCAAAACTTTCATCATGACCCTGGAACTGCTTCATAATCTTGCAGTTCCCTCTCTCCAACATTATCTTGACCCCTGAACTCTCTCTTGCTTTCACTTCACTGGCCACCTTGCTGACATCCTTGGCACTTTCCTACCTCAGGTCATTTGTAGTCGGCCAGAATATTCCCATCTAGACATTTAAGTGAGTTTGTCTCCTTGAAGTCTTAGTTTCATTGGTAATTTCTGAATGGAGTTTACAATGATTATTGTAAACTGCACCCTCTGGCATATCCAACCCTTACCTTGCGTATTTCCCTCTATAGACATACTGTATTACATAGCTCACACATTATAAGCAAAATAAATTTATTGTCTTTTTACTGCTACCGTATCTTCCAGAAGAGTGCTGCTTTATCTCTAGTGTCTAATATGCTTGGCACATAGTAGGTGTTCAACAAATATTTGTGGAATGAATAAATGAATGACTTCTCTAAGGAAGTGATGATTGGATTGGGATATCACAGTGGAGGAGTTAACAGCCCAACATTTTAAAGGGCTTAGTCAGAAATTGAAATAATAAAAATTGTGTAAAAGATCATAATTTACTATATCTGAAGTTAGTACCATAAAAAATGTTCATGAAATATAATTTATTCTCTTCCTCTGGTGTTATAAGGGGGAAAAAAAAAAAGCAAGCATAAGATAAACGATGCTGTGAATAATTTCCCAGCAATCTTACTTTGTTGTCTTCTGTCCTCTACCATGCTACTCCAAAATCTTAATAAGACTTTAGAAGTCTTTTTAGTTATCTGATAGTTACATAATACATTTCCTTGTCTTCAGCTCAGAGAGATTAAAAAAAAAAAAAAGATGGAAGGGAGCTCTTTCCAGGTAAGGAAGCACCAATGCAAATTAAACAATTATCAGGTAGTATTACATGAACTATGCTTCAATAAAAATATCAAATTGATGGGAATAATTTCATTACTTACTGTTATATGGTTAACTAAATTTGACATGAAAGAGTTTTAATTTGTATTTAATTGATTTAATGCTGAATCAGATAACCCAAAGTCTCACAGCCAAATTCTTGTAATGCGCACAGTCCAGTCTTGTCATGCATCATAAATACCAGGGTAAGGAAAGGATGTGAGTGGACGTGCATGCACATACACACACAAGCACACACATGTAGACACACAGAGTCAAGCTCCATAAGCAGTTAGAAAATGGCCTACCTAATGCCACTCTTGCAGCTGATGCATCATAATTAATCCAGAAGGACACCCAGGAGAGGATAGTGATCAGGATGGAAGGCATGTATGTTTGCAGAATAAAGTAACCAATGTTTCTCTTAAGCTTAAAGCTGAGGGACAACCTGGGATAGGAACCTAGAAAGGCAATTTTAGAACGTCATCATTATCAATCAATATTTATAGATAGTTTCCCTTTAAGGTCCATAAGTAGTTTGTATATCTTTCTTAAATTCAATTTTAGCTCCTGGTGAAGGGCACTTTCTTCTGCAAAAGTAGTATGAGAACACCGGGCTTTTAATTAGCAAGAGTCACTCGGTGTTGAGTACACCCACACTCCTGAGTAATTAAAAGAATTCCAGCTCTTCCCTGTTCAGCCTCCGGCACTGGATCAAAGACACTCATTCTCTACAACTATGAAGATAAAATAGTTTGGTATAGCCCCTTTGTTCCCCCTCAGCTGTTTCTCAACAAGGCTATCCTGTAAGATTTTTTGGTTTTGTATGTAAGAATAAGGCTGCAAAGTCTGATCATATTTTAGTAATTTCTTCCCAAGCCCCAGAATTCACTGTAATTCCAGGATCAATGACACGGCTTCAGGTATACAGCAACTCCCTAAAGTTCTGTGAAGGTTTTCACATGTATGGATCACACTTGTTTCTAATTCCATTGATTCCACCAGAGTGCTAAAGGGATTTCTGACCCATCGAACAGCGGAGAATCACTGGTTTCAAAGGATATTTATAAGAGACGAAACTAAAGGATCAGATTCCTGTAGCTAGGTCCTTCTATTGTGATGATCTGGGGAATTTCTCTTTAAAAAAGATATGTAGGGGCGCCTGGGTGGTTCAGTGGGTTGCCTTCGGCTTGTGTACTCAGGGTCCTGGGATCCAGCCCCGCATAGGGCTCTCTGCTCGGCAGGGAGCCTGCTTCCTCCTCTCTCTCTGCCTGCCTCTCTGCCTACTTGTGATCTCTCTGTGACAAATAGATAAATAAAATATTTTAAAAAATAAAAAAGATATGTAACTGAACATAGTCTTAGAATATAAAAAGTCACATTGATTAATAGTGTGTGGGGGGAGTGATATTCTTACTAATAGTGAAATAAAGCCTATCTAGCCATCTTGGGCTCTATTAAGTGTCATAATACTGAAGTAAGAATATTTCAAGTATGAATTCATTTCTACAGTATTAGGGATCCAGAGGACTTCACATTTAGGAAAAAGTTTCTGTTGTTTATTTTTTAAAGCTAGAAGCTTCGTGTTCTTACGAAGTCATACAACTTTTACTTGAAGTAGCTTGCAGGAAAGAAAGTGCCTGAGTCCTTAGGATTAAAATGTATAGTTACAGTACTAGTTATTTCTGTGCCTGGGGAAATCATAAAAAGAAATATTTGTGTGGGTTTATTGTTTTTTTCCCCGTTAATGAGTATGTAGCAAAGTATTACTTTCCTGAGCTTTTTTTTGTTGTTAAAATTTTGTGCTGATGGAACCAAATTTGACAACCTAAAGCCTCGATGCTGGAAGAGGAACATTGGAAAAGCATCAGGATAATCTCAACATCTGGAAGGGCTTTTAGCTCCAAAACAAGAGGTAAGGTTACATAAAGAAATTCTTATCTTTGAGGAAAATGTGGAATTCTCTTCCTGACTTGACTCTTCCCAGTATTTTTCAAAGGATTATAAGGAGTACTGTAGAATGCATAAAGTTGGGGAAACAACTCTGACCTGGGTCTTTATTTCTCCTTGTGTTCTGTCTCTAACCATTAGTCCATTCTTGGTAGATGAGCAGAGTAGAACTAACCCCCTCAGCTTTGTTGGGAGTGGCTCCTGGGGAAAAAGTGCATGGTTCCCAAATGAGTAATAAGCTTGATGGGGTTCTGAAAGTTTGCAGCAGATCTAAATCTTCTAGTCATCATCTTTCCCTGGGGCCCAGTTGTGATAAAAATAGACTCTTTTGCAAATTATGTGGAAGCCCCTTTTCCCTTAACCCGCTTCCCTGATACAAACCTGTGGAAAAAACGACCTTCTTGGTGATAAGTTTGTAATCCACAATAGAGAACTGTGGAAGTTCAATCTTTGTTACTCCTGTTACTGCGTTATCATCCCCACGCCAGTAAAACTCAATGTCGTCTGTGGTATATCCATCTGTAAAAGAAATCACACACATACACACACGTATACAGATACACAAAACAAACAAAACAAAACAGAAAAAAATACTTGTTTAAAAGATGAACTATGTTAATGGTAACAGCCACAGCTAAAGGCTACTCTATTGGGTATCTCGCTAAGCACCTGAACTATATTACATTTAGTTTTCCCAACAGTCTCCTGAGAGGAATATAACTAAGCTCACTGGTGGCTGTAAAGGTTTAGTAAAATTAACAGCTTGCAAGTAGGAAATAGTATATAGTTCCGAACTGCACCTTGGTTCATCTGATTATGAATCTCATTTTTTCAAACATTATCACATTGTTACATGACCCTGGATGGTACTTTAAGTGAAGACAAAAGCAGAGAAAAATATCATTTAAGTTATCAGTGCAGTACCGAATGCTTCAAACTCCCCATATAAAATTTTTGAATTATAATATATCTGGTTTCAAATCAGAAGAGTAGTGATTACAAAGAAGTGAGTCATCTTTTTTTTAAATATTCATAGACATGATGTCCAAATTTGATTCTGCAGATCTAAATTCCAAAAAATACCCCCTCCCAATAACCTCTACTAGTTTTAAGGTGTAAATACAGATGTATTGTGTGCACTATTGCACTATTGCACATTGCATTTAGGAGGCATGTTTCTACTCATTCAACAGTTATTTATTGAGCACCTACTACGTCCATCAGTGCAAAGTTACTGGGGCTAGAGCTCTGCATAATAAAAACATGCTCTCTGTTTTAGTGATACTTTCAATTCATGAGGCAGAGTAGAATAAGCACACATATCTTAATGACTAAGCATATATATAACTGCAATGAATAGGCACATATTAGATTACAAATAGCAATACAGGGAAGCATGCAATGAAATCCAGTAAACATTAATATTTATAAACAATATACCCACTCCCTCAAGATCCCTCCTGTGAAGCATAAATTATATTGTATATCATATTTACTCCTCCAAAGAAATTTTGCATGCAGAGAGTTGAAAGTCTAGGAGGTAGGCAGGACAGATACTATAATCAAAATTTCGAAAATTTAATAGATCATACACCACCAACATTTTTATTAGCATAATCTCATTTGGAGCCATTCACTTTGTTAGAGAATGTCTTTCTTCTATGAAACTTTGATTTAAAAGTAAATTATTCATAATTTTAAAGGGAAGTCCAGGTATAAAGTGAATGGCACAGTACAAAGATTCTTTTCATTCTCCCTTAATCTACCCCATTAATAGTCTCTCTCCAATCTTAAGAACTAAAGTATCTGTCCCAAAGGATAACTGTTGTTCTCTGTGATTGCAACTTTCTTAAAGTGGCCATGGGAATCTTCACCATCCAGGACTTCATCTCAAATATAATCCCATTTCTCAATGTTTTTTGGCACACATCTCTCAGTTATGAAATAGTTTAGTCAATGACAATCCCACCTTTAAAAAACAAAGATTTTATTTATTTATTTGAGAGAGACACAGAGAGAGCACAAGCCAGGGGGAGGAGCAGAGGGTGAGGGAGGAGCTGACTCCATGCTGAGCAGGGAACAGGATGTGGGGTTCAATCCCAGGACCCTGGCATCATGACCTGAGCTTAAGGCAGATGTTCAATCGACTGAGCCACCCAGGTGCCCCTGACAATCCCACCTTTGATAAGATAGTTTAAAATAATAAAAGAAGGGCAATTAATTCTTAGAATCAAGCTAGCTAGTTAGAAATGCATTGTAAAATTGGATTTGTGGTATATAAACGTGAAAGAAGGTATTTATGAAACAAGAAGTCCATAGTTTTCTAAGGGAAAAAAAAGTGTCGAATGCGGCCGTCTTCAAAAGAGAATGAGAGTTAGTCAACTCTTACATTTTCAATAAAGAACTAAGTCTAAATTAGCGAAGAATGTTTCTGGTCCTCCAGCTTCCTTAGCTCGCTTTTACCTCACTTGTTCATTGCTACAAACCTTATCACAGAAGCCCTCTGTAGGCAGAAGCCTGGGAACATCTGTGGCGTTTCAATACAGTTGTATAGGAGTTGCTTAATAATTGCTTAATAGGTAAAAATGTTATTACTGAATATAGCTTTTGTCAAAATGCCAGCTGTTTGACAAAGTGCTTTCTCGATAATACTTGGAGAGGAGAGGCATTTGGGATATATTGTTGAATTAATACATTAATTATCTACTACCTGTGTGGATTTGGGTGATGGTTGCTTATCTGAATGCTTGGCATTGTGGAGGTATTGATCATGTTTATACTTCTGTCTCCTGCTTCTAATATGTTACCTACAAAGAGCTGTATTAAATAAATATCTTCTGAGTGAATAAAAAAAAAAAAGTTACCCAATGATAACATAGCCCTTAAGAAAAATCCAAAGGGGGTTGCCTGGGTGGCTCAGTCGGTTGAGTGTCTGCCTTTGGCTCTGGTCATAACCCCAGGGTCCTGGCATCAAGTCCCACATCAGCCTCTTTCCTCCCTGGGAAGAATGCTTCTCCCTCTACCTGCTGCCCCCCCTGCTTGTGCTCACTCTCTCTATCTCTGACAAATAAATAAATAAAATATTAGTGTATGTGCTGCCAAAGCAAGCACTAAATAAATAAAATCTCAAAAAAAAAAAGAAAAATCCAAAGATTCTTCATTATGTATTTATCTTTATGTAATAATTCAGCAAGTTGCTTAACATCCCTCTGTCCTCCATTTTAATTCTGTAAACTGTAACAACAACAATAATAAAAGTTACTTCACAGAGTTGTTTTGCAAGAAAAATGCATTGTCACTTATAAAATGCTTACAATAGTACCTGGTAGATAACGCTCAAAAAGTTAGCTTGTACTTTTTCAAATAAGAATTATTTAAAATGAATTAAAAACTTATATTCAGTTGCATGTCACTTTGCTTCTATTTCATGAACACATCAATGCATTTACACAATGAGAAAATTGGGTGTTCAATGATACAGAACCCTCCAAGGTGTTTAGAAGTTGAAAATGAAACATCTGAAGTTTATTCTGATATCTAAGATTTTGGAATTGACATAATGGAACAGCACATTGTAATACTTCTTGGTTACTGCTGATCTTAAAAATCCCAATCTTCTTGACTTCATTTTGGGTTAACCAAGTGTAGAATGTTGTCAATGGACAGCAAATGTATGCTCTTGCATCACCGATTTCTGAAGATGAAAGACCAACAATCCATGACAGTGCCAGGGTGGTCAAGTTCACAAGCCAGCTCAGTATATTGTGTAGGATAATCTGAAAGCAGATCTAATTTTTCTCCTCCTCCTTCTCCTCCTCCTCCTCCTCTTTTTCTTCTTCATCTTCATCTTCTTGGAAGAAATATTTAACAGCCTCTCAAAATGATTAAAAAATAAGACATATGCAAATATACCTGACTTTTACAGCTTTCATAATATTAATGAGTGAAAAAATAATTAGATATCTTTTAAAAGATATCAGAAGGAGGAGATGCACTGAAGCTTCTCATTAATGTCTTGCAAATTAAATTCATCTTTTATATTTTATTCATGGGATTCCAGAAACTGAGTCATTAAATTGTATTGTTATCATTAAAAACATAACCCACATAACTTCAAATGGCCTATGAATAAACCAAAATATAAATTCACTGGAATTTACCTGAAGGAATTAAAACTATATACAATGTTAAAGTTTTTGATCAGTTTAGATAAACATGTAAATTTAAAAATCTATATATGAATGACAGATATGTTTTCTTTTAAATATTGATAAAAATATATACTATATGAGATCTAAGAAGCAGATAGGCCATGTTAAAAACATTCACATAATAACTGAACATGTTCTTAAAATTGTGACATGATCTTATTACATAACATGGCATTTTAAAAAGTTGTTTTTCAACTCTTTAGTGTCAGTCTACTTGTCTATTTTGTTATCTACTAAATTAATATTTCATGTTAGAAGAATTTTACTGTGTAGGGAATATGAACCTATACCAAGATATTAAATGGGGGCTGGTGAGAACATTTAGAAGAAATTAATTATCAATGCCATTATTTTTTTTCCTAGTAAGAAATTAAAGTGACTTAATGTTCTCTTGTTATTTATTTAAACTTTGCTCCCCAATTGGACTGTTATACATTCTAGGGTAATTATCTATTTTCTATCTCCCATTGTAGCCAAGTAGCGATAGTAAATAATAGTTGCTTTATAGATTTCATTTATTTATTTACTTGAGAGACAGAGAGCATCCACCCATGAGGTGGGCAGGGGGCACAGGGAGGGACAGAGGGAGAGGGAATCTCAAGCAGCCTTGGTTGTGAGCTGAGAAGGAGGTGGGTCTAGATCTCATGACCTTGAGATCATGACTCTGAGATCATGACCTGAGCCAAAATCAAAAGTAGGAGATTTAAACGACTGAGTCTCCCAGGTGTCCCTGTAGTTGTGTTAAACTGTTAATTCTCAATCATCATAACCAATTGGTGATGTTTGAGAATTATGGGCTAGTATTATTGGGACAATCCACTCTAGTCCTTGGATGGTTTCGATTTTTTTAAGTGTTGTCTTATTTCAAATTTTCTGCCCTCTTATGTAACTATCAGAGTGCTTTTTTTTTTTTTTTTAAGATTGTATTCATCTATTTGAAATACAGAAAGCAAGAATGAATGAGAGAGAGAGAGAAAAGAATGGGGAGGTGACAGAGGGAGAGGGAAAAGCCAACTCCTTGCCAAGCAGGGAGCCTGACATGGGGCTTGGTCCCATGACCCTGGGATCATGATCTGAGCCAAAGACAGACACTCAACACACTGAGCCACTCAGGTGCCCCACTATCACAACACTTTAAAAGCTTTTTTGAATTGGACACCTCATTGTAAAAATTTTAGCATGTCACTCTCCTAATAGTATTTAAAATTTTATGTAGTAATTGTTAACAGTATATAAGTAACTATAATTAAAACTTAATTTACATTCTGGGGAACACTAATCCTGTGATGTACCTCATGGAACAGGGTTCTTCAGTAAATGTATTTGGGAGTACCTACAAATTTTGGGCAGCCTCTTATAGTCACAAACCTTTAGCACAGTACACGTCAGAATATCCCTCAATAAAGAATTTGCTTAATATTACTTACCCTTGGCAATTCGGCCAGACACATTGTTTTTTCAGAATATAAAGAATATTCCCACAGTGTAATGACTCTCTAAAATGCTAGAGCTATTCACACGTTTTAGGGTGCTCTAGTTATGTTCCTAAGTAAGTACCTGAGAACATAGTCCCTTGGAACCATATCTTATTCTTTAGTGGATTAAAATAAAATTTTTTTCCCTCCAAAAATTTCCAGAAGAGAAGAAAAACATTTGCAATAACAACAGAGATCAAACTGACTTTTAAGGCAAACAAACACTTCAGGGAAGTAGCATGACCAAATGTGCAACAAAAAAGCAAGCTTTGTCTCGTGACTAATGCAATGACCACAATTAGAAGTCTATCAGTCCACAGTCAGAATGGATGTCCCTCTATACAGAGTCCTGTATGTTGTGCAAAGGAGCAAGACTGAGTACAATCGATGCCAATTAGTTGTGAGGATTTTTCAAAAGGGAGAGAGAGAAACTCACTTGTCAGCTATAACTTTAAATTCAGCAAAGAAAGGATTCCAAAGACACTCTGAGTGATTGCTCTGACTCCTTAATTGCATCTTATTCTTTATTCTCCTCTTTAGATGGACTGCTAGACACAAATGTCCTGCTATCAAATCATTTCTCAGCCTTGAAGCTCAAAATAATTGGCCTAGGGTAGGTCGGACTTGATTACCAAGTGGCATCTTGGTAAGAAACACCATTAAGTCATGGTCTGGCATTCAACTCCTACATCAAAGATAACCTATTTTTTTTTTATGCTATTAGCATTTTCAAATTCAAATCTCTTGTAAGAGGATTGAAATTGATCATAATCAAGTAAAATGTTAGATTCTGTGTTCTAAAGATAATTTCTCTTTTTGGATTTCATTGCAAAACTCAGTAATTGTGGTCTTTGTATGAAAGCAGAGAGCTCTGGTTGCTGTTCCTGTTAAGTGTAACTCCATGATGTGTTTCTTAAGCTTCCTTATGTTTGTAGAGCTCGAGCAATTAAGCTGATGCTCCAGGTAAGAGAAACCATTAATAATAAATAATAATTATAATTATATTATAATAATAAAATAGCTACAACAATAATAGCAACTGCCATTTCACTGACTAATGCAGAGCCCTTATGTGACAGATACTGCCTTAAACTCTCTACATGGTTCTGTCTAGAACCATATAAACTAGACTGGATTTTGGTTACCAGGATTATTCCCCTTTATTCAACCCTGTTTCTCCCATATGCACGAACCCTAAGTCCTGAAATAACATAGAAGAGGCAAAGAACTATTGGCTAAGAAGACAGACCAGTACTTCTCAGATGTAACATGCACAGAAATTATGGAAATCTTATTAAAATGCAATACAAATGTAGTAATCCAAAGGGGCAACTGCACCCCAATGTTTATAGCAGCAATGTCCACTATAGCCCAACTATGGAAAGACCCCATTGACAGATGTCCATAAATACATGGAAGGCAGCTTTGCTCACCACTATACGACCAACACTGTCCATCCACACATGAATGGATATATATATATATATATATATATGGGAATATTATGCATCAGAAAGTGAATTATTATTCATTCCAAAAAAGGAATATTATTCATCAAAAAATGAAATCTGCCATTTGCAATGATGTGGATGGAACTATAGGGTATTGTGCTAACCAAAGTCAGTCACTCAGAGAAAAGACAATTACCATATGATCTCACTGATACATGGAATTTGAGAAACAGAAACAAGGCAGAGGATCATAGGGGAAGAGAGGAAAAAAACGAAACAAGACAAAACCAGAGAGGGAGTCAAAACGTTAGAGACTCTTAATCTCAGGAGACAAACTGAAGGTGGCTGGAGTGAATGTGGATTTGAGGATTTGGGCGGCTGGGGGTGGACACCGGGGAGTGTCTGTGCTGTAGTGAGCGCTATGTATTGTGTAAGACTGATGCATCACAGACTTGTACCCCTGAAACAAATACTGCATTATATGTTCATGATAATAATAACACAAAAGTTGGAGAAAACAGAAAAAAGAAAAATAAAATGCAATGTGAACTAGGCTTAAGTAGGTGGAACCTGGGATTCTGTGGTTCTAATAAACTTCCAGGCAAGGCAGATGGCGTTTGCCACATGGATCACCTCAGCAGAGCAAGTGATTAGGAGAATGCTGCCGAGAGGACAGCATTTACCTTGCCATGGGAGTCTGGCAAGGGATGTCTGGTATCTAGTGTGACCAAGAGACAAACAATGTTTCTTCTGAACCAAGGTTTTATTAGCTCCAAGATAAAAATATTTTTTCCCAGCTCTGTCTCTCTTGTAAGAGAGAAGAGCAGATGTTTCTGATGTTGTCTCTCTCTAGCAGTCTAATTCTCTTCAATAATCTACAGCGTACAATCACCAGTAGCCCACAACTGAGAGATGGAGCCAGGTCTAAATGGTTTCTGCACATCTGTATTCACATCAGTTTTTTTTTTTTTTAACTCCTAAACCTTTTATTTTTTATTTTTTAAATTTTTAAATTTTTTATTAACATATAATGTATTATTAGCCCCAGGGGCACAGGTCTGAATCGCCAGGTTTACACACTTCATAGCACTCACCATAGCACATACCTTCCCCAAGGTCTATAACCCCACCACCCTCTTCCTACCCTCCTCCCCCGGCAACCCTCAGTTTGTTTTGTGAGATTAAGAGTCTATTAGTCACATCAGTTTTATTTGAATATTTAGGGTGAAGAATAGTCCACTCTGGCATCAGATCTGACTTCTGTTCATATCCATCAATAGACTCGTTAACAGCCTTCAGGATTCCCCCTTCTTCTAGTCTGTGCTACATACGCTGCTCTTATACCTCACTCACAAACAGGTTAATGTGTCATTTCCATGCCTTAAAAACACATAACAAGACAGAAAACAAAAATGTGGGAAAATGTCTTTATGGCCTTCTCAACAAGTCCAGATTTAAAAGCTAATTCTTCATTCAGGCATTCAAGACTCTATCACAGGGCTTCTAGCCACCTCAAAGCCTCATCTTCTGTTATACTTCTTGCTCTTTCAAAGCTCCACCCATACTCTTTTGTAGTCCTTTGGTCTCCAAGCCTTGGTCCAAGTGATTTCAGTGAACTGAAATATTTTCCCCACTCATATCAAATTTCTGTACAATTTCAGGGTCCATCTCAACTTCCACCTCTCCCAAGATCATCTTGTCTTTCCTTCCTCAAGTTTTCACAGCGCGCTGCTTGAATTTCTACTCATAGAGTTGTCACAGCCAGTTTGCCTGAGAAGGTTTGTAGATGTGTTGGTCCCAGCCACCAGACTACCCTGGAGGGTGAGGAACCAAGTTCTTAAACTGAGGGAGGCACTCACACAAGATTGCTGCATTGAATTGTCCACATACTAACCCTCTGGCTGTGGTTCACCAGATCCCACTTCTGAGAATGTTGGGATGAGCAGATGCTACTTGCTGAACTGCAAGGTAGTCGGACTGCAAACGTGAGCATCATTAGAGATTTGTGGAATTCCTAGGCACCAGCCTTAGAGTCACTAAAAGAAAGGCAGTGCCATTGGTACTAGTCCATAAGAGGCAGCTGCTAAGTTGAAGAAAAGGCCATGGTGTCAAAAGAAGCTTCCTGGTGTTGCTGACTTTTAATATATATTATCATTCTGAGGTGAACAAGAGTTCCTTGGAATGGCCATGGGCCTCTGGTAATGACTTTCTCTGGGCTGACAGATTTTGAAAACCAAACTGCCATGGTAGTCTCCAGAGGCAGTCAATACCTACAGTGCAAATAAAATAGTGCTCCCTGGTGAAAAGGGGATTTAGTCAAATGGAAGAGTTTGTTAGCTCAAGAGTGAAAATGGAAGATATTTAAATTAACAAGGCCAATTGCATGGCCTAGGAGATACACACAGCTGTGTAATAAAAAGCTATCAAGTGTTACACCAACCCATCTGCTTTCTCATAAGGGGTGACAGAGAATGTGAAGGCCTAGCCTGCTGTTGCTGAAAGTGGTCGGAGCCTCTCCGTCTTACCCCATTCTCTCACACACCTTCGCTGTGACAGGCCTCAGCTGGGGAATCACACACTGAAGGATATCAGACCAGATGTTCTTGCAGAGGAATTTTAAGTCTGAATGACTGGCTGGTCTTTGAAACAGACTGTTAACATGTGTCTTGACAAATAAGAAAAAAAAAAATTCATACTGCTTTTACTTTTTTAAGATTTTATCTACTAATTTGAGAGAGAGAGAAAGAGCATGAGGCGGGGGAGGGGCCGGGGGGTAGGGGGAACTGGAGAGAGAGAAGCAAGCTTCCCACTGAGTAGCTGAGCAGGGATCCCAGTGAGGTGGGGCTCCACAGATCATGACTCAAGCAGAAGGCAGACACTTAATGGACTGGGCCACCCAGGTGCCTCTTCATTCTATTTTTAAACTCCAGATGTGAGCCCCCTTCTTCTGTGCTTGTATAATAACCTGAAGTAGCACTAAATAAATTTAAATTATCTGGTAAGGAATCCATACACTATACTCAATTAGTATACTCAATTTAAACAGTGAGCATACATTTTTCAAATTGGTACCCATGACTTGGAGTGGAAAGGCGGTATATAGCAGATTATTAGTACATTTGCCAAGATGGGCCCGAATTATGTTTGGTGAAGGGCTTATGTGAACAGCAGGAGGCCTTGGGGGCTCATGCATGCCAGCTGCTCTTGAAAACATATATGCATAGTTAAATATGGCATTGCTATTTTGTTTAGGGGAGTCAGAACGAATTCAAGAGGTGATTTAATGCAAGGGAGTTTTAAAGTTGCTAAAATGTACTTCACAAGCATGATCTCATTTAATCCTTTTGAGGTGAAAACTGTTATCCCCAGTTTACAGATGAAGGAACTACAATTTAAAGAGGTTACGTGACTTTCTCAAATGTCAGAAATGGGAGTTAAACTAAATCCCC